>NC_052021.1:15927987-16546987 GCF_015832195.1 Motacilla alba alba
CAAACCCCTGGCTTTTTTTGTGGGAGAAATGTACATGATGCAAACATGATGAAAATACCTAGCTTTAATCATCCTGAGCAGTGATTTTCCTGTCTGAAATTGAGACTTAAATGTCTTTGATCACAAATGTGTTGTAAAATCCAACTAAATGTATAAACTAATTGTGGGAGAATTTGTGTCATGAATTCTGTGTACAGTAATGAAAATGACAGACAACATGCCTTATAGAAATGGTAAAATAGAGAGTGCAAGTTTAAATTAAGATTGTGTGATGTTCCCAGGCAATATTTATGGTATAACAGCTGTCTTGCTGCTGCTAAGTAAGGTCACAGGTGCTCTGGTAGAGACAGGCTTGAAATGAATTATCTAGGGAGCTTTTGGGCTGTTGTTAAGGAGTTTTCCCTGGCAAATGAACAGTAAGGGGGAGATTATTAAGGCATGAAGTAAGAGAATTTATCTTTTTTTGAGGGGAAATTTATCTCAAGACATATCTATTGAAATGATGAGACCAGATGATATTTATAGCAGTATCATCAGAAGAGGATGTAACAGTGGGTTAGGAGCAAGGTAGTGCATCCAAAGTGAGATACAGCTCTTCAGACACAGAAAAGATGGAATATTAAATACATCCCCTTCCTTAAAAGGGAATGATGAGACTTAGTCATGATCTGGTTTGAGTTCATTAAGTTCAGTGGGATAATTTAAAGGTATTTTTTGGATCATGCCCTCGAGTAATGTCGAGTGATTATTGGTATTCTTTGTTAGCCAAGAAGAGGTCAGAAAGAAAAGGATTTAGGAACTTACCATGAACGTAAGCTTTTGCTGTTCTGGGGTTTCACTGAAAAGCATGATCAAGGAAATACGAGGAGATCAGACAGGTTCTGCCATGAATGAAAGTAGACTCAACTCTGTGCTAGAATCCAGGTTTTAATATGAAAATAATAGTTTAAAACCTTTCCATATAGAAGGTTAGCAGTACCAATATAAGAGGGAAAGCACTACAGGAAAAATGGAAGATGACAGGATCTCTGGAATATATGTATCAAAAGCAGACATTGGGTCAAAGAATGTTTAGTTTTGTTGGTAAAATCCTTGTTTTTGATGTCTTGAAGTATGTAGTGTGCTATTATAAAGTTGGAAATGACAGGTGGCAGAATTCACAAATTCTACGCATGCAGCCATATGTTTATTTTTTAAGTTAAGCAGCTTTTGAAAATTTTGCTACTGTCTCTTTTCACTCTTGGATACCTGCTAAGATTGTGTGTGTGTGTGGTTTTGGTTTTCTTTGGTTTTTTTTTTTACCTGAAGTTCTTAGCAATGATGTTCCTAGCTGGCAGTGTTAAAAATCCTTAATTTCCAATAAAACAGTAATATTGCACCAGATCCTCTACAACTTTTGCACATTTTGGGAAACTTATGTCTGGTTGTATGCAGAATTCCTAGAGCTCACAAAAACTCTAAAGAACACGTAAGCAATTGAAGAATTACCTAGACAATTATTTATGAATGTGGGCAGTAACCAAAACTTGAAAAAGTAAATAGATTCCAACTGGATCCAAATCAAAAAGTTAGCATCTACTCGATGTGCAGTCTGTTCTTCATGGGAGATTACTGTGCATCCTACCAAAGCCTGTTCCAGAAACTCTTTCTCTGGGTAACATTGTGCCAAGCTTTCACTTTTATTATCTTGTGTAAAATGTTGATGTGTGTACATAAGTATTTGGAAGTTCCCCCCTCCCCCTTTTTGTGTTGTTATCAAGTCAAATACTGTTATAAAGGTGAGTTGTAAGGGCTGTCACTTAACTTTAAGTGAAATTGGGGGTGCAAACCTCCCCTCAATCCCCAAAAAAACCCCTCTGGGCACCAGAAATGTAAGCTGTCTTGCTTGAAAGCAGCTGAAAAGGTAGAGGTATTCCCAAGGGACAGCCCCAAACCATGGAGATGGTCACATTCATCTTCACATTCTTCTTAAGCAGGCGGTAGAAAGGGGAAAAAGGCTGTTCAAGGTGTTTACTCGTTCTCTGCTGCCCTCTGGATCAGTGTTTTCACATTGCTCTATTTTCTTCCTCCTGTAACAGTCTGTCTGGTACATGTTATGTGTAAACTTCCATAAGACAAGTGGGATTATGTGCTTAATGTGCACCTAATACTGCAAGCATCACCAAGAGCATGTTTTATGTTCCAGGGCAGCAGGGTCATCCCCTCCCTTCTGTGCCCATCTCTTCCCCTTCCCCAGCTCTCCTTTCTGCTCTGGAAGCCTTTAACTGTTGTCCTGCCAGAGTAATGCTGGATTAGCCTCCAGGTCTTTGACATCCTCTTTTTCTTGAATCTTGCCTTAGGCTTTGCTAAGATGAGGGAGAAGAAGTGGCTGGATCCAGTGGGAACACCAGAATTTGGAGCTCTATGCCATGCGAAAATCTCCTATTAGGGTCTGGGGAGAGGTAATTAGCCTTGCATGCTCTCAGATGGATCTGCCCAAAACACTTGTCCAGACCAAGCAAGGTGGAGGCAGGACATGTTTACCCTTCTTCAGAGCATGCTGGCGTGTTCAGATTCCAGCCTGGCCTGGGAAAGGGACAATACTTGTGGGGAGAAGCCTATGTCATGTTCCCCCACTTCACTTCAGGGTCCTTTCACAGCATAGCTGACATCATCTGTGTTGTACAGAGATGATTCATGCTCTTCTCCTGCTATGAAATGTTGCTCTGAAGGTGACATCCTCTTCCTTTTGACTCTAGAGAAAGATAGTCTTCTCTAAGCTAAATTTAGCCGTGGAATAACACTGAAGAAATTGTATTTTTTCCACACTTTCTTGGCTTGTTGCAACTGTTTCTAGGGATTTGGATGTCATGCACTGTATTTGCTGTAATTGCTCAGTTAGCTCTCTAAATATTACTTGTAATTTCAAATATGGGATCACAGGACAGTGATGTCATACCTGATCAAATTGCATTTTATTTTTGTACCACATTGAAGACTTCCATTTCACAAATTCTTGAAGTAATTTTAAAGCTTGGTGTGCTACCTGACTGTGTTTATGTAGCTAGAAAATGAACCTTGAAATCATTCCCGATATGCATTCCTTGGTTATTTGGAAGTTACCTTGCATCAACAGCTATAGAAAGGGAGAGTTGTAGACTCTGTGCTGGAACCCCAAACACTGCTCCTTAAAATATGTCATTGTTAAAGTATTTTTTTCAATACACAAGCTGTCCTTACCACTATGTGGTTTGCCTGCCATAACACTAGAACAGCTTTTTGATTTATTATTTATGCTGAAGTCTACTATGATTTGGTTTATTTTCTTTTATTTTTCAGCATGACTTTGCTTTTGTGTTTATCACAGCTGGAAGAGGGTAGGAAGGGGGAAATCCGTCCACTGTACTGAGCATGCCACAGAGAGTTTGTTCTCCTTCCAGGGATTGTACTGGGAGCTCCATAGTGCCAGGATACAGGACAGAGTGTTTTTTGTAGGTCACAAAGAAGAATGTTCTATTGATTGATACATTCTAATAGGGCTGGTCTTTTCTGTTGTTTTGTCATGTGCAACAAAAGCAGGAAGAATGTGAATTTTCTGTGTGGAGATGATGTTGTTGTTTAAGATGAAAATGGAGAACAGTAGGGTATACAGTGCTTTAAAAAAGTGGAATGACTATAGTTGGTTCTCATAAGCCACTTGCTTGAAATCGAGTGATTTATTATGAGATGTTCATCTTGTGGTTGAGACTGTAATAGGTTGGTTGCAAAGATTACATCCTCTTGTTTTATGCTCTTTTTGTAATGACAGTAGTATGTCAGGTAAAACAGTAGTCAAAATACATAAAATAATTACTTTTATTGTGTGAATGTTTTTCATCAGTTGGCACTTGCAGTTAACTGCCTGCCAAATAAACTAGCAGCAAGTACAGTTCCCCGAGTTAATAAACTGGTAATTGAAGCTTCCAAATAACAATTGGCTGTTTTGATCTTGATCAAGCAGTTAATGAATTGTTACCTAATAGATGTGCACATTCTATGATTTGGATTTCTTTTCCTGCCACCGTCCGAAACAACACTTGTGGAAAGTATTTTATTTTTACTTGATTTCGGTAGTAGCCAGAAGTGCCTGACTTGACAGTCTCTACTGGGGACCTGATCTTAATATTCAGAGTTCAGCGTGAGTACAAATGGAAGATACATTAAAAGAGGAGAATCAATGGAAATCTAGGTGATTGTTACTAGACTTGAAAGTTTGAAAAGAAATCAAAAGACACAAAACCAAATAGATATAGAGTTTGTTGCAACCTTGAAGTGACTGGAGTAACATCCAGTGAGTGGAGGCTGATGTGTTTGGATAGGAGAAAAGTGAGTTTTAGCAGCCATTTGAAACAGGTTATTGTACTGACTATGAGGCTTCAGTGGGAGAGTGTGATGTTCTGAATGAGAGATTAGGTACTACAGGCAAGAAAAAAAGGTGCACTGAGCAGGGTGAGAAAGGCATGCTGTTGAAATGGAGAGAAAGCTTAAAAAAACTATGCAAACAAAAATCCCATCACCAAAACCCAGAAACGATTTATTAGTGTAGGGAATAGTAAGGTGAGGGGAGCATGTTTTGTTCTTTCAAATACCATACCACGGGAGCTGCAGTGATATCTCTATACAGAAGAAGCTTCTGTGTAATTCTGGAAGGATTAGTTCCCAGAAAGCTGCCAAGGACACAACTCAAAATTACAGTGCATAAACACTGTTCTGATTCAGTAGCTGTTCCCTATTGTCTTCTTCCATCAATTTATTCTTACATCAGCCTACTTTTGCATGCTTGATTAAAAAGTTGCACGTGAATGTGTATCAATTTTGGTTTGTTTCATCAGTATGGTTAGTTACACACTGCAGATGTCAGTTTACCCCAAATAAATGGAATACTTCTTTCCCAGGGAGGAAGTTGATTCCAAACACTATTGAAGATAATTAGGAGCAGATCTTAAAAACTACAGGAGGGGGTTCACAGTTATTGCAACTTTCAGATCTTTAAAAGAACTCCCAAGAATGCCTGTCAATCCCATGGATTACCTAAAAGAGTACTTGCTATCTTTAATCTCTAAACCAGGTGAAAAAAACTTGGTTTATGATCATGCATGTGAATTTTAGTGTTTTGAAATATCTTCAAGGATTCTTGAAGAGCTGTATGGTAAATACACCTTGTCTCAAAACTTAGGTTGTTTTCCTTTATTTGATCCTTGATCAATATACATCTAGAAAGTTCCTACTGATCCCCACTCCCACAGTTCCCAAGTGGAGGACATTATTTTGGAAGCCCACTGACTGCAGGGCTTTGTTCTGATGTGTGTCAGAGGCCCAGCTGTGTAGTAGTAGAAAGGATATGAAGCCTTCAGTTAAAAAACTATGAAAAATCCCTCTGAATAGTAAAAAATGAAGTGAGGCCCTGTGATTGATAGTGTAAGATGGTTAAGGAAGGTTCAGGTTTGGACCCATCTGAGAGCAAGCTGGTGAAAGCTACCAGTGTAGTTGGGAGTTGATCTTAGTATTTGGGGAAGGACTATGTGCAACTAGATGGACTTAGTGAATTTGTTGGTCTTAAAGAACACATGCACTTCCTAATTTTATTCTCTGCTAGCATTTCCAACTTATGAAGAGCTGTAGGGAAGGGGATGTGAAGGGAGATGGGCTCCTTTTCCATATAGACCTCTCATAGAAATGCGGTATAACCAGAACACAGACTTCCTATCTGAAAAATCCCTTGCTCGCACTGTTCTTAGCTTGTAGACTGACCAGCATGCCAAGAACCATGTCCTCAGTGTGGAAGTCAAAGTTCTGCTATTAATACAGTATTAGTAATTGCTACATTTTATGTTAATCTAATTCTTTTTTTGTACTGCCTCCTTGATTTTAGTTACTGAAAACAGGTAAAATAGAAGAAACTTCGCATTTTCATGGGGCTTTTAGCAGTGTCCATTCTTATTGTTGGCACTGTTAGGGACACGCTCATTTGTGTTGGAATGCAGCCATTGAAAGAGATCATCAGTGCAGTGAGTATGCTGATGGGATTTCCACCATCTTCAATTTCAGAAGAAGTTGAAGAAGTTTTTGGAGGAGAATGAAGTTTGAATGTTTCATTTATCAAGTTCTCCTGCTCCATAGTCCCTTGGGAGAAAGGTGCCGTGAGAACTCCTGGGGCAGAATGAGGAGTGCTTTCCTGGTCTGCACCCAGCTGGCTTTCATACTTGTGTCGGGAACCAATGTTTGAGCAGTTAACAGTATCGTTCACAGGCAAGACCTTAAATTAAGGAGGGAGATCTGACTTAGATAATGTGAAGTGATGAAATTTCAGGAAATGCCACACCTGTCCGTCTAAGGTTGAGACACGATAGACTTGTTCTGAAGGAGAGCAAAGAACCTATCTTGAAAAAGAAAGGGAAATCAACCCCAACAACCCCATCTTCCCCCCAAAAGCCCAACCCAACCCCAGTGACTAAAACCAAACTCCCCTGTGTTAAAAATGCTTTTGACTCCTTTTGGGACTTCCTACAACTACTGGGTTCCAACGTGCTCTAAACTGCACTGTGCAATGCCATAATAAGATTTGACATTTATTAAATTAAAATGCACAATTACTCACTGGTTTTAAGATTTTGTTCCTCTTTTGTAATCTAAATTAGACTATATACCATTGTGTTCTATGTCATTACAAATTTAAGGAAGCATTCTTCCAAGTAATATTGGGATGTTACATCCTGATTTTTGCATTCTTCACAGAATTGACATTGCTTAGTTATTTTTTGTTCTATGGTAAGTATGCTGTTTCTTTAAAGATGGAAGTTTAAAAGAAGAGTTTCAGTTTCCTTGTTTGCTTCTTCTTTTTACCTAGTTTAGAGCCTGCATTGTTTCTCACCCCCCCGGGAGTGCAAAGCCATTTCAGGGCTCTCATTGAAACAGACCAGATCTTGCCCATCAGGCAGTGAGGTTGTGGACCAGTTGCTAGACAAGTGTCTCAGATCTATGAAGTGAGATTGAATAAATAGAATAAACACATTTCTGAAGCACAGTTGTGAATATTTTGGAGTGCTCTTAAATTATTTAATGCAAAATGTGAAACAGGGTGGAGTTAGGTTTCACTGCCTTTTTTTTTTAAGGGTCACTGAAATGAGAAAATTCACTAATGAAACATGAAACTTGCTCAGTTATCAGAGTGACAGAAATGGCAATCAAGTTTGAATGCAGAGAATTTGTTGTTCTTTCTGTTCTATGTATGTATATATAAAGGGTAACTGAGGGGGTATTGTCTGCGGTTCCTGAAGTATAATACTGCCTCACAGCTTTCTCTTTTTTACCCTTTTCTCATGATTCTGTGATACTCTAATAAAGGCAATAATAGAAGAGCTGTGGGCTTCAGCACAATGGGCTGTTTTCCATCAATGAGCACCTTGAGGACCACCAAAATAAAAGTACCAGTAAAGAGAGATAGATTATGTCAGTACTATAAATTGTACCATTCCTATTGGCAGAAATGACGGGGGGCACAGAGATTGGTTTGCTGCCTGTGCAGTGACAGCTGTGCTTGGCACTTTTTCCAGCTTCCTCAAAACAGACAAGATCGTACCTTTTGGCAAACCTCCCAGCTTACCTTCTCATTTCCTGATGAGAAACAAGTTAAAATAGTTAAAGGAGGGAAAGATTGAGATTATTTCTAATTACTTGTAGATCCTAATTATGTTGGGGAGAAGGTTTCTGTAATTAAAGGAAGAAGTGCTACATGAATTGTGAATCACTGCAGATTAATATAGATTTGAAAGAAAATCAAATAGGCAAAACAGTTTGATTTTTTTTTTCCTCGTCTTACTAAGTTTAGAAGGCAGAAAAGCAGACTGGTGATCCCTTTTTCCTCTCTTGCAGTATGAATTGAGCTTTTCCACAGTCTTTAGAGAAATTATGAGGACAGTTTTATAGGAAAGGACAGGCAGAATTTTGAGATTGACATTGATGAAGATGCTTGCTTGTCATATGAAATGAGGTAGAAAGTAGAGCACAGTGGTGATGGAGAGTTGTCTTGTATTAAAATGAGGACTAGAAGTTTTTTACTTAGACTGAGGATCTTACATACAGAATTATATTCCTGTTTTTGTAGGAAGGGCACAGTGAAAGTTAACTGTTCAGATGATGTTTTGGATATTTCACACACATGTACACACAAGCACACAAAATAAATGTGAGTGTTTAATCAGTTGGGAATAGGTATGGAACTTCCATGCATATAACCCACACTACAGAAAATAATGTGTCTTTTTAGAACTACTCATCCTTGCAAATGGTTGTTACCCAGGTGATGTGTGAGTTACAGTTATGAAAAGGCAGGTTTATGGCAGCAGGTGAACAGCTGGCTGTATATAGGAACTGCCATTCCTATTCATATCGTGCCTTTTCCCTCCTGCATGCTGATCCAAAAATCATCTAATTCTTACCCACCTGGACTTAGGAAAGGTAAATTTCTTAAAGTGTGCAAGTATCAAGTTGTGACTGTTCAAGGGCTAGAGATGTTTGGAAAGAGTTGCTTAAAAGAGGGAACAAGGTGGCATGGGTAAGCTGGAAGTGAGAAAGTTTAATGGAGAGATGGAAATAAAAAGCATGTTGTTTTGGTGTTCATTGCTTCAGGAATCAGATTTGGAGCAAGACAAATAGATCCAGGGGGTATTGACACTGAGGGAAATTTCATCCTAAATTTCTAACCCTCCCTTGTATCTGTGAAAGGAAAGGAAGAAATACACAAAGGTGCGTATGATTTCAAAGGAGGAACTTCTGGGATTTGTTCTTGTAGTCTGTGCACTGTACAAGTATCTGTGTGTTGCAGGATACAAACAAGTTAAATGTTTGCTGTTTGTTTTCGGATAAATTGAGTCATATTTTAAAAAATACAGCAACTTAACTATCTTTCTGGTTTTTTACTAGGGTATATTCAACCAGTTTCAATGTAGCAGTGAGAAGGTACTGCCTTCTGATGCCCTGCGCACTGCTCTTGCAAAGACATTTCAGGATGAGCAACGCTTCCAGCTGGGCATCATGGATGATGCTGCTGAATGTTTTGTGAGTATAACTGAAAGATGGTTTGACAGGCAGAGATGTGGCCCAGTCTTCCCTGATTTTTTTTTCCCCTTAATTTTTTTCCCCTCTATTTCTCCTTTCCACAAATTGCAACAGACTTTGCATGTCTGGCCTGGAAAAGTGCACGGAGAGATCCCCCGACTAATGATTTGGAAATGGTAATAGCATTGGTAGCTGTTTTTACAGTTTCTTTTGCATGTGTACTGCTTGCCCTCTACAGTGTGCTTTAGATGTGAATTACGAAAAAATTGCACTAAAAGAATGATCCAGCATTCTAGTTTTAAGGATCTCCTCAAAAGGGTGAAAGGACATTTTGTTTGCCAGTTTTTCTGAAATTGCACTTCCACAGGAAAATTTTTCAAGGGAAATTGTACAGTGTTAGAGCTGTTTTGCCAAATAATTAATCTTGACCTGTTTATTGCAGGCCTATAAACCACCTAGGCAGCTAGTAGTGTTAGTGAAAAGTGTTCTGGAAGAGTTGTCAAGAGATTTCTGGCACCCACTTAATTAATGAATGTTGGCAACAGCGGGAGGAAGAGAGGGTCTTGGGACAAGGATTCCTGGGAATTTTAAAACAGATGCAGTTGTATGAATTAATGTCTAGGAAATGTTCAGTCCTTTTGTTTCATACAGAATTTAGTCTTAGTAGTTCTCCCCCTTTTTGATAGAATGTGGTTGATGTGGCATATTTCAAAGCTCTCATGGAATGTAGAAGTTGATTTATTTTGTGTTAACAAGGAGTTAGTGTCAATCCAGTGATTTTTAAAACTGCAGAGGTACTCTGCTACATTTCCATGTCATATCCATGGATGCTTGAGAACTGGACAGAAAAATCAGCAGCAGAGTCTTCAGAAGTGCTATTAAATAAAATAAATGGTTACCTGATCCAGCATTTCAGATCAGAAGTGGAGGACATTTCCTTTTTTAGTCCAGGAAATACCAACTTCTTTGTTTTTGAAGTAATTTTCATGAATTTGCAGGAGCCTTCTGTCTGTAACATTATTACATCTGGCATGCTTTTGTGATTTATATCTTAACTTTTGTCTGCAGTTGAAATTATCTAATGCATTTTTTCCTTTTTTCCTTTGGCTAGGAAAACCTGTTAATGCGAATTCACTTCCACATTGCAGATGAGACAAAGGAAGACATTTGCACTGCACCACATTGTGTTTCCCACCAGAAGTTTGCAATGACTTTATTTGAACAGGTAAGGTAAAGATGTGTGCTTTATGCCAAGGGCCAGCTCTCAAGTTTTATGTTTTCATTCCTAAAACATGCATTGCCACAGTAAAGGAATGTACAGGCGAAAGTGTTGCTGTGGAAATACCTGTTTAATCTTGTCAATGTATTATATTTTCTTTCTCTTCAGTGTGTTTGTACCAGTTGTGGTGCCACCTCTGATCCATTACCTTTCATCCAGATGGTACATTATATTTCCACAACCTCACTCTGGTGAGTTGAGTTTTTCACAGGTATCCTCCCCCTCTGCCCTTTCCCCCCCCCCCACTTTTTTTTTTTTTCATTCTGTTATTGCAGTTGGATCTTTATGATCTTTATTGATTAAATGTCTAGAACATGATTTGTTCGATGTTGGCAGAGCTTTGATAACTGTGCTAAAGAACATGAGGGTTTAGTGAAGCAGAAGATGGTAGTTTAGGCATGGATCAGTGTGTCTGCTTGTTTATGATTCTGAATCTTGACAACTGTAGTAGCAAGGACTCATGTACATTTTGTGTGAGCACGTGATTTAAGAAGACAGATAAGAAAAACAACCAAAAAAATTACATTTAAAAGGACCTTTGGACATCTACGCCATCCTCCTGTTTAAAGCAGGGCAAACTTCAAAGCTAAATCAGGCTGCTTGGGGTTGTGCGTGGCTGAGTTTTGAAAGTGCTTAAAGGACAAAAATTCCATGACTTCTCTGGGCTGCCTGTTCCCGTTCTGAACTGGAAGGTTTTTTCCTCCTTCGTAGTGACCAGGGCAGTTCCCCAATAACTAGGGGAAGATGCAGAAAGGGAAGTTCTCACTGGAGGTCAGACATGGTTTGCCCTTGGTAAATCTGTGCTGATTGCTCTGACTCACCTTATCCTTCACGTGCCTGGGGTTGATTTCCAAGGGGATTGATTTTGTCTGTCATGGCCCCAGGTGGTGGAGCGAGACTGACCAGCCTGTAGTTCCTCAAATCCTCTTTTCTTGGATGAATATATAGCTCTTGTTTAATCTAGTTACGGGGGAACTTCCCTGGTCACTGTGACCTTTCTTTAAAGGTGGTGCACAGAGCATGAGCACTAAGTCTGTAGCAGATGGTTTGAACTAATGCTGGAGAAGTCTTCTTTGAGTAGATGGCTGCTCAGTGAAAAGGTTTTTAAATCTGGTTGAGGCAGGAAATTCTTACTTGTTTCCGTTTTGAAATCTCTATTTGGATTAGAATTTTTGTTTTATGTCTGGCATGTGAGATACATAGTTAAAGGAAAAAATTGCTGTGAAAACTGCTAGTTGCTCTTCACATGAAGATCTCTTAAAATGTACCACTTTACCTATGTAGCAAGAGTGCTGTAAAGCATCCCCCCTTGTGGCTGCTGCCTGCTGTTCCATCAAGCTGCAGATTTTCATTAAGTTCCAGCAGACACTGTATATCAGAATATTATTTATTAGAAAAAGGGCAAAATAGTTACATAAATGGTATTCAGTATTTTTTAGGAAATATCACAATAGATCTTAAGTCATGCATTATTTTAGAAATACCAACACATACTAATCTATTTATTCATCTCTGAAACCATTTTAAGCTTGAACATGCTTTGAGCACTAATACTCTTGTGTACATACCTTACTTTCAACTTAGACAGTGAAATAAATTTGGTACCATGCTATTTTTTGTTTGTAATTTTATTCAGAAAGTGTCTTTCTGTGCTACTTTACTATATTTGTGCTTATTCAAGGAGGCACATTTTGAAGCAAGTATTTAATTTGAAACCAAGTATTTATCAAAATGCTTAAATTTTCTTTTAAGATACAAAATTTAAACGAAACAATCTATTTCTGTTTTCAGTTCTACTTGTTTTCTTTGTGCAGTATTTTTGTGGAAGATGTAGTCATTCACAATTAACTATGTGGGTTTTTTTCTGTACTACAATATTAAATATAAAAAGTGTTCAGTATTTTAGGTTTCTTAACTTTAAAAAAATTTAGGTGAAACATATACTTGATTAGCACGTGTTTGTGGTTTTATTTTATTATTAAACTTTTGTTTTCCATGCTTTGTCTATACTCAAGCAATCAAGCTATTTGTATGCTGGAGAGGCGGGAGAAACCAACTCCAGATATGTTTGGAGAGCTCCTGCAGAACGCCAGCACCATGGGGGACCTGCGGAACTGTCCAGTGAGTAGCCTTGGTTCTCCTTGGGTGTGAATTCAGTACCTCACAGGTACTCAGTGAAGGAAGGGAAAACTTAGTGAGGCTGATTGCTGCTTTGAGTAGCCACAAGTATTAAAACAGGAATAGATGCTTATTTTTATGTATATCATAAGTGCTAGGTTTCTAAAGTAAGAGTTCAGTGTCTTGCTCTGCCTTTTAATAAATATGCAGAAAGAGTTACCATCAAACTTTTTTTTCACATTGATTAATAGGTAGGGCAGGAAACAGCTGCAATTTGCTGCTTCATGTAATGCTACTGTTAGGTGCATTAGCTTTAACAGGAGGGCTTGTGTACCCAGTCCTTGGGGCCAGTGTATTTCCATTTTATACCTGGCTCCCCTCCCAATTTATAACTCTGAAACCTTCAGTAAAAGTCTCCATTGAAATAGATGCTTTTTAATATTGGCAAATAGTGGCTTACTTATCTAAGTAAAAGAAATTAAGATATTTTGTCATTTAAAAGGTGCATATAAGTCCAGTTATTTAACAACCAAAGAATGTGAAATTCATAGAAATACATTCTTGGTCAGGGCAAACTGCTCTTTGACTGAGAAATAATCAGTCAAATAAAATTGCATGCCAGCATTTGCTGCCCCTTTCTTTTTCTATTTCAAAAAAAATTTCTATTGAGGTTTAGCTAAGTGTGGCCTCAAAGTTATGCTAAGGAAGCTTTTTATCAGGATGCCATGTTCCTGCTGTCATGCTGAAAATGCTGAAGCAAAGAAGACAATTTGAGAGTAAGATAGGTTGGGAGGTAATAAACAGAATTGCTTGTGCTTTAAATGACCCTTTCAAAATACGTGTGATAAAAGTCATCTTAATATTGAAACCTCATATCTACATTTAAACATCAGAGTCCTCTGCAGTTTCTTTCCTTTTTTTCAATTTTTCATTTTTGTCTCTCAATGATGTTTGGGACTGAAATTCTGATTAAATTTTCTAGATTGCTGTGGGGAAGAGGCGCTTTGTGATCTCTTCCCTGGTTTTAGTGTCAGAAATTATTATATCCAGTTGTGAAACTGGACTCTGTAGACAAGAGAAATGATTCTCAGTATGAAAATGTTGTTTTCTCCACCATTTTGTAGGGGTACCTTTGTGATGTGCCTCAGGGAGAAAATGAATGTTGCGAATGGACTTTGTCACAGTTTTTGTTTTGTCCTCCCCCGCCTACTGTGTTCCATTATTGACACCCCCTCCCTTGCAAAGTGCACTGGTACTTATTTAAAAAGTAAAAAATGGGAAGAAAAAGCGATACAGGAAATAAGAATTGTAGAACTCCTTTGAGTTATTAAAACAACTCTTAATCTCCTCATCTTTCAGCTGCTATTCTCGTATTTGTACAAATACTGACCTAACTATACTGTCTGAGATGGGATGTTTGAGGTACCCTGTAGACACACTCAAATTTAACAGCAAAGTAGGACTACTTCTGCTTTTTCAGCAAAGCAAAAAATTTTCCTGACACTGTCATATAAGGCATCAGTCTCTGTACATGCAGTTTTTAATGTGAGATTCTGATCAAAAGTGACCTTTCCATCCAATTCCTAAGAATGTTATTGGGATCTTTCATGTATGTTTGCTTATCTTTTGTTAAATAAGTTTGGTTTTGTGCTCTATGTTTTAATCATTATCAATAGCAGGAGGAGGAATTGGCAGTGCTCACTTCAAAGCTTGAGAATGCAGGATAGTCTTGATAGCACATCTCATCTATGACATGAGAAGCTCCTACCTTGGCACTGAGCATATCTGCTGTGTTTCACCACCTCCTCTTTGGAAGCTGTAATTCTGAGACTTAAACTTGTTAGTGCCTTGCCCTAACATTATAATAAGTGAAGAATTATATTCAGTGTCTTGTTTTATTTATATGTTCAGAGTAACTGTGGAGAAAAGATCCGTATTCGTCGTGTGCTGATGAACTCGCCACAAATCATCACCATTGGCTTGGTTTGGGACTCAGACCACTCTGATCTGGCTGAGGATGTGATTCACAGTCTGGGAACTTGCCTTAAACTGGGAGATGTGAGTTTTTTTTATTTTGGTATTACTTAAAAAGACTGTCTTTTTCGTGGTAGTCTGCAGTAGCAGATGGAGAAAAATATAAAGTCTCCACCTTCACCTTTTTGGTGTCCATAAAAAGAGGAATAGAGGGCAGAACCAATGGTCTGACCTGTCTTTGAAAGCCTTAGAAAAACCTGTGAACTGTATATTCTTGAGTTTCTGAAATGTCTGAAACTCTAAAAAGACTTTCAAGTGAAAGGAAATTCTGGACCAGAGTTGGTGGTTTTTTTTGCCTTTAGCTCCTCTTTTTGGTGAAATGTGTGGTCATAACACTGAAGAGTTATTTGTGACTGAACAGTCTCTAAGAGGTGGTGACTGGCACTGTGTGATTGAATGATAGACTGAATTAAATAGGATTCCCTGGAGGATTCACTTAGTCTGCATTAACTGTACCAAACTGTAGCTGTGTCTTACTGTAGCATTGAGATACTACATAAAATAGTTTATATATATATATATATATATATATATATACACACACACATAATGTTAAAAAAAAAAAACAAAACATTGTTCAGGGCACAGTGTACCAGAATAAGTGTGAGCTGATGGAAATGGGGTTATGAAACAGTGTGGTCTTTGTGTAGTAAAGCAGTAATGCACTAAAACGGGAGACCTGTGCAATTTAAATTAACAAAATTCAATTAAATGGAAAAGATTTTTTTTTTCCTGTGTTCTGAATTCTTTTGATCTACTGATGTCTTCAGTTGATCTTATATGTGTTGGCATCATAAATTGGTCCATGCTAAATTCTGGATAGCCCTTGCTAAAGTCAGAATAAATGCCAGCTGTTTACTGTCCAAACCACCTTGTTTCTGCAAAAAGGAATGAATGTTTTAAACAGTTTTTGATATAATCAGCAAGCATGACACAGAATACAAATTTATGGAATAGAACCACATTCAAATTATGTAACAGGTATTTTATCATTGTTGTAAATGTCTTCCTTCAAGTATACACGTCCTTCAGGTACAACTCAGTTTAAGAGCATCTGGTGAGTTGGTCAGAATCCATTTCTGGTCTGTGTCTCTCTGAGTTTGCTTAAGCATTGCACAATTACTTACTGCCTTGTTTTCTCTATCTTTTGAAATAAAAGCCTGACGCTTCTCTGTAGTACTTTGAGGTCTTTGAACATAAAGCAGGATGTAAAATTCTAAGCACTTTATTAATTTCTCCTTCTGTTTTTTCTTACCTCCCTTCTTGAAGCTCTTCTTCAGAGTAACTGACGACAGAGCAAAACACTCGGAGCTGTATTTGGTGGGAATGATCTGTTACTATGGAAAACACTATTCAACCTTCTTCTTCCAGACTAAAATCCGCAAGTGGATGTACTTTGATGATGCTCATGTCAAAGAGGTGAGAAAAAAATGTTAAGGAAAGCACTCTTTTGGAAATTTGTTTGTGTATAAATCCATTCTATTTTCTACGGATTTTGAGAGGGTTTTTTGCTGGTTTTCCACTCAGGATCCACAAATTTGTTACTCCTTTTTTCTCAGCAAAGTGAAATATTTTTTAAAAAACCATACCGGAAATCTCAGAAGCCCTATTCTTAGTTCTGTTCTGTTGGATCCCAGTCTTGTTTTTATGCTGTTGTTTGAAAATGTACAGTTGCTTGTGCATACAGCTAACACCCATCTCTTTCCCTTGCTGACAAGAAGTATAGCTATTTAGTGCCTGTTGTTGAACTCTGCTTGAGTGTCTACATGCCAGTCTTCCCTAGTGCTTGCTGCCAACAACAAATTTTCCGCTCTTCTGTCAGTTCTTTTTTTTAGCCTTTTCACCAAGCATGAGGTCCTTGACATTAAAGACACCAGTGCTGGGATCTTGGCAGGACATTATAACCCATTAGATTGTTTGGCACTATTTCATGCCGCTCTCCTTTTTTCTTTCTAGTCATGGAATCACAAAGGTGGGAGAGGAAAATTTTCACCTGTAGTCATGCCAAACACAGCCAAACACGTGAATATGCATATATTCAGTCATGCTTCTTAGCAGAAAAATTGGCAAGGATAGGTACTGCAGTGCTTTAATAGAAGAATACTCATGTGTGGAGCAAATATGTTGGAGTAAATGTTCAGTTTATCAGGTGAAACCTGTATTAGTACATGGGGAAGATTTGTGAGATTAGCATTACTATGTGAATTAATTGCCTGGCCTATCAGTGCTAGCAGAGGTTCTGTCACAGCAGAAAGATTTACACACTTGAAGTATTTAGCTTTGACTTGAATTTATTGTCCTGGTATCTTTATTGTTCATTTTGTTCATTAAAAATTCTTCTCCTTTTTGGTTGATGCAAAGTTAAAACGTCCCAGAGGATGAAAAGTTTTTTTTATGGAAAAAACATCTGAAAGGGAATTACTATTTTTATAATTGTGTTTTTAGCAGGAATTGTAATCAATTTAGCCATAGGATGATGAATACCTGGATTTTGATTAGGTTGTCTCAGGAGCTTTCTTGCTGAGTCCAGGTCAATGCTGGCTATAGAAAGAGTTAAAGTATGGCAGTGGAAAATCAAACTCTGAAAGAATTGTGATGGGGGAGAAGAGAACTTCTTATAGAAAACGATGACAGAAAACCTTACTTTTTTATTTTCTTTTGGATTTTTTTTTCTGGTTGTCCATTCAGATTGGTCCAAAATGGAAGGATGTTGTGACAAAGTGCATTAAGGGTCACTATCAGCCTTTGCTGCTGCTCTATGCAGATCCAAGAGGAACTCCAGTGTCAACGCAAGACTTGCCCCCTCAGGTGGATTTACAGCAATATAGCAGGACTTGCTATGACAGTGAGGACTCAGGTAAGCAATGTGGGCTCTGAGCCTTGTACCTTCACATTGAAATGCAGCATGTGAAATGTTTTCTGTCTTTGGAGTGTATTATTATCAGCAGGGGTCCTTGTTGCTTGTTAAAGCTGATCAAGAATTCTGAAGGGGATTTCCAGTGTTTTATCTGTGAACCTCTCTCTCTTGGTCTAAGACTGTAGATTGTTTGGATAGCAATCTTTTCCAAAAAAGTTTGGGAAAAGAAACTGGGAGATGGGGGAAGTGAAGGACCTGGTATGATTTGGATGTAGAGAGGAACACCAGCTGATGACTTCAAAACTGCAGTTTCTGACATGAAAAGATCTGAACTGTCTTTAAATAGGACATTTACTGCAGGGCTTGTTCTCACCAAAAATATGAAGTGCCTTCAAGGTCAGTGTTTGCAGTTAAACATAAGAACGACTTCTTTATTGTATTTTTTTCTTCTTTATTTTCTCTACAGAGAAATGAGTATGATATATGATATGATAATATCCTGTGTATTAAGCAGTGAATACATCACATATGTAAGATTACCAATAGTCTTCAAACTGTTCAGATTTTTTACTTTTATTTACTGAAAGTGGAGGGAGGAGATTGCCCTTCTCACCTCCTCTATCGAGTTCAAGTATTACTGTCATGAAACTGAATCATGATGCTTCATACTTTTCAGTAGGGGATCAATGCTGGCTGCTTGGGAAGGAGCAGCTTACTTTGCTTTAGATTTCAGTACAAAGTTTATACCGGATAGCTTTTGAGTCATAATAGATGAAACCGGTGAATTATTATAACATGATGATCTTCTTACACTTATTAATATTTTATACTTGGGTAATTTTTTTTTGCTTTCCTCAAAGCAGTGTTTCATATTGTAGTTGCACTCAACAGTGTTGAAAATGATCAATAATTTCAGTATGGTACTAATGTGTACTTTGCAGTCCAATCATTGTAGTTTAATTTTGCATATTAAAAAGATTTGATAAACTTGGACTTGAAAAGAGCAAGAAAGAAACATGTTTTTAGAAGGAATGACACTGTCTCTCTGCTTCCAAAGGAGCAGAATTTTCCCATAATCTCTGGTGTTCTTGAATCCAAGTTGGTATCTTTGGTTGGTTTTTCTGTTAACTTCTTTATAGTTGCCCCTGCTCTCTTTTCTTAGTCTTTCTTGACTATTATAATAGCAGAAAAAGATTGGAATTCGACATTGCTTCCTTGACATTATTTTTTCTCCAGGGAGAGAACCTTCCATCTCGAGTGATACCCGGACAGATTCCTCTACAGACAGCTATCCTTATAAACAGGCACACCACGAGTCTGTGGTCAGTCACTTCTCCTCTGACTCCCAGGGGACGGTCATCTACAATGTGGAGAATGATGCCGCTTCACAAAGCAGCAGAGACACAGGTAGCAGACGCCATTATATCTGTGTGTGATCATTGTTGCTAGATCAGATGACTGCAGTGGATTCCAGTTGAGAATATCTCTATATATACACACAGCCTTTAATAGACTAGTGAACAGTGTTTAATATCCTGAGTTTTTTATTAGTAACTAACAATTGGCATTCATCAAAAAAACCCCCATGATTTACAAGTCTTGTTGGCTTCTATAGACCCGTGTCTATCCAGACAAGCATTTACAGATTTTTTTTTCTGTTATCCACAATACTGCCTGCTCTGTTATATAATTGTGTGAGTTGGAGGCTCTGCAAGGCCCTGTTGTAGGGTTTGGTAATTGTCGTGTGTGCTACTTGCTCGTCTCCAGGCAATTACTTCATTTCAGGAGTTGCAGCTGTCTGGAAAAGGTGTTTTCAACACCAGAGTCCCTCATACTTGGGAGCTAAGGACTTTGTGTGAGTGCTGGTAGTATTTACTGCACCAGTGAGGAGCTTAAGATAATTTCCTGCCTGTGCCATGGAAGCAAGTTAAGCTGGAATATCCAGTGAGAAGACAGTCTGCATATATGTTCCTTTGGGCTGATCAGTCTGCCTTCACACTCATTAGTTGAAAAGAGATGAACTGGAAGTGTAAAGACTTGATCTCCTCAATTATTGATGGCCAGTGTCCACAGTTGGCCTGTTTCTGCATGCAGTAACTTCTAACATCACTTCTAAAAAAGTAGTGCATAAGTTAAGGTCAGACTTCTGTAGCATCAGAAATAGGATCTGCTATTTCTGTTGAAAAGTTACTTTATTGTGCCATAAATAGATTTTCTAAGAAGACCTAAGAGTAGAATCAGCAGTTGTTAGGTTTCACCAGTGTCAAAGCTGTCAGACTGCTTTGTCCTTTTTTTGTAAAATTGTTCCTCTTTTGTATCATAATTGGTTTATTTGTAAAAATCTATGGTACTTTAAAATCTGAAAAAAATGTTTAATTTCATTAAGTATTCTTTCATTTTTCATCAGAGGTCTGAATAACTGTAATACACAGGTAAGATAGCCCAACAATCCCTCCAGTGTTTTAGCAAATGCTCAGTGCTGTAGGGACCTGTCATAGTCTTAGGTAGGGTATGAGAAAGAAAAGAAAGTTGGAGCAGAAATGGAGTGATGTGGAAATGAAAAGTATGTTTGTCTTTGGAGTACAAAGAAGACAAAATTGAAAGAGATAGTGGTATACTTTTAAATAGTCTGCAAAAATGGCACAGAGTTTATTGGATTAGGTTCCTGCCTGCAAAACTTGCCATGCAGAAGTTGGCAGAAAAGGAGAGTAAAGGGGATGGTCGCAAACATGTAAGCATGAAGTTCAGCATGTAACCTTTTGTTCTGTCATGTTTAGTGACTTTGTCCTTTTCTTTTTCTTTCTTCTCCTATTGATTCTATCCTGTGTTATTCCCTTCAGCTTAGCCCATTTCTCCACCTAAATTCAGTTGTCCTTATCTTCCCTAATTCAGCCTTAGCTATAGTCAGTCTGTCCCCTCAGCTAACCACTTGTCTGGGCATTTCCCCTCTTTTTTCACCTACCCACTACCTTTCCAAAAAAAGTCAGTCTGCCAACTAATACAACTGCTCTGTCATCAAATGGCGATCCGTGGGGCTATAAAGAAGCCTTCCACACTGACCTGTCAACTGAATAATTCTGGGCAAGAGCAGGATTCTTCATTTAATGGCCATTTACCCACTACTCCAGCCCAGAAAGTTATGGACCCTATCCCACATCATCCTCCAGGGAAGCTCCTCCATTGGGTTGCATGACCTCAGGCTCCTGGGTACTTCAGAATGGGGGCAGAAGAGTGGCTGCACAAGCCCTCTCTGTGCTCCTACCCACCTGTGCTGCTGAGAAAAATGTGCGTATTCCGGCTGCCCTATTCATGCAACTGAGATTTCGTGGGGGAGGGAGTAGAGGGTGTTCTGTCTTAACCCATTTGATTTAATTTCCTTCTCTGACATGCTCTTAGACACACACAACTACTACAAAACCAAACTTTTCCTTTAAATATTGCTGTTTGCTTGTGAAGCCATCCCTAGTCTAGAGGATGAGGTGTTCAAGTGATACATCCATCAAGACACAACTTTTAAGCATCATTAGGCACTCAGAAGTCCTGGATTGTTATTTTAGTGAATTTTAAAAAGTGAGTGTTAAGTGCTAGCTAATATCCTTGGGATTTTAATTGCTATATTCATGCATTATGTTGGATTCAGTCTTTTGTTTCAGAGTGTCCAAATAAAGACAACAAAGCCTGTGTCCTACGGACTTCTGATTCTTGACATCTCCTCCATGGCAATTAAATGTCTGATGACAATGGGACAATATTTGCAGTCTCTGAAAGGAGAAGAAAATATTAATACAAAGCTAGCAGCCTTCATTCTAGAAGACTGAGCTGGGCTTTATTCAATGCAAACCCTCAGCTAGTGCTAATAGCACTATATACTATCAAATAGTTTCTCTCATGGTCGTTAAGGATGCTTACCAAACAACCTTTATCGGGTTGGAATGTTTAACTAGAGAAGTTGTGCATGCTGAAGTTAAACATTACTCTCTTCTGTCTTGAGGGGAGCCACTACAAGGATAATACTGTTCTTGGAGTTCCTGAAAAATACATGGCAGTCCATGCTGTGAAGGGGGAAAAAAATCCATCAAAGCACAGACTTGTGTTCAGTTACCAAAATGCTACACATCTTTTATTTTCATTGCCTACATTTCTCTTTTACTTCCTTAATTTATTTTCTTTTATTTAGTCTGCTTGTTTCTAAAAAATTTGGTCACAAAATCACTCTTTCTTTTGCAAATGAAAAGTGAGCCTTGTGTAGCTTGCTTTTTATTGTTTGGATTCCTTCCTACTAATTTATTGTAATATCTTTGTAGCAATTGTAGTTGCAGTGAATTGGTTTTTTAACTGTTGCAGGTACAATTTTATATGTAGAATCTGCTTTTAATGTTGTTGATTTTGATGCTAATCTTTAGAGCAGGGAGAAGGCTCGGGAGGGCCAGCTGTGCAGTGTGGTGGCTGTTAGATCACTATTTGCTATTAGGGATTTTCATTTCCTATCATCCTATGCGGGATAAAAGTTTGTGATATAAAGGCTAGAAAAAAGTCTTTGTAGCTTATCATAAATTCCCTTCTTATCCTGCATCTCTGCTTGGGACTACTCACGTGAGTAAAGCCATGCGTGTGTTTGTGCTTGCAGGTTTAGGACTGTGACTGTGTGAGAACCTTAGAATTAAGTAAAGGCAATACAGAAAACCTGTGATGTCAAACAGTCTTATTCTCGTTTGATGTGAGGAAATGAGGAGTAAATTGTGTTGAAGAGAAAATACTGGCACTCAGACACAATCTGTAGTAAGGGAGTGTTGTGTGTTAGCTGATCCATGTTCATAGTTTGTGGGTGTGCTCTTAGCTTGTGGCAGATGTGATTTGGCTGGCTTGGCCCTTGAGAGCCAAGTGAGGCTTCTTTGCTGTAGACTAGGCTAACTCAGATTATAGTGTTTGCTACAGGCAAAGAGGTGAATAGTTAGTGCAGAGCAGCTGGTGATGTGCAGTCATTTATTATTAGATGATAACTTGTTCATGTGTTTGAGTCTTTATTCAACAGAGTAATGTCTGGCAAGCTGTCCTCAGGAGTTTCATGTTCATGGTCATTAAAATTTACAGCAAGAAAGTGATGTCCTTAGACTATTAGAAGACAAAGCAGAGTCAACCTTTTCCTTGGCACTTGGATAAGCTGTCATTAACCAGAGTCATTGGAGGGATTGTATTGTTCTTTTATGACCTTAAAAATGGAACATCCTCTCCAAGACAAAACCAAAAACTTAGGGGTACAAAAACTTACCTAAACTTGCCAGTTAGTGTTGGAGTGTCTGCAGTTCCTAAGGAGCAAGAGTCCTGCTGCTCTTAGCACGGTGAACACTTGATCTGAGGACTCTTGTCATCTCTGCTGTGTTCTTCCTCCTTCCAGGCCACCTGACTGACAGCGAGTGCAATCAGAGGCATGTTTCAAAGAAGGGCTCGCTCGCAGACCGCAAGAGGAGTTCTAGCCGGTCTAGGCGGAAAGGAGATGAGGCTCAGTCATCAGGATACCATAGTGAAGGCAAGAGATGTTACTTTATTTTAAGTATCAGTATCTTTCTGAATGCTTTTGATGTTCTCAGTGTGTACGTGCGTTTCCCTCATTGTTTCTTCCATCTTTGTCTTTATTTAGTCCTCTCTTTGCTTTTTGATGTTTAGGTCTGTTTTGGTTGGATATTTGTTTAGGGAGTGTTGGATTTTATATTTTAATTTTGTTTTGGATTGCAATTCTCAAAGTCTGCATGAAGATGCTGCAAATAGGGCTGCTAGTTTAATTGAAGTTATTTTTGTGGCTTTTGCTGTCTCTACAAACTGCAGGGGAAACCTTGAAGGAGAAACAAGCCCCCAGAACTGCCCCCAAACCATCCAGCAGCACCAGCAGGCTGAGGGAATTTAAAGAGACAGTGAGCAATATGATCCACAGCAGACCACAGCAGATTTCCCAAACCATCCAGAATTCCCCTCGCGGAGGGAATAGTGTCGATCAGGCGGAAACACGACCCTCAAAAAGCCTGTCTGCACACGCTCGAGACTGGGAAGTGGACAGTACCAGTAGTGAGTCTAAATCCAGTTCATCGAGCAGGTACCGGCCAACGTGGAGACCCAAAAGAGAGTCTCTGAATATAGACAGCATCTTCAGTAAAGACAAGAGGAAACATTGTGGCTACACTCAGCTTAGCCCTTTCTCTGAAGAAGCAGGTAAGAGTTCGAGAAGATTTACTTCAGAATGTGTGGGAAGTGAAATTTTGAACATGGAATTCAGGTCAGTGGTGAGTCATGTCTGTGAAGACTAGATCCTGTGTGGGTATTCATATTGCATGTGTGGTAATTCTGTTTGATTTCTGTGTCCTACGTTTCCTGTCTAAGGAAAAATTAAGATAAACAATACCTGCTTGAATGGACACAAGCTATATTACCGAGTGTCCGAAGTTCATCCTTTGGAGTGAGCTTTTGTATTGCTCTGGTTTTTCCTCTGGCTCATCATGGTATTTTTACTTGATGGCTCAGAGTATGATGCAGAAAGTACCTTGTGTATCAGTCCAGAGGTCTTGTTGTGAAGATGAGAGCCTGGAAGCCAGTGATGATTTATCTGGAAAGATTTTACAGCTATGCAGCTTGTACATGGAGACATGGTTTTGACAATTGAAAAGAATTGGGAAGCATAAAGAGATATGTAAAGGGAAGGTGAAGGGGAACAGAACACACCTCCAGGGAAGAAAGGGACACAAACAAGAATTAAGTTTAAAGATTGTGAAATGTATAAGGGAGAATTAAAAAAACCAAGTTTTCCTGTCCTCTGTATAAGCCATAACAAATCATAAATAGCAAAATAAACAGTGTAAAAAATGAGAGCATCTGAAATAGATATGACAGAGTATTGGAAATGCAATTGGATATACTGTAAAATTATCTTGTACGAATAAAAATTATTATGGGGAAGAAAGGATTTTCATTCCAGACTTAATTGTTACCTCAGGGGGAATATGGTAATGGAATATTTACTAAATGGGAAAGGCTCAAAGATAAATTCGTGAACAGGTTATTGCTTAAAATTTCTGGGAAAGCTGTAAAAGTATTGCATTTTTCTTGCTTAATATTGCAGGTTTTACACAAAATTAAGGATGGTGCTTCTGATTTAAACATAGTTGAGAAGCTAACGTATATGGATGTTTTGCTGGTATTGAAGCTTAGGTCTTCTACCAAGCTGTATTGTTTATCTTGACAGGTAAAGAACTTACTGAGAATGAGGTGAAGGAGCATGCTGTTCACGAAACAAGGTCAAGCCAGTCAAATGTCAGATACAAGCGTGGTGTGCTGGGCCGGGGCACCCAGCACCATGTGGTGGATCAACATCCTCATCTAATACAGAGGATGGAGTCTGGCTATGAAAGCAGTGAGCGCAACAGCAACAGCCCAGTTAGTCTGGACATGCCCTTGTCTGAAAGTTCAAGCACCCACAGGTACATTTCAACAAAATTCATGTTTGGAATGATGGAAGTCTTGATTTCTTTTGCGTAGTTACATAATGGTGTAGAACATTTTGCAAAGCAGTGGTCATAGTTTTAAATACAGCTGTATTGGGACAGGGGAGACATAGTAGGAAATGGGAGCCTGTTCTTCTTAGTATCTTGATAACTTCCTGCTGGTGAGCAGAGAAAAAAACCGGGCTTGAGTGAGTGAGAAATTTGGTCTAAAGCGATGCGTCTGAAATACTTGTGCCCTTAGTCTGTGATTTAAAAGCTTGTACTTCGAGTAGCTCATAGTGCTTTTTGTTTCCATTAAACCATTGCTTCATAGATACCTTGTACAAAATGAGAAATCCATAGCCTTGTATAGAAATCTTTGTTTTCAGACATACTTGCAATATTTGTATGTAAAAATAGACAGCATGATGTGTTTCTTTCCTTGACTTAGGAAGCTTCAGGTAACCACAAACTGGCACTCTTTATGGCCAATAAACAGTATGTAAGAATCTGCTCTGAACAACTCCTGGACCACAGTTTTAATATGAATTGCATCATCTTATGGAGGAGAATAGAATTACTGTCTCCCTTGTTAAGTTTCTCTTCCCCTGTTTCTCCTAAGATTTTCTTATGGTGGACTTCTTTTAAAATTAGATGAAAATGCAAGTATATGTTTGTGTGGATACAAAAAAGGTAGATACAATTTCTCCTGGAGAAATTAGTCAAATGGTAAACTATAATTACTCTCTTCTTGGAGGGATGCTCATATGAAAAGAGCAGGTGGCTTTGTTCCTGCTTGGCGCAACATCCCAAAGTCTCACAGTAGCAGCATCTTGGAAGTGGAGTCAGCTTCATCAATTGGGAGCTGGACAAACAGCCCACACACCATGGGAAATGGTAAGATACACTTTGTAGGGGTGGTTATGCAAGTGTATCGAGTTGTTCTTTACTTCCTGGATGTTCATGTTCACAGGGAAATTATAAGGAAAGGGAGAAGCAACTTTGAAGAACATAAGTTTTACAAGAAATAATTATAAGATTTACCAAAGGGGATTGCAAAAAACTTTGTTGGAATATTCCTTTGATCATGTTGCTCTAGCATGTCTTTGTGTATTGACTTAAATGATAAAATAAAGCTATTTTTCCTCTTCTTTCTTATAACTCAATATTCTGCTGTAAGTAAAAAAAAACCTTTCCAAGCATAGGCCATAACTTAGTAGAATCCTGAAAACCAGCTTGTTTGTACAATTCTGTACAAAATTCAAAACTTAGAACTGTGAATGTTCTTTTACAAGCTGTTTGGGCTGAGGCTAAGCTTTTCTGCTTATATATCATTCTAAGCAAATACTTTATTCCAGAGAGGGAAAGGAAAGGCAGCAGTGGAGACACTTTCTGAATACCAGAAATAGTTGGAGTAAGAATGAGAAGTGATGGATTTCTGTTGTGTAGGATATTGGGATGGTTTATTTTCCTCCCATTTTCATCCACTTCACAAAGTTAGATCAAAAACATCTCATTGGAATCCATTTAACTTCCACGAGCTAGTGATCTAGCTAATTTGACTTAGCTTTATTTACAAGTTATAAACACAGTAAGAAGCCTCAAGATTTCATCATCAGCTTAGGGTTATTTCTTCCCAGTGGTTCTTTCTGTTTTATATGCTGTTTTCATGAGTCAGTGAATCCATGGGCTGTGCTGCAGGGGAGCTTGAAGCACTACTGTATTTTTATAAGTAAAACATAACAAAACAAAATTTATGCTCTACAATTCTCAGACCGTTATTACCTAATGTTAATTTTATTCTCCAATAATATTGCCTTGTCTTTTAAGGGATACTTTAAGAAATGTAGCTATCAAAAACCTTTGCTTGTTTGTTTGTTTGCTTGCTTGCTTTGAAGGTGGAGACATCTTTGTTCCTTTGAAGAGTGAGCTGGATGAGTTGCAAGAAGAGGTGGCAAGGAGAGCACATGAGCAAGAGCTACGCAGAAAAAGAGAAAAGGAAATGGAGGCAGCAGTGGGCTTTAATCCCCGTCCCAGCAGGTTCATGGATCTAGATGAACTGCAGAATCAGGGTAACCATCGAATGCAGTACATTTTGCAAGATGGTAGTGCTGAAATTTTTTGAACCTTTGAATGTAATTTCCTGATCTAATTGTGTGTGTTTGTGTGTCTCTTGCCACATCCACCCTCCATTACAGTTTTGTACCTTCAGGAAATTAAATACTGTCCACTTCAAACCTGTAGTGAGTAAAAAACTGTTTAGTGTTTTGACCAAATTTCTTCTTAAATGAAAAAGCAAAGTAATGTAGAGATATTCTTAATATATCTGCATTTTTCCATTTTTTCAGTGATATATGCTGTTGGTAGTATTGATACCTTGATTTAGCTATAAGCCTTTAACCAGCATCTTTGAATGAGCTGGTTTTACCTTTCAGGCACCTCAGCTTCACCGGCAGCAGAGGTGGTTAATATAAACCATTGTTCTGTTTCTGCTTGATTTTAGTACCTTTGCAGCCCTGAGCAATTCTGCTTGTTCCTGCCCTTGTGCTTTGCAGTGTTTCTCCCTGCCTGGCTGTGTACCCATGGCACAGGTGTTGGGACAAGTACTCTGGCTGGATCTAATTGAAAATCTGAGCTGGATTTAGTTGCCTATCTTTTCTAGGGAAAAAGAATTTTTTAAAAATTAGAAACCAAATACGAAGTTTGATTATCTTTTCCATGGCTCCTCATCTTTCTGGGAGGACATGGCAGCAAAACAGTTTTAATTGGAAGGATGCAGCTGGAGCAGAGGGAACATGACAGGATTCACATGTAATACTTTGTTTTAGCCCTGAATCTCCATCAGCCAGTAAGAGGATTTAGGAGAAAGGTGGGATAAAGTGCACTGACCCAGTCAAGAGTGAACCTTGAATAGCCAGCATGTGTGCTGGACTGCCTGGAAGGCTTGCTTGTATGCAGAACTCCAGAACACTTGTGACTCATTTTCCCCTCAAGTAAACTGCTAAATTCATGCAAAGAAAGCTAACTTTAGTATTCTGCCCTTGATTCCAAGCCTCAGTCGCCTTGATTTTGAAACTGAAGGTGTTGCTTGATTAACTTACTGCTCTAACAATTCTCACTTCTCTCTCCAGTACTGGCTTTTAATGCAGGTTCTTTGAGGTTTATGGTAAAAGAGTTTGTATTTACATCTGTGCACAGTGATGTTAGGGAGCAGGTCAGGCCAAAGCATGTGTTACGCAGATTGAGAGAATGCAATTTACTGTTGGCTGATCCAGGTACTCATATTCTCTGCTGCCATGACAGAGACGTTCCATTAAAAAAGACCCACCCCTGAACAGAGTAGAAGTCAAGTTTTATTATCCATTTTCCCTGCCTCATTTGAATGTTTACATTTTGCTGCATAATTTGCATAATGCCCAATAGGTGACAAAATATAGTTTGGGCATTTCTTCCTCTCAGAAATGGATGTTGTGATGCCAGGATGCAGTTTCTTTATGTGTCCAAAATGATTTATCCTTCTCTTCTCCAGCACTGTTTTCCAAATTGTTGCAAAAGGAATTCTTGACAGTTGTCCCTTTCTTCTCAGCTTCCACCACCTTGTTTTTCAAGTTGCAAGACTGTTGGGTTTTTATATTCTGACTTACAGCAGTTAAGTGTATGCACTTAACTCATTTGTAGAAGTATTTCATGCAGGCATTTATGTTCACACACAACTCCAGGTTTTCTTCCCCAGACATGTTGGTTGTTTCAGTTTATTTCCATTTTGATGAGGAAGAGACAGATAGATTTTGTCAGGAAGCTTAATGTACAATGAAAAAAACCTAATCTGCTGTGTTTCTTTTACTGATACATTTTGGTTTAGATTTGGTTCTAAATTTAGTTTAATTCTTCTTGAGAGAAGTCATTTGAACTGACTCTGTTCTATGTCTGTACCCTCTTTTATACTGACTTAAAGTGTCGAAAATAGTAGAATAAGCCAATACAACTCTCTCAACTAAAGAAAAATTGAGGGAAAAAATGCATTTCATGTTGTGTTACCGTGTGGATGTCAAGCAAATCGGGGTGCTCAAGATGTACTTCTACTTAGGGAAGGTTAGGTGGTGCAGTCTGGGATATGCACAGCCTCTGCAGGAATCCGTGTGTGGAAGGATTTGGTGATCACAAGTGGGATGAGGGTAAGTGAGGGTTCTGCAATAATGAAACCAAAATGAAGGGTGCTGCCCGTTTGCAGGGAGGAGTGATGGCTTTGAGAAGTCGATGCAGGAGGCAGACTCAATCTTTGAAGAGTCGCTGAATCAGGAGCAGAAGGGGGATTGTGCTGCAGCTTTGGCTCTCTGTAATGAAGCTATATGTAAGTAACCTTAACCGCCTGAGCTACTGCGCTTTGACTGTGTACTAATATAGAGTCTGAAACGCCGCATCACACCAAGTGGTCAGGTCATGATATGGGGGTCCAGCTGCTCTTCAGGAACGTGCAGGTGGACAGCATTTTTCATTTTTATAATCATTCCCACTTGGAGGTTTTACTCCTATTCCTCTTCATCTCTGTTTTTTCATGTTTACATTCATTTTGTTGTTCTCTCCAGTGCTAGGGTAGTAATAGCACTGGGGTGGTGATGTGCCCTTTTTGGTGCTGTTATGTTTCAGCAAGCACCTCGTAGGTGGTTCCCCTTCCCACTCAGTCCTCACCATTTTTCTCCATCGTCAGGCTGAATTGCAAAGGCCATTAAGCTCCCCTGTTTTTCATGGAGGGTGTAGCATAGGAAGAAATGGTAGCCCACTCAACTCTTCTGGATTAGCAGAAGTGAACTATGCTGTACTTGAACTTTCATGAAGAAAAAAGCATTAGGACATTGAAGTGCTTAAATGCATTGTGACCTTTGAGAATGTGTGCTATGTGATTTCATTTTATTTTTGGTGTTTTTCCATTATGACTGGCTGGCTGTCTCACCCCATGCTCCCCTCTGTCTGTGTAGAATGGCTGCAGACAGGGTGAGTAGCTCCTGTGCTGTTTTCATTTAGGAACTGGCTTTTATGGACTGCAGAATAAAGGGTGCAGCATACAACTGTAGTGACAGTTCTATTAGCTTTCTTTCCAGCAAGGAATCTCAAATCCCAGCTGGATATTCCTGCACACGAAGGGAGTCCAGGTATGGAGGGTGCAGGAGAAGAGTACATGGCAGAATGAAGCATCATTGTAGTAGGGCTGGAAAAAACCTATGTGAAGGGATAAGAAATTGGGCTAAAACAAGGATATTGTTTTTATTTTATTTTGGTTTAGTTTCAATTAATGTGTTCATACACCTGGCTAAGCTGAATGTGCATTAATGGAAACAGTAGCATCCTTGTGAGTTCTTTTGTGGCAGTATTTGCATGGTCCATGTTTTTTGTTCCTGCTGCATCTTTTTTCTTTTTTTTTTTTCTTTTTCAATTTTATTCCTTTTTTCTGTTTGTTTTCTGCTATGTTTTCTTTTGCATTTTAGCTAAACTAAGACTTGCCATGCATGATGCCAGCGCTAGCACTCACAGCAGAGCCCTAGTCGATAAGAAGCTGCAAATCAGTATCCGAAAAGCCCGGAGCCTCCAGGATCGCATGCAGCACCAACAGCCACCGCAGCCGCTGCCTCCGCCAGCCTGCCACCCACCACAGGGCGGCACCATGGCCCAGTCTACAAGGTAGTGCGAGTACCTCGCCTAGGCACGGACCTGGGCTGCTTCTGTGAGCAGTGCAGTCTGGAAAGAAATAGCAAATTATGTATATTCCCCAGATAGTCCAAGTCCTCCTGTGTTACACCTTTTCTTTTCTTCTCTCGGTTAAATCCTATTGTAAAACAGTCAACTACCCCATTTTTCCCCTCCCCACCACTCTTTCTCCTAGTCTTTATAGAATAGTCCAATGTGCATGTGTTCAAAATGTGATCTGTGACAGAGATTTGTAGCAGTCAGTGCCTGGCAGCACTGATGTCTCATGCACCAAGGGAAAAAATACAATAGACAATAATCTGGCTAAAAAAAGTGGGGATACGTTAGGATAAAATGTTATTGTTTATAATCAGGAGCAGTTTCAGGACTCAGTCAGTAAAAGACTACTGCAGTCAAAATTTTGCTATAGTTGCTTTTACGTTGGGAATATCAGCCAGTGTGTTTAGTGCTCTGTAGTTTGAAAACTGTCAAGTACACTGATCTTTTCTTTCTAGTCCACTTCTCTCGTGGTGCACTGGTACAACTCTTGAATCCAGATCCTGATCCTGTCACCTTGACTACTCCATCATTCTTCATTTTCTTTCTGTACTTCCCAGCATCCTGTAGCCTGGCTTACTAGCCCCCCTCAGTGTCTCTTCATGATTCTTTCTTCCATACTGACTTTAACTACAGCATAATTAACTCTCTGCTATAACTGATCCTTTCTTCCTACTGTCTTTAGCATGCAGCTTAATCCTTCTTTCTTCCCATGCCATTCCCTCCTAGCACTAGACCATCCCTATCCAATTTCTAGGCTATTTCTTGAACTGTTACTTTTTTTCCCTCTCCCCTTCCTAACATGTGGTATTGCCAGAAGCTTAGATAAAATTTCTGTTCCTTTCTGTAAAATGCCAGGTACGGCTATATCCAAAACCAGTTAATTTGCACACCTGCCAGGCTATAGTTCATAACATTCTTTTCTTTTTCTGCAGTACCTGAATTACGTGTAATGAAAGCTGATCTTGTTGTCAATTAGGGGTCCACTGTATTCTCTCTTACAGAAATGCAGAGCTCAAATTAGGCATTTTGTCAGATTCTAAGAAAATGAAAAGCACTTTCTTAACTAGTTTTGCTAATGTTAAACTCACTCATGGCTGCTCTGTGAAAAGAGCGCTACTTTTGCAAAATGTTATATCCAACTGAATGTTAATATTTCAGTCAAGGAAAAAGAAACCCTATTCATAGCCAGAGTTCTGTACTCCAGCTTTGATTTAAACAACGCTGTAGACAGTACAAAGTTTGCAATTCCGCACAGATAATGTTCTATTACTACGCACATCAACTAGATCTTCATGATAACTTTCATTCCATGCATCTCAAGGAGGAAAAAAAGCAGTAATTTTACAGTTGCCTTAAGTTTTCTGCTGGAGCTGATGTAGCCTATCATTTTCTCATAGGTTGTGGACTTACTACTGTTTGTTCTGTCTGTATATTAAAATGCTAATTAAATGCATAAAAATGCCAGGGACATGTATGACTCAAGAATATAACTGTCTTGCGTTGGTACTTAAAAGAATGAACATTATTTTCTACAAGTATGCTTAGGATACAAATTATTGCAGAGTAATAGTTATGTATTTAACTTGATCTTTATTTAATGTTTTAGATCAATATCTCAAAAAATTAGACTATAAAAATGATATGAGAAAAATTTCAACCTGTTGTTCCATTTGTCAAGTCATTCTTCATGAAGTTACCTGGAGAGAGGGACCTTACAGAAATACTGTCAGTTTATGTTCAGATCACAAATATGCCCAAAGTATTTTAAAAGATATCTAAGATGTTACTGTTGAAAACAGTTATGTTATTTTATATAAATGCTATTCTTACTCTTCTTACAGTTACCCCTTCTCACATACTCAGTGTACTGGTTGAAATGCCTCTAGTGCTGTGCAAGAATACTTCATATAGAGCCTAATTGTAGCAAAATACTCTTAAAAATATGAAATGGATTCAGTTAGATTGTTAGAGTAGGAAAATAAAGTTAGAAGCAAAGGACTAACACATATGTATCTAGTGAATTAATGCAAAATCTTCATCAGAATACAGTGAGCAGAGCTGTATGTCAGCTAGTGCAGGGTCTGTACCCTAGGAATAAACATAAGCAATGACTACTGCTAATTATTTACTCTTCTGTGTGTTTTAGTGAACAGACTGGCCCGCTCCAAGTACTGCTGAGCCAGGAGGTACCACTGGAACCCAACAAAGAAGTGGAATTTGGGTCCAGTTCTTTCTTCCACCCACCTGCTTCCTGCCATGAATTGCACTCATCATTATATCCAGAGTCTTCCTCCCTGCCCCCTTCTGAAAGCAATCCATCCAACAGGATCTCTCCAAACTACCAGTCTGCTTCTGCTGATTTTCATGACCAAGTTCCCTCTTTTCCCTATAGGCAAGGGTTGGCAGAGAGGTCTGCAAGAACTGAGAATGAAGCCCACAAGAGTGGGGAATTTGCTGACACGACAGCCACAGGGCTAAAAGACTATAGGGATTGCTGCAGTAGCAGCAAGTTAGAAGAGGTTCATAACGTAATGCCTGTTCTCACACCTCAGTACCAATCCAAGGCTAACACAGTAAACTCTGGGTCTTTGCCTGCACTGTTTCCCTGTCCACATCCACCACAAGCAGCATCTCCTGAAAAGGACGGCCAGCACAGTCCTTGTTCCAAACTTGCAAGCTCTCCAGTGCGGCCCAGCATTGATCTTTTAGGGGCCTATCATGCAATGACCCCTGCAACTTCATCCCCTACACAGCAGTGCTCCTCGGATCCTTTGCAGAAAAATAAGTACTACAGAGCAAACAGCCAGGAGATTTTATTTCCTTCACAGGGTGAATATGGCACAGCAGACGGTTCTAAACCTGAGGCTTTTAGTACAAAGGGACATGTTCGCTCCTTGGCAGAGCAGTTTCAGAAAATGCATGCAGTCTCCCAGAGAAAAGGTACTCGTGAAAAAGACTGGATTACTGCAGTGTGTCAGGATGAGAAGTCTCCAAAGTTAACACAAAAATCTTTCATCAACCATTCATCTTCCAGTTACAGACAGCTAATCCATCAAAACCAAGAGAATAAAAACCAGTCTTCTGAAAAATTACACTCAACTGTGGATATTAGGGATGGGGTAGTTTCTTTGAAGGGTTTTAGTGCCCAACATGTTGCTTCTGTGAGTTTTTGTTCTCGCGGTGAAGAACTGTGTAGAAGAGGTGGACAGAATATGGCAGACCCTGTACCCTACATGGAAAGGCACTGTCATGATGGAGGAATGAAAGAGGTGGATGATGGAGCTGCTAGTAGCATGGTTGCCTCTATGCCTGTGGACCGTTGGGTGAATAATGTTACTAGGTGTTACAGTTCTCAGAAGGCTAATAAGAATACTGAATGGCTTCCTGTACCTGGGAGGAGTCCACTCCTTTCTGATCAGAGAGCAGTTGGAGATGACTTGAGCAGGATCCCAGTACACCTGCATCCACAGTGGAATCAAGACACAGAACAGGAACTCTCAGAACTGGAATCCCTCTATCAGACTAGTCTGCAGGCATCTCAGGCCACTAGGCCTTTATTGGGAAGACAGGACAGTGCTAGGTATCCATTTGACCAATCAGGTAAGAATGATGCAGTTGTTTTTCTTGGTTGACCTGCCTGTGTACTCCAGGGTAGGTGAAGATGCATTTTCCAGTTGATTTAGTTAAACGAGTATTAATTTGGGCACAGATGCAGAATAATTCAGGTTGTAGACTCTGGAAACTTTCCAGCTAACTAGAGAAAGCAGTGTGATAGCACTGCCTGGGGTGGCTGCAGAGTAGCTGTTGATATGGCAAACATCTGTTAAGAGTAACATAGAAATACTTGATCCTGTTTTCAGGCAGAAAGCTAGCTGCTTATGTCAGGCTAATGAATTTTGCTGTTTGAAAGTCCTGGATCTGCTCTGGAGTTGATTAAACTGTTTCTATCCCTGATGCTAATGTTCTCCACACTGGTGAATTTTAACTGATTGTATTGTAATTGAGAATTTGGTCTGTATATGGTTGAGGGAAATAACTTTTAAAAGTTTATCAAGGTCTTGAGAGTTGAACCTGTGTTTTGCTAAGGACTGTCTGCTTTAAGTTCTGGAAAGGTAATTGTGAAAGCAGAACTGAGGGTACATGAGGATCCATGAGACCTTGTGGATTAGTTGATGCCGAAAGAAAAGGAACAGATTCCATCAGTGAGGACATCCAGCTGTTGCTGGAGACATTGAATTAGAGTCTGGTGACAGCAGTCTGATTCCATTTAAGCTGATCTAATCTCCTGCCTGAGACAGGGCAACCTTGTTTCTCTGCTTCACAAGTGAAGCAAATTTCTTTGTAATCTGTGTCATAGCACTAAAGCTATGAATTTTCTGGTTAAATACAAGGCAGCCTGAAATTGGATGGGTACCAAAGTGACACAGATATAGCTGTACATGTATGATGTATATTGCAATGATTACACAGGACAGGTTTTCCCTGCTCTGCAGCCATGCAGTGGAGCCCCCATCATTCCTGACCATGTTAGACCTGGCTGTGACCAGAGTCCTGCAGTAAAGTCTTGAGCAGGTTTTTGTTGAACAGCTTGAGTTTTCTCTGGAACTCTCATGTCTTGCAGTCTGTTTGCAGATCACTTAAGACATCGAAATGTGGCCACTTACCATTTGTTGTCCTTTTGGTTTACTTTCAGAGTTAGGCAGGATCTGACTTCACAGCTTTGCAGACACTGTCTCGCATGGGCTTGAATCACAAGGTCTTATATATTCCTACTTAGCTGACTGATTTTGGAAGTTCTTTCTGGAAATTTACCAGCTTAAAGCCCAGTTGCTTTAGTGGTAGCTGGAGTTTCAGAGTTCTGTCATCAAATGACCCATTTCTTATGCTGATTTTTCTTGCCTGTTTTCCCACCACATATATGATATGAGATAGGGATGTTCTTCTAAAGTGAAGTTTGTATTTGACATCTTCTGGTTTGATGGAACTTTCAGTTGTTTTTTCCTAAGTTCTGCAACTTCCGTATAAAACGGAAAAGTTTGAACCAGTGCATCTACTGTGATGAACTGGATGAAAATCACCTGATTTTTTTTAGACCTAGTCCTAGGTCTAGGACTGCTCTTTATTTCTTTTAACTTGGATTACGTATTCATTTTCAAATGCTGTTGAAACTTTGACCCATATCCACTGGTTTTGTTAGACCTTTGCATTCAGAATCTTGGTGAAATGCCTCTGTTTCATTAGAGGGGCTTTACAGCACAGTTAAAGCCAAGCCAAATGCAACCACCTCCATGCAGAAAAGGTGGTGTTATCAGCATATTACCTTTCTTCCTTTTTAGAGGAACTAACTCCCTGTGACCAGTTTAAATTAGGCCATTGATCTGTCCATTCCATGAGGAATTTTAGGATTGCTGGTGGTTGGTGGGGATTGCACTGAAGTGAATTGTAGCAATCCTAGTTAAAAATAACACCTTTAACTATTTAACCAGCACAGCAAATGGCTGAGAAACGGTAGCATTGAATGGGAAGGAGCAGGTGAATGTGTGGGGAGGGAACCTGAGGCTGACAGTTATTTTATCCCAAATAACTTTAGGTAACTTCCTTCTGGTAGCTGATTTTCTGTCTTTTTTGGCCCTCTAAACAGTCTCACCTCTGTATCAGGCAAGTGTTGGTGTGCAGTTAAATAATTTAAATATTTCATTGTTCAATTAACTGCTCCCCTGAAGCCTGCAGAAGGGCCAGGGAAGTAGGCATAGTATCCTGATAGACTGTCTCCCCTTCAGGTGTTGGGTGTTAGCTGATGTGTTCATGTTCCCAGGATCTGTGACTTGTTCTGTGTGTATAGTCCCTCTGTCTTTTCTGGAGTCAGACCTAAGGTAGTCAGAAATGTGCCATAACATGCAATCAGGTGTTGAATTTAATCAGTGTTTTCCTTGCCAGTCTCTGTGAACCCGGGTGTGAGGAAGCTGCCTGCTACAGCTGGCATGGGTCTGTCGAAAACCCCAACGGCGGAGATCGAGCGCAGTCTGTGTGGATCCAGTGTCTCTTCTGTCTCCAAGGTGACATTTTGGTACTTAAGATGTTCCAGAGGGGGAAGGGCTCTGCCTGTGCAATAAAGAATTTACAGTGGGATAAGTACATTATGGAAAAGATACTGGGGTAATTTTTATTAATGTTAGAATTTTGACTGCAGTCTAGCTCAGGATTAACTAGCTAAAATATGAGTGACTCGTGCCGCATGCAGTCAAATGATCTAAATTCTGGCTTGGAGGAGGACACTACTGAAAACATTAAGATCCAGTCTCTTTCAACTTAGTGACATGAATTCCCTTGCATCACAGCTGATGATAACTGCTTCTTAATTTTACCACTTGCAGGGGCACAGGCTCTTCTTTTTTTTTTTTTCACTGTGTCGCTACATATTTTTGAAGTGGGTGATAATTTGGTATTTGCTACAGTTGGTAGTTAGTCACCTCAGAGTGGGAGAACATTCTTTCTCATTTTTTCCTGGGAAGAAACTTTAAATAACTGGCAGTTACATATCACTGCCTGTATATGAAGACATGAAAGTATTTTCAAGGGGAAATGACATTTCCTGTAATATCTCAGTACTTGTTAAAGGGAGCTCAAAGTCTGTTCCTTTATAGAACAAAAGAAAGGAAGGATGGAATAAACATTTCCCTTGCTAGCATAAGATTAACAAGCTTCCAGCATTCATCAAATAATCCTAGATTTTTTTTTTTTTTTGGTTATGAGAAGACTGTAGTATTTTATCATAAGATGACTGTCAGCTGCAGCCATGATTATCTCTCCAGGGGCAGTGATGCCTGTAGCAGCAGTCAGTCCTTTAGGTGGATTCATCCCACTAAAGACATTGTGTCCTGGCTTTAGATACTTATAAAAGAATGTATCTCATTTAGACAAATCAACCTGTGTATGTTTACTAAGGTAAGAAATACTATAAGGAATAATACTTTTAATCAGCAGATTCAAACAGACCCATTTATCTTGAGTTTTCCAAGTAGTACTCAAGTGAAGGATTTTAGGAAAGAAAAGGTCATTAAATATCATTGAAATATGCTCCGTTATATTTCTATTCATATGTTACCTATAATTATTGTATAAAATTGATGTTATGAAAAACCTTGTCTGAAATGTGGGATATTTTCTGCAGGTCACATATACCAGAGAACATAGCAGGGATCCAGAAGAGGAGGAAATATACAGTGCAGAGAATTTCCGTCGCATTGCTCGCAGTCTCAGCGGGACAGTTATCTCAAACAGAGAAGAGACCTTGGTCTCTTCTCACAGTTTTGTAAGTAGGATGATGTGCAGCTTTCCAAAGAGCTATCATCTGTGTGTAGGGTTGCTGTTTCCCCTGTCTTCATTTAGTAGTTAACAAACAAGACAGAAGACAACTCAATAATAAGCCATGATAAAAGCCTGCCTTTTTTGTTCTGTCTTTGGAAGAAGAATGAACTTGTATAGAACTAGCAAAGCTGTCTTTTTCAGGTATCATTGCAGAGTGGTGGCTGCTGCAGCTGATAGGCATGTCAACTGACATTACTTGTCAGTATGCAGAAACAACCAGGATAAACATTTTTTTCAGTTGACTTAAAGTATTTTCAAGAAAGCTTCTCATACACCTGTAATTAAAAAAAAAAAAAACCACCAGTACCAATAGGAAAGTTTCTGCTCTCTTGTGAGTTTATTAAGCAAGTAGCATTTTTAAAGAGTAAAAGTAAACATTAAAGGGAGGCAATTCAAGACTTGGTGAAGACAGTTACATACAGAAAATAACTACAAGTAAGGGGATTGATCTTTCCTTTGTCCTTTCTGTTAAGTAGTCTTAGATGCAATTTTAAAGTGTCAGGAAAACAGTAACAGAGTGTTTAGCAATATAGTGTCAAGTTTTGGCTTGGACTGAATTTTTTGCAAATTCTACTCAAACTTTTATTTCAAACCAACTGTGTAACAAGTATAGAAGAGTCTCAGTTACAAAATCAGTTAGACAGGTTGCTCCAGTTACACCTCTGCTGTGTACCATAAACTTATATGTCAACTTTGAAGAGTTTGCTCCTCAGCATGCTTTAGTAAGGGCTCTGACATACCTGGAAGTGCTGGCAGAAGCAATTACAAACCTCTAGCTGTCTAAGGCCCACTCCTTCTGCTAAGGTTTCTATTCCCACAACACAAGAAGCCAGTAGGATGGTTGTCTGTTTCAAGTAAGGCACTGCGCTCAAGTCTGTGATGGTTTGTTGTTGTGCCACCCCTGCTTTTTGGGGTAGGTGTCTCCTAATAGAGGCACGTGGTAGAGCACAGGTAAATACTTTAGCTGTGACAGGTAAATCTGTTCACAGTCTGGAATCAGAGCTTTCAGTAAAGCTCTGGTAGAAAACAGAAAGGAAGAATCAGCAATACTGTATTTCATGGCTTGTGTAGCATGCCATTTTCCAGTGCTGACTGGCCAAACATTGTTTTGTATATTCAGTTGTCAGCCAAACACCAAGGAGTGGTTTGTGTTTGTTTTGGTTTTTTGTTACAATTCCAGTCTAATGATCCTATGTAGCCCACCACTTCAGTAAGAGCCTTACTGGATTGATGCAATTTTTGTCTGTCTGTCTTTTTCACATACAGATGCATGGTTTTGTTCCAGTGACTCATCCCTTTCTTCCTTGGATCAACACCACCTTTGCTTGTTTCAACCCAACTCTGTGTTTACTCATCATTTTATGTTCTGTTCTTCTCCTTTCTCATTTTACAAAAGGAAGCACCAAATACGAGGAAAATGCCAGTGGACACCAGCCACCGTTCTTCCAGCTCCACTTCCCTTCCTTTCCCCCATGATCCTCCTGTATTTCCCTTTGATCCCCAGCACAACCCAAACCAGGTGCAGCACCCACCCCATGATGTACTGATGCCCAGCATGGTGGGCAAGGCACGTAAACTGTCAGGTAATAATCACAGGACTTTTCATCCTTCTTCGTGATCAGAAATATTGCTGAAGTACAGCTCCTCAGCTCTTGTCTTTCATAATGGAGTTTCACTATCTGCCTGAATTCCTCCAGAAATCTGGAAGGACAAATCATGTTTCTTCTTCTCTGTCCTTCAGAATTTTTCTATGGTTCTGTGCTAGCTGTGCATAACCAAAGCAAATAACCTTTACGGAAACATTATGATGGCTATATACAAAGTCATATCAATATTTTTATAAGTTATTTTCTTTAATGTTAAAGTAGTTGTAAGACCCACCACCTTGTTTCCATGTATAAGAGTACTTCCACAAGTTACTCATTCCCACAAATCACACATGTGCCAGTAGAAATAACTACTTCCTGCATGAGAATTATTTTCCTGTGACAGCATCAAAACCAGTTTGATCTACCAGCCTTGGAATACTTTGTTGGGCTCCTCTATGATGAAACAAGGGGCTAGTAAAGAAATCTGTGACAGCAGCTGCAGTAGGATAAGGAGAGGAAATGCAGTGAGGAAAATGAATGCTGGAAAAGGTACAGCTAGCTTTTATTCAGAATTGCATATCAGCCAGTAACTGGATGTACTAGTGATTTCGTTGTTCTGTCACCTGCTGGCCACAGCTGATAGTTCAGAGAGGATGAAACAAACATTATAACTAAGCAAACCTTTTTTTAAAAATTTATTTCAGGAGATCAGAAGAACATCATCCAGAAACTTCTGGTTGTGCCTGACAGGGGTGAAGCTTTCCAAGGTGAAGACTACCCAGGTGTGGCACTGAGCTATGGGAGTCTCCCTTGTGTACCCAAAGGCACCCTCTCCCAGGGGCAAAAGCCTCTTGTTAATTTGCATTTAGGAGGTGGAGCATCGAGTGTCTCTGGCCGCTTGCCGAACACAAGTTATCCTGCTGCACAAGCAGCCACGTTACCAGATAAGCGAACAATGCTCTGGGGGAAACATGCTCGCCAGCCAGGCAAGAGTTTACAGGAAGGCTTCCTCCAGCAGCCTCCACAACATCACATGCATGAATCCCATGCCATCGGTTGCAGACTACCGGCCAGCACAGACTACAGCACTTTAAGAATACCACGTGAGCCTTCTTGGGATCCCGGTGCTTCTCAAGGTTGCCCTGTGCCCCCCTCTTGTGTTAAGGCCCCGGGTCCAAGGAGAGTAGATATGCCTCCAGAAGAAGACTGGCGAGAGAGCAGCTACACCCCTCAGCCTGGCAGAAGGCGAATGCTGCCAGTGCATGTGATGGATGGGACTTTTTCTTCTGCTTCCGAGGCACACAGAAATATGCTGGCTCGAGCAGCAGCATCTACTGGCACCATGCAAAATAATGGCTGGTGAGATCCCGTTCACTCCATGTGCCCCAGTACACCACTCTGTGGACTATGGTTGTTGCCAGAGTGTGGATTGCATGGAGACAGGAAAGTCTTTCAAACAGTATCTGTGCCTGTTTTGTCTTAAAATGTAGCTATACAGTATGTGGAAACTAATTGCACTGTATTTTGTTTCTGACACTACTGAACTGCTGTCTGGATGGGGAATCTTAACTGTTCTAGTCCTGGCCTCTCCTAGCAAACAAGTGCTATAGGAATGGTAATTTGCTTACGGGTAAGTTCAGAAGTGTGCACACGTTTTGAAGGAAGATGGCAACTAACAAAAGGACATTTTTAAGGACTCTTTTTCATGAAATGTAGCTTTGGTGAATTCTTCATAAAAAGAAACCAATCCTTTTGTTTTCTTCTCCTTCCTCTCTCCTGTTCCTTCCTAGGAAAAAAAAAACTGACCCACCTTCCAGGTTCCGGTAAATCTGCACTTGGCAGGTGGTAGTTAGTAAAGCAAGCACGGTTTTCAATGCTCTGAGATCTCATACAGAGATCACAGCTGTAGTTGCTGCAGAGGAAGTGACAGGGAGACATTGTTCACAGTAAACCCCAATTTTCTCCACTTCTTTAAAGCAAACTAATGATGCTTCAAACAGAAAAGACTGTTAATGCTGCACGCTTAACTACACCAATGTAAACACAGAATAAGTTTAACTATTTTAGTGTCAAGCATACTTGCTTTTGTAAGTATTTTTCAAATAAATCTATGAAAATAGTTCTATTTGCCTGTCTCTGTTTGAGCTTTCTTTTCTGTTTAGCTTAACTTTTCAGTTGGCTGGAAACTTCTGATTAATTTTCTTACACATGAACAAATGTAAGTAAGTTGTTTATATTCATTCATTAACAAAGTTTATGTAATATTGACTTAGATTGGAGGACATGCCTAATTTTGACTCAGGACTTCATGTGTTTCATTACTACTCAGCATTTAAGTTTCTCCTCATGATGGATGATAATTAAGAGTCCTTCAGAAAGTATTTTGAGACTAACTACTTCTTTCAAGGAAAACTATTACATCTTTGCAGGATGGTAGTGTATGCAGATATACAGAAAAATCATTAGGAATTATTTGTGTGAAGTGTAGTTTTAATCATGCTTGCACTCCTGCTGCTGCAGGTGCGTTCAGGTGTGGTGGTTGTGAGGTGTTCAGAAGCATGGGGGGTTCTGTTCCATGTTTGTCCTGGTACATGGTTCTGTTGGGAGCAGGGCTGGAGCTGTGGCAGTGCCAGTGCTGGTGGAAGGGCTGCCCTGCCCTGCCCCACTACTGCCCTGTGAATGACAGGATAATCTAAGAAAACAAGCTGCCAAAGTAAAGTATGAAGTCATCACTTCAAGAATCATATAATGTATGAAACTTCTGCAACTGAAAACAACACACATGCTTAGCTTACTTGTGTCCTTGTGACAATGAAGGAATGGAAGTATACTTACATAAAGCTCTGCAGAATAATTCTGAGTTAATGCAATTTATTTAAATAATCAGTAGTAACCAAGTGGGTTTTTCTAAGAGAACTGTTGTGTTTATTCTGCTACAGTTCTAGCTACCAGATTTCAAAACTGTTTTTAAATGTCCATTATATATCATTTGCTTTGTATGAAGTTAACCAGAGGTCTGAAAAGGAAAAACTGGGTCCATACCAAGCACTATATTAGTACATCTGAAGAGAAACAAACTGAAGTACATTAGGCAATATATTTAACATGGGAGAAAACGTGAGGCTGGAAAAATACTGTTACTTCAGCTTCAGCTTGTGCCTGCAAATTTTATAAAGTCAGTAAGATAATATTTACTTCGTAATTCTTTTGACTATCTTGTCATTTCAGTGATATTTATACCATACAAAAATCAATTATGTAGTAGTTTAATAGCTTGTTAAAGTTCACTGTTACCTATAGGAAGGGTGAGGAGGGGGATCCCACAGGAATTCAGCAGCTATTTAGAATTCTTAAGAGTTAACAGTTTGTAAGCTTTGATGCATTATAACCTTTTCTTTGTCCCTGGCTGAAGAGTATGTTATTGGATGGAATTACATGAAATGAATGCCATACATACTTAAATTCACCTCTTTAAAATAAGTGAATGTCAGTTCTCCTAAATATAAAGTTCTTATTCCCTGTATTTCTATGATCACTCGTTCTGTTTGTAATATGCATTTAGACCTTGTGTAGGGAACAAAAGAAGGCAATAATAAAATGAAGAATAACTTGGTGTTGTAGCAGTAGTCAATTTATGTAAGTATGATCCTTCTGTGTTTGGAAAAGGAACTACCTAGCACAGTTCCTTCTCTCAAAGGCAACCAAGTTTGTACCTGCTGTTTGTGGAAATCATATTTAGACCTGCTGAGCAGCACATGTGCTCAAATGGAGCATGCAGCACTTGGGAGTTACCCAGAATGTGCTCTGCTTTAGAGAAGGGAAGTGCCCATTTCTTTTTAACAAAGGTTACTGCACCCAGATTAAGATGGGGGAATTTGGGAAGAGGGAAGGAACTGTCTTACTGATAATTTCCCCTGATTGTTAACATTGCTGGAACAGACTTAACCAGTGGTGGTTGGGTAGGACATAGAAAGTACAGGCAGGATTCCAGAATACTGGAATTCATGAAGGGTTTGGATCTAATGTTTTGTAGGGAGAGGGGTAGGGCAGAGGTGTAGGGAGAAGGAGGAAGGCAGAAGAAATGGTGGATTGGAATAGGAAGGAACAGATGGATAGGTGAAAAAGGCAGAATGAAAGGAAATGTGTGCATATCTTTGCTCAGATGTGTCTCTTTTTAAGGAACACTCAGTAATGAGTCTAAATTTTCCTTCCTTCTTTCAGTGGATAGATTCCTTCCTGTACAGAGATGGTCCTCAGCAGCAATGGGGTGCTAAAGCTTTTGAGATGGGAAGATTGACTGATGGAAAGAGTAGCCAGTGTTCTTTGTAGCAGTGTTTGGTTATGTTCCTGCTGTGGTAAATGAAACTGTGCAGAAGCCCTTAGGTACTGCTGCTGTATGTATAAATAGACATTGGACAAACAGTGTAGGACAAGTCAGTGTTTGTGCAAGCTTGGACAAAGATAAAAACATGCTTGGGCTTTACAAACACCTCACTGAAGTTAGATGTGTTCTGGAGTCTCCTACCACTGTGCTGTCTCTTGTTCAGTGCTGTGGCTGGTAAAAAGCAAAAGAATATTTTTATCCATCTGTGCTTGCTGCCTCTAGCATTTTATCACTGCATAGTCCAGAACTTTTCAAGTCTAGTTACATATCTGTATGGCTTTTTAAAGCTAATTCTTCACCATTACTGTCATTGATGGTAAAGGTTTCAGAAAACGTTTTAGAAAAAGCATGTTAGATCAATTATTTTTTAATTCTCTTGCTATCTGCATCATTCTTCTAGTTCATTGAATGATTTTTTTTTTTTGTCCTTTAAAACCAAAGTAATGTAGCTTGGAAAGGGTTTTAAGATTGCTTTTTCATTAATGGAAAAATGCTGAGACTAGCTATGGAGTCACTTGAGAGCACTGATAATTTCACTAGCATGTTTGTGGACACAGATACAAATGGAACAGTTCTGCTGAAGAAACACAAACTTCCTTATTGGCATCAATAGAATTGTTTTAATATTAATTCTTGAGTGAGTAAACACTGAATGTACTCATGAATAAGAAGGTCAAGTGTCTGTTTGTAAACTAACTTACATTAGGTTTGTTGAAAGAGGATTATCTTAAGTTTTGGCTAGCCCAGTCCCAGATGATTCACCAGTTAATCATAGGCTTGAGAAATTTTATGTGTGTATATATCACTAATCACAATAATATAAAATAAGAACACATGAGAAAAGTGAATACAATAAGCTGTACTTCAGTAATAACTGTAAGAATCATTTAATGTTGCTAATTTTTTTTCTTCACTACTCAGGTAAAAATATTTTGATGGCAGTTTAGGGTTAGCTAACCTTTCCAGGGTTTTACTCACAATTTATACCAGTTAATTATTATGTGACTGTCAATTGAGGGAGCTCCAAGCATAGAACTTTCACTGCTTACCAAAAAAGAAACAAAACTACGCAAAGTTGTCTTAAATTACTGAAAGCACCTTAAAGCATGAGCATGTTAACAGACAGTATCTCCGTGAAGGTTCAGACTGACTTTTGTTTAAGATCTAAAATATGTCAATCAAATGGAAGTTAATAGTATATTACTGTTAACTCAGCTACAAGTTTTCAGAAATCAGGTATGTATTTAAAAGTACACTTAAGAAGAAACAGCCAGTTGTTCATGGCACTACATATTAATTGTTCCTAGTAGGATGAAATAATGCATACATTCCCTTTTTTTTGAAATTCAGTTTGTTTCTCCAGATAGATTTTAAAAACTCAGTTGACATTAAACAACTGAGTTTGTGCTGCAGACTGGTTTTGGATAACTGCCCTTAGAGGCAGAAAAGAAGCTATTTAATGTAGCAGATGAATCAAGCCAGGTTTTTGACACCATACTCATCTGAAGAGAGAGAAGAAGTTATGTGTGTGGGAGTCTTGACTGATCAGTAAGCTACTGATTTGAACACAAGGTTGTAATTCATGGCAAGAGCTCAGTGGTACAGATGAGAAAATAAAATTGTAATGACTTCTCATGAAATGACCTCTCATGATGGGTTGGGGGGAAGCCCACATCTCTCCAGTAGTTTCAGAATTGTCTATTAGCTTATGAATTTATGGGGACAAAATAAATAGTAGAAGAGCTTTTAAATGTTTATGTGGATTATTTTGATATATCCTTGAGATATCTTTTTCTGCATTCATTTTTGGTGACCTCAGGGTTGCCCAGTTATGAAGGTCATTTTTTGTTAAACGCTTTCTTCAACCCTATCCAGTCTTAATGTAACAGTTAGTTCTTATTAGTACTTCATGGTGTTTGGTCTCTAAAGATGCAGAGAGGTAAGCCGAAAGCATAGCTGTACTTTCACCTCGTAGTCACAATGGTCAGATGCATTTGTGAGAAAAGTGCATGAACTCTTCAGCGACTGAGTTGTCATACCTGGTTTTTGTGGGTTTGTTGCCCCGACACTTTGCTTTAATATTGATTAATGGGATTTCTCTGATCTGTAGGACATTGTGTTCATGGATCAACAAAGTTTAAAAAAATAGTAAAACATATCTCACACTGTTTTCTATCACAGTTCCTGTTACAGAGCAGTAGTAAGTTTGGGGGGGTTTTTGCAAGCTCCTATACATAGACCTGCTTACCGTGAGTACTTTATCATTTAAGTCTCTTGCTTGTGGAGGCGCTGAGGAAACGAGAGAACACAAAGGAGGGCAGCAAAAAGCAGAGTGAACTCAATTTTTAGAGTGAGTAGAGGTGACTATTAATAGTCTATTAATATCATTAAGGTAGTAAGATAAAATGAAGGGAGGGAATTGGTTGGTCTCAGATGGTAGGAGAAAGAGCAATTGCTTAAGGCTAAGGAAGGGAAAGTTTGAACTAGATAATAAGGGCAGGGGAAGGAATTCTTTAAGCAGGGAAAGTGATATTTTGAGGAACCCAAAGAAGGGTTTGAGGTACCATCACTCTAGAGGTGTGAAATTTAAATCAGATATATGTCTGTTAGGGTTTGGTATGTGAAAGTTACCCAAATTCTGGAGTCGGGTTGTTTAGTCTGTTTTTTACAGTTCTGGTATGATGCAAGTAATGCCTGTGGCCTTGACTAACTTTTAAAATGCAGTCTGTACTTCCTCAGCCTGTTCACAGAGTTTATCAGGCAATGAGGGAAATGTGTGCAGGGAGGGAGTGGGACAGGATACACTGTAATAGTAAAGTAGCTTGTCATTTTATACCAGCGCTATCTTACTATCTTACATATATATGTATATGTTATATATATATATATATATATATATATATATATGTACTATCTAATAATTTGATTTTGGTTTTTCTCTTTTTAAGTCAGTGCAGCTTCTCAGTACTGGATGACATTGGGAGCTGGAATATTGCAGTGATAATGACTTTGTAATGCTGGAGAAAATGGCTTAAGACAATGCTTTCAACCTTTCTGAAAAATGCCTCTCTGTTACAGATAATAAGATTTGTCATAAAATAGCTGACTTGGGACAGCAGGGAAACCTTGTGCCCTCTTAAAAGAAAACTTTCAAGTATTTATATTGAAACTCAGTGCAGCAGTATGTCAAGATATATTTAAAATAATATGTGCCTTATTTTGAGGCAGTCCTACATTTATACCAACCTCAGTATCATTTCTAGCATTTAAGAAAGTACAGGTTCAAACAGTCACTAGTGAGAGTCAATGAAATGGAACACCTTCTTAAAAGTTTTGTCTTCATCTTACTCTCCTGCTCATATCACGTCTTCCCCTCTCAGACCTGGTTTATCTTTGCAAGATTTGTTCTGTGCATCTTTCTCTTGGGATCTGGAATATATCTCTCTCTCCTGTGAATCAATTTCCTTCTTAGTTTTCAAAAAGTTCTTGTTGGGTAATTAGATGATTCTGGGACATTGTGCCAGTTTTTAAGGTATGTCGCTGTTAGAGTCAGAAGATACTGTTCTGATATCTGCTGCATGAGATGGCTACAAAATTTCACAGAATCATTTTTATGTCTGACATCTTTCTGCTTGAAATTCAATGAACAGCACTTGTCTGGGGCAATGATTAACTAAAATGTAGTTGCTACTATACTTTGCAGCCCTCCATCAGGGGAGGTGTCAGAACAATCAAGATTTTAACATAGCATCTTTTTGTTTAAATGGCTCTTGCATGTGGGTACTGCCTTGAGATGGAGCAGAAGGAAATCAGGTATCTGCATCCCAAATGGTCCTATTCTCCATGATACAGAAGAAAATTGATTGGTTTGGTTATTCCATGTGTTTCTCCTGCTGAACTGCTTTTTCATTATGAAAGCTGGTTGTTCAGAAAGCAGTCCAGTGCTAGCAGCTAGGTAATTGTTTGGAATATCCCATCAGAATAGGAATTTATCAGATTCTTTTTCTCTTTTCTCCTTTCCCTATCCCTTTCTTTCCCATTCCATTCCAAGGAATGGAATGGTCACTTGGCAAAGCTGAACAGGAAGTAAAACATACCTCTGCTTTTCAGATTCGTCTGGCACTTGTGGGAAATTCACAGGATTATAAAGGCACACTGCCTTCTACCTGCAAGGTTGTATTTCTGTTTGTAATTGTGTTCTGGAGTTCCTACAATCATAATGCTACTTGTGGTGCTGGTGGGGGATGTTTGGTTTGTTGGACACAAGATGTATCAAATCAATCATCTTTCCCTGCACCGTGAGATTCGCCAAATTGGGACAATGTAAATGTCCCTTCCAGAGTCAGTAGCAGATTTAGAGACAATACCACACGGAATAGCTTCAATAAAGGACTTAAGGAGAGAGGCAACTACCTGTTTCTGCCTAATGAAGATTTTTATGTTGTCCTGATGAGAATCACACATGCTCGGCATTTTATTGAGGTAATATAGAATATGTCAGAAAAATGACAGTAAAATGCAAGGTAACTGTGCTAGCCAACTTATTTTCTAGCTCTTTTTATCAATGAAAATGGTGAGACAATTATTTTAATGTTTTTAGGATGTGTCATTTGTAGGGAGACATAATACCATTTTTCATATCAACCTGATGTATTGGGGTAGCAAACCCAGCAAGATTTCGTCCATATGTGCCTTTTCTTCAGGTAATGCCTGGATGGAACTGAAAGTGTTTCAGCCTGCAGAGCACTAGGTATGCTGCCTAGAGGCTGATAATGTCCCCTTCTGGTATAGCATCATACAAAATAATATTATGCTGTGCTTTTTCCTCAATGAGCATTCTGACTGCATCAGCCCTTTTTACTTCACACCCCAGGGAACATGGCTGCAGGCTCCTGGGAGAAGAAAACAATTCAATAAGTAAGGCATCTCTCTTGCAACTGCACTTCAGGTGAGGTGAAGAGGAGATTCCTGACAACACTCAGCAAGGTCTCTGGCTCCCTGTGTATGGATAAATGAGTTTTTTTACAATTCGGGATTCTCTGCTGTTTCATGCTGTCAGAAATTCAAACTGCATTTATTACTGGACTCATCTTGATTTTAAATACATGACTGAATTCATTCCCTCTGCTTCTGGTTTCAGCAGACCTACTTTAAGCTAACATTAAAATCAGAAGGAGTGACATTTACTTGCTGCCCTTCCTGTCCTGTGCTCTCCCTGCATACACTGAATTGATACACATCCTTGCTGTTGAAGGAAATGAGCTTTTGTCCTATTTAAAAACAGGCCCTTTAAATTGATTGTACAACAACAGACATTTGCAGAACATGTGGTATAAAGTAGTAAGAATTAATTTTTTTAAATCCATTTAAATCCAAAATCCAGGATTTTTTCCATGATACTGTAATGTATCCCAGCTCTCTTTTTGCATGCATGCACACATTTTACTTGTGGGCATGGAATTACTAGAATTCTGTTTTCCCAAAACTTTGGAGTCTTGCAAATGTACTAAAAAATACCGCAAGGGTTTATAATTCTTGTTCCCTTGAAATTTTCATTTGCTTCCTTGAGTGTTTTTATGGGATGTTTCATTCAAAGTTTCTTGCTTGTACTGTCTTGGCTGTAAAATAAAAAAAAATTTTAAAAAAGCAAGGTTAACACAAGCACTTGTGTAATTTGTCAGTTTCCATGGTTTTTTGCTGAAGCCAAAGAGCTTATCGTGCTCAGCATGGCAGATCCTCATCTCAGGTGCCAACCTTTTCCCTTGGACATGAATGTGGCAAGAACCAAGACCTTGCTGGAAACCAGTACTTCTGAATGGCTTTTCTTTCTTAACTTCCTGGTTTATTGTGTGGAATAGATTGCACAGCTCGGTATAAATAATGCATATGCATTTCGTTGTTGGTTTTTATAGAACATAAGGGCTGCGATGGAAGGGACACTGCCCCCCTGTCAGCCTGCGCAGCTTTGTGGGGCGAGGGGCGCAGCTCCTGCCGCCGTACCCAGGGCTATCCATGCTCTTTGGTCTACTCTTGTTCAGCTCCAGGGAGAAGGCAGAGAATTTGGATGAATTATCTGTCATTGGGAGTTTGCCCCAAACTGTGCCCAAATTCTCAACTGAGTGGGAACTTGTCTTTCTTCCTCCTTCTCCTGCCAGGTGCGGCTCTAGGTCCTTTCCGACGTGCTGGCCCCCGCTGAGAGCACGGGGGCGGCCCCTCGCTCTGCGCTGGTTCCCGGTGGGAAGCGAGGGCTTCGCCGCCCCACAGCACCGCTTCCCCAGCTGCGCCGCCCCCGCGGAGGCCCCACGGAGCTCTCCATGGTGGCCGCCGGCCCTCGCCCGCGCGGCTTCTCTGGGGGCCGGGCCATTCGCCGCACCTCCCCCTCAGCCCCGGCCTGGTGCCCGCCCGTCCTGGGGCGGGGGCGTTCCGGCCGCCTCGCCCGCCTCCCCCTGCTCTCCGGGGCGCGCCGGGAGGTGTCGGGCCGCATTCCCCGCCCCGCCCCGCGCCGCCGCCCCGGGTCGGGCGGGAATCTCGCCGTGGTCCCGGTCGGGGCCGGGAGCTCCGCGCGCTCCCGCGGTACCCGGCGGGCGGCGGCGCGGTGCATGCCGGGCCCGGGGCGGACCGTCCCCGCGCTGCGCCAGGAGCCGCGAGCCGCGCCCGCCGCCATGTTCCGCCGGGCCGCCGCCGCCCGGCGCCTGTAGCCGCCCCCGCCCGCCCCGCCGCGCCCCACCAGCCGCCGGCGGAGGGGCGGACGAAGGCGCTGCCGCGCCCAGCAGCAGCCGCCGGAGCCCGGCAGCGCTCAGCGATGTCCGCCAAGGAAGGGAGCAAGGTGCTGCTGCTGACGCCCCACGCCACCAGCGAACGCGCCGTCAAGGGTGAGCGTCCCGCCGTCCCGCAGAGGGAACATGGCTGCGCGGCGCGGCGGGGCCGCGACCCCCGCCCGAGTGCCGGGGCCCGCCTGAGCGCAGAGAGGCGGCCTGGCCGTGGGGAGCGGTGCCCTCCGTGCGCGGGCCGGGCTGCCTGCCCGCCGGTGGGGACGGGAGGGCAGCTCGGCACCTTGCGGAGGCGTGGGATGCCCGCGCGGACGTGAGAGTATCGGGGGTGGGCACTGCTGGATCGGGGACTGAGGTGGGCGCGGGCGGGCCTGTGAGGGCGGCGGGGCTGCGGGGGGAAGCGGCGGCCGGGGCCTGCGGGCCTGGCGCGTCCCGCCCGGATGCGCTGCCCGAAGCGTGTGCGGGGCTGACCGGGGGCCCCGCCGCGCTCCGGCCTCCCGCGCCCCGGCTCTGCGGGGCTGTTCCGCTGTCTGCGCAGGGGAGAGCCCTGTGATTGCAGACGCTGACAGCGCCGCCGAACAGCGAATGAGATGGTGCTGCCGCCCGTTCTATTGGCTGCTGTTCTCAGGTTCCAGTTCTGATGGAGAAAATTCACCTTGATCTATTTCTTTGTGGCCTTCCTTTGTAATCTCGTGGGGAGTCGCGAAAAGTCAAACGTTTTACTTCGTAGGAGAAAAAGTAAAGCATTTTATAGTAGATACATCCATCTAAACCTAGGATGGTCTAGTGACCAAAATGATATAAAATAGTTCTTTTCTCTGAACCCTGTGAAGGGGTGTCATTTTAGTTTTTGTGAGGAGAATAATCCTTTCCAACCAGAGCATCCTGAAATATGTGTGATAGACGTAAATTAATAGTTAGGGGTAGAGCATAGGTAGTGCTTCAAAGAATTCCTAGATTGTGTTTACTCAAGTTGCACATCATTTTATTTTGATCCCAGTGGTTTTCGTATTGCTCTGTATTTGGTGGTGTCAGTGTGGATAGTTGTTATGGCAGGCCTGGTTGGGAATCACAGGTGTACACAAGAGTCTGCTTTTAAGATTGAACACAGGGTCTGAGTGAGTTGGAAGGGGTGCAGATCTGGTTGTTTAACTTTTTATGTTACAGGGGGCCTTGAGAAATGAAAAGGATGCATTTGTCCTCAGCAGGTGTTAATTAAAGCCTTGGAATCCCATTGGATATTTTGAACATCGGCATGTTTTCTAGTAAACTGGAAAGCTTTACTTGCAATAAGTTGTTACTTATTTTGAATTGCTTAACCTGTTGATTTGTTTGAACAAATTGCAAAGGCAAAAGTAGAAAATGTTAAAACAGTCTATTGGAAACCTGTACTCCTTAGTGCTACTTCAATCTGTGCTGTTTAGACATGCCAAATTTTTGTACGTATACTGCAATTTGTGGTATGAAGTTAACTTCTTCAAACAGTGTGAAATACTTAATAGTAAGTGATCAGGTGCTTTAGAACATAGTGGAAAACCTACTGATTTCCAGTCATTTAATAATTCAGCTTGTCACAATGTGACCTGTGCATCTGGTTGTTTAAAACTGTCATTAAGACGCTTCATTCTAAGCAGAATTATTGCCTGACTTTGCAGTATTTCTTTGAACCTGGCTGCTAGGATGCAGATCTATTGTATAGGTAATTTGTATAGATAATAGGTATAGGTATACCTATTTGTATAGGTAGTATTGTATTGTATAGGTAATCAGTCTTTGATGGCTTCATCTGACATAATTACAACCAGTTCATATAGCAGCATTTTTCCATACCTTCTGTTGACCTGTCCTCCCCACCCCTATCATGCTGAATCACTGGCTTCTGGAGAAAGCCTGGCCAGTTGTGCCAAGCTGGCTGTGTTATTGACACGAAGGACAGGGTGGTTTGGTTTCTCCTCCCCCATTAGGTGCAGTGCAGTTGGAAATACTTTTTTTAGACAGTGACCCCAGAAGTGCAAGATTGCAGGTTATGTCAGTCCTAAGTGGGAGTATCTGTGCAATTTGTTGAAACAGTGCTAAGATGTGACAACTGTGTCACATCCCTCTTCGCAAACAGATGCATTGCCTCTTGCATACCAAGAAACATTCACCATACTTTCTCCTATTATACAATGAATAGGTCTTTTATAATGTCTCAGATTCTTAAGAAAAGCCACAGAGAAAATTTAGTAATATTATCTTGTGTATCTGTGTATTGGTCCATATTTCAGCTTTCATGCTTTCTATATGCTGTGTCTTTTGGGGAAAAAAATTGAATTCAGGACCTAAAGCTTACTGTTACTTGCATTGTTTATCTTGATTTTATTTAAGTTTTATTTTCTTCCTCTGTATCACTGGAAGATGAGGATAAAGAACAGAATCCATTAAATTTCTGAGACTGTGAGAAATTGAATTCATTACCAGTTATAATACATGTTAGCAGAAGTAGGCAAGAGATGCTCACCCAAGAAGAAATGACTGAATTACTGTATCATCAGTAACTAATTTTTTCTAATAAGGTAGGATAATGATTAGGATGTGTCTCCCTTCATATTTTGACTTGTATATTTAGCAGTTGATGGGAAGTACTGATATGTATCAGATGTATTATATCAGATAGATATATATAAAAGAAACATTAAAATAACTTTAAATATGCAGTCTAGCTGTGTTGTCTAGCATATCATTCCAAGTATGAATTTTCTCATCAAAGGTCATTGATTGCTTTTGAAGTGTATAAAAAGCTCAAATTTTCTTTTACATGGCTTAGTTAAATTGCCTAAGTAATTTGCACTTACAGTTTCCTATAAATTAATGGTTAGCTATGGAACTGAAAAACTGTCTAAAATCAGCTTTTGGCATTTGGTTCCCAAAAGGTGTCTTGTGATGAGGCTTTTGTTACTGCTATTTTTTTTCCCCAAAGAGGGATGAGAAAATGTACCTGTGGTTCTGTTTCACTGTTTTCTAAGGCACCCTGTCATCTTTGAAGGATAGTTAGTGTTTTACTGTCTTGTGGAACAAATCAGTTCCCTTCTGGCAAAATCTTTTTTTCAATAAACTCTTCTTGATACTTAAATGCTGTATCTGATTCATTGGGTTTGCCTTTTTTTTTAGATGACAAAGCTGACTGACTTCAGCTAGCTCACCTCACCTTTCAGCCACGTGACTTTCAAACTTTAAAATCGTCAATGTATCTTTTCTCCTGAAACAACTGTTTCGCTGCCTTGTAGTAAGGTACTTTTTCCTGGTAGGGATGAAGAAGAGCTTGGAAGCTCACGCTGATACAGTGGTCCTGAGCATAGCAGGGATGAGCCTTCATTGCTTTTGTTTTGAGAGCAAAGCATCAGGGTTTCCCTGACTTTCTTGTGGGTAGTTACAGCCCGGAGTTGTACTTGGGAGTTTCCATCCTCCCAGCATGACGCTTTGTGCACTGTGGGTGTTGCTGGGCCTTGGGACTCAATCCACGGGACCTTGTCATGCTGACCTAATGCTAAATTTGGAGATTATGTCTGTTCTTCTGGAAATGGAAAGATTTCAGTATCCTTTGTTTTGGATAAAAGTCATGGTACAATCTGATTGGCAGACAATCATTTTAGATGTTAAATGGAAGCTTATTGAAACAACTCTGTAGAGAAACCCAAAGAAATGTAACTCGTATCCTTGAGCAAGAAGGCTCTGAAATAAAGGCTCTAATACCTGCTTTTGAACAATTACACCCATGTAAGGAGAAAAAGAAATCATTGCAGTATTTAAATCTATGGTTCAGGGTCTGGTTTTAAAAAAAGGTTAAAAGTTGACAGGCAGCATGAAGCCTGTTTTAAAAATTTTGTAAGGCACTTATGCTGCTGGCCAGAAATTACACTAAGATGATCCAGAAAAGCAGCAGCATGAAGGGAGTATTAAAGGGTCATATTAAAAAAAAAATAAAAAAAATCAGAGTTTTGTTTTTGGGGAGAGACAATGGAATGGAACTGAATTCTGACAAGTAAGCATTTGACTGGTCTTTTTTTTGTTTCAGGGGATGTTTAGAGTGGATAAATCTTGAATAACAACAACAAAACTGAAAAAACCTCACCCAAAAATGGAAGCCTGTTTCAATTTCAGTAGGGCAAATTGGCAGTTGAGGGCTGGGAAGGTAAGGCCAGAGCACAAAAATCTGGCAACTGCTCACATGTGTGTTTATTGCTTAAGGAACTAAGGGCTCTTTCACACACGAGTCCATTCTTATTTCTGAATGGATCAAAGAATTCTCTCATTGAAATGTAAGTGGTTTCAAAATGCATCAATGAAAGAAATGTTCCCAAAATGTTCCGAAAAGGTATCCCAAGATCAGAAGATATTTGTCTGGTGGCTCTAAAGGAATTCTTTGGGGGTTTTGGGTACAAAATTGTGGGTTTATTTTCCATAACCTGTGGCATAACTCATCTTCTGAGTCTGAGTGATGGAGCATGGCAGCATTTTAAAAAAAATTCTGGATTTAACTGGACAACTGAGATCAATAAGTTTAATTGAAATGGATTCGTAACACTTGTAAGAAAGAGTGGCCTAGCTACATACCCAGGAAATACAGTGTTAAAGAGGAGTTGGTACAGGTTTCATAGATAAAAATCAGGAGAAATAGTTAGAATATTTTGAAGAAGCCAGTGAGCTTGTTGATCCAGGCAAAACTATTCATCATGTTTCTTCACTGAAGTCTTTAAAATAAGCAGAAGAGGAAATATCCTCTTCTAGATCAAAGTTAGTTAGGAGGGAAAGGATGTTAATAGGTGATAAACTCCCATGGTGGAGGGAGGTTAACATCTGTCATGTGTGCTCTTTAAATGTGTTGACAAGTTCTTTAGAAAACAGAGTGAATGGCAAACAGTGACGCTTATCCAGGACAGCAGACTTCCAGAGATGCTTCAGTAAGCTCTTGTTAGGCTGAGTGCTTGGTAAAGAAGTAGGAGATGCTGTTAAGAGAAAGACAGAGCAGACTCTACAAAGGACAGGACAGTTCTTTCTTAAACACAGAAGGCAGTGAACTTGGGAAAGAAATATTAGGATCTGTATGGATAACATTATGAGAAAGTTAATGCAGTGGCAGTCAGCTGGTCTGATAAGAATTCAGGGAGTATTAGACGACCAGTTTAGAAAAAAGAGATTTCTCCGTCATGCCATTATATGTATGTTGTGTTATATGTGCCTCTTGAACAACAGCATGTAATTTTGTTCCATCTTCCTGATCTTTTTCTTTATTTAAAGATATGTTCAGAGGCAGAGAGTGGCTTTTGGGTGAGATGGAGTGACAATGACACATCTCTGTCTTGGAAAAGGAGTGGTTGAATAGGGGATAGTGTTAGGTATTTCTTACCTTATGAATGGTATTTAATGGAAAAGTTGAATAAGAAGCTACTGTAATTCTTGTCACCCTGTGAAAAGTAGAAATGCTGTACCAAACAAAATAGAAAAGGTGAAATACCTTTTCATGTAGCATGTAATTGAGATTGCAGAATTAGTAGCAATAAGGTGCAGTGAAGGCAAAAGCTTTGAAAATGTCTCTTCAGAATCTGGACAAAATAGTGGAAAACAGTTCTAGCAGTGGTCATAAACGTGGTCTGGATGAAACTTCAGAGAAAATCCATAAACCACTACTCTGTTAAAAAAAAGAGTATGGAGAGAGAAAGATCTATGCATCCGTCATTGCATTGCCAGAAGTGCATATATATATATATATATATATATATATATATATATATATATATATATATATATATATATATAAAACACAGTCTGGCCATTTTAAGGGCAGGAGTATCTTTAAATACTTTTCAAAGAAATAACTGTATTTTTCCTGTGAGAAATTTCCAAAAACGTCTACCATGTTAATTGAAAAACTACACAGTATAAAAGATGAATGATGCACCATGGCATACAAGATATATCCACAGTTTCATGTGAGATTTAAAATTCTATGAAACTTTTGAGACTACAAGTACATGATAAGTGAGGGTGAAATAAATAGTACCTTTAGTGCTGTTGTAGGGTTTCAAGGTTTACAGGGCCCTTTTTTTCTTGCTTTTAGGATGCTGGTTAATATAGCAGGAACCTTACATTCAAAGAAACTTTGGGATAGTTTTGGTAATTTGCAGGAAATTGACTTTGCTGTATCTGTGCTTTGTTGCTTGAGGTGAAAAGGGTAACTTGTGGGTTTCGTCAGCTTTTGATTGTAGCTTTCTGATTCCAGTAGATGCGGCTGTGTATTTGTGCTTATCTAGTATTTTCAAAGTTGCTGGTCCACAGACCATCTGTGATGCCTTTATGCTATTTCTTTTCAAATCTGTTCTGCCAGTGCAGAGGAGTATTTGGATATATTCTGTCCTCATAGCAGTTATGGATGCTGCATCTTTTCCTTCTGTAGAGATGCTGGCAGAGATGTGACTGCCAGGGACAAACTGAAAGATGTAAATAGGTGTTAGACTTTGTGATTCTTCTGAGTGATAATACATAGACAGCAATGCATTTATAAAACCAAAAGACCACAAAAGGTGACTAAATGACAGAAAAAACACATATTTTGCTATCATGGTAATAAACCTGCTGAGAAAATGAAGAATGCTTGCCTTCATTTTCACAAAGCACCATGCTTGTGTTGCTACATGATACACTTGGTGGAGACAAACATTATATATACTGTTTCATGTATACCTATCACCAAAGCAGCAAATTTTTTGCAAGCAGAATGTCTGTGTTTAGTAACCTTAGTAATGTGAGGTGAGACAGACTTCCATATATAAAATCAAAACCATTCTTGAGACAGAAAGTGCAAGCTAGGATATTGAGCAGGTTTTAACAGCCAGAACTAAATTCATGAAATATGCCATGGGCTTCTGATGATAGAGGAAAAATGCCTACTTTTCTTTCACTGTGAGAGAAAAAGAATTATTTAAGTTTTACAGTCATGAGAACAGAAACAATTTTACTTGTGAAAGTAGAGTACCTTCTATGGTTGATCCCTGATGCTTTTTCTTACATTAGTCTAGGGACTTTGATCTCACCTTGTTTCATGAGCTTGTTCCAACAGGGTGTCTCTTGATACAAGCCAGATTTAACCGAGGTTATTACAATGGGCATATATATCAGTGTGGTTTGAATTTACAGTATCTACGTGTAAATTTTATAAGCAGCTACTGTTGTATTTAGTTACTAGGCAATGTGAGATGTGCTTTGGGTCTGGAAGTAGCGTTTGTGTGAGTTGCTGTATTGCGCCTCTCAGCAGGGATTATTATACTGGGTAAACTGCCACACTAATGTCGTTTTTCTCCTTTGAACTTCTTACTACGTCATGGGAATTCATCCTTCAGATTGCTGCTAATCTTTGAATCTCCACATCATGCTTTATTGTAAGGTATCAGTGTACCCAGGGGCTTGTAGAAAGTCAGTGTAGAATTAAGTTTTGAGGTTTTGCTTTCTGTATCTCTTATTGATACTGCAGTACAAAGGAAAGGTAATTTTTTTCCTCTTTGTTAATGCATATTCAATTAGTAATAAAAAGCCATCAAAATATTTTCATTAATAAGTCCCAAAAGCTATTCATGTTTTTTTCCTCAGCTCTACTGTTTACATTTTTTGATCAATATATTAAAATTTTATCATTTGTACGATTAAAATTGATTAATTGTGACTAGTAAGCAATGGTTTGTTTTAGAAAATCTTGTCTGTGGTTGTAAATCATGATATGTTACATTTGTTAGTAACATCTATACTTTTAATAATAAGATACTGCAGTGTATATTAGAGATTCATCTGTAGATACTTTTCTATTTTTTAGCTTGGCGGGGAATGAAAGAAGAGAATCCTTTAATGCCCAACACCATGTTATTTCCTTAGGGTAATTCCTCTTAATTACCATTCTGTTACAGTCCCGAGAGCACAGGTTGTGCACAAAGACTTTGAAACATGGATTATATTCGTGTCTTGGAACACATCATGCTGCAATTCTTTTTCCTTAGGCTATAACATTCTATGACTGCTTCATCAAAGCTTTAATTAAACCCATTAGTTTGCAGAAATTGTCTACATGCTTCAAAAATCCTCATCCTTAATCTGTTAAAAGCAGCTGTAATATTTTTCAAAGGTATGCACTCTAATACAGTGTCAACTTTTGCTGGAATAAAACTTTAAGTATAAAATGGAAAGAAACAGTTTTTCTAAAATGTATTACTTTTTATTTATTGGGTGATGCAAATCATGGCTAAAATCTTTAGCCATATTTTATTCTGCCTTCTCTGAAAATCATTCTTCAGAAATCCTTTTTGAGCAATGGGAAAATACATATATTATGTGAAAAGGATTTTGTTAAACTCTGAGGAACTAGTTTTAAGACTTCATTTTTTCATGAGGAAAATATAACTTCAGAGATCCTTAATTACTTCTCATACCACATTGTGGGTTTTGGGCATTATGGATAACAAACCCCTGGATACAGAGTTTTAAATCTGAGTCTTCATAAGTTTATAAATTCAAATTATTTGAGACAGATCTTCACACTGGAGTAAAAACAGCTGGGTTTTTAGCCTCCCAGAGAATATAATTCAATAGACAAACTCAAGGCTTTATTTTGTTCATAGATACACGAACTTTATTAAGTGAAGAAAATTTCATTTACCATGCACTTAAAAACCCTGAAATATCTGAACTGTCATAAGGAAGAGCTCTTCTTGAATTCTGCAGCCAGTAGTAGTTGTAGTAAGTTATTAATGGTTTGCACTTAAGAGAATGAAGAACGGGTGGTCACCTCAACAGACCATTCTCTGCTACACCCTGCATCTACCAAAAAAAGCTTCCAAAAAGAACAAAACAGTAATCTTTCACCTTGGTAGATCTGAATAATTCTAGTATTAATGGAGCACAGTTCTTAAAAAACTGTGTCTAGGAGGTGACTGACTTTGGTTGTGGGAAGGTGTGTGAGAGCTCTAATGCTTTTGAAGGAATTAAAGCAGGAGAAATCTTCTTTTTGAGTTGTCTGGTCTCTCCTGAAAAGGTAAGCTCCATTTTGAATTGCTGAAGGCAGTTGTGGGCCCACAAATAATGTATTAAAAAAGTGGGGAAAGAAAGAGACTGAAACTGATTCATATACAGATTGATATAAACTTCCAAATAATGTAAAAAATAACATTAAGAGAATCTGAAGGTTGGAAAGGTAAATTCAGAAAAGCAGAGAATATTACAACTGATGCTTGCCTGGTCATAATTAAGTGCTTCTAAAAATTAGATAAATTTATTTTGCCAGAATAATTAATTTCTCAGAGCCAGATTTATGTTTTTAACAATTGTGCGTGGAACAGAAGTGATTGTCTTTTGATATCTTAAATAAGTTAAGCTTATTAACATTTGGACTACATGGAATTTTAGCATTTCTGAGTGAAACTTGAATTGCTTATAGAGGAGGCTGAAGGAAAGGCATCAAATTTTGCTTTTGTTAATCAAATACTTTATGTCCACAGAAAAGTGGTGAATTTGTTCTACAGTATGTAGGGACACATTGTGCAGCTTTTTGCTACATAGAAACTTTTATAAGAGGAATAGTAGACATATTTCTAGTTTATTTTCTAGAAAAAAACAATTTCAGGGAATATATGTATGATTTGTGCATCAGGTGTTTTATTTTTACTCCTCCATAAAACAGAAGGGTAGCAGTGTGTTACTAGTAATCTAGAAATCTATTTAAATGAAGTCAGGGAATGTTTTGGTATCTAATTATTGATTTTTGGAATGTAAAGTTTAACTTCAGAGAGTATGAAAATAAATATGAATACTCTATCTACAAGTGTATTCATGCCACTAGTTCTTATCTTTGAATAGATGTACTCCTCCTGTTTTTCTTTTTTAACATAGAGTGTTTAAATGGTGAGAAACAGAATGGCTTTGCTTCTGTTGTAGTTCATTCTTTCAACAGTAGCATGCTTGAGGAGAGGAGAGGGTCAGATTAGTTTCATTTCCTCTAATATCCCTAGTGCCATGATATTGCTTAGTGGCAATTTTGAAGTGTCATCTTTTTCCATGGCTCACACCCATTTTTCACTTGTGCAGTAACTGACCTGCTACAGATTGCCAAGTGTGCTGTCTGGGCAGTTGCTGAGCCTGCTTTGGTCCCCAGCCACTGCTTACTGACTCCTTTTATTTCTAGTCTTTTGAACAGTAGTGGGTCCTTTTCTTGCTAGCTTTGCATTTGTTTTGGTGGTTCTTTTTGTTTGGTTGAGGTTTTTTGGTAGGTCTTTTTCCCTGAGGCTTTGACGATGGGATAATTTTTAATTTTGAAAGTCTGAGTGGCTATTAAATGGATAATCCTGCATCACCAGTACTTCATGAGTCCTTCAGGGAATGGTAGTATAATGGAGAGAGATTAATTCCCTTTGTAAAGTCGGTTTTGACTCTTCCAGATATTGTACATATTATTATGCCTTCTGACTCTGTTTTATAGTTTCTACAACCTTGCATAGTATAGATTTATTTTTTTTTAACACATACACAGCACTATTCTGTCCAGATTTTAATGATGTTGTAAAATTCCTTGGTGAAAAGACACGTTTGCTACTTGGGCTAGCAGCTATTCCATGATAGATCCCATTCCTAGATGGACTCAATTTTTCAAATTGAGTGTCATGACTACTGTTTCTTCTTTTAAAATTTTAGCTGTCCCTTTTCCACCAACGCATCGCTTGACATCTGAAGAAGTGTTTGACACAGATGGAAGACCAAGGGTTGACATTTTGAAGAACCACTTGGTAAAGGAAGGTCGAGTGGATGAAGAAATTGCACTTAGAATCATCAATGAGGGTGCTGCAATATTACGGAGGGAAAAAACTATGATAGAAGTTGAAGCTCCAATTACAGGTAATATTTCTAGGTAATTTCATACATAATTAAATTTGGAAAATGACGGATTTTTTCATAGTAGAATTTGTCTTCAAATTGCTGAACCAAAATTTCTCTGTTAGTCCTTCTGAATTATCTCTCACAATTGCATTTGCTTAACAAATGAAGGCATTAAACCTATTGAAAAACTAGTAGGATTGGTATTAAAATTGGGAAAAAAGAAGGAAGAAGTTAAATGCTGTTGAAATATAAATTTCTAATTCCTTCAATATTATAAGTAAGAATAAAGGCATCTACCTGAACTCAGGATAATTCTGAAATCTAAATATGCGAAGAGAAGCCCATTATTGTGGTTCAAATCAGATACTGTGAACTGGGATTCTTAGGTGAAAAATACACCTTTATATTGTTCTGGAAGTGAGACTGGTGACTGCACATAAAACCACGTTCTTGTGAGAGCAGTACTGATAAAGATTGTCTTAGCATCTCTGACACAAGGGCCAGAGCCACTGGGATACAAAAGTGACTTTCAGGGTTTTCTTGAATATTTTCGTAGTTGGAACAGTTCTGTTTCTGTTTGACCTGGTGACAGGTGGAGTTGGTGTCATTTAATACTTTTAAAACTTTATAAACAGTCTAGACTCATAGAAAGTGGTTATGTTTCATGTCTGTTATTCATGATAATGAAAGTAGATTTGCTTTTTATGTTCAAATCACATTTTCCTTAATCTGAACGTGTTTTCTTCTAAATGGACTTACATAAATTACATTAGTGTCTGCAATCTTCTTTTAGGGCATCAGCTTGTTATTTGTTAGTATTGGGTAAATGAATCATTATTATTGTTGACATTTAAAAAAAAAAAAAGATGAAATGGTGGAAACTACTAAGTGGCAGACTGAGCTCAGAGTCCTTTGAAGTTCCAGATAAACTCAGAATTAAAGTTTGTTTAGCATTCTTATATTGCTGTATATACAGGTAATTGGTGTATTGGCAATTTAAAAAGAAAGGAAGTTCTTTCAGTGTTTGAGTAGAAATATTAAGGAAAGAGACCTAAAAGAGTGCACATTCTATTTAGTCTCGTATTTTGTAGGTTGTGATGACAAATGGTCTGCTCTAAGGGAATAACAACCTTTATAATGTGGTGTGCCATATCCAGTATTTCTTTCCAAAATTAGGACAATTTTTTTCCCCAAAGATTTTACTGATAAACTCTAAGAGGTCAGGAGATGCTGTTTGTCGGTTGATGGGTGACATTTTGCATCAATGAAAGGCATAGTCTCTCAAATTCCTGTTGTTACCAGTGACACCTTATGCAGAAGTAAGAAGGCAGCTCCTGACTTCCAGTGAACTGGGAACTCCTGTGGGAAGGAGGAGATAGGAGCAGTTGTCTCTTCCATGCATTTTTTAATTACTTTTTTAAAGTTGTGAGGTGACCTGGTTTTGCTGTATGCTCCCTAAAGACTTCCCATCTGCCGCTATCTTTGGCACTTCTGCCTTTGGTTGCTGACCACTGGCCCCTTCTTATATTCTAAAAACACAGGAAAAATCCACTGTTGAAGTAATGAACACGGTTATTTGAAGGAGAAAAGTAACTGAGCAAGGAGAAGATATGACTTCATTAAAAAGTATGTTAGTCTGACTCAGAAAGAAAAGTACACTCCCTGTTTTTTTCAAGTTCACATGGACTCAGCAAATTGTTGTGAAGCAGCAGGCATTTTCAAATACGCATACCAAGGAGAATTTGCAAAGATACCTAAGGAGTTGGGGAGGACATTAAAGAGGTGCTGACAGCTTTCAAGACCTCAATGCTCTGTGCATTACATGTGTTGGAAGGACACATTCCCCACATCCCCAATCTCCTGGACTCAGAGCTATATCATCAGTATTGTCACAGGTAGAGAAGACAGCATCTTAAAACCAAAGGGGGAACCTTCAAAAATTTCTGTTATTCCTGCTTTATGCCTGTCTTTCTTCTTGATTAGAAGTACTTTGTGGCTGTTAACTATAACTTGGTAACTTTTCCATTAGATTTTTTAAAATTAATTTGAACAAAATTTTTGCTTGCAGTGTGTGGTGATATTCATGGCCAGTTCTTTGATCTAATGAAGCTGTTTGAAGTGGGAGGATCACCTGCTAACACAAGATACCTCTTCCTCGGTGACTATGTAGACAGAGGTTATTTTAGTATAGAGGTAACTGAATATATTAATCTGTTCTGTCCTAATTTTTTTGTAAGCACACTTTCACTTAGGTTTTCAAATGAAGTTTTAGGTCTGCTTTAACATTTGAATGCGTTCTTCCTTGCTGTGCCTTCTCCTGTGATAAAGGCCTGGTGACAGGAGGATGTTGACCAGTCATTTGGACTGTCCTGTTGAAATCGCCAGACTTACTCCTTTTTTCTCCTCTTTCTTTAGCTGGTTTTCTAAAAGTTGAATTCTGTTACATTTTTATACGTACTGCTGCTTGTCAGTAATATGTTTGTATGTTTGTGGAGAACAGGTGAGTCATGACTGCAAGGTCTTTAAATTATTCATAATATTATTACTGTTTATTTTTATAAAAGAAACTAATTTTATTTATATAATCAAATGGTTTTTAATAAGTATTAATATTTTTCTTTACAAAAATTCTTAGAGCAAATACAGATATTCCCTAAGGATGACCTGTGTTTCTACCATTAAGTTTTCAGTTACTTTGAATTAAAATAATATTTATTTTTCAGCATGTTTCTTAAGCGTGCTACATTTCAAAGATATTCACATACTCAAATCGATTCGTTTCAGAGCATGGTTTTTAAGTTAAGTGTTCTTCTGTAACCAGCCTGGGAAGTGCCTCAGCTTGGGATCTCTTCATAGATACTAAATCTAATGGAATAGCATGCCATTTGAAATAGTGTCTTGCAAGTCACAGTGTAGTTCTTTCATTTCGGTATTAAAATGTTGCAGTTCTGATAATGTGTGGGTATGTGCTGTGAAAAGCGTGCACAATGCATTTTGGGTTTGTCAAAGATGATAGACCAACAGGAGATGCAGCAAGAGCAATTGCCTCAAAGTCATCTTTGAGGAAAAGTTTCAATGGATATTACCTATTTATTAATTTGATCTTTGCCTGTTCTTGATGATTACAAAGGATGGAATTGTCTTTGAAAAGGGCATTTACATATCAACTCTATATGTTCATATATCAAAACGTGGTATGAAAGCTTTTCAACCACTACACTTTAAAAAATTTTTGAACAAAGATTAGTTTTGCATGTTTTTACTAAGAAGATAAAAATTCAGTAATTAGTTTAACTAAACTTCACAATAAAAGTCTTTGATGTGTTTCTCAGTGTTTGCAGTGTTTTTTTAAAGTGTCCATTTGTTTTGTTTCTTCCTTTTTTCATGTAGTCTGCTATTCTATGCAAAATAACTTTGAGTAATGGTAGCTTCAGGGTACTGGTATTGATTTAAGAACAATGATGATAAGAGCTTGTAGGTGACTTCAATGAAGTCCAAAACTTGTGGGATTCTGAGATTTCTGTGCTCAGTTGAAAATACAAGAATTAGGTTTGAAATTTATGAAATACGTTGTGGGCATTCAGGACTGCTGGGTGGTAACAGACTCTAAACTGAAATAATTGTGCATGTTCTTCGCTCTTATCTTTTTGAGGGTTTGCTGCTGATGTTGCAGTAATAATGATAGATGGAAAATTACTATAATTCTTTGCTGCTTGTACACTGAAAAAGCAATTAGCTTCCTCAGTTTTTGGGGAAAGGATGATTTACTCTGTCCATTTGTAGTTTAAAAATTATATCCAAATGATGTAGCTAACCTTAAGGGAAATTATTTTGTCAGGTTTTTTTTTTCCAGTCTCTGTTCATAAATGTCTGCTTTTCTTCTTATGCCAGTGTTCAGAATCATATATTATACCAGATTTTAGGCAGAAACGCATACAGTATTTGTCTAGATGAAAGTGTTCTACAGTTTAATTCTGCTGAGTTTATTTTATTATTGAATATCCAGCAAATATAATTTTTTTTCCAGTATTCTCTGTGGCTGTTATTAGGAAAAGTAATAAGCAATTTGCATAACTCATGTCCAGAACTGGATTCAGGGAAGTAGTGCTATTTTAAAATGGCACATTAAGCAGTACCTGCTTTTTGAAACTGTTAACATTCTTACTCAGTATTTCTCAGTAATAATTTTTAAAGTTCATATAAACTAGTGTATTTTACTGGTTATCCTGTTTTCTTAACAGTGTGTGCTGTACTTATGGGTCCTGAAAATTCTTTACCCAAGCACATTGTTTCTTTTGAGAGGCAACCATGAATGCAGACACCTAACAGAGTATTTTACCTTTAAGCAAGAATGTAAGTACTGTCTAAGAATGTAAAATTAGCTACTTGCAACCTGCTGATCTATTGTCTGTCATTGTGCTTGAGAGATTAGTTTCATTAGGCCTTGCAAACATCTGGAGGCCCCATTGACTTCTGTAGAATTGCTTGCAGTTCAGCGTGGCCTTGGAGTGCAAAAAGAGACCTGGCTGTAAATACACATTAGGGAGTAAATTTTGATGTAACAACCTTGATTTTATCAAGTCCTGGAGAGGAAGATAATTTTGCTGTAGTCAGGAGTGCAGGGTAACTTGCTGAGCAGTGGTGTGAAGCTAGCAGAAAGTCCCTACTGTGGGGTAATTTTTCCATTTGGAGGATTTATTTCAGCTATACTAGTAAGATAACTCTTTGGTGATATAAGCTACCTCTCCATTTGAAGGCTTGTATAAGTATTGATCCTGTGATAAATGGATCATTTGGCCTGGTGAAATCCTCTTTGATGTAGGTAAAAATGGTATAATCTATAATCAGTTCTTAGCTTTTCACTGTGAATGAGAATTCACAAATTTCTTAGTAGTATTTTATACTGAAGTATGCTGTATAATTGTATAACAATATTAAATAATTCAGTGATTTTTTTAAAAAACAAAAATAGTTTCTTCACACTTGAGATAACAGAAGAAGTGAAAACAGTTTATAGTTCTGGAAGCAAATATGTCTTGGAATCATGCTTGCTGTTTAGGTGTTTGGAAATGCTCATTTAAACCCCAAAATACTCATTGTTTTGCTTTTTTTTAAAGTATTTACTTTGATATATATTCTTATAACCATGATCCACTAGAGCACTTCATCCATATATTATGGATTTTTTTAATGATTTCTATTTTCTTTCCTGCAGGTAAAATAAAGTACTCTGAAAGAGTCTATGATGCTTGTATGGAAGCTTTTGATTGTCTCCCTCTTGCTGCTCTCTTAAATCAACAGTTTCTTTGTGTTCATGGTGGACTTTCACCAGAAATTAATACACTAGATGACATTAGGAGAGTGAGTATTTTGTGTATTTGAAAATAATAGAGATATTTATGTGATGCTATACAAAGTCATCTTTGAATTTGTCTGTATATTTTCTGTTCTTGTCTCTTGTTGAAGTTTAAATCAGGAGCTGAAATGTAGGCTAAGCAGTATCATAATTAAAATCTCATGGATTATCTAGTGCATTTTCCATTAGTAGACTTCATTGGCACAGCTGGGACTGTTACAAAACACACACGAAAAAGAAACTTCAAAATCCCCACATAGTTTTTTGAGACAGGTAGTACATGTGAAGAGTTTAATATCTAGTCAAAATAATACGTTGAATTTCTTTCTACATAAGAGCTAGTGTTCTCATGGCTTCCAGGAGAAAACTTGTTGAAATTAATTGTAGTCTTAAAATTGTTTACTATATCTAACATCATGTTTCAGTTATTCTCAAATTTCTTTGAACTTTTTTTTACTGTCTTAAATATGTGGATTTCTGTTTTGACAAAGTGACATATTGCACCATTTAATAGAAATTCAGGTTGCTATTTAAAAGGGCAAATTTGGTAGGCATTTGAGTAACAGTTGAGGAGTACTTCTCACTGTGGTGAATGTGCTGAGTATATTAATAAGAATTTTGAAGGTTTTTTTAAAATTACACAATGGAAACACTAAATTGTGGTGTGCAATTTAAAGGGCTGAAGATTGTGATGACAATAATAATAATATAAGTTCTAATAATAATAAGTTCTAATAACGTGGTTTCTACTTGCATGGATAGCTTGGCAGATGGAGATTGTATCAGATGGGAGTTTTCAATCAAAATGGAATTTTCCATTGCCTTCACTTTTGCATACTCATTCTTTAAGTTAACATAGCTGACATCTTGACTGCTGCACTTGGAAATGAAAACCATTCCTGTTATGATTAGGAACAGCTAAAATGTAGATGATTTCATCTTAAAATATATGTAGGTGGTTCTAAGAAAGCCTTGGAATTATAGGTAAGGATGGAAGAAAAAACATGTTTTGTCCACATATGGAAGAAGGTACATGGAGGCCTGTTTGGAAAAGGATCTAAATGTCAGAGAGAAAGTAAAAGCATGCTCCTAAATTGCTTTTATAGTATATAAAAGTATATATTGCAGCCTATTTTGTCTTTTTATCTTCATTAATTACATTTCTCGTTTCCTTAGCATTTTCTCCTTTATTTGTGCTTTGTTTTTCTTTTTTACCTCTCCCTTTCCTCAAATTTATAGGCCATCCAGTTGAATCTTATTTTTGAATTCACTGTATTTATTCATTAGGGATTTTTTTGTAATGATTGAACCATTTCAGAGCTTCAAATGTCAGTTTATTTCACTTACAGATATTACACTGCCAAGCAGAGTGATGTGAGAGGAGAAGAAAATGGTAGAAACAGAGAGGAAGTGTATTTGCAAGATCAGTGGTGCAAGTGGGAAAATGTACTGAGGCACATTGCGTTGTCAAAGCAAATACTAATATGTACAGAAATCCAAATGCATTGTGCAGAGAAAGGGAAGTAAGAAAGCAAAGAGACTAAACAGTGCCATTCTCACAAAGCCTTAACACTTCTCACTATACAGATGAAAAGAAGCATGGTCAAGGCTTTTTGGAAAGTAATATAAAGAAAACATATTATGGAAAAACATTTCGAAAAGCCACTCTCATAACAGGATTGTGATTAATTTTTCTGCTAGTTTCAGTCTTGCAGCTGATCAGGTTTCACAGTGTCAAGTAAATTTAACTAAAAGGTAGTTCTCTTGTCTTGGCCTGTACTTTCAGATGTGCTTCTGTAATGTTCAGGGCTACATTAGGCTAAAATGTTTATATGCATATATGAAAGTCTGCATTGTATTCTGTTCTGATGAAAAACACGTTTATAAATGTAAGGCAGTGTTAATAGAACTGTTCCTCGGGCCTTCTTCATTTTTAAAGAATCATCTGGTAACCTGAAAAAGGTGCTAGTCATGGATTGGCAGTGGCTTCAATAGCTGCTTTAGAGCTTGGCATGCACTGATATTTTAAATGTATTTAAATTAAATGGGTGATGTCAAATGCTCACTTTATATCTAGGGAAGAATCATATACTTGGGGTACAAGTGTGGTGTGGGAAGTTACTTCTGTAAGCAATCAAGACAATTGTCTAATATTTCAGGCCTTCTGATTTATTAGCAGGAGTTCCTACTAAGGATAGGTCTTAGCTGCAAGGGCGTAATTATCTGGCGTAAAAAGGAAATCACAGCTCTATAAATAGTGCAGGAATCACCTAAGAAATGAAGAAAAATTTTATGCAGGGTGCAGTTTCTTCTGGATGAAATCTTTCATCAGTATTGACATGCAGGAAGGTGATTAAACTACACAATTTAAACTGTTATTTTTGCCATCATAAATTTACTTCCAGAAGAGGACTGCTTTCATACTAGGTGTGGCAATGAATCCCAGCCAGAAAGGTTGTTCTAGGTGCTTCATATTTCTGCCAAAATGGAAGTTTGTCAAACTAGTGGTAATCTGATTTTTATTTTCTGAATCTGAATCCCATGAATGTTCTGATTGTCTTGGTAAAGAGTGTCTCTTTCAGACACATGTCCATCAACTTAGGGATGATGTTTAGTTGATTTCATTTACACTGCCAAGACTTCTACTGAAACAAAATGCCAGGAATTGTCACTTTTAAACCTAGCATTTTAGAAAGGAGGAAGTATCCAGGTGAGATTATGGGGACTCTAGAGAAGAGAGACAAATTTTTTTCCCCCTCATTTACAGCAGATGCTCACTCTTTTGTTTAGCTTTTGGTGATACTAAGACTTGTTCAAATTGCCTTGAAATATATGGCAGCACAACCGGGAATCTGTCTTTGTAATACCTTGCTTCCTTTCTGTGGCCTGCTGAAATTTCTTTTTGTTCAGTAATAAGTAAGATGACTGCCACTTTTCACTGGCCTTCACGTTGTTCTTTAGGCTTTATTAGGTGATAGTTCTCAAGAAAATTAGGACAGATTAATTAAAACTGGTGTCTGTGTGTTAGAAACTTGTGTGAAGGTCTTTTGCCTCAAAAGCAAAATTGTTTTAATTTGCTGTACCTTAATCTGCCTCTCAGGTTTTGGTGCTTCTGAATTGGAACATCCATGTGGAGGTATAATGCATGTCACTTTAGTTGTCCTGACTGCATAGTACCTTGAAAATAATTTAGATTTAAATGTTTTACAGTATATTAAAAAATACACTACCTAGTTCTGTTTCAACACCAGGTGTATTGATTCGTATTCTTGAAAATTGTCTTTCTCGGTTACCCTAATCATATTTAGAAAAATCTTAAGCCAGTTTGCATTGAGATTCTGTTTTGCTGTAGTAACAAAGCACATTCAGAAATAGTTAAATCAGTATTAAGTGTTTTGAATTTACTCATGTCCTTTAACTTACTTGCTGTGCCAATAGTAGAGAAGCCCTTAAATTTATTATTTTGGTTTGATATATGTAGTCTGGGTTGAGTAGCTTGAAGTGACATTTCCTTAAATCTTGAGATGTCCTAAAAACTGCCAGTTAGTAGACTGTCTAGTGAAGAAGAAACTGATTTGGTGTGTATATACGTAAGTGCATGTAGTATATAAGTGTATGTAAGTATATTTATTTTTTACAAACTCACCTTACTTCAGGAAATAGCTGCATTATTGTTTCAATGCTATGAGAAATTAGTTTGGGAGAGAGGTGTGTTAATTGCAGGCAGCCAGAACTTTTATTTATAATGTCTCTATCGATTTGGCCAAAGTCATGAGGAAAATACTTGAAGACTAAAGAAAAATTTTTAGAAATGTTTTCTAGAATTTCAGCCTTCTGTATTGCAGGAAACATCAATCAGCAAAGAGTTGAAACTTCCTTGTGTGAATGCCTCTGTTAGCTTCTGGACCCATATTTATTGCTGGAGGTTTAGAAACTTGATGGTTTAATCTACAGAAATTCAGGTACTTGCAGAAGTTGATGGACTGATTTCTTCAATCTGGAAGAAATACTCCATACCAGGTTTATCATCCAGTGTGGGAAATGTTAAACCACAGGATTTTAATACTGAGTAAATTCCACCAACAACTTCAGTTAATACCTGCCTTACCATAATCTGGCAGGAATTTGTAAAGATCTGGACCTCTCCACTTATGTTACAGGTGGCAGCCTCGGGAGCTCTGATTTTCCAGGGCATGAGAGAGCTTGGCACTACTGCTGGTTCCATATTTGAATGGATTCCTATGGACCGTTAGACTCAAATTCACCAGGTGCTCACCAAACCTCCCTTCGAGCCTGTCATGAAGAGTTAAGTGTTCTCTAGTACCATCAAAGTCATCTTCTTTGGTATGAGAAGTGAAGTGAGATAAATGCACTGTCCATCAAAGAACCGTTCCTACATTTCTTGGATAAAATCATCTTGTGAACAAACTCCAGCTACATAAAGACCAAATAAACTTTACATTGAACCTGGGATATCCACTTTCATTTCTGGGACATCAGAGATTGATTGCCTGTAACTTAATTAAGCAGGGCATTTTCCTGTTACATTAACAAATGTACATTGCTCAAACCCTTTTGACTGTGGTTACTAGGAAAGTTGCAGGCTGCTAAAATAGGTGTTTCAAGTAAAAATGAATAAAGAAGCAGAAGGGAGAAACCGAGAGAAAATCTGCCAGAGTTCTTATGGCCCATTACATCAGGGATAGAGCTGAAAAACAAAGCTTCTATGGAAAAACCTCAGACAGCTGGGCCAGTTGCATCTTCATTACATTGTTAAATGATCCATTATGGAGACGGGTGTTTCAGGGTGGTTTTTTTCTTTTCTTTTGTTGGTCTGGATTTTTAGGGTTGTTTTGTAATACATATTTAGTCTCTTCTAGTTGGTGCTAATTATTCATGCTTTTCTTTTATAATTCCTGTTCTCTGTACTGTTTCTCTTTTCTAATTCCTGGTAGTATCTCCAGTTTGTAGATTTAGCATGTGCATGAAAAAGGATCATTTTGTTCCTTGTCTGTATCTTGACCTTGTATTACACATATCCATCAGTCTGGAAGTTATCTCCCTTCTTTTTGCAACTAATAAATCTTATTGCTCTTAACAGGTTTGGTTCTTTTGGCATGCCTGTGCCTTATTTCATGAGGAGGAGAGGAAAAACTATACAGAAACTACTTCTCTTTGATATGGTTGGGATTTATTCTAAAAATGCTTGGTATTGATGGATATGTAGGTTAACAAATCTGTAAAACTTAATAATTTAATATTTAAAGAGCATTTGTGCTGTTGCCTTTTTTTTTTCTAAACAGTTAGATAGATTCAAAGAGCCTCCAGCATTTGGACCAATGTGTGACTTATTGTGGTCAGATCCTTCAGAGGATTTTGGAAATGAAAATTCACCAGAGCATTTCAGTCATAACACAGTCAGAGGATGCTCCTACTTTTATAGGTGAGAGTATGCTGTGATCTGGTTGGGTGTTTTAGTACTAACCCTTCCTGAATATTTTAAGAGGATATCTTTTACTCATAATTGTTTTCATTTCACAGCTATCCAGCAGTTTGTGAATTTTTGCAAAATAATAATTTGTTGTCAATCATTAGAGCACATGAAGCACAAGATGCAGGGTGAGTACTTTGTATCTTTCAAGGAAATAGTCGCAATATAAAATAAAAATTATTTGCTTATTTGCTGTAAGATGTAATATAATTTGTTTGGTTTTACAGTTATAGAATGTACAGGAAAAGTCAAACTACAGGGTTCCCATCTTTAATAACAATTTTTTCAGCACCTAATTACCTGGATGTCTACAATAATAAAGGTAAGAACTTGTTATTGGCAATTATATGTTATAATAAATAAAATTGTCTAACTAGATAATCTAATATGAACCACTTTTTGCCAATTAAGGAACTAAAGGACCAAAAAAAATCTATTAATGAAAGTTATAAGGAAGAGCCATAAAAGACAACCTCCTGTAAGAGGAGTACTTTGAAGCATAAGTGTGGTCAGAGGTTTCCTTTGTGAAAATGGTTGCTATTTAGCACTTGTGATTAAATCTGCTGGTGTTATCCAGTCAGGCAAGGTTTCCCTGTGCTATGAGTTTTCACTCCTCTCATTGTCTTTAGTGGGCAAGGAAGGTGGTTTGCATTGTGGATTGTGGCATCTGAGCATCTTAATTGTGATTGTCATTCCCAGAATGGCCACAGATGGGAAATCAAGGAAGAGCAAGTAGCGATCAAAATACTGATTACCATTGGAAATATTAAGATGGACGTATAGAACAAGAAATCCATTTTTGTCCATCCTCTGCTAAGATGGAGTTGAACAGGAGAAGCATGTTTAATAGTGTGGAGAAAGATTTGCAAGCCATAATTACAGAGAAGAGCTTAGCTGTGAATTAGTATTATTCATTGATGAGTATAAAGTTCAACAACGGAATTTAAAAATAAAGCCTGCTGAAATTCAAATATGATACTAAAGTAAGGTGTTTCAAGTATGTGATGAATGAATGATCTCCGAATGTTCAAATAGCATTCCTTTGAAATCAACACCTTTTTTCTATTAAATATATTGCATTTTATTCCACCCACCTACAAAGAACCACCCTCAGCTCATAGCAGTTCTGTAGGGTGCATAACTGTACACAGGAAAAGATGAGCTGTTGTTACTTTCACTGATTGCAAAGTAAAGGGGAAGTAAAAATATCTTCAGCTGGCTTTTAAAGTTTTTTCACTATCTCTATGGATACTGTATTCATAGAACCCTTTTTCACATGAGCTATTCCCAGTCTGATGCAAGTGTAAGCATAGAAAAATGTGGACAACTACTTGTTTAGCTTTAGAATGCTTCTGGTTTTCTATCATCTTTCTTTATGCTTCTCTTTCCCTCATCTTCAAGATCTCTATGGTTTTACTCCAGTCTTATAGCATGGGAAGACACATAAGAAGAATAAAACATGAATTTGCATATACTGAATGTACTGCTGTTCTGAGTTAGTTTTGTTGAAGTTACTGAAATTATACCTTTTCAGGACTTTTAAAATCTTTGTTGATTGTAGACCTAAAATAGGATAGTACAGACCTATATTGACATGTAACAGTACCTTAGAGTGAAACATAGACAGTAAAAATCCAGAGTGCTCCATTAGTTACCTGTCTGTAAATACTCTGAAAGAAAGAGAATGGAATACCTTTGGGATTATTTACTCTAAATTACAAATAGACCTAAGCCAAGACTGTGACTTTACATTTGCGGTACTCAAAAGTTTTAAACATTCTTTTTAAAATGTCTAAATTTCATTTTAGCTGCTGTATTAAAATATGAAAACAATGTGATGAATATTCGTCAGTTCAATTGTTCTCCTCATCCTTACTGGCTACCAAATTTTATGGATGTTTTCACATGGTCTTTGCCATTTGTTGGAGAAAAAGGTTAGTAGGTGTTATGCATCAACTAATATCTCTTATTTCTCCCAGATTAATGTTGGGAGGATTTTTGTTTTTTAAAATATATTTACCAATGAAAGATGAATTGCATTATTTTTGTGTTGTTTTCTTTACTTGTTTAAGTCAAGGTAGTTAGAACTGCATCTAATATAGCCAAGATGTTAACAGAAATAATAATTTCCACTGGGGGTGTATGTCTCCATTGTTGAGTAGTACCTTTGAACTGCATTTGAAGTTAATATTTGAATTGTTCATATTCTACAGAATGCTAAGTTATATGCATTATTAATCCTGTGTAGTTATAGGTATAAATTTATATTGAGATGTTTGTGTAAAATGTTAATTTTCCTATATGGATGTAACAGATTGACCTTCACTGAAGATAAGTTTTTCAGTTATAATTTTTTCTTGTAAAAAAGATAATTTAGCACAGATGCTCCTTTTTTTTTTTTTTTTTTTCTTTTTCCCTCTAGAGATGATAACTCTGAATCTAGGACACTGGGGCCCCAAGTAGTCCTCAGTTGACAAGCAATGAGGTTAGAGGCTATTTGGGCCTGTTTAAAATCCTTCTATGACAGAAACTGTTCCTTTCATAAAAAGACATCTGGAGAGCTCTTTAGATTTCTTTGAAAATTTCTATCTAATTTAGTTTCAATTTAATTCAAATAAAATAAATTTAAATAAATTTTAGGTTTCCTGCAGTTATGTATTTAAGGACATAAAAACTTAGGATTTTATATAAATGTAAATAGTTTGGACACTTCTTACTGTGGTTAACCCACTCAATTTTTTTTAATGTTTAAATGAAGGGACCTGACATTCAAAATATTTGTTTATATCTCTCTTGCCTGATTATGCAGTAGATAATATTTTCAACAGCAAAGGGCTGATACTGTGCATTTTGCTTTTGTTGCGTTGCTGGTAATGACATCCAGCAGCTTATTTAACAGTGTTTGAGTGTTTCATTGCCCTGCTCAGTGCTTCAGACTGCTGGAGTCATGGCCTTTGTAGGCAGCCTTGCCTTTGGACAAATGCATGTTTCCACTTTTGATGAAGGATTTAATGTCAATATTGTCTGGTCTGCATTGATCAGATCAAAATCATAATAATTCGGGGTTTTTTTACAATAGAGAGTAGCTCTTTCCCAAGAATGAAGAATACAATTATAGCAGATAACACTGGGGTTGTGTGAATTAGTCATGAATAAATGTAGGCAGCAATTTCCAGGGTTTTTAACCAACTGCCTTTTGGATAGGTTTCTGAATACTCCATGTAGAGGAAGATTTGAATATTTTAAGAAAGCGTCTGATATACGTCAGGAAAGATGGAGTGGCAGAATAAGAATATTCCTGGAGGAAAAAAAAATACAAACTTGTCTTAAAAAGCTTGTATCCACTATGTTGATATATTTAAGGGGAGTTTGAAAAGACAAACAGATATTTATATAAATATGTTATATATATTTATATATGTAACATATTTATATTCTAGTATTTTTTTTTGCTTGAGTACTTCTGCTATATGCCTGCAGTAGTCAGGAATAGAATAGCTTTTTCAATTCAAGCCTGAATTTGAGCAGTCAAAATTTTTCATATTTAGGTAAAGTTTGCATAAAAACTAGTTTAAATACTTGACTTTTAATGTAAAACTACTAATTTACAAGAAAAGTCTTCTTATCTAGAAGAACTTCTTGTAAGAGAGGAGTATTCATGTTGTTTGATTGTTTAATGTTTAGTAGTTGCTTATTTTTCTGAGCTTTTTAAATTCTGTGACAGCTCACACCAAGAATTATTTTGAAATAAGGTTGCTGAGTGATGTCTGTGGTGTGAGAAATTCATTCACTAGAGTTGCTGGTGACTAGCTATATCTTGTGTACATGGAAATATTTTCAAGTTCTACACAGAATGAATTAAGATTTATTTTTTCCTATACAGTAACAGAAATGTTGGTGAATGTTTTGAGCATTTGCTCTGATGATGAGCTGATGACAGAGGGAGAAGATCAATTTGACGGTAGGGTTTACTTTAAGATATGTAAATCTTCCTAATGGTAATGACTGATAAACAATAGTTAACTTAGACTGGTGTAATATTGCCTGGCATTTGAACAAAGTTGCTTTCAAATTTTTGTACAGAAAACAATGCTTTTGGTGGGGTAGAGAAGGGAATTGTGTTTGTGATCTAGAGGCAGTGATAGTAACTTTTGCAAATCCTCATATGTGATTTTTATTTAAAACAAACTTTTTGAAAATCCTCATATGGGATCTCAATATAAAACAAACTTCTAGTGGGAAATTCTCCAAATATCTTGACACTTGAAATTTGAAACATACTAACTTACTTTGCTACTATTTAGAATAAATGTATTATAATACACCAAATTTCATAATTATTGCTCTTCAATAACAGCTGACGTAGGAGAACATCAGACACAATATTTTTTATGGCAAAGTACTATAAATAAAGTCTGAAATGCAAGTTTAAGTCTGCATATGAGTTTAAAGGACAGCTTGTTTATGTACATTGTACTATGTGTATTCATGTAATGCATTACAACATCTTTTTGTCTCTTAAACTGTGATACAGTAGATTGTTAAGAGAGGTTTGTAGCATGAGGATTAGGAAGCAACATTGACATGAAGACCTAGCATATCACACTTAGTTTTGTTGGGCTTTTTACAGAAGTGCTTAATGTCACACCTAAACATTTTTCAGACTTGCTTCATTTCATCCAATAACAGAACTGATCTGGTGAATTGTTGTCAGTGGGGGAGGAGGAAGAAAACTTTCAGCAGCCTTTGAGGAACATGAAAGGATCATTTGTAAAGACATTAGAGACACAACCCCTTTCTTAGCATTACTGTGTTCCAATTCGATAGCAGGATAGTGCTGTGCTCAGCAGCTGTGTGTTTTCCATTGGAGTGCATTGGTTCTGAGCCACTTCAACTTTGCTGCTATTTAGATGATTGCCAAAAATGTGAAAACGTGGAAGAAGTGTCAGAAGTGATCGTACCAACAGTCAATTCCTGGTTTTTATGCAAGTAAATCTACTAAACTGAACATAAAGCAGCTGCACCAAGCAGGGTGTGGTGGTATTCTGAGGCATTAGGATTTATGTTTGCCAGAGTAGTTGCAGTTGTCAGTTGATTGCATATGCCCTGTCTGTAGTTTCTTAATTTGAATTATTTTATTATTCTGTCTCCTTTAACAATTTCTTTGCTTGATGTGTCTCTTATGCCACCTAGGTACTGTCTATGCTTTATCTTTCTATGTGGTTGGATTTTTTTTTTAACTGTTGACTTTCAAGCATTCACTTGTTATTCGTCAAATTTTAAATATTCTCAACAATTCCACTTCTTGTTTGATGAATGCATTTTCAAGTGTTGCAATTTTCCATTTTATTTTTTTCATATTTCTTCTCCATTCCTTCTTTATTACCACTGCCAAGTTAAATATCTTTTTTTTTTTGTCTCACTCACCTTTTTCTCCATCGTTCACTTCCTTTTTTTCTGGACTCCCCATCTGAAGAGCGACTCATATATGGCAATAAAAAAGGTACAGACCAGACAGAGTAGGAATGTTTTGAAATATGACTTCACAGAACCTGACAGTCTAAAGTATTAATGAGTAAATACCTTTCTATTGAGAGTTATCATGTAGTAGTATATGTTTATTAACCATTTGAATAGGAATTTTATAAGGACTTGTGTATTCTGTTATGAGAAGTCATACTTCAAGACATCTGTCTTTCTGTGCATGATTTTTTTCCCTTCTTTTTTCATTCCTTTTTTTTGTAGAATTTCATTCTTTTATCTACTTTTAAAATTTTATCTTTGGTCCTGCATGTGTAGGGAGCTTTCAGTTGTCTGTCTTGCTATTTTATACTTTCCTCATGAGCTGTTTTTTCAAGGTTGTGCATGGAATATGTTTATAAAATGTTCCAAAATCTGGTTTGTGTAGTACGTTTCATCCTCTTAACTGAGATGTCAAAAAAAGTACTTTTTGATTCTCTGTGAATTTTGAAGCTGGCCAGATGCAAATTGTCAGAAGAAGCCTAGTTACCAACTTAAATTCATGGTCTGTCGCTTGTTTTTCAGAAATCACAGGAGAGATAGTTTTGTACAGAGATATTCTTCTGGCTGCTACTTGCCTAATAATATTTTTTCTCTCTGTGTAAATTTGTTGGTTCCAGAGAATGTTTCTAATACTTCAGAATGCATTAGATTTTAGACATGTTTCCAAAAGTTATGTCTGGGGCACAACATGTCAGTGTTTCAGAACTTGTTTCTTACGCAGGCGTTGGGAATGGGAAATGGGGAAGTTCTTTGTCATGTCTCCTGTAATTTAGGGTGTAATCAAGACATTCTTCTGCGAGCAGATGCCATTCTCTAAGTAACCAGGATTCAATGGCTGCATTAGTGCAGTGCTGCAGCCTGGAGTAATGCCTTTGGCTTTTTGCCTTGGCTGTGTTGCTTCTGGAGGACCAGGGCAATGAGAAATCACCTTAAAAAAGAACCAAACATGAAAAATCCCAACAAAGAAACAAAACCCCCTCAAACAAACCAAGCACCCCAAAGCAAACTTTCTCATTTTAAAGCACAGGGACTAGCACTGCCTGAAGTCTTTGCAGTTGGCACATTACAGCTTGGCATCAGTGGAGCCTGCAATTTGGTGTAGGTAGAAGGAAAATTGAGGAACTTAAAGAGAAATATTTGATGTTCCCCTTAGCCCTGAGCTTTTCAAACTCTAAAAGAGTCTCCTTCTCATTCCAGATTCTCAAGTGGCTATTCAGTAGTGTTCAAAGAGAGAAAGCGAAAATTTCTACAACTTTAAAAATTAAAAGTTAAGGTTTCAAGGAAATTATTTTCAGTAAAATTTGAATGTTTCATACAATCCTATTCCCAGTTTTTCCTGAGCCACCTGTTTTGCCACTTTTGTAGCTTGATGTCTGTTAAAATTGTAATTTTGTCAAAAAAAAACTTTACTGAGCAGTTCCTGGCTTTTTTGCTTTGTTTGTGTGGACTGGCAGTTATTTGTCATACCAAAAGATTCTGTCATTGTGTTCTTACAAAGGCTGTCTCTTGCCCCCGTTTTTTCTTTGTAATTACACCTTTTCTGTCTTGGATGGTTTTGTTGTTTTTGTTGTTTTTTGCCCTTACATGCTTTATCTTTTGTCTTTTATTTGGTTTGGTGTTCAGGGTGGAAAGTCTACCCACTCTTGTGCCACAGAAGGCCTTGTGTCCTTGCAGCTGTGGTCTGAGAAGTGTGACTGTTGTGCCTGAGTGTCTGTACCCTCACAGGGAAGCTAGTGAGCAGGGATGGAAAACAGCTTCTTCTACAGCTCTCTTTTTGAGTGCAAGTAGGCCAATTTTGAATGTGTGGCTCTTCCTCTGCCCACTTCTGTGGTCCTCTCTGCTACATTCTTGCAATTTAGTTGGCGACTTCTTATTGTGTACCTTTCTCCCAAGACTGAACAACACTGGAGCTCTGGAATACCTGACACTCCTGTCTGAGCTTGTTCACTCTTGGTCCCCTGTGATTCCATTCACAGTATGACTGAGTTACTCTTACCTTGATGTGATTAATGCTCTCCTTCTCCAGTGGCTGAGGAGAAGTAAGGATTTTGGTTTTGATATCTCCTCATCTGCCTCTACTGTTCTAATAAAATTGAGGAGTTGACAAAGGGAAAGTAAGATGAGGGGAAGGATGACTTATACATTGAAACAAACCAGAGAGAGGAGACAGGTGTTGGAGAAAGGTGTTTCTGTTTTCATGTCAAGGCAGGCAAAGGTGGCTCTCCTTCCTAATCACGAGCCTCCTTTCAGAGCTTTGTCTTCACTTTTATCTGTCACAAGTGGTATCACTCTGCCCTGTGGAGTGTGCAGTATTTACTCCAGATCTTTGGTATTTGTAATTTCTTCAAATGATGCAAACCTAAGATGACATGGAACACAGACTTAAGTGGTAAGAAAGGTACCACTGCGAGTTTTTGCTTGTTTATTTTCGGAGGGGTTTTCATGGAGTTGTGTTTTGGGTAGCTGAGATAAAAACAAGGAAACCACTGTTTTCTCTTGAACAGCTGTGTAGCGATTAGAAAATAATTAATTTTTGTGGCTTTGTATCTCTTTGGCTTCTATATTGGGCTGCTTGCCTACATGTTGATATACACACATACACATTCTTAGTACATGTCAGTACTAAGAATTTAAAGTGTAAAATTTAGGCAAATGAGTTAATGTAGTTACTACATTGTAGTGATGGTAGTTCAGACGTTGACTAGGTTTAGAAAATCATTGTGAACAATCTAAACTTTTTTTGTGTGTATTTTGTGGACACAGAGGTGATGGTGGTTTTGCTGGTATTCTGAAGCTCTAATTTGATACCATTGTGCCCTTAAGTGTTTGGGTACTGACCTTCTATGAAGAGTACTGAACTTAAACAGTTGTTGAATTGTTGAATTTGATGCACTGTAAAACAATGATCTTCTAAAGAATCATGAGCTTGAGACTCTTTCTTCTTCTATTGAAAGTAGGTACAGCTGCCGCACGGAAGGAAATAATCAGAAATAAAATTCGTGCAATTGGCAAGATGGCAAGAGTCTTCTCTGTTCTCAGGTACTTGCATGATTTCTGCATTCCTTAACCCCTATTACATATGCAAGGTAAACATCTCTGTTTCAGGATAATGAATGCCAAAGATTTTTCAGGGAGATCACTGTGCATCAGAATCTTGTTTAGCATATTAGAACACCCTGTTAATGGAATTTTTGGATGAAGACTATTTTTGAGTTATTTTTGAGACATGTTGCAAGAAATTAGAGAACATGATCTTTAGTGTTCGTGTTGTTTGTCCAGCTGTTAACTAGGAGTCTTGGAAAGGCAATACCAGATAGAGTGACTGAAATCAAGGGTATAATGAAGAAGGTCAGGACTTACTCTGAAAATTTCTGACATACCATGAACTTGAGGAGTAGAGGGGTTTTGTTTTCAGTTTTGGTTTGTTTCTTTTCAGCTATTTAAAAAATACCCCATCTTCTTTAAATGTAGAGATTTCATCATCCTATTTACCCAAAATGTCTGTTTTTCCACAGAAAATAATTGCTCAAGTAGGGGTAATTTTTTAAAGTTCTTATTTCCCAAAGTAGAGACATTTAAAACAAAATTGGCGTTTGTTTTATGGTAGTGAGATAGATTCTGTACCTCATGAAGCATTCAGTGCTCATTTCAAAGCTATGAACCTGCATGTGAATAACTGCTCAGAATTTGGTCCAGAAGTAGCCAGCATTTATAACTCCTAGGCGGAGGAAAGTCTGGTATGGAATAGAATTACTTTGGCCTTTTAAATTGTTGGAATTTGAATTTACATTCAGTCTTGACATGCCTAAAACACAGCAAAACTCGTCTGTCCCTTTCCCCATCCGTTGTTTTACTTCAATGCAAGTTTGTTACTGTTTTTTCACACAGGGAGGAGAGTGAAAGTGTGCTGACACTCAAGGGTTTGACTCCCACTGGAATGTTACCTAGTGGAGTGTTGGCTGGAGGACGACAGACCCTGCAAAGTGGTAATGATGTTATGCAACTTGCTGTGCCTCAGATGGACTGGGGCACATCTCACTCTTTTGCTAACACCACACATAATGCATGCAGGGAATTTCTTATGCTTTTCAGTTCTTGTCTTAGCGGCTGATACAAGCATAGTGTTATGTGTTAATCAGGCAATGTGAAATGGATACTTAACCAGGGTATAAAACTAAAAGCCAACTAGTTCAGCAGTGTCAAGCTATGTTTTTCAGACTCTGAGCTTCCTTAGTTTACAATTTTTCAGGTGGGGTGACCTTATAGATCTCGTATTGAGGCATTTAATCATTACAGATACAAAAATGGCAGTGTAATTTTGCATCATTACTTGTGTGCTCTCCATTAAAATGGTTTTATTATAGCTGTGTTAGTATTTTCATTGACAATGTCAAATCCTTGTTGATATTAATATTAACAAACAGCTACAGACTGCATAGTTCCATATTACACTCCATTGACAGATTGGAATGTGCTATGTTTTGTACCCTGGTAATTAATGCCAAAGTTTGTTCTCTATGTTGTTTGTCAAATGTTCTATGTATAATTGACCTCCCTGAATTGTCCTTGTAACATGCTGTTTCCTTCCTCTGCAGATGTAGCTGCTTTCTTAGATCTGTCTGTCTCTCTCTAGGTATAGATGTATGTCTGTATAAGTGTTAAAATTAAACCACTATCCCAGACACTTGTCTGTCTCTTAATGTAGAAGCAATGTTGTAGCACCTTGTTTTTGAGGTTTGCTGCATTTGCTGCTGCACACTGTCTGTGCATTTTCAACAACAATGTACTTGAAAAGTATTCAATCATTTGTTATAAAATCAGTTGAGAATAAAGGGATTGAATTTAAAACTTGTAAATAAATCAAAATAAAAGGGTGTTATTAAGTGTGCATATATTTTTTTTGCATGAAAAATAAAAAGAACTCTATACAAAATATACCTGTAATCTGGCTCATTGAATATTTTGTAAAAGGTTTTCATTCTTTTTTTTTAGTTTGTTGAATCATTGGATCATATTTTTCACAAGGCCCATAATGATTAACTAGGATTAGGGAGGATGCTTATGAGCTTATACCAAGTGTGTTAGAAGAATGAAGTCCATGTTTTCTGTTCACAGTGGTGAATAACTGAAAAACACCAGTCTGAAACTGGACTTCATATCAGCAGCACTCTTAACATATTCAAAGACTTTTTATTGGCCACCTTCAGGCTCTGCTAGGAAGTACAAAACTTTAGTATGGGAAGACTGAATTTTATAACTATTGAAAGATTGTGATATATGAATACCACTTTTTACACAATCTATTTTCCAAGAGTAGCTGCTTTTCTCATTTCATTATTTAGACTGTTTATTTGAATTCCTTATATTTTCTATGTAGTTTTTTGAAAGCCTTTCACTACATTTACTATTAAACTATCAAAGCTGTTTTTAATAGCTTTGAAACACAAATGTCACATTTTAAATCATTTTTCAGTGGACATATAATGTCTACAAGTAAGTTTATATGTCCAGTGTATGTATGTGATTGTTTTGTGAATGTCTATAACAAGAAATTGTGTATGTTTCCTAATCCATTCAACTATTCCAAAAGCATATGTTCTAGCTTTAATTTTCATTGTTTAATAAGAAATTTTATTATGCTTAAAAATGAGTCTGCATTCCTCTCACTCATTTAACAAATTTTTATCCATGTTGCATTACAAATACCAGAGAGGATCAAACTGACTAGAAAATATTTTTTTACATAAAGCACATGACTTTCTACCATTACTGAAAATGTGGGACATTTGGAAAGTATGCAAAATCCATTATGGATTTTTATGGGTGTGGGTTTTCTCTTGACTAGAACTTTTGATGGCAATATTTCCTGATGCACTACGTTAATATTCCTCATTTGTTTTAGTCATCTTGATTGTTCAAAATAAATTATGCCAACTGTTAGTTCTTAAACTGAAGTAACTTATTTTACTGATGTTACTGTTTCAGTCTTAAAAGAGTAGTTTTCAAATTAGGGTTAATACTCAATTGCAAAGGTATCAGTAAACCAAAAATAAAATAAAACTTCACTAACTGACCATTTTCTAAACCATTGTAGTATCAGAGAATTTATATTCTTGACAAAAATATGGTCACTGCTAGTATAGTATGTTTCCTACTACAAATATTTAATTACTCTTTGAAGTATTTTGTACTGTGTTGGTCAGTATACTATCTATAATTTAAACTAGTCTAGGCTTGCAAAAATAAAAGAACGTAGTATTAATTGAAGTAATTTTTTATTCTGTATTTTTGTTGGCTTAAAAATATACAAATTTGACTGGTACACCCTAGGTTTTCCTGGTTTCAGTCTTACAGATGCTCATTTTTCAATAGCACACTGATTGCTGTTTAATCGATAAGCAGCTTTGAAAGTTATAAGAAATTGGAGTGTATATTTACATTTCTCTAGAGAGCTGGGTTGAAATTATTTTATCAAGGCAAATAGATATACAAACCTATGCTGTTTTTGCATATTTACCTATTAGAGTTCTTAATGTCAGTAACATTTTTTCATTGTGGGTCTTAGCAGATGCCACTGTTCTGTCAGGACATTGTTGAGCCCAGCTGCTCTGTTTGTGAGCTGCTGGCCCTTCTCCTCCTCCTCCTCCTCCTGCTTGGAGCAGCAGTGCCTGGTGGTTTTGCCTGGTGTTTCTGCCTGGTGGCTTTGCTGGGTGGCTTTTCCATGCCGCCAGGCAGCACCAGGACAGATCCTCACTGCAGCACAGAGCAGCCCAGGGGAGAATGGCAAATGCAGACTGCAGCCAAGGGCTTAAACAAAGACAGCTCAGTTCAAAAGCATAATTCTGGAAAAAAATGCAAGCCTACACCCTATGGGAGACATCGATGTATGATTTCTTTTTTTCATGAATATATGGATATATTTTTTTTAATGAATCATAGCTTACTTTTTGATAGCTTTAATGTGTTAGGTTAAAAACAGACTTTGGGAAACCACGGTCTTTGTATATTTCTAATTTTTAATGTAAATTTGTTTTTTATTATTTTTGTTGCTTGCATTATAGTAGCTGAAATAATAAAGATAATATTAAGTACTGTTATTTAAAATAATATTTCCTAGTGACTTATTTTGTGAATTTAATTCAATAAAATTAGCTTTCAAATTGAGCCAACATCTGCTAAAAACTGATAAAACACCTAGAGCTTTATAAAGCAACACACTAAAAAGAAATCTAAATTAAAAATTGTGAGTACTTCATGGTCATCAGTTGAACTATTGCCACTGCTATTAGTCAGAAAGCAGTCAGGGTAGTTTTTTGTGTTTATGTTGCAAATTGGTAAGGATTCTATCACATACATCCATTAAGTAAAACAAGAGGAGAGCTGAAATTAAGGATAGAAATGCCATTGAAACTTGCTTAAAATCAGCTTTCAATTGAGAATTTTCAGAGCAAAGACTTAGAATTATCTGTTAATATGATCCAGTATTTATTTGAGGTTTATCATAATCTACAAAGAATAAAGTTTTAATTTAGATATACCTGCAAAAGAGAATCCAACAAAATAATTTTCCAAATTGAGTCTCTACATCTTTTTTTAAGTTCTTGTATTTTCCAGTCAGTTTGTTCTTTTATGTCAAGTTGAAAATTATCTTTTTCCTAACTGTGATGAATATTCCAAGGTCTTTTTGGAATAGTAGTACTACAAGTAGCGTGAACTAGGAGTAAATTTTGAAACCTGTATTTATGACCAAGCTACATAATTTGCAGAGATAAATCAGTATTCGTGATCTTTTCAGGAAAAGATTGAAAACAAAGACTCCACAGGTAACAGAAAATGGTGGAAAGAGGTGGTTTCTTTACATAGTTTTATATTTGTATGGCAAATTGATTGTCGTTTGCAAATATGTATTTGGTGACTTTCTAAAACAATTCTTAAAGTAATTTATTTTTAGAAATAGAGAAAATTTTTTCCCTTAATGTAGCCATAAATAAGCATCCACTCAAGTGGCTTTTTGATTTAATTCTGGAATTGCCCTTGTCTCTGTAGATTTAAGTGCAGAACTGTTTTAACGTTTTTTTCATTTTTTTGTTCCATGGAAAGTGCAGTATATGGAATTCAAAATGTTGCATTTTCCTTAAGTATTTAATATTATTTTATGAAATAAAATAGTATTAATTGGATACTTACATAATGCAAGTATCCAATTTCTTTAGACTATCTCAGTGAAAATTAGAACCTTATGCAACAGTGAGCTTAAAACATAGTGCAGGCAATTCATACATAACATAGTGTAGGCATAGTGTAGGTGATTGGTTTTGTTGGATAGGAAATGAGAAGTAATAAACTTAAATCTCTTAAAAGAATTCTGTTCTCATCTAATGCCCTATTTTCTTATAGAGCTATTTTCCCCAGCACTTGCTTGAATACTCTGCCATGATTTTTGTTGTTAACAGTATCTATGAAGCACTACACAAGTAGGTTTACCACTATGTAAGCTACTTTTTGTTAATATTTCTGAAATTATGGTATTAGAGGCATGGCAAATAGTGGAGGAGGTAAAAAGTTGTTACCATGATTGACTTAGCTACAGTTCAGGTTGTAATAATAATAACCTTATGTTAAAGCTTTGCCATCTAGAGCTAAAATTATGAGGAAAGATCTTACACATAAGAAATCAAAGCAGTTGTCATAGTTATTCAGCTAGCAAGCTAGATGTTCTTCATATTCACGTTAATTCACCCACTAAAACTATGTTAAATCCAGACCTCTTCCTGCTGTAGACTTTGTTGTTGATTCAACTAAACAATTGACAAGACTTTTTAAATATGCAGATTTAACTAACTTTCTAGATTTGTCTTCTTTGGCTTAAATTTCACAGTTCTGTTCTCAGAGATGCCTATTTTAGCTTAAAATATTGTGAGAAATTGAAGTACTAGTTAAACTTCATGGAGCTAAAGATAAAGAGAAAAGTAATTTTTTACTGTTATTAGAATGCTGGTAGTGTTATTTTTATAGTGTCCTTCCTGGTAATTTAATGAAGCTCACTAATGCATTTTAATTGTCAGAAATAGTCTCAAATATATTTTTAGTATTTTTTAAACCTTGCCACAACTTTAGCATCAGTTGAAGTTTTCCACTGCTGTCTTAAAAAAAAACCAAAACAAAAATCAGAAATGTATAGTTTATAACATCAGTTCATTAGTGTTACTTAGACAAACTTTTAGTTGATAAACTCTGCTAGTTAAAATTTAGGAAAGGTTCACTTAGACTTAAAAATAATCCCCCAGAAACTTAATTGTCATTTTAACTACTTGTAATCTAATCTGGCGTAGCATACTATATTAAATTGATCATTGCCTTTTCTGCTATGCGATATTACACTCTTCATCTTTCTCATTCATTTTGCATGCATCTGCTCACTTCTGTACAGCCACTGTAGAGGCAATTGAGGCTGAAAAAGGTATGATCAGAGTCTTTGCCCTTGGCAGAGATCTGTGGTGTCTGGGAGGGAATTCAAAAGTACTCTGTGTGGGTGTGTTTTATTTTCAACTTGCACAAGCAGAGATGAATCAACTGCATTGATTCATCTATTTTACATGTAACATTCATTTCTGGCTTTAGGATGATTATCTTTAATATTTTAGGGAACTTCTTGGGGGTTTTTGGTCTCCTTTTGTTGTTTTTTTTTTACAGAATATGGTGTAGGTTTTTGTACAATAGCATGTTGTGATATGTGATGTTGTCTTGAAGTTCTTAAAAATAGAAGTGTTTAGTGGTTTTTTTCTGCATTCAACTGAAGGTTTTGTTTGATTGTGGGAAGGGGATGTTATATGTGGAAGGAGGGTTGTTTATGCATGCCTTTTCTCATAAAATATATTTAATGGCTTTAAACATTTTTTTTAAACTTTCTGTGATATCTGGTAGTGCAAGACATATAACTTTTTTTTCTATAGATTTTGAATATAATTTACTGTTCAAAATTATTTTTAGTATTTATGAGACATTAAGTTCAATATATTATTAGTGCTTCTGAGCTAAATAAGTTGTATATACATCCTCTATTAGTGGTATTGAGCAAAATGCCATCAAATTATTTGGTTCAGAGTCTTCAATTTCAGATTCTTTCTTTTCAGAGAGGCTTTAGTTTCTTCTTGCTCAGAATTCAATGAAATGAATGACAAACAGCATAGCCATTGAGAGAGCTACCTTTGGGGTTTTTCAGATTTAGTTGCAAAGCACCATTTAATGACTGTATTCTTTGTTTTTTTAATTAAGGAAGTCAGATCTCCAAAAATATAAACAAGTGCCATATTCTGTTCTCACACACACCTGCAAGAGGTCCTGTTGTTGTGAGTGGAAAGCTGTACTTAAATCTCCAAAGAATTATTTCATCCCAAAGACTTCAGTCTTACTATGTGGTCAGCCATTTTCAGGTGTAAATCCAACTACAGACCTCATTCATCAAAATAATCAGTAGCAAAATAATACTTATTTTCTATACTTACTTTAAATACATCTGTATTTAAATGCTACCATTGTTGAACCACAGTGCTAACTTGGTGATTGTGGTTGTGTCCATTTCCATCATCCACACGATTAGCACAGTGTGAACCACATCCTGCAGTTTTGCCTGCATGAAAACTGCAGGATCAGGCCATCGGTGTGTGTGCAGGATGTAAATCTGCCACTACTTTTGTAACCCTTTGCTGCTTTGCCTCCACTGCACTTGCTGTGCTGCTTAGATCTTACTGACATTGCCCTGAAGAGAAGGGAGACGTCAAGATTAGCCCAATGAGCTGAGCAGCAAAAGCACAGCAGGACTAGCTGGCCCCACCAGGACACGCAGAAGCAATCAAGTGGGCTTAAACCCCTTGATTCCTGCTTGCAGAATATTTGCCATACTTTGTTCTTTTTGTAACGAACTGAAATAATGATTGCCATGAACATTTCAGGAAAGCAGGTTAGAGAATCTTTTAGCAATACAGTTGCAGGGCCATACGTTTCTTTGGCTGATTTTCAATCTTTTTTTAAACATCATTTGTTAGAAAAAGTATATGCTTTCATCTTATTTTTCCATTACTGACATATCAAATTTGCATTTTGTTAAGCAATACGAGGATTCTCTCCGCAACATAGAATCTGCAGTTTTGAAGAAGCAAAAGGTTTGGATAGGATCAATGAGAGAATGCCACCAAGAAAAGATGCTCTTCAGCAAGATGGTATTAATACTGTAAACACAGCAAATGCCAATGGAAACAATGGAACTGGCAACAACAATGCACAGTGACCACATCAGCTTCTGGTTTACTCACTCATGTCCTGCCTGAGAATTCCTAGATTACTGCTTTTTGATGTGACAACAAATGAAATAGGGGGATCACTTGAAGTGACTTCTTAACACGAGGTGGAAAACCATCTGACTTGATCCCACTGAAGAGAGACCATCATGCTTTTGAGACAACAGCCCCTCTCTTACACGGTGACCCAACCACCTGGGAGCGTGTGCCTCACCCTTTCACACAAACATCCACCACTGGCTGCTGCAGCTTCGGAAGAGATCTGAGGAAAGGATCGGACTGTTCTCACTAAAGCACACCTAGGCTAGCATCTTACGCTTACGTTGTCAACACTTTTAAGTTTACAAATGGGATTTTTCTTTCAGTAGAGGTAGTTCATTCGTTTGTTTGTTTAAATCAGATTTTCAAATACATCCCTAAGAGCTAACTATTTATTAATGGACTTTGGTTTCATGATATGTCTTTAAAATTATAGATTAGAATGGTCTTAAAATATCTGAGGCTGCAAAAACTGTATTTTAAATAACAGAAAAAATGCCAAAACATTTCAGTTGGTCATTCTGTAAAATGCTGACCTCAGGTTTCCTCCTTTAGATGTTGCTAATTCTATATTGTATTCACTGTATTTTTTAGTTACAGCTTATCAGAAGATTTCTATGTAGGAATGTTTATTACTTGAACACAGATTTAAAAAAAAAATATTTAATTTAGGAACTTTTTTGCCCAGCTTTTTCAAGACTTTTCCTGACCTTGAATTTAAAAAAAATATATACTAATTTTAAAAGTAAGAAAAATATGGAAGTGTTAATTTTAAGGTACTTTTAATTGAACTTTGTACATTGTTTAAGTAAATTTTGATTCATATCAAGTCTGTAAAGCTTGGCATTGTATTTTGTGTATGCATGTTTTCATTTGCAAATATTTAATATATAGACCTATGATGTACATCTATAGGTTATCTAGATGTTATAGGTACTTTTAGTTTATTGTGAGTATTACGGTTGCATAAATAGCTAACAATCACTGGGCTGAATAGCTGCAAGCTTTTTTATTATTTTTAAATCTGTAAAGGAAACTGAACATGTATCAGACATACTTTTTGTTTAAGCAAAGCAGCGCGTAAGCATTGCTATGTTCAACTGCTAAGGCATTAGTGAAAGTGTAAACTTGAGACTGCATGTATTTTGGTATCTACAGGACTGCTTGGTTAAAATAAAAATTGAAGACCTGTGCTAATTTGTTCACAAATAATGGACTGTACTGATTGCCAGTGTACTTTGTTATATATTTTGACATTTGCTACATGTCCTTCTCATCCCCTGGAACACGACTTGAAACTTAATGTCACTAGAGTTCATCTCTTTCTTTTTTTTTTTTCTTTGCCATAAACTACAATCTGTACATACCCCTAAGTTGGAAATTTTATGCATGTTCCAAACTATTCAAGTATTTTATAAACGGTAGCACACAATAAATTTTGTGCATGGGCTGCGGCTCCTATCACTGTGTATTGGTTTTATTTGGCATACATAGGTCTAATCTGACCTTGCAAATTGTTTAGAAATAGCCTTCAATATTTAAGCCATACAAAAAAATAGCATAAAAGGTCAGATTTAGCTTGCAGAGAACTAGTTGACAGTAAACACTCACTATGTAATTTAAATTTTATTCCTGCTGCTATTTTTTGCTTTTGAGTTCTCTCTCAGGAATATTTTGAGTGTGGTAAACCAGACATCCATTTTTGGTTTGTACAGGCTTGTCAGAGCAGGGTAGTGGACTCTAGGAAAGACTCTTATGCATAGCTGTGTTTCATATGTTGGTTTGAACTAAACATTTGACTGCTGAAGTGTATTGGGACTGCTTTTTGGGTAGAGGGAGAAAATTGGTTTTTTTGGCCCTCTGTACAGACACACAAATTAGCCTTTTGGCATATTCTTTTTAAACTAAGGACAAGCTGCTGAACAGGGTGAGAATTAAGATAAGTGACACACTGTTGGTAAGGGGAGTTTTAATATTCAATTTTACTTTATTGCAGATGCATTCTAATTGGAAATTCTTCTCAGAGTTTGAGTCCAGAAGATCAAGTTAAAAATGGTAAGTTTTTTGGCTTTTTTATGAAGCACTCCTATCCCTGCAAGCTGTGCAGTCTGCATACAGCGTCATATTAGAGCAGAACAGAAACCTATCACTAAGTACAACTGAAATTTTATGATGAACATGGTGATGGTACCTTTCTCCTTGTAAGTGCTAGTGGAAAATGTCACAACCTCACAAGAAAGTATTTGTCCTGATTTGGTATTTAGATCTTGGTTGTGATGAGGATTTTGAGTAGCTGGAATTGTGTATATGAAGAAAATACAGATACAATCTTTGTTTGGAAAGACCTCACGGTAACTGGCGAGAACTGGTTCTGATACTTGTGTGGCAGTAAGTGCCCAGCAGCGACGATGTTCACTTCTGTGAGGATTCCCTTGCAGTATCTGTTTCGCTGCTGTAAGGACTCCTTGCAGTATCCATTGTTTGTAAGAGGTTTTTGCCAGATATGAAGGCAGATCTGCAGTAAAGGAAAATACACTGGGTAGTTGTTGGCCTGATTTCTCATGCTGTGTTTCTCCTGTCACCTTTTAAGCAAGTAGTCAGGTAACAGGGTTGGGTCTGGGGGTGTTCCTGTTTGTAAAGTAGGCACTCATTTTCTGTGTTTCTGTAAGGTGGAGTCTGGAGCCATCTCTAATTCTTATATTGTTTGGGAGAAGAAATTATTTCCTTACTCCCAGAAAACTGTAAGTAGTTCGCATTACTTGTTTTATGCTTTCAGCATTTTAAGGAGGGAAAGAAAAAAATAGTCACCTATATGTGCTTATTCTGTTCTTGGGTAGGGACGGGAGAAGGCTTGGCTTTTACAGCCAAAGGAGACAGGCAGCAAAAGCTGTGAGAGACTTGGCAGGTTCCTGGTTTGTACTGGAGTGATCAGTGCCTTCCTGCCCTGCCTTGGGCTCAGCAGACACATGTGGGTCACTTCTTCCCTGGGCTGAGGGGTGGGACTGTCATCTGTGGTGTGTTTACCTGGAGGGCAACATCAGCAAAGATTCAGAGGTGGGCTGGGGTCTCTGACTATCCCAAGGAGCGTAGCTCTGTGTTGGTGGAACTGAGAAGCAGAAGTGCAGACCGAGCTAGCTCAGGTTTTGGGGGGTTATTTCCAGCAGGGCTTTGTACTGTGCTGTCAGGGAATGGGCTGCTGTTTGCTGAGCCAAACAGGGAAGAGCAGCTGAGTTCACAACCTGCCTATATCCAGTTCAATGGCCAACACCTTCACCTCCCAGAATTATAGTGTGAAACAGGTTTCCTTTCAAAGCTTATTAAATTAAATTGTGAAATGGAAAAATTCCTCTACTCCTATGTCCTGAATTGTGAAGATTGGCCCCCTCGCAAAAAGCCAAGTGGTTGGGATTGAGGCTGTTTTTCTCTTAGAAAGGGAGGTCTCTTCTGGTGCGAGTCTGAACGCTTTTGGAGGGAAGACCCTCTTAACAGCTTGCTTTTTTCCTAATGTTTAATCTGAAAGCACTGTTATGTAAGCTAGGTAGAAAATTAAGGCTTTTTCAGAGGCAGCTTAGACAGTATCCGTTCAGTCTTTCCTTGCCTATTTTTTGCTAAAATTTCATTGTCAGTCATTCAATTCTTGCTACCCATTTAACAATTCATTGTTGTTAGCATGTAATGAAAATATTTTTGCCATAAAACAGGTAAATGTTTTTCATTCACATAGAATAGAACATGGAAGCCTGTTCATCTGTTCATTTTCTTGTGATAGTATGTATGAGCCAGATTTAATCAATATTCTGCTTTGAATGACAAGCAAATTGGTAGAGATTTTTGGTCACATAAAAAGACATATATGCAATAATATGCTTTAATTATTAAGTGTTAAGGTGCTTCATATGTAAGGAAGTTTGTTCAGGAACAAATAAATGAGAACCAAAGCTTGTAAGAATCTTGGTCAAGCTTGGAAAGCTATTGACAGATAGCTGTCTGTACACACACATGTATATCTATCTCAGTGGATGCTTGCACTAAGGATGACCAAAGCAGTGCAGAGTAGAATGTCTTCTAGTCTCTCCAAATCATCTTCCATCTAATTTGTATTTGAAATAATTAATCTGACCCAGCTGAAATGTATTTCTCAGTATCAGAAAAAGTTTATAGTCTAAAATCATACTTAGGTTGCAGACCACCGATATAAGTAAAATATTTTTAATAAGCTTTTTTTGTATGTTACACTCGATAATCTGTTGTTGCTGTGCAAAAACCTCTATGTTCATGCTGTGCAGAGTGAAAGGTTTCTCATCTTGGAACCAGCTCTACCAGCCCTAGCGCCTTTTGTCTGATGATAATAGAAATAGGTTTGTGCTGTTTGTGTGAGGGTGTCCTATAATACAATTGTTACTTATTAAAGCATTGCTGAAGGCACACACTGCTTATTACTGCTGGACTTGAAGTTTCTCTTAAATTTATGGTTGGGGACAGATTCATTGCAGCTTTCTAAAAAAACCAAATGTGCTGTTCAAAGTTGTTCTCTTTAAATCCTTTGAAAACATCCACATAGCCATTTATATTGTGTAGGTCACAACTGCTTTGTGTTGGATTTACAGGTTAGCATTAAATAAAGGCTTTTTTACTGCTTGGTCAGCTGCTTCCTTTACAAGGAGAGACTTCAGAATCAGATCCAAGATGATTTCTCCTTTCCATTGCTGCCTTAGCTACCATTACCTTTAACTACTAATTTAAGGAATTGAATAGGTGCGTGCAGTCAGATTCTGCCAAGGCCTCTAAACTGTCACTGTATCGTGACTTAAACTGTGCACTTGCCTGTTTTTCAACATTATCATGGAAACACATTAAAAGGGGACTGGGTGTAAAATGCTTTATAGCACAGCCTCAGGCTTTGTCTTCTACAGTAAGTTCAGCAGTATAGGTATTTCAGGAAACTCGTTGAGTGCTGGAGATTCATTTGGCTGAAACAGTTGACTCCCACAGAGACACATGCAGGAATCCAGTAAAGGGGAAGTGGTTTCATCTGGGTCAAAAAGACTAAGGCTTAGGGTCTAATAGACAAGATATATCTTTTATTATACAATAAAGAATATTATGTGCTGTAAATTAAGGCATCGTAAGTGCAAAAAGCTTACTGAATCATCAAGAAGGCATATTTGATTAGGCAACCTTTAAAATTATTCTTTTACAGGGATAGTTAGTATCTACTTAAAGCATGTTTCATGTCCTTCAGTTTGTTTCAAAAAAAAAACAAACCAAAAAACCAGATAATCCTCTTCTACTGCCCAACAATTGCCAGCAGCAACTTCCGGTAATCACCACTTGTGTCACTTGCTATCATTGTAGCCAATGTCTTCTGATACATCTGTGTGAACATCTGTTTAATTTGCACAAGGTCAATCTATGCAAAGACAAAAAAAGTAGAAAACTCAACCACAGTGTATGATTTGAACCCTAGACAGTCACCCCACACCTCCTCTCTTGTGAACTGGAGAACACATGCCAAGGGTGAGATGTGCAATGATTAACCCTGTGCCAGCTGGTCCCTCCAAGCACAGAGGAGCAGCTCCCAAAGCAGAGTGCAGCACTCGTTCCATGCTTTGTTAAGATTGTGCTGCCCTACCTGTGAACAGGTGCACTTCTCACCTGGAGGTGCTCGCTTGCTGCGTAGATGGGCAACAACAGTCAAAAAGGAAAACAAGCAGTTACTGCAATCTAGGCAAAGCTCATTAATTAATTAATTACCTATAAATTAATTATTATGTGAAAGCTGGCTTTAAAACTAATTAACACATGCATCTAAATGTAAGCCCCATAAAAGTTTCATGCAGTACATTGATTTTACACCTGTGCAAGGAGGACTAAGTGACAGGCTGGTTTGGGTAGATGGTTTTCTGCTGCATGTGACGGGTACAGAGGAGAGAATTTCTTACCTCACTGCGACTGACTACAATTCTGATGAGGGTAGAATCATCTGTGCCAGCTCCTTTCATAGAATAATAAAGTCTTTCTGCAAAAAAGGCTGGGCGATTTAAAGCACATTGCACTGCAATAAAGTATATTTGGTCAAATGAGTTATTCCTTCACACAAAAACTTACAGTTAGTAGCAGTTAACTCCTCTGGAAGTGCTTTTCAAAACTCCCTGAAATCTTAATTCTTAACAAGTAATTCAAAAACAGTTCTTCTCCTTGGATAGCTGGTATTGTCACACAAGGTATTTTACTCATGTTCCATTGCTAGAATTTCACTAGGAAAAGTACAAATGTAGAATGTTCTCTAGTAGTTCTGCAACTCTTGTGGTTACAGAATAGATCTTGTTTCAGGTAGATTGTTCACACTCAGAGACAAGCCACTATTCTACCTGATTCTAAGACCTGATTTTTTCCCATTAAACTTTTGAGTAGAATATACTCTGGGGAGTTTTTGCTTATCCATTATGGCTACAGCATTGCTGTCATTTGGGTAAGCACTGATATGACTGGTGTCTCCAGATTTACTACTAAATATTACTGATTTTCACCATCAGTTAATTGTGCTGAATTGTGTTGAACTGCTTTATTATAACAAGTCAGTAGGAAAAAATGAATTCAAAACAACATCTTCTATTTTGCTAAGCTTGTCCTTAGCCACAGCTGAGCTTTTTGGGGTAGATGGTGGTGGGGAAGGGGGGTGGAAAGGGAACTGTGTCTTCAGTGGGTTCATATTGGCTCTGAGGTTGTTTGTGTGGGTGGCTCAGCTGTCTCTGCTGAGGAGCTGCACACCCAGTCACGGCTCTGTGACACTGGTACCCCCTTTGCAGAACTCTGAATTACACAGCTACAAGCACTAACCAGTGACCCTTGGTTCTGAGCACTTGCCTGCCTCCCCACAAAAGTGACAAGTAGTTTCTATGTGCCTTTTCTTATTTGAAACTGACTTCTTAATGATGGTTGCTTGTTTTCTTCACTTAAGTTCAAGATGAATCATTTGAATAACCGAAGCTACGTCTGTTCTAGCAGAGTCTCCGATTATGTGATCATTTGCCATATGGCCAGTGCTGAATTGGATTTTTCTTTGGTTACATTTAGGTTTAATTCCTAAGGGATGAGGGAGGGAAGAACACATAACTTACCAATAGTCTTCAAACCACGTTCCACATTTCCAGAAAATTCTCGATCAATGCTGCTTAATAAATCACGATTAGCAATCTACAAATAGATGAGATTAATATGTGGATGATGAAATGCAGTAGCAACTAGAACCTTAATTTAAAATACACTGAGCAAGCTTATTTGAAATCAGTGAAGACCTCCTACCCTGGAGTATGCCTCAATTGTTGCTTTCAGCTGGGGAAAACTTCTGCTTGCCAGAACCATATTAAAGCAAGATTCATCAGTCCCAAGTTTTCCTTCACCAGCCTGGTACAGACGCTGAGCATCTTCTTGAGCTTTTTGATAATCCACAGTTTGATTCTCATCACGATTACCCTTAATGCAAAGACAACAGAATTCAAGTGAAATTTCACAGAGAAAGCTGTGCTCTAACTGCTTGCAGTGTACATAGACCTCAAGCATATATCTTCAAAGCTTGAAGCAGAAAGAGAAGTAGTTTGAAATACATTACATTGCTTTAAAACTTCTCTTTGGTTTAATATTCTTTATAGGAAGTAAATACAAAAGTGGCTCAGAACCCTATCTGTAGGACATGCTTTAAACTGCAGATACACTGACTCAGACAACTTCACCCCTACAAACCATCTCATAGTTCTAATTAAGTACTGTACTTAATTCTCTATTTTACTTAATAATGTAAGCTTTCTCTTGATTTCTTTGTTTCTAGGCTTCAAGTTGCAAAGACTCTTCCCAAATGAACTAATGAATTATCTTACTGAATATGCACACCTGAAATATCTCAGGTTTCCCTCCTATTTTATTTAGAAGTTGCTCCTTTCAAGTAAGAATGTCTTTAGAAACCACTTACTACACTTGTGTCAGTAGGGCTTATATGACATTTTATGTGCTTTGGTGGTTGTTTTGGCATTTTGCTGCCCAGTGCATGGATGGACACTGCTAAACATACTGGCTGAGTAGGCTGAATACATTCTCTCCAATACTGTTGTATCTATAGAGGTTAATATACTATTTAAATGATGTGGTTGTCAGTTATTGTAAACTACTGGATTTATCAAAATAAAAATTAGCAGCATGAGCTTCTCCAGATTTGCTTTCTTGTGGATTTTGACTTTTAATCAAGTATCTAGAGCATAGCTGAACTCTCACAAAGGAAGAAGCCAATGCGATAGAGAAGTGTCATAGAAATCCTAACAAAAATAGGCAAATTGATCACAGAAATGTGGGAAGCTGCATTAGTTACATATTTCTTCCAAAATATGAGTAATTGCAAGTTACTATTCTTCAACACAAAATAAGCCCTAGTAAATGATATGGGATAAAAAAGCTCCAGTGATCATCTGAGTTCAACAGCAGCACCTCCCTACATCTGGTGACATAAAGGGAGGGCAGGCTGTGGAGTAACATGGGGGGAGGTTTTGCCCTGTGGCACATTTTACCTTGTTTGTAGGGATTCTCACAGGCATTCTACATACCACAGAGATTATCCAGCCAGCTTCACCCAGATTGCTTTGTTAACATATGCGAAATATAAAAAGCATCTTGCTCTAACAGCAGTGTAGAGCACTGTTTTAGGGAACCACTTGGTTGCATCTGCACAATTTTTCCACATAAGTTCTGATATTAATTGAGGGTGCTAAATTAGGTCACAGAATTCATCATGGATTTGTAGATAAGAAGTATCTCTTGAGGAGGGACTGAAGTGTCATATCTTAGGGAATAAATTAATGACCATGGGCTAATTTCTTAAAAGCCTGCCTTGTGCTAAGCACACACAGGCTATTTGTGGAGCCATTATGACTAAACATATCAGACTGTACACTGTTATATTAAAAAAAAAAGCTCACTTGGCACATAGATATAAGTAATCGTTCAAAGTGTCCTGAAGTGTCTGATCTGATGTCTTGTTCAATGTCCCTTCCAAATTCTGATTGATAGCAGTTCACTATTTCACGAATCTCCTGGTTTGTCCTTGTGCAAAGGATCTCAATCAGCACACTCTCCTGAGTGCCTGCTCCCTGTAGGCAGACAAAAGAGAGGCATAAATACAGAGCACTACCTAAGCAGTTTCCTTCAACTGTGAAATAAGGCAGTTACCTGGTATTTCAAAATTTAATACAATCTAGATTGTAAGAGCAGTATCCCTGTAGTGTGAAAGCACCAAGCCTACTGTGTACTTAAAATGGAATGAAATATCCTCAAACATGCCAGTTCAGAGAAACACCCCAAATCATCCCTGCACATCCGCATCAGTGACACCGCCAAAGTTAAATGGAAAATGGTTTAGGAAGGAAATTATTTGGCAACCTTAATCTGGAAATTTACTAAAGGAAGGTAAAGCCTTATAATAATCATTAGTCAAAGGTACACATGCAAATTCTGTTTTGGTCAGTACAAAAGAGTATTCCCTATCCAAATATGGCTGCTTCCCCAGTGTGGAACTTTTTATAGATTCTTCCCTCTCCCCAGAATAAAAGTTAATTGTGATTTCTGTGTACAGAGGGATCTTACTGGCATGAGCATCTCAAATCAGGGAAGGATTAGATAGGAGAGGAGATGTATGTGAGACTTCTAGGTAATCATATATTATGAATTTTTGAAAATGGCTGAGTGGCTATTTCCCATTAAAGGCAGATCTTCATTTAAGCTCCACATTCTCTAAAAGGTGTGCATTCATACATGGGTTGAGTTACTAATTTTCACTTGCTAGCTGCTGCAGCTCAAGCAAGACATTCCAGTAAAGAAATTATTTTTTCATTGTCTTTTGGGGGTAAAAAAAGGATAATCCAAAAATACCTTTCAGTAACAAAGGTTTGTTCCTAGTAAGGAAAGGTATATAGTTTAAAAAGTGGTTATGGTTTTAACAGCACCCTGGCCCTTTCTAGGTTCTAGCAAAAATTATGCCCAAGTAGTGGAGAACAAGGTTCTGTCCTGCAGCACTTCCTCCTCTGCTGAATGGACATCTGCCCTGGCTAATTGGCTAATCCTGCAGAAATTGTCTGGAACTGGGGGACACAGCAGAAAAGAATTTTAAGCCCTGCAATCCCAGGATTTGTTTGACACTAGTGGATTTTTCAACAATGCTGGGACCAGGTATTCTTAGATGAGCATTTTAAGATAGTTTTAAACTGTTTCCTTCGCAGGAATGCCATACCTTCATCGCATGACGTAAACTCCAGGCATCATAGTAGGTACTAGGCATGAAGAGGGCTAGAATCAATTCTTCCACGTTACCACTTAACTCAGACTTCAGATCTTTAATTAAATCCTGTTCAATTATAAACACAGAAAGGGCTTTGCAGAGTGTTAGGCATATATAAATTATACACCGAAGAAAGGTCAAACTAGAACTTCTACGATTTATTTCTGCCTTTCTACCTTTGTGCTGTTTTCCCTGTAAAGCTTTGTTTTATTTCTTATTAATAACTTCCCCCTGTCCAAATCTCTGACAGCTCAGCTCTTCTCCATTATCTCCTGACTAATGCCACAACTACAAAATTTCACTTTAAGTTGCAAAAATATCAGGGAAGAAATTAAATCAACCTGGAATTTTATTTATTATCAAATCCTCAATCATTTCTCAGTTTGTTTCTTGGGAAAAAGAAGACTTCAGTGCTGGTTTGTATGCAAAAAAAAAACTCAGTAGTGTCAGACACTAATACAAGGGCAGTTTAAGCTTGATTATTTTTTGTCAAGCATTAGAGAAGCTTCTTGTGTGGTCAGTGACAGAGACAGCCTCCAGTCTTCGCCTTCCCCCACCCTCCTTCTGCCAAGTATCAGGACAACCCTATACCAGATGGCTCCCACTACATAAGGAATATAACCAAAATAAGTGCATTTAAAAAATGCTCAAATAATTCCCCAGGACTAAAATCCAGCCAGGCAGTTAAAGCGCAGCAGCTGAAAGTGTGGGTTTGTTTCCCAGTTCAAATAACTAGTGAACATACCTTGCCATACATAGTCTTGAAAGCAGCCTTTATTTTTTGCCTTTGATCATTGGAGCGGTTAGCAACAACATTTATGATGGCCTGCTCATCAGTTCCTTGGAAACAGAAGGGCAATGTCATGTAACAATGCAATACAGTTCCTCCAAAACTGTGCATTTTATACTGTTGCATTTGGGCACAATTCCATAATAAGAGGCTGTTATTTAAGTCCACCAAATTCTCTGTGTAACTTCATCTACTAAGTAGCCCTGGCCATTTTGAAAAGGTAACTTTTGAAAAGCTTGTGGGGGGGAAGTATAGTTAAATAAACACTGAAGAAAACAACAAAATGGCATTAAGAAGTTAGATCAATACTTCTATTTCTTACTTACCAAAACCCTTCATAGCTTTGCGTAGGATTTCTGCATCCCTTCCAGCATCGAAGTTTGGAGCAGCTTGAATTGTACCCTGGGTACCCTGAACCACTGCAGCGGGCTGAAAATAAGAGTCACATGTAACTAGATATCTACACAATAAAGATTCAAATTAAAATCAGTAATCAGTACTTTGCAATCAGTACTTCAGAAGAAGTTCTCCATTAGTTCACCATTTCTTCCTCTAACACAGAATCAGGGCAGCATTACTCTGAGGGTAGATGGAAACTCCTGATGCAGAACAAAATTGAAACCTTTGGAAATCAGCTGTAAAAATATTAAAACTACAGAAGCCACATAATTCTAGAAAAGAAAACAGCACATACCGAACCAGGCATTGGGGATGGTACTTGTCCACCAGGAAATCCTAGTGAAAATAAAGAACAAGATGGGAAAAATTAATTAGGCCTCCTCTTATTATGGAAATGCCATCTAATCTGAATATAAAGCCAGACCTACCACTGCCCACAGCCTCTTTCCTAATGGTGCCTACCACACTCAGTAACTGAATTTCTTCCCTTGGGGATATTGGGAAGCAGCAATCACAGATGCATTTTGGTACATACACTAGCAAGGCAATTCTAAAAATACTAAACTTACTGGTGCTGTGGGAACTGGAAGGATCTCTCCTTATGAAAATCTGCTATTTTTGACAGAAGCCAAAATAGCCCAAACAAACAAAGAATGTGTGTTCCATGCTCTCTTTAGAAGATGTAATGTACATTTTAAAATGCCTAGCATGTAAACAATAAATATTCAGAATTCATTGCTGCAAAAAGGATTGAAGGAATCTCATTTTGTAATCAAAAGCACTGGTAATACAAAAGCTAAAACTAATTTTTTGTACTGTAATTTTATTTTTATTCATAATATGTATGCACATTCCTTATTATTTTAATAGCAACTCAGTACTAGAGTTAACAGAGCAATTATAAAACAGAAAGGTTTTGCTCCTTTGAATTTCTTTAAAACTCAACTGATACATTCCAGGACATCATCTCTAAAGTAACTGAAAATCATCTCTAAGGTAAAAGAAAATCATCTCTATAGTCTCCATATAGTCTCTGTATATGATTTTCTAAAAGAAAATATCTCTATAGCAACTGACCACTCAAAGCATTACAAACACTGCACTGCTTTTAAGCAATGTGTGCATTCTCCTTTCCTCTTTCTCCAGCGTGTCAGGAATCACTGTGAACACACAGATCTCAAAACTGCAATTGAGATTAATAGAACTGCCAGATACTCACTGAATGTGGACACTGGATTTCACAGTTCTCTTCAGATACTTGCAGTTTGAAAAAGGTTAGGCACCTAAACCACTACATCATGACCATTATTCAAGGGCAGCCATTCCCTTTGGATGTAGCACCTACAGACATGGTTCTTATCAGCCCCTCAGTGGCCTGGTCAGGAAAGGTGGCAGGAGGTGCACAGCATACAGACCTCAACAGTTACAAGTAACAAAGGTAAGACCTTAATTTGTTACTACCTACCCTGGAGGCTCTTGGTTTAACCGTGGATGCTTGGAGTTTCTTACATATAACATACCTGGAAATTGTGCTGGTCCACCTCCAGCATAGCTTTGGGCAGGAGGCTGCTGTGGATAGCCACCAAAGCCAGGCCCAGTGGGAGGCACAGCAAAGCCAGGGCCTGGAGGAGCCAGGGGAAAAAAAAAGGCTTTAGCACACTTAGTATTTTGTACTTGACTTCTTGACACAACAGAAGCCAGGTTACTAAACAAAACTACGTAAGAGACCGGTTTCTCCATGTCTGTGCAGTGACCCAGAACCACCAAGCTCTGCTATCAGCACTCAGGTATTTACTGCTGGATGGCAGCCTGGCTGCCTGCGTGCTGCTGCCTACACCCATCCCTGAACAAAGCTGCTTTTTGCTGTTTCTGACAAGCACGGGGAATGGTTACACTGGAAATCACTCCTGACTGGTACTCTAACAAAGGATCTTACCTCCAGGGTAAGGTGGCATTCCTCCAGCCTGGGGAGCTCCAGGAAAGCCCCCCGAAGGGGGGTAGCCCCCTGGGGCAGGATACCCTGCTGCCCCTGGAAACCCAGCATTTGGTGGTGCTGCAGGATAGGTCCCTCCTCCTGATGGAGGGAATCCTCCAGGAACAGGAGGATAGGCATACTGACCAGCTGGTGGATAGACAGACTCCTGTCCTGTTGGCTGAAACACAAAAATGGGATGTCTGTATTCCTGCTAACAGCACATTAGAGTAAAAACACCCAAGCTGCCAAAAAGTCCATGTGTATAATAACAACGTGAATTATACAATTAGCTGTAGGGCTTGAAGCAGCAGAATTCCTGAAGCCTGGATGGGATCCTCCTAGTTGGGTGTTCTGATGCATCTCCTATGTTGACACAGAATCAGTGTTGCAGGGTGAAAGTCACCTCTGGATGGCCTGTGATCCATTCTCAAAGCAGGGCCAGCTTTGGAGTTGGGTGAGCTCATGCAAGGCCTGATAGTCAAGTTTTCAGTATATACAAGGAATGACCAATTCACAGCCTCTCTGGGCCCCTGTTCCAGTGTCTGAGCACTCTCTTCTTTAGAGAAAAATGTTTTCCTCAAACCAAACTGCAATTGCAACCTGTATTTGCTAGCTGCCCTTTCACTGTGTACCTCTGACAAGAGTTGGCTCCAATGTCTCTATTGCTCCTTCTCACCCAGCAGAAGACTGAACAGATCTGTGCTTAGCCTGCTCTGCTCCAGGCAAGCAGCCTTCCCTGCACATGCTCCTCTTTGTCGATGTCTTTGTTGTACAGGGAGGCCACAACCAGACACAGTACTGCAGAGCTGCTCTTGCTAAAGCCTGCTGTGTCATTAGCCTTCCTCCCTGAGGACTCGCAGTGCTGAGCCACACTCGTCTTGTCAGCCACTGTGACTCCCGGTCCTTTACTGGAAAGCTGCTCTTTCTATCCCACACAAGGAGGAGGTGAGCTCAGCTCAGCTTGCTCTCTTTGCAGCATTAGGAGCTCACCCCCTGCTAAAAGACTTTAAAGAGCATAGTAGCTTTGAAACTTCTGTCTCTCTTGCACAAACAGTATTTTCAAATGTTATAGGGTAAGAATTTTTTGGGGTTTTTTTTTCCCATTTCCTTTGGAATCCAGGTTATAAAGCCATGGCCATTCAATGATTAAATCTGGATCATTGAGTCAGACTGAACACCTATTACAGGTTTTAAATAAAAAGAACAAGTCCAACATACTTGTTTTGCTACATGTATGATTTACCAGCCATAACACAAAGGTTGCTATTAGCATTAAGATATATTAGAAATATTTACTTGAATGATCTGGATCTCTAAGAGAAAGCCCTGTAAGGTAAAAGTTATTATACATGATCTTAGAAATTAAGCATTCAAAATCATCTTCAAAATGAGGCATGATGGATGGACCCATTACTCACTTGCTGGGAATCATCTTTAATGTTCTCGGGCTTGGCTGCCCCAAGATTTCTACCAAATTCCTGTGTCCAGGCTATATAATATTCTTTTCCCCCAAATTCCTGTGTCCAGGCTATATAATATTCTTTTCCCCAGAGGTACAGTCTAACATTTCTCTGCCTGACTCAACAACAAGATTTTATTGGAATTTAGATTCATAAATGCAAAATTAGGATCCTCAAAAGCCTTGCTCAGATTACTACTGGTGCTGCAGAAAAAACAATTTCACATATGTTTTTTAAATCGGTTATCACATTGGGCATCATCAATGAGACTAGGAAATCATAGATAACAAGTCTAAAAGGTCTTTAAAATTAATTCATTGAAGCTGGCTATTTTTTAGATGATAGCTAAGAAAAAAAGATATTTTCAGATGTAGTTAAAAATAAACTACATCTAAAATCATGAGGGTTCAGCAGATCCTTAAGGGAAGAAAAGAAATCCTGGAGTTAATAGTCTTGTTTCTTACATGTTTGTCTTTCATTTGACTGACTTTAGTGTTTCAGAAGAAGTAAGGGTGGATTGTAAAGCAAAATCATCAGAGAATTTATTGCATGTATTTGTATGTATATATTTATATTTTTCATGTATTTATTTTCATGTATTTCAGTATCTTAAAGGCATTTGGGCTGAGATCTGTGCACAAGTCTGATCTTTACCTGTACTACATAGGACACAGGTAAAATCCCCACAATTGCAGCATGACAAGTGCCATGATCAGTGCCATAAAAGCACAGAGATCAATCTAGCTTTGAAAAATATTGCAGGCATATCAAAAAGACTGCACTATCAGCCATACCTGATACATTTCAGCTTTCCATTAAGTTTCCTTCAAATTTTTGGTCCATTCAGTTGTGAGATGAAGGAGGAATAGTCCTGTGGATAGGGTAGTCAAGATACAGTGTCCTCTATCCTCAGAAGACTATTTACGTGGTGTTATATGAAAGCTGGGCTACTTGAGTGAAGTGTTCCAAGCTCCTCCTGATGGCTGTGACCACTGAAGCTTGTTGAACATCTCTGTAAATCCTGGGATATGGCTATGTGAGTATTTTGTACAGATTGGTTCAGAGATTACTTCTAACCCTACATGTAAAGAGCCTCCTATTTACAGAAGAAACTTAAAAAAAAAAAAAACCAAAAATAATTGTTGAGATGAGACAGCTGTATTTAAAAAAACGAACTCACAAGATAAAATAAATCAAGACCTTTCTGGAACAATAGGCATCACTAATAAACTATGCTTCCTTCTTGGAATTCTTGTGTGACAGCTGTAAAGTCATCCCCAGAGATACACAGAGGAAAACAAAGACCATAATCACAAGAGAACAGGGTACATGAACTGACTACTACTATTTACTACTAGCTACTGTTTACAGACACGTGGAGCACCGTCAGAAGGGGTATTCAAAGAACACCAAGTGTGTAAGGAATGCAACACATTCAAGAGCCATACTTACAGGATAACCTGGGAAAGCAGGGTAGCCATCAGAAGGGGGATAACCTGGGTACGACATTCTGGGGAAGAAAAAATAAAAAAAGGTATTTTCACTGTGAAGCACTATCTTTGAGTTTGTAGTAGGTATTCACTTGCTAATTATCTGTTAAATCACTTGAATAATCTGCTATTAACCCACAGAACTTTTCCTTTTTTTCTCTCCTACATCTGACCACAGCGATCAGAATTCAGAAGGGAAGCATCTTCAACTTACAGTAATTATAGTAATTAACTATCACTCTTGTTTAGGGTCAGACAGACATTTAAGCATGATAAGAGGCTCAAACTTCCAGAAAGCTCTGAAATACAGGATACACTTTGAGGTGGAGCTTGGACCCTTTGCCTGGACAGAAACCATGTAGGTTTCTGGACTGCACCAAGCACCTGTATCCATCATCCTGCACTGCTCTGCTCACAGGGTTGTTCCTGGGAGAAGAGCAGTACTCTAGCTATGCCATGTAAAATGGTAATTTGATAAGAACAGGTATAATCCCTCAGCATTACTTCATTTGTGGAGCAAATTTCTATTTCCTGGCAGAAACTGTTTATTTTAGTCACATTTTTAACAGAGGGACTTGGGGAGTAGGGGTAGAGATCATCCTGCATGTTGCCAACCAGCTGGGCAGGGAGATTCGAGACCATTAGCCAGGTTATGAAACTTTTAATGACGGCGGAAAAAATGGACTTTAAATTTGGCACTAGCATCCTCAAGTTGAACAGTGGCTCTGACATAACTACTTTTATAACCAAAACAACAACTGATTTTTTTCCGTCAGGCTGCCGTTTCCCCCCTGTCCCCGGATGGGCAGGGGGCGGGTTGAGCCGGGGGCCGGCTGTGACTCAGCGGCGGCGCTGGCCCGCGGTGCAACATCAGCGGGCGCGCCGCGCTCCGTGCGTTGGGCGGGGGCTCTGCCTGTAAACACCGAGAAGCCTCCCCGCTGCGGCTGCTCCGCCGGGACCGCCCGGCCCGGCCCCGCACCCCCGCCGGCACCGCGCCCGCCCCCGCCGCCTGCAAGGAGCCCGCCTGCCGCCGCCCCGCTCCTCAGGGCAGTCACGCAGCGCCCCGGGCTCCTCCCGCTCCCTCAGCCGCCAGCCGCGGGCCGGCCCCGCGAATCCTCCGTCGAGGTGGAGCTGCGGGCGCAGGCAAGTATCCCGGTGTCCCGGTACCTACTTCTCCCGGGGCCACCTGAACTCGTCCCCGCTCCGCAGCGCCGGGGCAGCTCCCGCCGGGGGTGCGGCTCCCTGGGCAGGCGGCACCTCCCTCGGCCGGACACCTGCCGAGCCCCGAGCCGCGGGCGGCCGCGGCTCCGGGAGCGCTGCCCGGGGCTCCATCTACACGCCAGGGCTGGGGCCGAGCCCCCGGGCGATGTACGAGCAGAGCCGGGGCTGCGGCCGGGCCCCCGGGCGATGTACGAGCAGAGCCGGGGCTGCGGCCGGGCCCCCGGGCGGTGCGAACGGAGCCGGCGGGGCTGGGGCGAGTGGCGGGCGGGCGCTCCTCCCTCCCCCCCAGCCGCCTCACCTGAGGGGAACTTGCGGAGCCTCCGGCCTCTCTCCGCAGCCACACCGCAAAATGGAGCCCGTGCGGCCGGCGATGCCCGCCCCGCCCCCGGCACCGAGCCCGCCCCGCCCGGCCCACGGGCCGCGCTCCCCGCGGGCAGGGGCACCGCGCCCGGTGCCGGTAGTGACGGCCCTGCCAGCGCAGAACCCTTTGCTGTCCGTGCAGGCTCGCCCGTCTCGCTGAAGGGAAGCTGTGAGGTGCCGGCTGTCTCTCGGGACGGACGAGAGGTAAGCTCACAGGCGCACGGGCCGCTGGCCAGCGGAGCTGTGAAAGGGGAAGCGTTCACACAGCAAGCGCCCGGAGATGCTGTCCCACGGGACTCTTTGCCACCCGGTAGAAAAGGGAAGGAAAAGTCCACGCTGCAGTTTCCCTGTAGCACCACTGCAATGGAGTTCAGCCCTAATGCGTGTAGTTTTAAGTCAAGTCTGTAATCCACTAACACATGCATCTTGATTAGATCAAGATCATTGTTCAGTAGCTGCAGGGAGTCCATGAAGTCACCCAGGCCACCAGAACTGCGTGTAACAGGCAAAGAATATAAAAAACCTAAGTGCATGGAGCTGGAGGAGCTGCTCCTTTTGCTGTAGATACTCAAGACCAGGATCTAAGTCCCAAGAGGACATAGAGGTAAGATTGACTGACTACTACATACATTTTTCTAGAAAGAAATCTTAATTATAGTTATTTGAATGTAATTATGGGGAGTGTGCTTACTGTTTTGTTTCTGTCTGTTGTAATGTTTACTAATATTATACTTTGAATAGACATTACACACATGTAGTCCTTTCTTTACCTGATGGTTAATTATTCATAAGACATTCTGACTAACAAGATACAATTTATGAAGGATTCACCTATAATATTATGCACCAGTTACTTGAGGTTATTCAAAATATCCCCCTTTTTTTTTTATTTATGACAAACATGTTAGCAGTTTAGAGACCATTCCAATGCAAACAGCTTTGGTTCTTTCCTGTAACCTGGTGCAGCACTTCAGCTCTAGATGAAATAACAACCACTGTTCTCTTTGTCCATAAAACAGCGTGAAGTGCAGACAGCAGAAAATAGCTGGGTAATAATTTACCATGCTTGATCTCTTCAAATGAAGAGCACCTAAAGCCACATGAATGTAATACATTACTTATCCAGGAAAACTGGGCTTGTTCTCTCTTGTTTACCCAGAACACATCAGGAGTGGCTTTAAGGATTTAATCCTCACAGCATTCTTCAGCTGACACTCCAAGTTCATGGCTACGTTATTTCACCTGTTTAACACATTTCTGTCAGGACAGGTATATATTTTAATCCTTGTTTCCATGGGAACCAAGTACATTTATAAAATACACAGTTCTTTATCTTTTTCATTTAGTGGACTGTTTTGACTTAAGCTACTGAAGAAAAGAAAAATTTGTTTTAAAACAAATTCCTTTCTTTTTGTGTAAAAGGAAGAGAATATGTTTAACAAAATTACATGTGTCTGAAGAATCTGTTAAATGCATTGCATGTTTGTGTATCAAGGAGAATGTTTAGAATTACATTTTTAAACCATGCAATGGAACCATTGTGGTCACTTAATTTCACTCTGTATTTAGAGAAATCCCTTGGCTTGTTACTATACCTAGAGCCCACACATTTAGGAAAGCTTCTAAACCCCCATGCAGAGTCAAGGCAGCTTCTCAATATTAGAAAATTCAAGTTTAGTGCAGAGACAAACTTTTGTTCTTCTCTTTTGTAATAGTCTTGCATCTGATCCTAGGACATGGTACTGGACAGAATTCTGGTCTGGAGTGACTTGGCTCAACTACGTAGTTGTGCTGAGTGCTGTCAAAAGAGCTGAAACAAACCTTTTTTCCAGAGGAATTTATTGTTGGTGATGTAGGCAGCTAAAGCATTGCTGCTTCTCTATGTGTCCTGGTTGGAATATTATTTCCCACTAAAGTAATATAAAGTTTTGCTTTCTACTGTAGCCAATATAATTAAATTAAAAACGAAGACTTCCCCCAAGTTTGTTGTAAGAACTGGTCAGCTTTGGACCATAGGTCAAAGTGTAACAAACCCACAGGATCCTGCAGTGGCCCAAGTCTACGTTATGTACTAAAACCACTTCTCCTGTTAGACTGCCTTGTGACTGCAGGTCTTAAAATGCACAGTCCCAGTAAGCTGTTGAGGTAACCTTCCCTGTGTGCAGGGAGCAGAGCGAGTTCAGCTCCCTTCAGGAGGCAGGAGGAGCCCTGTGTTTGGTTAGCTGCTCCAGGGAGTCGCTGCCGGTGAGTCACGTTAGTGCTCCACCCGCCCTGCTCTGAGCATCAGGGTTTCACACACCCCGTTCAGAGCTGCCAACCAGGCTCTGGTTCCCTTGTGAGGAAATTGAAGCTTCATCCTTCCTCAAAGCACAGGAGAACAGCAGCTTGTTTTGCTTAGAAGGGTTGCTCAGAAGGAACCCCTGTTCTAGAAGGGTTGTGTGTCTAACATTTTCCCATCAATTTTAATCATTAGGATTGAACCCGTGAATTTCAGGTATAGGTGGCGTATGTCCACAGGCTCGCAAAATTGCACACCAAAACGCTGCCTCCTCTTTGCAGTGGGTTTAAGTTTTCTGCCAAGAAACTGAAGTGACTCAACTGAAAATTCAGATTTAGTGACCTTCATCCCATGGAAATAATCACCACATAAAGTTGCTATTCTGGCAGCAAGGATTTAAGTTTCAAATTGCAGATAACAATAAAGTTTGTTATTCCCAAGATAGAATTTTCTTCTGCTGAGTCTCATCAGTTAAAAAACAGTGGACCCTTACCACCTCTTCCTGAATTTTTATGAAGGCATTCCCTAAATATAAATTATAAATAAGATAGTTTATCCTGTAAGTATTAATTTTGATAAGAAACACAGCAGCCTTACTGTGCTGGGAAGATGTCAGAGCAAAGCATAATGTCTGTGTGCTAATTAAACTGCAGCTTGTCCAAAGTGAACATGCTCACTGCAAACCCATCCTCGTTGCCTCTGCCAGAGGTGCTTGGCTGAAACTCTCCTCCTTTGTTGCAGCTGCCTGTGATATATTGAGGAAAAGAACTGTTCAAGAACTTCATAACTTCATGCTGAGGTAAAAACCCAAGATGAGCTCAACTAAGCCAGGATTCAAAAAAAAAAAAATCTAAAGATGTTAAACATTTTAACATTCTTAATAGTTTACATAATGTGAGCCATTAAATACTTCAGTGCTGGGAGCTGGTAAAAGAGTTATTTGAACAAGGTAGTTTAAATTTAAAGCCTAATATTTACCAGGAAAATATGCACACTGTCACAAATAAATGTAATACAGTAATGTCCAGGAATTGATACTCATTCAGAGAAGTCATCTAGGAAAAGAAAATGCTGAATGCATCACAGAGGATGGAAGTTTTTATTGTATTATTGATATACTCAATATAATATATAGAAGAATACCAGATAATCATCTATCTTGACTGTGTAAAACTAACTTTGTCAATTACTTGGAGCACCACATTCTGAAGAAACATGCAAACAAACAAACAAAAAGGAGAAAGTTCCCTAATAAATTCATGCCATTTATAAATCAATACAGAGTTAAAGCTTGAAATCCTTGGTGATGTTTCTTGACTCCCAAGCTTTTCCCACCAGATTTTCTATTGCACTTCAAGTTTTTAGACAGGTTCCAGTAGAGTGGAACAATTCCAATAGAATACCTTTAGTAATTTGTGTCAACATTTTACAACTCTAGAGAAGGAATGCCTTCTAGGTAACAGCACAGCTCAGGCTGTACAATCAAGCAAAATGATGCATTACACTTGTGCTCACAGTGTTGTCCTTCATAAAAGTGGTCACTGAAATTTGAAATCTGACATTCAAAACTCCAAAGTCAAAGTAAGGATCACCATGTGTCCACTCACAAGGACAGAATGGATGGGATCAAACACAGTTTTCAAAAAGGAATCGTTTTTCCTACTCCACCTTCAAGCATTTGGTAATGTCCTGTCTTGCAAAGGCCCAAACTCATGGACTTTGGTCACTTCAGACACCTCTGCTTTGCAGTGAATCTTTCTACCTAGGAAGACATAACCTCAGTCCCGTACCAAATATCTGCATTATTAGTCTTCACTACTTGCAAGGACTGGCAAATTCCACAATGATCACAAATTGTTCTTCTTGGAACTTTGCATTTTGTGCGCACTAGCCTATAAAACAACATAGATTTTTAACACTCTAAAAGCTGAGTAGCTTTCTTTTTTTCTCCCTTTTCCTAAAAGGGAGTGAGAGAGTTTCCTGCAGCAGAGAGAGCAGGGAAAGAATATTTTGCTTCCCCCCCCCGCAACTTCTTTGCAATAATTGAGACTTGTCCATCTTTCCTGCTTCCTCTTTTCTGCCACTTGATGCCGTGTCAAAACTTTCTTCAAAAAACAGTGATCTGAAAATTTTGAAACATTAAATGGCTGAATTTAAGAGTATTAAGTTTAAAAAAGAGAAAGGAAAGCAAAACATTTTTATTCAGACTAATAAAAAACCAGAGTTGAGTTCTAATGCTCACAAATAACATTTGCAATGAGATGAGAATCTTTGCTGGACCTTCACTTTTCACTTACATTGACCTTGCAATTAGAATTTAGCATTGAGTCACTGGAGGAACTCTCTAGATTGGGAACAACCAATATGGGATCTATAGGTTTGTAATCTGAGTCTTATTCTTGGATTTAGCTGGCAGATTGAATTTTGGAGAACACTCTTTGCACACTTCAATTTTGAATTCATTCACCAAACTACACACAGTCCTTAGTAAGGTGGGAACAGTTTTGTTGTAGAAGAGGGATGCTTCAACTCTGTTAAAGCAGAGTATCCCCTCAGCACAGCTGAACTGTAAGACAGCCTTCTAAAGGTATTGTTATTGGCAGGGACTGTGCAAATTACAGCTGGTATTTGTATTGGCTTTCTTCCACCTGCAACTTAGGAATTTTCTTTTTCATAATGCTGTACTGCTGCTAAAATTATGTGAAGAGAAACCCCATTTTCTCCTCGAGATACATTTCATGTTAACTATTTGGCAACACTCAACTTTTAACCTCAAATCTCACGGACTGTCAATTTTACTGTCCTTTTCTTTTTTGGCAAAGGTGGAAACTCCAGTAGCCAAGCTTGTTTAGCCACAAATGCTTTTCAAACTCCTTTACAATGAACTCAGCTGCTGGCCTTAATTCTCTGAACTCCCCCTTTACGAGGGGTTAATGCTATTGACCTTTACTTCCTTTCCCAACAATCAGAAAATAATTATATGCATAGAAGTGATACCATAAGCTGAATTTACTGTCTTGTAGTCTGTCAGTACCTTGCTGAAGAGATATACATAGCACCACTGATAAACCAGAGACTATTCTGCAGTCCTTCACCATGGTAAAGCATATTATCCTCAACACAAATCCCCACACTTTCAGTGTGCTTTAGCAGTTGGGAAAAAAACCTGCAAAGAACTGGACTTCACCCCCATCCACTCTTTCTTTACTAATGCCATCTTGCCCCCCCCCCCCCCCCCCTTCAAAAATGGATTAATTACACAATAAATGAGAAAGTTTTTTCTTCTGGACAGAAGCCATTGTTGCCACTGCAATGGAACTTTTATTCCAAATACATTCTTACAATAAAGCTGTGTTTTGTTATACAAGTAGACAAATCCACAAGACATAAGATTCTCATATTCCATTTTAAAATACCAGGCTCAGCTAAACTGCAGCCACTCCCATTCATTTCCTAAAGCATTTTAGGGACTTTTCAGAACAATGCAAATAACGATGTAAACCAAGTCATGTAGGTCATTAAATTACAGTCCAAGGAAATTTCTAACACCACAGAAAAGTGTATCTGCTCATTCTTCGGGCTCCTTAAAGTGTAGGGTGGCAAAAGTTTCATTATAAACTCAGAAGTTTTTCATTGAGAGCAATCTGTGACTGTGTGAGATTTGCCAAGTAGGTTACCATCAGTAGGTCCTGAAAGGGAGGGGAAAAAAACAGTGATCAGAAATATTAACGAATTATAGCTTATTAGCTGAATTTTTAACATCTGTAAAGCATTTCACAATCAGCTACAAGAAATATTGTTAGTCCTGAGAGTCCTACCCTGAGGAATGCTTCCCTTGCAGGAAGCTTTTGGTATTCCTGGCATATGAAACACTGCTTGTGAAATTTTAACTCCAAGTTCACCCATGTTAACCAGAGAAGTCAAAGGGTACAAGCAAAATTAAAAATTAGTTCTGGTCTTACAGACTGTGGGTGAACAACACATTCGAAAATTTAAGTTTTCTAAAAATCTGTCAGAGAAATCAGGTAGCATGCTAAAACCTTGTTCATGTTTGTAAGTACTATGCAGAGACAGAACTCCAGCTCAGGCAAAAGAATCTGGCAAGTCACCAGTTATTGCTGAAATAAAATTTTTTTAAGTTTGGTAATTCATACTGTCCAATCAGTATGAAAGAAAAATTGGTACTGGTGTTCAGATGACTTGTAAAACTCCTAAATCCTAAAAATGAATACTTTTATCTGCAGTTGACTGCAAGCTTATGCTGAGCTTCTTTATCCACCCCCAGCCTTTAAAACACCAAATTACTGACAATAAAAAAAAGCTATATTAGCTATTAGCATGTTTGTATGAAAAGATAGATCATAGACAAATTATGTCTGTATGAAAAGTTTTCAAAATTGCTAGCAAGGCACAGAAAAATTAATTAAGATCTTACATTGATATTGCTGTTCAACATGGTCTCAAAGTCCTCTGGTGAAATCTTTGGCACCTGGTTAATAAGATCCATCAGGAAGCGCCCGACAGTGTTGTCAGCAGCCACTTTGCCAGACTAAGCATAAGAAAAGAAACACACACTTCAGCATAAGTGGAACTCAAAGTTTATGGCCCAGAAAGAGAAATAATAAAGAGAAAACCCAGATGCACAAGTTAACATCAAACTTTTTTCCTGGCTGACAGAAAGCTGGCCTCACCAGCACGTCCTCGGCGTACTGCAGCACCATGGTCAGGGTGTCCTGGATCCTGGCTGATGCAGACCCCACCTGCTGTAAGTCACTGGACAAGCCAATCACTCGGTTGGGGCTAAAGCAGGTCTTCATGATAAGATCCACTGAAAGCAAAAGGAGGATCAGTCAAAAAAACTGACTGCCACAGATACCAGTTTAAACCCTTAACTTGTTGAAGATTTTTTAGGCCAGCTTCAGCAAGACAGTCTGATTACCAGTACAATTCCCAGAATGGCAGTTTTACCAGGGTAAAAGAAACATTTGAACATTGTCACAACAATGGTTATAACCAAAACAGGAAGAAAGCATTCACCTCCTATCCGCTCTGTATCATAATAAACATATTTCACTGTTAGTGGTGTGAACATCACGCCCATAGTTTTACCAGGGACTCCCATCGGGGCACTAGGAAAAAAAAAAGATAACAACAAAACGTTTTCAGCATGGACATATATAAGGGAGGAAAGAAGAGATTTCCATCTCAAAGATCTCTGTGAGCACTAAAGCGTGAACACAAGTACGTTACTCATTGTCACCAAAATCGGCAATTTTAAGACCCAAGGATGACTGAGGACAGGAAACCAGTTCTGGCATGCTATTAATTGCTCTTTTTCATCCAAGAACACTCCTAGCTGGTTTGATGACACCATGAATGCATGAAGAACTAAGTACTATCATCTTAACCAAAGTACCTTCTTGCTTTTAGTGGAAGTGCTCTTCTATCCTGAAATACTTCACACTTTAAGAAATGACTGAAACAACGAGCAATATGACAAAATTCAAGTAAAAAGCACTCTCAAGACCTTTATTATACCCATTTATTCTAAGTACTTGAAGTCCATTTACACTGTAAGTAAGATATCATGGAACAGTTCCTATTTTAGAGATGCACAGTCAAGAAGCAGTACTTTCTCTACAAAGAAAAGGGTTTTTTCCTTACAGTGCAGAGCTCTTCAGCCAATACTGGGAGGAATTCAGTGAGGTGGAAGAGTTTAATTTCTTAATATTTAATCTCCATTGTTAATTGGTAAGAATGATGGGATTAAGGGGAAGAAAGACCCATCAAGAAGATGCTGTTTGAATTGTTTTAACCACACTAATCCTCCAACTTGTATAAGTGCACTGCCGAGCAATAAAGCCCTGTGGCTACAGGCTAGCATCCAGTCAGTGTAATGGAAGTTAGTGACATTACTGCCAGCTGTGTGAACCCTGTGAAACACCCCAAAGATGTTCTGGAAATTGTTAATTAAGTCACAATTCCCACCCCAATGAGGTTCTAGTTAATGAAGTCTTTAAGCCTATATACAATGGTCAAGACATTCCAACGAGAAGTAAGCCATGATCCCTGGCTCAGCACTATGTTTAACCACTGCACAGTATTGTCCAAGACACCGCACCCCACTACAATCCTTGTTACCCTGATGGGGCATCTCTCAGTAATTCAGATTGCTCCCCTCCCAGAGTACCTGACATAGGCTTTAATGCTCATGCGTGAATTCTGGAGACTTGTGTCCACAGTGAGGTGGATTGGATTGTGTGCTTCCCGGCTGTAATACTCATGGATCAGGACTGAGTGTTCCGTGATGTCATGGCCTGTTGCATACCTTCAAAAGAACACACATTGAAAAGCCATCCTTCCAAAACTCAAGTGCCCAGTGTTTTGTATTGTTGGTATTTAACAGGTTTGTATCCTAAACCACTAGTTTCCAAACACTGAGCTGTAGCAGCATACTAAACAGAAGTGTTTTAACTGAGGATTTTATACTTTATGGCTCTTTGTCCCTAAAACTGTACGAATCACAGGCTGAGCACACTCACACCCAAAATATGCACGGGCCAATGTTGTAGTACCAGGCATAAACTGACATCAGACACCCAATATTCAGTTATCTGTCGCTGTGTTCCAGACCAGCTTTTTCCATCTAAGTCAAAGCATACCAAACAAACCTGGACAAATTTTGTCATCCACAAATCACACATCCCTCTGCAGGAGGTCTAACTCGTTAATCTAGCTCCTTCAACTGCTCTACAATTAGCATCTCACATTCTCAGGCAAACTCCTGTCACTGGAATTGCAGTCTGCTGTGCCATTAGAAGGTTGTTGAGGATGCTTGCTACACAGAAAGAAAATGAAGCCATTTTGTAGGCACGAAAAGAGTGATAAACACACCGTGCCACACACTCAGACACAGACTCTGTTCCCGTAACACTGTACTGATTTTGCTTCACATCCCACACACAGGTTACTTCCAGCAGAGAACTAAGTACTCAAACTGGTATCAGTGATTCCTCCTGACACCTTTGGTACATTAAAAGCCTCTTCTGTATTTTCCCTTCTTTCTATCCAGTTAACTTCCATGCTACAGGTTGTATTACAGGAAGTAAGTTCTTCTAACAAAGCTGGACGCACATTCTCTAACACATCACTCACTCCTCTGTGGTACCTTGCTAGACATAAACAAAAGCAAACCCTTTAAGTCTCCAATACTGTCTCTTCCTTTCATGAGCTTCAGGAGCTTTACCACTGACTGTGTAACAAGAGTTGCAACGTATGACTGCCACAAGCATTAGTGCTTCTGCTTTTCCATCTGTGACAAAGTGAATTATGTATTTTAAGTAGTTTAAGGAATCCAAGGAACTACCTGCATGTTCTTGCAGAAGGACAACTTACCAGCCCAAGATGATCTCGCTAGGAGACACCTTCTTGTGCAACTCATACATGTTTTTGGCAAATTCCATATCCACAGCCACCTGGGGACGGGAGACAGCTGGTTACAGGGTGCTCGGCCCGGAGGGCAACACGGGCACCGGCCGCCAGCAGCGGGAGCGCGGGGGTCGCGCCCCGCCGAGAGAACCCCGGCTCCGCCCGGGCCGCCTCCGTACCTCATCCTCGGACTCGTTGTGCGGGACGGAGAAGCAGTTGGTGACCTCCACCGAGTGCTTGTCCACGGTCCCTGCGGGGGGGAGAGGAAGGAACGGAGGACAGCGGGTAAGGGGGCGCCGCGGGGAGGAGAGGCGCTCCCCCCGAGGCCGCGGCGGGCAGGGCAGGGCAGGGCGGCGGCTCTTACCCAGCAGCGTCCCGATGACCCGCGCCGCGCCCTCATTGCGCCGCTCGAAGCTGTCCACGATGGAGGCGAGCACAACCGGGTGCAGCCGCACCACGCGGCCGCCGGGAAAAGGGCCCGAGAGCGCGGCTGACAGTGGCGCGGCGGGTGGCGGGGCCGGCGCGGCCGGCGGAGTCGGCGCGGCCGCGGGCGGAGCGCTCCCCGCCGGGGCGGTGGGAGCCGCCGTCGGACTCTGCGGCGGGGCGGCCGCGGGAGGAGCCGCACCGGGAGCTGTGGCCGCCATTTTGCAAGAGAGAAAGGCTGGGTCCTCCTTACCGACCGTAATTGGCTGAGCTGAATGTCTGTCATAGAGCACTGCTTTCCTATTGGCGAGACGGGCGAACTGAGACTACTTGTTAGCCAATCGAAAGCTCGCGATGAAGGGAGACGCTCTGATTGGAGAAAACACTCACCGTCTGTGACTGAACCTCACCCTTGTTCCCACCCTCCCGGGGCCGGAAGGTTTCTCAATTGGGCTCTCGCATTCCCCGCCTCCCCGCTATCCGCTCTCCTATTGGCCAGCAGCGCACTCCCCGCCCCTCTGTAGGGCCGTTTATTGGCTGCGGAGATGCCGCTCGGCGCTGCGCGGGGTCGCGCCTGCTGAGCGGCGCTGCGCGCTCCCCTGGCGGGGCTGGGTGAGCGCCCTCGTGCGGGCGGGCCGGGCACGGCAGGGCCGCTGCCGCGGGGCTCGGGGCGCCGTGAGGGCGCGGGCGGCCGGTGCCGCCTCACGGCTCTGCGGCGGTGGCGCTGCAAACTCAGCTGGGCGGGCGCGGCGCCCGGGGAGGGTGCTCCAGTGGTGCTGTATGCAGGGCTATGCAGTTCTTGGGGTCTTGGTTCTGTGACACAGGCTGTTGGTCTTTATTGCCTCAATAGAAGAGTTAGTGGTTGTCACGTATTCTGTCGAGACGAAATGCTGGTTGCCCCTGTCCAAGGTTTGGTGACTACCCAGCAAATCCACTTACTGGATGACACTTGCCTGTTCCTTGCAGTGCCCCGTGGGTTCTCTCCCGAGCAAGGCAGCTGTACGGGTGGGGCAGGTGTCGCTGAGGTGGTGAAGCCTCAGCAGCCCGCAGCTTCCTCGTGAGGGGAGGCGGAGGAGCAGGCTCTGATGCTGTGGTGGCACTGACAGGAGCCAAGGGAATGGCCTGAAGATGCGTCAGGGGAGATTTAGTTAGGGTATTAGAAAAAAGGCTCTTCACCCAGAGGGTGGTTGGAACTGGGTCGCCAGGGAAGTGGTCACCGCACGAGCCTGACAGAATTTAAAAGTGTTTGAACACTGCTCTCAGGCACATGATGTGACTCCTGGACCCGTGGGTCCCTTCCACCTGAGGATATTCGGTGAAATGAAACATGTATGCTTTCAATAGCTGCTAAGAGGACTGGATTCTTTCAGAACTTTGCTTTCTCTTTGTTAACCATTTTATCATGACAGATGGCTTTTGGAGTTTTCTCTGCTTCATTAGTTGAGGCCTGAACATCATCAGTAAATGAGCAGTTTCAACAATGTCATTGAAGAAAGCTCCCAAGAATAAAAGAAGTGCCTCAGTAAAAGGATGACACATTCTGCCTATGTGGAAGCAGCTTGCTTCTCTTACGTAAGTGGGGAACACCTTTCAAAACTACAAAGGAGAGCTAATGCATGGGAGCATGAACAGATTTTATCTCTTCATAAAAGCACTTCCAGGTCTGTGTACCAGTAAAAACTGTATCTCCTATTCTTAGGCTTTCTCTGTCAGCCTTAATTTCTTGTAGGTGTGGCTGGGTGAAATTGCATAAAGCTTTAAAACGTTTCTGTTCCCAGAGCTTTGATGTGTCATTGAGAAGTCTAATGTGTGAGGTGCTCTTGTTAGAGAGTAGCTGTTTGATCTCATTCTTGTTTGCATCAAACTGGGCTTGCTGCTTAATTTGACATAGTCAGCTGCAGAGTCATGTGGAACAAGCAAGGCTCTGTAAGAGCCCATTATACTTTTATGTTTTCACCTTAAAAAATGGGCAACTTAATATGAAAAAGCGGTTGTGCTTCAAAACTGGCAACTGTGATAACCTTCTTTTAATTCGTTGATGTCAGGTTGCTGCACAGAGTGCCAGAGAGTGTATGTAGTGAGTGAAGATGGATAGCCTGTATCTCAAAAATCAGTGGTTGGCTCATACAAAGCCCACTCAACACAAAGAATGTATAAATCTAATGCTAAAAAAAAATCGATCCTGTGATCGTGCCTAGAGCAGATGTGTCCAAGCGACAAAACTGTTTTTCCTTGCTAAATGACTGCTGAAAAATGAAGAACTTTATAATTAATATTGTTTCACAAAGTGTCAGGTTACTTTTAGAAGAGGATAGATGCACTTATCGATGATGCCTATTGATGAAAACTTGACATACATCTACTGATACAATTAAGATATTCAGATGCTACCCCACTGCAGTAGACTCTGTCTGCTTAGAGGGACACCAGAAACACATTCTCATGTGTACATGGATCAGCATGGTAACTCAGGGCCTTCTGATTTTACAGTGTCCCTTGTTAGGTTTCCCTGCATCTGCTTTCGTGATGAATATAATTATCTACAAGCTCTGCTCTTGTAATATTTCTCTTTATAGTCCTTGATTGTGACTGAGTCATTATTATTGTATTTGCTGTCATATCAGCTGCAATTTCACTGGTGAAGTGTAATTTCTTTATCAATAGCCATCTTCTTATCTTGCTTGTATTACTGAAATTACCATCATTTCTTGCTCTAGGGGAAATTTGATGCATTGCATTATAGGTAAAGTGAAATATCTACAGTTGATTTGATTCATCATTTCAGGATGCAGTTTTATCTGGTTAGTTTCATGGATTGAATATGGTGTTTTTATTCCTTTATTATAAGAAAGGTTTCCCCCTGTACATTCTGTCTGCAAGGTTGGAAGAAGACAGTCAGGGGACCCAACCTGACCAAAGGGATATTCCAGACCATACGACATTGTGCTCAGTATATTAAGTGGGAGGAGAAGGAAGAAGTGGGAGATGTTGGGAGTGATGTTTTTTTGTCTTCCCAAATAATGGGTACAGGTGATGGGGTCCTGCTTCCCTGGAGATGGCTGAACACCTGCCTGTTGCAGGTAAAGCCTTAATAAAATAAGGGCCTTGTTACCATTGCAGAATCATGGCTCAGGCCTGCTGCTTTGGCTAAGTAGAAGAGGGGAAGTGACTCAGCTGAAATGGAGGTAGAAAAACAAGTTCTGCAGCCATTATGTGCTCACATTTTGGCTTATTGCTGTTGGTTGAATTACATTTGTTGTGCTTAAATGGAATATACCTGATAACGGGCTAACTGCTTAAAAAGGCCTGGTTTTTGCAATCAAGGGCTCTCTCTTGCACCTGCCTGGGGACTCTGCATTACTCAGCTTCATAACCCCTGCCTGTCCATGGGAAGCAGTGAATTCACTCCTTGTTTTGTTTTGCTTGTGTGTGTGGCTTTTGCTTTCCCTATTAAACTGTATCTCAACCCGTGAGTGTTCCAGCTTTTACCCTTCTGATTCTCTCCCTGATCCCACTGGTGGAGCTGTGAGTGAGAGGCTGTGCCCTGCTTGGCTGCTGCCTTGGGTTAAACCATGCAAGGATCCATTAGCTCTGCCTTCTATCCTGGACTTATACATGATGCAGTCATGGCCAATGGTTTCAGGTTCTGGGTTGTGAGGGGTTGGTTGGTTTGTTTGGGGGTTGTCTTCATTTTTTTCCTGTTAAAAAAAGATAATAGTTCCCTTATTTAGTTTTCATCAAATGTCTTAGATACTGATGCATCTGAGATTGCCAGTAGATGAAAGACATCTGTTGACAGCCACCAGCTCCCAGTGCAATGCATCAGCTGAGTCAGCCTCATCATTTCAGCAAAAAGGATTCAAGCCCTTCCCTGCTTTTGTGTAATGTTCTATGGGGCCACCTTAATATCAGAGAAATAACACTGACATGTAGGACTACTGAGGTAATGCTTAAAGTGAAAATCCAAACACCATCTAAAAATAATGAGGCGTAGTGTCAATTGCATACCATGTAGATAAAAGAATATACCTGTGCTAAAGTTAGAGTGGCAATGGAAGTTATCATTAGGTGATCAAAAATAGCACACTGGGGGCTGCTTGGTGCTTTTTAGTCACTCTATGGAAATATAGAGATCCAAGCTAAAGTAAAAGTACACAATAAAGCTTGCAGTGAAAGCTAACAGAGAGCAATGCCCACAGGCTGGCATGTGTAGGGCAACAGATACTTTCGTGGTCAGAGTTTTATACTCACTGAGTAGGGGAAATGGAAACGCATACTCACTAAGGAAGGGCTGTGGAAATAAAGTAAGAATCCTAAACCCCAGGAAAACCCCAAATGGTAGAAATTATTGGCTCAGGGAAGTGTTGAAATTGTTAAATTGTCAAAATATGTCCCAAAACCTATTTATTTAGCTGCTTTTATTTAGTTCTTGCATGTAGAGTTCCACGGCTTCCAATGAGAGCTCTGTCAAAGATGGGTGAGCTACCTTTAAAAACTGCAGTAGAAGGCATTTTGATTTGAAAGGCAGATTTTTGATGTTGCAGTACCATAACCCCTCAGGCTTTAATGGGAATGTATCAGTTCAAACTTGGAACAGGCTCTTCAAGAAGAGAAGGTAGGTTTGGTGGTGGGCTTTTTTAGTTGTAATTTTGTAAATACACTGCATAGTGTTGGGATTCATGGCTAACTGCTTTTATTCTGAAAGTGGAAATAATCTCAAACTGCACCAGGATTAGGTTGGATATTAGAAAAAATTTACTCACTGAGATGGTTGTCAGACTTTGGCTCAGGGAAGTGGCATGTGTAGATGTGGCACTTGGGGAAATGGCTTAGTGGTGGACTTGGCAGTGACAGCTTAACAGCTGAACTCGATCCTCTGAGAGGTCTTTTTCAGTGTAAGTGAATGTAGGATTCTACGATATTCTGAAAGAGTCTTCTGTTGTCTCATACCATGCCTCTCCCGTAGTCTGTACAGTCGGGTGCTCGCCCTCTTTTCCTGGGTGCGTTACCTGACTGAAAATGCCAGTCCCAATATCCTATAAAAACGCAGCAGTGTATTTTATGGTGCAGACGCCGACAGATCTTCCCGAAGGTGCTGCGTGTCGTGCCCGCCGGAGGAAGGTCCCTCCCCGCGGAGAGCCGGCGCGGCGGGGCCGGTCCCCGTTCCCGGGGGACGCGCGGCGCTCCCCGCCAGAGGGCGCGCGCCGCCCGCCGGGCCCTGCTGCGGCCATCGGCGGCACCGCGGCTCCGCCCGCCCGCGCCGCGCGGGCTGCTGGCCGCTCCGGGCTGGTTAACTGCTGACTGCGCTCTGCCGGCCCTGAAGGGAGTAGCGGAAGTGGGAATTTGTGCATACAGCTTTTCCCACCGGTGTTTATTACATGTGTTTCACGAGCAGTTTATTTCTTAAGTTAGTAACATTAAGGTTGAATCGATGAGGTAGAATTTGTTAATTTTACTGCAATTGTACCTTAATTCCTCATAATTAATAAAATCCTACCTTCATTTCCCATAGGAAAGTCATGGAGAAATTTACTTACGGATATTAAGACTATGCAACCTTAAGATGTGATAATATGACAGTGTAGCCCCAAATTTCACTGAAATATTAAGACTATGCAACCTTAAGATGTGATAATATGACAGTATAGCCCCAAATTTCACTGAAATATTAAGACTATGCAACCTTAAGATGTGGTAATATGACAGTATAGCCCCAAATTTCACTGAAATATATGGAAATGAAAGGTGTTTTGGGTTTTTGATGAGAGCGTGAACTCCCCAGTCTTTCCAGACCTTCCTGCTTCTTGATGATCTAAAATAATCATTCTTTTCTGCTTTTGACTCAAATCATGGACAGATTCAGCGTTCAAATGAGAGGCGTTTTATATACTGCTTGTACTTAAAACTGAGATAGAATGTGCTTGCACTGACCTAGCAAAGCAGTTAGGTGCACTACTCTGCAAGATCAAACCTTGTGTCATTAGATTATATTCTTCCTGCCTACCCCATGCAGTGAGAACTGAAGAAAACCTAGGTCTGACTCTTGGCTTTTTTTCTTCCCTGGGGAGTATGGGGTAGAAGTGTGACAGCACTACTGTCCTTTCCATGTAATCTACTTGAATAAGTCATCTCTGGCAGGCAGCCTTAAACACAGTGTTCCTTTGTCTGGTAACTTGCTGCTACTGTGTTTGACTTAAAAGCATTTGTAACAGAGAAGAGCTGTGTCCTTTGATACCTGACATCCAAATAAAATTAAGTGTAATGCCACTGATAGCAGATAAGTGTGAAAGTTCTTATGCAGGTAGATTTCAAATGTTAAAAATTTCTAACACTTCTAGCAGCTAATGTGTCAGTGTGCTATTTGTTGGGAAGATAGTCTCATTTTCCAGTCCCTTGTTCTTATACCATCACTTTACAGCTTTACTTCTCCTATCAGTAAGCAAGTCCTTTTCCTCGGTGCCCTTTACAGCATGGGTCAAAATCACCATTGTCTGTACATTTCAGCCCGGACCAAAATTGCATATGTCCTCTAAAGTGTTGAACAAGACTTCTGAGACTGGCAATGTTTGCTGTGTCATTCAGCACAGACATTTGATTTGGTGTCTTGAGACAAAATCTGCGTGCAGAAGTGAGGTAACTAGAATGGAAAATACATATTTCATTTGACGGTGGAGGGAGGCCTGCCAAGATATGGAGTGGCAAAAATGTTGTTGTTTTGTGAAGACTTCTATGTTTTTTGTATCACCAGGGTCTGACAGTGTTTTCTGTCCCTTCACAGCTCTCAGCAGGTTTTTTCCAGTTTGAGGCAGCTGCATCATGATGTACTGGATAAGTAAGTGGGCAGTGAGGGAGAAGGTAAGAAGATAATGATTTGCATATAGAAACAGAAGCTGGAAAGGAACAGTGGGAATAAAACCCAGGGGACAGTTTCTGTGTAGGAACCTGGGAGACGTGAGGACCCAGTGGGATTCTGTTGCTGGCATTTGGGCGATGTTAAGGCAAGGCATCCATATAATTGAAAAAATGCCAGAGACATACTTTGAGTAGTGCTTTAGCTCTTACCATGTGAAGTGTTTGATAACAACTAGGATAGTATTATTCCCCTGTCTTTTCCACTGACTTTGGAGGAGTCCTTTAACCTTTAGATCTTGGTTTTCCACTTCTGCCAAATATGACTGATGATACGGTAGAGGATAGGTTTATGTGTAGGATGTGCACAGTTTTCTGAGGGAAGGCAGGAAAGACCTTACCCTTTGAGGAAGCAGCTTTGAGAGGAAACTGAAGAGGGTATTTCCTGACCCAGACACTGTGCGCTTTGGAAAGAGTGGAAGTCTTCAACTAGCCTAAGGAGCAGGAGAACAGTATTGTGTCCATACTGTTTCCCAGTAAGAAATAATTCTTCAGCTGAGTTCATGCTGCTGAGATCTCAGGTGCAGCAGCAGAATTTGATTTCATCTTGTATCAAACCTTCCAAGGGTTGCTCTTTGCTAAATGCTGTCCTAACCAATCTGTCTAGATTTGAAATACCATGAGCACTGACATATGAATTCACCTTCTATATTCCGATTGCCAATTTGCCTTTCTGCATCAAAAAGCATGATACAGCATTGGCTGAGCAAACTGTATCAGGCTGGTTGGACTGGTCTGCACAAACAAAGAGTTGATTCCAACTGCCCAGTACTCCAGCTGAATCACAGGTCTTCAGAGCACTGCTCAACTTGAGTTATTGTGGCAGACAGGGGAGTACATAAGCACACTTAATTACTGTTCAGGTTTGATTTCCAGGCCCATTTTGAAAAGTTAAATTTCTATTTGCAGCTACAACTTCACAGCTTTTACAGTGTAATTTGACATGAGAAGTTCAGAATTTCCACAGCTGTTTTTAGATTTTCTGTGGATTTTCTTTCTAATTCTCTCAAAAATTTGGCATTTGCAATTTGCTATTCTGGATGACATCCCTTTGCATATATATATATATATATATTTTTTTTTTTTTTTTGCATTGGAATAAAAACCAAGCTGATTCACCACTGAAGTATCATCCCACTCATTTGTTTCTGCAGCTACTAGCAAGGCTGCCTTCTGTGAATGGTGCATTTATGGGAGCTATCCCTCACCATGCCCTGTCACCTTCTCTTATCTAGCTCTGCCTAGAAATCTTTCTTTTTTGTTTTTCTGAGACTAGTAGTATGTGACCTTTCAGCAGTGTTTAAATTCACTCTCCTGAAAAGGAAAGCATCTCTCTCTCTTTGGTACTGCTTGTTGTTTCCCAGTTTGAAATCAACTAGCAGAACCCCAGAGGGTTTCTCAAACAGCTAACCATTAAACACAGTCAGGGACAAAGATCAATTGAAAACACATTTAGAATTAAGCTTCCTGGCCTGCTTTTAATTTCTTCAAGTCAGCATTGGGACTTATTACTGTGGTCAGTCTGGCCTTTTATTGTCCTATGGCTTATTCATATAAACTATCAACTTCAGGGATGCCCAACTGCTTTCTGGTTGGGTTGTGTGGTTTTTTTTTTTTTTAATATCTTCAAATATTCCCAAAGTTATTAAAGGATTATGGGTTTAAATGCAGAAGTCATTAAATAGAATCATGTTATTGGAAACAGAACTATATTTATGAGTCTAGAGGGAGTTTGCAAGAAACTCACTTTGCAAGCAGAATTTGGGTCATGGCACCTTAAAGCTTCAGTAGCTTTCCTCAGTCTGGGATCTGGATTTCTGGCAGACTCTTATATTATTTCTGTTCAGATAGAGCTATACAGACACAAAAGGATATATAGCTCCAAAGGGTTTACAGTTCAGATAGAAATCAGGAATAGTCAGTGGTTTGGCTCAGCTTGCCTTTAGGGGACAGAAGGGGAATCCTAAATGTAATTTGTAGCAAGCTCTAGGCATTAAAATGACTGAAGCACCTTCAGCTCTGTTTGTAGCTAACCTGAGCCTAAAATGTTTCTCTTGTGTAAGGTGCCATCAGAAGTATGATGCCAAGCATGTAATTTTGTTGCAAATCTTGCAATAGTTCCTTGGTTCCTGTGTTTGGCTTTAGGTTCGTTTTTTGTGGGTTTTTTGGTTTTGGTTTGTTTTTTTGGGGGGGTGTTGTTTGTTTGTTTTGGCTTTGGTTTTTGTTGTTTTAGGTTTTTTTCTGGGCTTTTCTTTTTTGGCTTTCAAGACAAGCTACTGTGGTCTACCTTCAGAGTTTAGGGGATTGTTAAGATATTTGAGTGTTGAAAGCTAATGGCAATATAGCATCACTGTCACACACCCCCACCAGAGATCTCAGGCTCTGTCAGTATGCTGAATATTTTTAAGGGAGCAGCATTAGTGATAGCTTCGATATACAACAGGGTATTCATTATGAATAGTGGTAGCCTAGAGCCAGCTAGCTATATTTGCAGGGTGGTTTCACTAGGAAGCAGATGTTGGACAGATGGTAGTCAGATGATCAGTCATGCCACCATCTACAGTAAATCTGAGGGCTGTGGGGGAAAAAGGTAACGTGTGGAACATATTTCTCATTTCTGTGGGAGCCTTGTACTTTTTTATGGGTATATAAAGGCTCGCAGAAATGTATGAGTCGTTGGTTAGGAACTGTAGAGCTGCTGATGTTTGGCTACAGCAAATTAGCAAAACTTCACCTTGAAGCGCTTGTTACCCTTGTGTGACTGTGAATCCTGTAACAGAACTCTCCAAAGGTGATGAGACTCCATGTTAGCTGGAGCTTTGCATAAACCATTTTTAGGCTGGAACACTTCTTTGTTGTCTTTTTATTCACTTTCCTTGAAAACTTTTATATACTTTTTTTTCAGTCTGCTTTCTCATGGCAGTTCTCTATGCTGTTGTGTTGCATGCCATTATCATGGGAAGAGTATTTCAATATTTTGCTGCAACTGAGGCACTCAAGCAGATACAACTATCTCTGTAGTGACTTGGAGCACAGTCCAGTATTTAACATGGCTTATGTTATGTAGCGTTCAGTCATTATCATCTTTGTTCAGCATGGGAACTGAAGTTGTATTTTCTGTGTAATAGCAAGCTTTTCCTAAGACATAATTCTGACTGTGGGTTCATAGCAGTACTGCTTTTAATGTATCTTAGCTGTTGCTAAACACGTTTGTTTTGTCAGCTGAAGTCAAATGATGGGACACATGCTATGCAAAGAGAACATGGTGCTTAATTGTTTCAAGCAATGTCCAGTTTGTGTCACCACAAGTTCTGGGTTTTGGGACAGAACTTCTGCAAAGGCTTAAAGACTGCTCCATTAAAATTAAATCTTTGATTTCCACTGCCCTTTAATCAATACAAACCAGAGCTTCCAGGGATTGTAATAATGTATCAAGTTGAATTTGGCTCTTTTGCAGCCCATCAAAAGAAGTTGTCCTTGACAAAAACAATATTTTAAATATCTGCTCACAAGCACCGGAGCCAAAAGGTTTCTATTTCGTTTGGCAAAATACCTTCCCAAGAGCAAGACTGTGACCTGAAGCAAAGCCAAAATAAGCTCTAACAGATGCTTAGCCTAGAAAGCACTAGACTGAATGGCTAAAATTGTTAAAGATTATATAGGTAAAGAGAAAGGCAGCTACCTAGCTCTGCTTCTGACTTGCTGTGCGGACAAGTTGCACTCCTTCTGTTCTAGTGCTCTGCCAACTAGAGGATGCATCTCGTCTGTCTGCCACCCCACTTCAGCTTCTGGGCCTTCCATTTCTGGCTGTGAGGGCTGCTGACGGCAACAACAGAGCTTCTTCTGTTCATAATAGCAGAGGAGTCTGATTTTGTCCTTTCCCAATAAACTCTGTTTAGCTTTAATAGTGAAAACTCATTCAGAGACTTTGCTCTGGCCTTCCATTCACACTTTCCATACTGCATCTAATACTTGCTCATGAAAAAATGTTTCAGATACTCGTAAGATTCAAGAATGACAAAATCTGTGCTCCTGTGATGACTGAAGTTGATCTAATTGGCCACACATTTCTCCTTGCCTTTCCATTTACTAGTTCTGGCCTGTATCTGTCCTCATATAGTGCCATCTTTGCTCTGAGATCTGGTGAGAAAATTAGTAACTTTCTTGGTGTCACTTCTGTAAGTGCCAAGAAGGGGTGTGGCACTCTGAGGCAAGGACAGAGCAGGACTGTGCTGGCCAGCAGTTTAGATTGGTTCAGGCTGTGTTAAAAGTACAGCCTGATGATGCTGTTCTATAACAGTTCCTGTGAAACTGCAGCTTAAACACTTGGTCATTCTCCAGATCCTGACAGTGAGAGAAGGTGAGGAAAAAGAAACTAAACAGCTTTCCTGAGCCACAGAGATGCCTGATCCATAACTAGAACTGAGATGATATGTTCTTAAGTTGGACTGTAATCACAGAAATCACCTGGACATAAGCAGCTATTTGCGGCTCTTGTGGAAATGGTGTCAATCAGTCTGGATAGCTTTGTTCAGGGTAAGAAATACCCAGTGTCATTGCTCAGGAGAAAAGCTAAATAAATGCTGGTTGTGCTGCAGTACTGGCTGGGACAGATTCTTATCTCATTGACTGTAATGCCTGCCTGGGTAGGCCTTCTATCCAGGGATTATAATTGATACCAGGATGCCTTGTGAAATTAAAATTTTCTAGAGCTTGAGGCTGAGAGAAGAGCAAGTGGCAAGGATACCAACCTTGTTCATAAAGGTTTTACATCCCTAAATTCAGAGGTACGTGTTTGTATATGTGACTTTATTTGCTTGAACTGGCTTTGACACTGGGTTTCTTCTCTCAGCAAAGTTCAGAAGGGGCTCTGCCTTTACTGCTCCAATGAAGCCTGTGTCCATGGAAACTACACAATATGATTGAGCTCCTTTGCATAAACTCCAGCATGGCTGAATCCAAGGAACAGGTAATCTCATTCCATAACTGTTGCCATCCAAGAAATCCAAGATCCCAGTGGAGAATAGTGGTGAAGAAGGATTGCTGAAAAAGAAGAGTAATTTGCACTTAAATAGCCTCAGCATATGCTTTCTCAGAAGCATGCTGTGGTGTGATATATATTAAACTAAATTAACATTAGTGCCATGGAGCACTCCTAATGAACAGGAGATGTCCTTTGGAAGGCGTTTGTTCACCACTTTTTCAATATCTTCTCTGGGGGTTCCAAAAGCACTGACTTGGACTTGTCACAGTCCTGGTAAATTATTATCCTGATATTACTCTGATGAGGTGGTATGAGCATGGTGAGAGCAAAGCTCTTGGGAGGTTAGATCAGAGGGGAAGCCATTGAAAATCTCAGCTTGATTAAGAGCATCTGATTCTCCCTAGAAGTTTGACATTTTACTAAATATGCATCAGCTGGGCTACCAAGAATGCATCCTGGGAAAGAGCACTGCCACAAAAATCTCTTTCCCAGTACTTCCTAGGATTCGGTTTGGCAGCATCTTGAACAAGATCACTGCATTGCTAATTGCTTTGTTTGTATGGCTTGGCTAGAGGTGGTTTTGGGAGACATTTGAGCTTCAATTTGCTCACTGCTCCAGACTTTGTGAGGTCTGGTAGAAGAGGAGGCTTTCTTCATCCTGTATTTAAAGAAGCCTCAGTGGGTTGCTGTAAAGAACTGGGGTATTGGCTTCAGCTTCAAGTTAATGAAACCATAGCAACATGCTGTGGGATGGAGCAGCTGATGGGCTATATAGTTGTTCTATAGCTGTATGGTTGTACTTATAGCTGTATAAGTGAGAGTAAGCCTCCAATACCTGATTTTAAACAACTCCTACAAGTTTAATTAAGACTCTGCATTTAATAGTGAGGGGTCTAGGACATAAACAAGCTATAGAGATTTCATATAGCTGAAGCTAGATATACTTGCTTTAATGTAACTGTAAGGAACTCTGTCCTCACAGAGGGACTAAGCATAATCTGATACCAGTTGTCTCTCTATAAACACAGACAAAATCACAACAAGCAAAACATGCTGATTTATTATCTAGAAAATGCCAGGAAAACTTCTGTGGTTCAAGGACCAGCAGGCATGTTACTCTCTGATGAGGTAATTTCTTTTCCAGTCTGGTTTGACCTCAGATTGTATTCTTTATTCCCTTATCAGAATTGATGATCTGTAAATCCAGGACACCATCTTTTAAATAATGGCTGTATCATTTATCACAGTTTTTCTCTCCATCTCTGGCATTGTGAAACACTTTGATTCAACAAAACCAAAATTGCTGAGGTCAATCTCTTTTCTGTACTTGTAGGGTGTTTAGGTGCTACCCTTAAGAAGCCTTTTGCAGTGCCCTTACGGATGCTCTGACAAACCAAATTACAAGCAGTGTTTATTCTTGAACATTATTAATTTGAAATATTTTTGGCTCATAGGAAATCTTAAGTCTACCACAATTCAGAATAAACCCAGTGTTCACAGTTATCTGCAAATTGGAAATTTTTATATAACTCTTTGGACATGGGAATTGTTACATGAAATTGTGTGTTGCTTATTACACAATGAAGGGTTGAGCAAGCCAGAACAGCTGATTAGAATTGGGAAGCTTTGAGAGTCCCAGCCTAGAACTTCTGCCATGAGAGGAGGAGTACTGGAAGCCCAGAAGGTCTGTGTTTGTCTCGAGTTTTTTAGGTTCTAGATTACCTTGGAAAAGAACAGTAAGGGCCTTTACTGCCTGTAGTCCTGGTTAGTGCACTAAATTACTAGATTAGTCAGAGTAGAGTAGAAATTAGAGTAGATAGGGCTTGAGCTAACTTGATTTCTTTTTAATATTTTGACCAGATCTACTAGTGAGGTTGTATCTGCTTTTAGTCTTCTAGTAACTGGCAAAACAGAAGAATTGTGTGTATATAGAACTGTAACAAGACATTTATGTGAAGAGGTACTTGGGTCTCTCAGTCCTGAGACTGGGTTGAAATTTAGCACAGAGAAATGCAGTGGCAAGTAGAGAAGAAATAAATATAGCAATGCACAATGCACCTTACTTGGGATGCATGCTTGCACTGGGAATCTGTGATCCTGTTCTACTCTCAGTTTTTGGTGTGTGGGTCAGGAGTGAGGAGGGTGAGAACACTGATGCATAAACAAATAATAAGAGTTGCAGCTCTTAGCAAGGTAGGGTGTGCTTTAAAATATTAAAGTATGACACAAATTAAACCACTTTGTTTTTCCATTAAAGAGAAGATAATGATGTACCTCTAAGCATTTTTTCTGACTATCTTCATGCAGTTTATATCTGTAGGGTTGGAGATACATGCACAAGGTTAGATACTGTGCTGTGAATAGGGAAATGTGTTTTAGGGTAGTGAACTTCCAGGTGTTCCTGGTCCAGTCAAGTTTCAGCTGCTTTTGGTTGATCTAAGACTTGCCTGTTGTATGAAACCTGGCTGTGATTCAGACTCCTAAACCTTACTTCTGAAGTACTGTGTTCCACTATAAGGATTTTTGAAAGCCTGGCTTCATTCATCTGAATCTTCTAAAGCATTGGTATCAGGCTGCTCAACATATGTTCCTTGAGCACTAATTTAGTCAAAGTGTACAAGTGTTCTTTATGTAAAAATGCAAGAGTGTTTCCCTGGAAAGCTATTTTAACTCCACCTGCATATGTGAATCATCAGGATTAGTCAGCTGGTGGCATTACATGGACTAAAAAAGCTGTTTCTTACTAAGGAGGAATTTGTCTTTAAAGTTTTGGCACTTTTTAATAGCATTGTTTGTGTTGCATTTTGAAAGATTGTTATGTTTTACTGACATTTCCTGTTTTCAGTTTTGCTGATGAACATTGTCACTTCTGTCCTACAGGGAGGACAGAAAGGAGTTAATGTTCCTTTAAGTTGTAAGTAAATTATCTCATGTGGTGGGTCTTTTAAGTCCCGTTATTTGTAGCAGGAAAATAATGAGTGTTACATATCAGCTCTGTAGATGTGTGTCCATATGACTGAATGAGTTGAAAGTTGATGACTTTGTATTACAGTAATTTTGAGAAATTTGGGCAAGTGACTTTCTTTCTTGGGTTTCCTGATATCTGGGAATTGTATGCAAAGCAAGCAAGTGAATATGAACTGCCGCATTTGGCTGATTCTGGTTTATAGGCCAGCCAGTAATCCACACTTGCAATCCCTTCTCAACTATTGTAAGGGATGGGAAGATAACTCTGCACTGTGAAAGTGTCTTCCCAAAGGAATAAAACCCCTCAGTATCCAAAGAAGCAAAACTAATAGTAAATAACACATTCCCCTATATGTCATCTGTGACCTTTTCAAACTGAGGGATACAGCTTGAGGACTGGCCCATGAACATCTGAAGAACTGATAGATCCACCCTCAATCCAAACATCTCTGGGCGGTTCTCCTTTCCTCAGAGGAAGGGAACCACTTCTAGGAGCACACTCCCTAGCCTGTTACACAACTCAAGCGTGCAGGCATTCACACTGGCGATCTTGATACTATCAACTCCCTAAAGACACCGACCTTTTTGCCTCCACTTTCAGGAACTTTGGCTGCCTTCTCTATGTGTCAGGGAGGGCAATGGGAGTGGCTTCTAATTTCTCCACAAAGCAATATGGAACACCATAATGTGTGGCATTGTAGTGGCCCCACAAGAAGGGTCTTCTTGCAGAAGAAAGTGACAGGGCAGAGCAGATGAAGTGATAAGCCACAGGCACTGCAAGGTTCAATGCACAGCTAAGGAAGAACCTTTTAAGTTGTATTTTATGTGTGTGAGGGTATGCTGTTTGTCCACATTTCATGTGGCTTGTTTTTGCCCATAGCAAGCACTGTTAGAAATATGTAAACAGATCTTCAAAGCATTGCCACATGTTTGAGACCAACAGTCAGCCTCAGTTTTGTTGAGATGGTAACTGATACTAAGAAAAATCAATACTTGAGGGCTTTTACAGCAGAGGACACAGCTGTACAATGGCAAAGTAGGATGATGGAGTCTGTTGACTTCATATGTACAATGCCATTGATTTGAAGAGGTATATTCTAATTTTGATTCCTAGAAGGCCATTTCTCTTCTTAGTATGGAGAAGGGACAAAATGGTTTCCTGGAGAAAACCCCCCTTGCTGGGTTCTAGCAAGCTGGAAATTGAAGTGTGTCCATTGTTATGGACAACTGAGGTAGCTGTAGTGGTACTGGTGTAAAGACATCAAAATTCTGGGGATTTGGTTGTGAAATGTCTGAATATATCCGGTGAGAAAGCTTTCTTCTTGGTTTCAGTGGAGACCCAGGTGCTAAGGAAAAAGGAAGAGACTAAGAAAAGAGATGGAAGAACTTGTAAGCAAGATTGCTTATGTTGGATTCCAGATGAACAGCAAGATCCAGTTTTCACTGCTGCTGGAAATTTTTAAACAGCAAGAAGATAAATCTGTGAAGAAGGAAACATACAAAGCTACAAGATGGAGGTATATGAGAATCCCTGACATAGCTTAAAAACGCGAAGTTGGTCTTAGTGTATCTATTTGGTAAATCCTCTATTAGAATTCTTGCTGCTTCTCAGAAAATTCTGCAGGTTTGTAAACCAGCTTATTTCCTTCAGTCCTAATCTTATGTTTGCAAGAAAAGCATTTGGAAGCTTGAATTTATGATGAATTGTCTTTCTATTCCTTCAAATTGTGGTCACAGAAGTTGTTTCTGATGCTCATTACAAGTTAAACATGATATCTGAACTGCTGAATTTGTCTGCAATTTATTCTGTTACTGGGTACTGTTAGACTGGAGAAATGAAAAGCCCAGCAATATAATATGAACAATTGTGTTGGTTTAAATATGCAGGTCCAACCACTGATTGTGATCATATTGTAACTGTGTGTTTTCATTTTTTTGCCTATAAAATGTGACAAATGCTTTCTTCTTCCCATCATATACAAAATAATATGCTCTTTAGGAGGATGACTTTTCTATTCACAACATTCAGATGACCCTTTGAGTCCCTTAAGCACCCAGTGCTATTACCAAGAAAATATTCCTAAGTCTTTGGCCACTGGCTCATTATCCAAGCCAAGCAGAATGGTCAGAATCTGCACTCACGGGTACTGTATACTAAATTAAGTCTTGGTATTAAAAAAAAAGGCTATTTCATGGTGTTCTTGACATCACCTGTTCATCTTGACATCATGATGTTTCAGGTGGTTTTTTGGTTGTTTTTCTTTTTTGCAGCCAATCTGATTTTGAAGTGTGGGAAGAAGGATGTTCTCTTCATTGTATACTTCTTCACGGAGTATTCTGTTGCATTAACAAGTTAAAAAAAAGGCTCTTCATTTTTTCCTATTCTTCTATCTGGCCTAGCTCAAATGTAATATTCTGGAAATACAATTTTCACTGGCAGAGTTAACAGCCTTCAAAAAGATAGCTGTTACATGGAATATACAGTTCTGTTTTGACATTGTATATGTCTAGCATTATATATTTATCTAAAAGATAATTGATTAAATTAAAGTAGCTCAAAACCACCTCCAGCTGAAAAAACACAGTATTTATACAATATAACCCTTGGGAAGCTTTGATTTGTGTCTTTTGGATCAAATTATTTTTCAAAGTTGGACATGACTTTTGAATTTTGGATCCTCTTTCATGAGTTTAACATGTGATCAAAAGGGCAAATTTGGCATCTACATTCTGTGTCTGCCGGTTCAGAATATATTGGTAGGAGTTATTCTAAGAGTAATTTCACTATAATTTTTGGAAAATAACAATAAATGTTAATATAATATTATGCAATGAGTGATTCTGCAGTAGATTCCTGTGTGTCCCTAGAGATGAGTTTCCATGCAATTGTCTGTGTGCTAAAGCAAGTGCCAGGAGAGAGAATTGGGTAAGTTCTCTGTCATGATACCCGTCTGAAGAAGGTCATAGACAGTTGTGAGATGTAGAATATGTCCAGTAGAAATACCAGTAGACCCTGCCAAGCTAGTTGGGCACACTGCCAGGCACTGCACAGTTAGGTATGTACCCCTGAGCACAAAATTATTCAGAAAATCAAAGCAACAGCCAGAGAATGGAAAGCTACTAAATAAGTGCACTGCAGAACACACAAGGGAACAACTTAAGATCTAGCCCTTCCCTTCATTCCTCATTTAGTCTTCCCATAGGGCGAGTACCAGTAAAGATCAGTTTAAGTCACGAGTCCTCAATTTATCAAAAGTACTTAAATATTTGTTCAGTAAATACAAGTCATCTGGACAACAGAGGAGATGGTTTCTGATGGGCAAGTGAGAGGTCATGCTGTGTAACATTGTCATGCGCTTCATGGTATTTGAGGTTGACCTTTCTCTTTTGGCAGTGCAGAATATTTTCCAAAATAGGCACAAACTAGTATGTTCCGACTCGAGAGCTCTCTGGTCTGTGAATCCATTCCTAGCAAGGGTTAGGATTTAAAGCATCCATCCTTAAATTGTCTTGAGATGCAACTCCTTATTCTTCCCACACAGAGTGGTGTTATACTCTTGTAGTGGATGAAAATGATCTGGACAGAATGCTATTTGATATAATTAAACCTTATAAGTTCTGAAGTTTATTGCTAATTTAATAAATTGTCTTTTTCTTTCCTCCCCAATTACCAGCACATTTTCCCCCACAGATGTTCACATTTTATTTTGATCATTATTTGCCTAAAATCTCTCTATGTATGATTCTAGAAACACTAAATATAACAGATTACACTACTTATCTCTGTAGCAAGTCTTTCCCCATCCCAGTTAGGGCTAAAACATGCAATGCAGTGGCCATAGCAAACATCTTGCATGTTTGAGAACTACAGAATGGCATTTTGGTACTCTGGCTTGGGTAGGACCAGGAGTTAACTTTCTTGGAATAACTGACGACCAGTGGGGCTGGAGATCCACATGGTGGCAATCTCTCAGTTTCTGAAGAACGTTATACTGAGCTGGTGAAGGGTCTGGAGCACAAGTCCTATGAGGAGTGGTTGAGGGGGTTGAGGTTGTTTAGCCTGGAGAAAAGGAGGCTCAGAGGAAACATTGCTCTCTACAACTGCCTGAAAGGAAGCTGTTGTGAAGTCAGTTTCTTCTCCCAGGTAGCAAGTGACAGGACAAGAGAAAATGGCCTCAAGTTGCACCAGGAAAGGTTTAGATTGGATATTAAGAAAAATTTCTTCACTCACAAGGTGGTCCAGCATTGGATCATGCTGCCCTGGGAAGTAGTGAAATCATCCAGAAGTATTCAATCAGGCATGTGGCACATGGGGATATGGTTTAAGGTTGAACACATTGCTACTGGGTTAATGTTTGGTCTAGATCATCCTAGAAGTGTTTTCTGACCTTTGAACCTGTGATCTGATAAGTTTTTGCATGCTGCATTTGCAGCAAAGTGTGCCCAGAGAGGCAGTAGTTTGATGCTTCCTATGACATGGAAGACCTGTGTACAGCCTACTTTCATGAAATAACATAGAAGCAGAAAGAAGATGGTTTTTAGTGTTTATTTGCTACTTTATGTCACTAAGTGGTTTGTTTTGGTAGCGTTGTGCGTAACAGGGCACAAGACCAGAATGTTCTCTGCTGCTTCCTGGAAACCTGCCAGTCTGTGCTGTGAGCTTGCTAGTGCTTGATTCCTTCTTTACTCTGTTGAGGTTTCAAAACCGTTAATTCTTTGCATTCTGCCGGAAGATGATATGTTCCTTCAGGCAGTTGAGAGAATAATCTGTAAGTATTGTGGTTTTGGCTAGTATACTAGGAATGCTGGCTCAGGCCAGGCTGTTCAGATGGGCATTCCTGGGACTACAGAACAGTTGTTATAACTGAAGTCAAAGGACAGTAGCTAGAGATCTGGAGGTGCTTCCCCTCCGTGCATTTTTAAGGCAGTGTCAATGCAGAGAATAAGACACCCCCAGTTACCAGCCCAGTATGAGCTGGTCTTTTATTTGGAAGAAGTAATGTCTGTGTTGCTGGGTGGAGCTGTCTTTATGGAAATGAAGAAAGACTTTACAGAAGACTTCAGGAAGCATCACAGCAAACCCAGAGTAGCACATTGTGTTCACCAGATTTTTCTAAGGTCTTTTTGGAAGATAGTTTCAGTGACCTGCATGTGCTGCCCGAAAGGAGCTGGAAACCATCTGACATCAGTACATGTCTGCAATGTATTTCTGCAGGCCCAGTGTGAAGAAGGTGGTGATCTGGGGTAGTTGATAATGGCATGATCTTAAGAAAATCTTGAGTCGCCAGGATGTGCTGCTGAAGTAACTTAAGTGGTAGTTTGTTCTTGCTTTTTCTTTTAATTTCTTTTGTCTTTATGGTTACCTTTATTGACCTTATGCCAAGACAGCAGGGGAAAGGAATGAGAAAGAAATGTAGAAATAGAGGCTAAGCATTGAATGCTGAATGGTTTTACCTTACAGATCTCTGTGCTTACTTAGCACAGTCTGAGCTTTGGAAGGATGCTGTGTTCTTCGTAGTTTGAGGGGGAGTGATTTACGTTACACCTTGCATAAGATTCGTTGCACATAATATGATAATCAGGTACTACAATGTGAGGAAACTCTGGTAGAATGATGATTCTACTTATGAGCTACCAGTGTCCTACAAGTTTGGATTTTTTTCTATTTAACACTTTCCAGAAGTCCGTTGAATTCTCTTAGAAATTGAATTATTTTACAAAAAGTCACACTACCTGTGGATTTTTTAATCCTCCACCTTTCCCTTTTTAGAAAAAGGAAAGTATCTGGGAATACCAAGAACACTTATTACATTTAGTTATCAATATTTAAAATCTCCAATTCTCAGAAATTATGCTTCCAAACTTGTCATGCAGCATGTATTTCAACTGCTGGTAAGCACAAAGTTGCCTGGTTGCCCTGTAATAGAGAAGACCTCCTATTTTGTATTTTCACTGTTACTAGGGCTTCAAGTATTTCTCACAGAATGAGGAGTCTACACAGTGCTGAATTACCAGTTTTCTTTTTCATTCAAGGATCAAATGCTTGTCTTCAATGGGTAATTGTATGTTGAGAAGAAAATTGAAGGGGAAAGGAGCATATCAACTGAAAATATTTGCTGTGAAGTATCCAAATTTACACCAAGACTTAGTCGTCTACTGTCCATTTTAAATTATAAATGCCATTATTTTTCTAATGCAGTTGATGAGGTGCTAAAGCATTTTATTGCTATGTGTGCTGGCAACTGTAGAATAAATTCACAATACCAAAGCACAGATTAGTGGCTGACACAACAAAATTGATTTGCTAATTCTATGGCTCTGTTGAAAAGCAACCTATGGAATCTTTTTCCTTTTTTTTTTTTTTTTTTGTCCCTTCCAGTTCTTCAGAACATTTTTTCCATTTCTGCTGTGTGACTCAGGTTTTAGTATTTAAAGGACTGATACAGCATGAAAAAATCTGAGCACAGAAATGTTGCTTTTGGAAGGTTATTGTAACTGAAATTGGAGAGGCATTGAACTAAAAGAGCAATGGCAGACTAGAAAGGAACAGAAGTACTGAACCTTGGATTTGTTAATGTAGTTTCCACTCCATGAAAATAGAACTGTCCCAGAAATATGAACTACTGTTTTGAACAGACTTCACAATAGATCTCCACAGTTTTTACCTTGCCTGCATGAAAAGTCCTGTATTTTAATGGATATTTCTTATTCACATGCTAAGTTAATTACTTAGATGTTCAGTAGCTTGCACTTTGCAAGCTAAGAAATGCAGTTATTGACCACCTGAAAAAGCTTATATTTGATCTTAACAGAATTGTGCTAGGATCAAGTATTCCTCTTATGTTGTCTAAAGATTACACCTAAAATAGTAGAAATTGTATATGGGTAATAAATCATGGATATAATGGAGACTTTCACATTGAAATTACAGGCCAGGGCAATACCATATCCTGTACTTGTGACCTAGAGAAAAAAAAATTACATACTGTGTACGAACTTCTAAAAAGGCCCTTTGATGGCCATGTAACCAGCATGTAGGCACTGATACATATTAAGTCTTTCAGCTGATACTGTGTCCAGAATACCAGAGCTTGTTGGAGGCGTGGTTTTGCAGTAACTCATATGACTGGGACAGAGTTTCTAGGTAGAAGTCTTTTGGAAATCCTTGGCTGGGTTCAAAGGCTATCACAAAGGATAACTTTACCTCTGGGAGACTTGTTGGTGTGATGCTGATAATAAGCGGCCTAAGAAAAAGGTTCAGGGTTAAGTGATAAAACTGGAAAATGAAATTGCTTCCTTCAAAATTGTGCTGAGAACATTCAGAGAGACGGGACTTGTGTAAGTTTCAGAACAAAGTGAATACCAAACACTAATACCTCAAATACTTTCTGAACGTTTGGGCCTCTTTGAAGGCACTAGCCTGTGATGTTACATTATACTTTGTTTTGCAGGCTTTGAGTTTTTGGTAGTGATATATGTGTGTTATCTTCATCCATCCCCACATCCATGGGGATCTTTTAAACTCTGTGTATGAAGAGATTTTGAATGTTTGCCTCTTGTTGGAAACATTCTTGTACACTGAATAAGCACACTCTATTTGCAGCTCAGCTCTTAAGGATTACTGAAATTATAGACAAACTATAATTATGGTACAAATACTAATTATTGGAAAAATAAAACAAGTCCTATTTTTAAGACTGCTAAATATTCAAAACTGTTAAATACTGGTTTTTCTTTTTCAAGTCTGAGCTTCAAATTAGCTTATTTTAATTTAAGCAATGTTATGAAATTGATTATAATATTTTTGAATGTTAAAACTGGTGAGTTTTTATAGTTCAAAATAATTTATAGATGGAAGCAGATAAAGACATTTGAATGGAGAGAAATAACCACATTCCTTAAAGGGTGTGCACTTGCCATAAAATATCCCTTAAGAGAGCTTTAGCACCTTTTATTTTTAAAGAAATATTCTTTTACTAGAACAGCTTCTAGCGACTGACTTTGGTATGGAGCCAGACTGTGGTGAACTCTGCACATCCTTTGCTGTCCTGTTTTCTGTCCCACACTTCTATGCCCCATGGCATTGCTGGCCAGGAGCTGGAGCCTCAGCAGGTTGTTGTGAGGTGCAGGCAAGTCCTGCCTACTAAGGCCCATGTAACAAGAAAGGGTGGGGAGAGTAACACGAGGGACATTCTAGGCTCTCAGTATCAGATATCAAGCCTGTCTGCTTCTTTTAAATTGTACTTCAATGCATTAGTAAAGTTCTGTTTAAAATGTCTGGGTTTTCATATTTGTGATTAAAAGAAGGAGTGTATGAAAATGCAAAACCAATGTAATCCCTGCAACCCAGCAAATGGGACTTTATATCACCAAGTGCAGAATCAATTAGCCATAAATTGAGAGCTTATGGCATTTGCCAAATGTGATCTGTGGTATGAATTGGAATAAAAACCATGTGGATTAGCAATTCAGTTGCCATAGGAACTTCTGAAACTGGAACTGTAACTTGCTGAAGAACACAGCCCATGATGTTTTGGTACCTCTAAGCCTTTATATGTAATATCAGCTGTAGCAATAGCTATGTATGTGGTTTCTTTTTTTGGCCTCCTTATTCTCATGAACACTGGAAATGGGTTCTTTATGGTTAACTCTGTGGTTGCTCTGGTTGTTCTTGCTGCTAGGGGTCACTACATACGGGTGATCACTCCAACTCCTGGTGTTGCAGGTATTATGTAGAGAATAATAAGCTGAAATGATGTATTTAGTATTTGCATCCAGATGAGTTTGGTAGTCACAGACCAATTTCAAGAATGTACAGGTACCTACAGTGATACTCCTTTATATACTGTTCACTCTTTAAAAGCTCTGTATAGCTGAATTCACCAGCTTTCACAACCCAGCTCCTAGGCTGGATCTAGAATTACCTTCTATGCAATAACATTTAGCTGATTCAAAGGGTAATGGACAGCATGCGGACCTTCCATTTCTAGAACAGTGTTTTAAATCTTGGTGTCTTCTCATTGCTCTGACCCTTGGGTTTGTTCAGCTCAGTGCATCTGCAAAGCAGACATCTATAGCTTTTGAAAGAGACTACCGTTACAGTCTGCAGAGAAACATATTGGTGAAGTTACAGTCAGCATTTATATCAAGTCTACATTTATAACCACCAGTTGGATCATGGTTAGGTGAATGAAAGGCTGCTCTACCATTCTCCTCTGTTATATGCTCTCTGCTGCCTGGTCTTTTGTCTTTAGAGCTGTTAGTCCAATACTAGTGCTAAAATCACTTGAAATAGAAACCTTTGAAATGACTTACTGCAAGAGACTATGTCAAGTCCTCCTTCAAATGAAAGTGAAGGGATAAAAGGGAAGGGTTTTAATCCAGGCTTTTAAGTGTGCTAAAAATCAAGCAATGGACAGCCCTCAACTTGTTCAACGTTCTATTCAGCTCTTCTGTCCTGGAAAAAGCTAAGACTTGGCATGACAAGAGACCACAAAAATCTTTAAAAGATGACAAGGCAGCCAGGCTTGTCTAACCAGATAGCTTTTAAAGCCCCTATTAGATTAATAAAAAAGCCTACATTGTTGACCTATTGGTTTGCTTACACTTTAAGTCTTTGGATACCTAGATATCTGGATGAGGCTTCCATGAATTATTGAAGTCTCTCTGTAGTAATTGCTAACTGTATCCCTCTGTAACTTTTAGCCTGCTATTTAGTATTTATTTACAAGTTCTCAGTGCTTTCTGCTTAAGCAAAATGTGACACCTGTACTCATTGCTATTGAACAATGCAGAACCACATTTGAAACAGTACTGTCTTGTGCACCCTGATTCTTCAGCCAAACTCTGATTATTCCATTTTCAACACTTATACATTCTGTAACATCTAGCATCTTGCTGCCATTTTCAATCTGTTCTTCTTGTAGGAGTGTTGTTCAGATGTTAACTATTTATAAGGGCCCTGCAATGTGCATTTTGGCTTTTCTTACCTCTTAGTGGAAACTGAGAGTGGAGTATTATAAAAGCATAACTGGTGCACGCAGTCTTGGGCTTTATTCCAAAATAAAGAAGGGATTGAGGGCAGGGGGAGGTAGGAGTAACAGGAATGGAAAAGTTTATGGTCTCATAAGAAGTGGCTGCAACTTGGCATAACGTTGGAAATCGCATCTGTTTAATCTAGTGATGAATTTGGCATAAAGTAGTTGCCACTTCTCTTCAGTCTAGAACTTAGTTTTGCAGCCCTTCTGAATATCATCTGGAATTTTAATCTTGATCCAATGTGTCTTGTTTCCTATTTCTCTGAAGTTCATGGATTAATTAGGCTAGTAGGCTAGGTCAGAAAATTGGAAAATTTATTTGTGCATACAAAGGGGCTGAAATCCTAGACTCCTCAAATGAATGCAGTTATAGCATAGTCTTTACAAAAGAGTAAAATAGCAACAGGTTTAAAAGTCATTGAAGCTGTAGTTAAAGGATATAGTGGACAGAGATATCAGTCTTTTTTGAGGCCGTAGGTTCATCTAGAACATGAATCCAGAAGAAAAATATGGGCTGTGCCATATAAATAGTTGAGGCTGTTGAGTCTTTGATTCTTCGTGGAGCCTTGCAGAATACATGCAGTTTGCAGGGGTGGGACATTGCATTTTACTATTTTCATGGATCTGAAAATCTGCATAGCAATAACAGTGAGCACTTCTGGAGTTAGTGAGTCTGCACTAGTTACTATTGTTGTGATATAATGCTGATTTATCAACAGCGGAAGATTCAAATACCCTTATTTGTCTGCAGTTGGGGTTTGTTTGTTTCAAGCTGTTCAATTGACAGCCAGCTAGTTACCATGAAATCGAAATGAATGTAATTCCTTAGTACCTGAAAGCTAGAGAATTGTTTCTAGAGTTGATAAAGTCTATTAATAGTTGAATCTTCAGCAGTAGTGGAATCAGGGCTGGGGGAGGGTGTGGAGAATTATATAACTGCACAACTAAATATAATTGGAGTGATATTTCATAAAATTATGAAACAGGCCAATGGAAAACTAGAGATAAAAAATGACAGGAAATGTACACAAAAGCTGATTATGTGGATTTCTACAGCTTCCCTCTTTTGACAGCATGTAAAGGGCCAGATCCTCAGCTGGTGTTAGTTATCCCTCAGGTGAGACAAAAGAGATGCACTGATTGCCAGTTTAGGCTTTGACACAGCCTGTCTGACTCAGAGTTTGCACTTGGGCATCTGATAATACCTGTATTGGTGTAGGACATAAACATATGTATGGGAGCAATAGGGAAGTGTTACAACCTTCTCTTCCACAAGAATAAAGGCTGACAAACAACTGCAAATCCCCCCCCACCAACCAACCCACCTGACAACCCTTGAATCCTACCATTTTCTGTTGGTATTTGTCCATGCAAACTTTTGCTTACAGGAACATTCCTAGAAAGAGAAGAATAAAATCTTGGCAAGAAGTGCTTGCACAGTACTTGTGCACGATTTTGTGTGGTGGCTGTGATTTGAGTCATGCAGTGAGGCACAGATTGATACCATGGAGTACAGGGGAATGAACATGGATGGTGGGTGATTTGTGTAAAACAGCCTTGAGATAACTCGCATAAGCCCATCAATTTACTCATATTTTAGGAGTTCAAACAATGACTAGGGAGCATAATTCTGAAAGACTGGTCAAATATTTTTCTACCAAAAAAAAAAAGGGAAATATCTGTTGAAGATTTCTGTTTTCATGAGCAGTTATGTAATTGTTTTGCAAAATTCTTTAAACACATGATTTCATAGAAGAACACAGTTGAAAATCTGTATTAAAACAACTTTTGCAGATAGATTTTTAGTCTACATAGTTGGCTTTGCTTTCAAGAAGGGTTCTCTGAATTTAACAGGATCATTTATAAAATAATGAATATAGGGTCTAATTCTGAGACTTCAGTACGAAAATGTTTCAAATGCTGTAGCTAAACACAGATGAGCAACATCAGGTTGAGATGTGTTTCAGATATAAAGGGGTGTGGATCTGCTGTAAACACTGCATCCTCTATGCTTAATACAATTTATTATATTATATATATAATATATAATAATACAACTCTTTTGGTTCTGTCCATGCTTGCAACATAAATCACCTTGTAACAGTAACATTACAGCTTTACTGCTACTTTGTCTTAGGATTTGCTTCTCAAATTTAAGAATCGACCTTCTCCCTAAAGCTGAATACTAAGGAGCAGAGATGTTTGTCTTTACCTGGTCATAAAATATCTGTGCCCAAGAGTGATGTAAAAGTTCCAAGAAAAATCTTTCTTATCTGTTTCATTGAGATTCCCTGAATGTCATTTGTTAGCAACTTTTTGCAGCTATGAATAGGAAGCCTAAAAACAGAGTTATGTGCTCAACTGCAGAGGCAAAAATTATTTCACAAGAGACACCTTGTGAAAAAAAAATCTGTTCTTGCACAAGTAGGTGTAAGTTCAACAGAAGAATTTATATGGGAGACTAAAAAGTCTATAGGCTTCCTATAGTGCTACTTAATACACAAAAACTGGCAGACACAGAACACTTTTACAGTCACGTTGTTGCATTGCTCCAGCATCTTCAAAGTGTATCGATCCAACTTTGCTCATGATTTTGCAATGTCATCCTTCTTTGCATGATCTTAGACAAGTATGGCCTACTTTGTAGGATGATACATATGTTGCCTAGTAACATCAATGCACAAAATAACTCTCAGAATGTTCTCTATAGGGAATACTTGCTTAAGGCCTACCAGATTCAGGGAACACTTAAAATGCATATTTAAAAAATACGTGACTACATGAACATGCTTATGCCTACCTTGATATCTAATGTGAGGTAATGCTGAGATACTGGTAGCACTGAGATTGGCCTGAGTATCTACAATATGCCACTCTGACTGGCTCAGCACCACTAGTCACTACATCAGGATCTGTAATAAGGTAAAAATGATGGCCATTTTTGATTTTGCCTTTTATTTACAAAAGGTGTTCAGTCAGCCCTATGGAATGTTTCACTGCTGTCTTGTAGAAATCACACAGTACAATCAATGAAAACTTTTCTTGCCTTTTGTAATGTTTCAAACAGCAAGTCCATTGCCTGTTATATGTGTTTCTGAGCATTTGGAACATTGAAAAACAGTTCAAGAGTAAAACCCTAAATATAAAATAACTTAAGATGATCAGGTTCCTTTTTGTCTAGTAAGCCATGATAATTACCATGTACTCAAAATCTACCTCTCAGGAAGAAAATTGGGTTAAATATTTCACTTTCACTGAGTTAGACCTGGCAAGTCATGTGGAACTGTGTTAAACTGCACTTTGGGTAAAGCTTCAAAGCTGACCATGCTGATTACTTTAATTTTAAGGAAAATGTGAACCAAATGAAAGCCTCTTACTGGTATGATGAGGATATAACTGATAATTCAAAAGCTTAAGTAGAAAGTTTGAAGGGTAAATGATGACTTCACAAGGTCACTGTGTTAAAAAAAATCACCCCACAACTATAACACTACACTGTGCATGGAGGTATGGAGTCAGTAATGTTTTCTAATCTAATGCTCTTATCACAACTGAATTTGTCCTGTTTGTAGCCATTCAATATCCTTCAGGAGGAATTATGAAGTTGCAGTCTCTGAAATAAGCCAGAACTTAGGTTTCTATCTTGTTCATGCAGCTGAATTTACCCCTGATAACAAAAAACCCACAGTGGCTTTTCAGCTATCTGTTGGGTTTCCTAGCAATTGCTATTACAAATACAATGAACTGAACATGACTTTCTCAGTAAGGCTCTGAAATCTGATGCAATTTGCATAATGAAATATGCTTGGGGTTCATGGTTTTAGCTAAAGTTAGCATAGTGAAATATCTCACAAAGAAAAAGCAACCTAGGTGGCTCAGATTAAAGCACAGAGAGATAGTTGTGGTAAATGGAAGTTGGCAAATTTAAGCTAGAAATGATAGGTGAGCTGTTAATGCTGTGGATAAGTGAATAGTTGCAAAATGTGCCTTGAATACAGTGGGCTTCGTGTAGTTTGACATCCTTATATTGAGACTGGCTTTCACTCGAAAGTTTTCCATGAGTTTGTGATTGTCTTCCTCCTCCGTACAGGAAGTGCATGTTCTTGTGTTCCAGTCATGGAACACTGACTCCTGGAAAACAGTGGTACTATCAGCATTAAGGGAGTGGAGGAAGGTGAATCCTTGAAACGTTCAATATTGGATTATGGTGTACCAAAGCAATGCTGTGACTTGGCTCTGGTAATTTTTTATTTGCCTAAGTTGATGTTAGCCATGGAAAACTGTGCATTAGTCTTCCCACTCAACGATGTTTTTTGTCCCTAGCTATCTGGCCTGTGACCACCTGCAGGTGTAGATGTTCTGCAGTTTGAGGCAGAGGAACGTCGTTTACATGCTCTCTGGGAGTCTTGGCTGCCAGCTGTCAATAGAGGTTTGTAACTAAAACACAGATCAGAGGGCTCAGAGTCCTAAAATGAGGAGTGTCATGGCCTGATGTAAGCCCTTGCATGGGGGGAAGCTGTCTAGGCAAGGCAAACTCAGTGCCTGTACTGTAGTTGCATTTAGACATGCATCACAGAGAGGATACAGTATGTTATAGTAGTAGGTTTCCTTTTTCTGGCTCTAGGGCAGGCAGAACCCTCTGATAAAGATGATGAACTGACTTCTAGCCTTCTCAAGCAGTGGCTTCTGACTCTTACCCTCATTCAGACCTTTTTGACAAGTTCAGCCTGTTGAAACAGGAAGTAAGACTTTGCCTGTTGTCACTATGTTTTGAACACCATGAATGCTGTCCTGAATGGAGCACAAAGCCACTTTTGTATTGTTTTCTCTGAAGCAAGATTACCTTTGTTTCACCCTTGAGTGAAGAACCTGGCTCTTTTAAATACCTGGCTCTTTTAAATACCTGTTTCCCTTACTCTTACTTTCAGCATCTTTAGCCATGTGTGCCATTCTCTGCATGCCGTGCACATGGATTTATTAATGTACTGAAGATGCTAAATTTACTTGTGGAACTATTTTCAGCCCAGATCACAGTGCTGCTTTGATTTGCTGATGGGCCTCCTCTGTATTTCTTTGCCAACATTCCTGCATGTTTCTGGTTCTTATTTATTTATTTTTCTAATGCCAGTTTCCTCTCAATAATTACTCTAAACCTACACAAATGTGATTTTCTCATATTACAAGAAATCTCTTACCGGGCATGGACCTTATGTTACTTCCTGAATATTATAATATCTTAATTAGGCTATGTATTAAGTAGCAAAATACTTGATTAGGTCACTTACTATTTCTGTCTATTGCAAACTAGTATCTGCAAGCTTAACCCTAGAGGCTGATTCTGGCTAATCATATAGTGCATAAATCATGAGTGGCCTGGAAGTAAGCAGCTTTGTAATGCCTCAGTCTCTCAGCCTTCCTAGGACTCTTCCCCAGAGGACAATTCAACACCTGGTTATTGATTCTTAAAAGACAGATGTGTATAAGGTCTCCCTCTGACTGAGCATAAAATGAGCTTGCTAGCTCTAATTTTTGAGAACCTAGTCTGGGACTAAAATAAGGTTGGGCTTTTTTAGCATTAGGTGACTGAAATGCATAAAGCAATCCCTGCAGCAGAAATACGTGTCAGTTATAATTAAGCGTCATCTATATGTGTGTGGGGGAAGAGGACTGAAACGGGTGATTTAAGAGCAAGTTCCTCCTACACTGCATCTCCTAGTGAGAGCAGGAGTGAGCTTTGCTGCACTGCAGTACTTTTTACATCTCTTCTGTTTCTGAGAATCTCAAAAGTGGTCAGAAAAAAGGTGAATGTCTGAAAGAAGGGGGATTATAGGGAAAGAATCTAAAGCATATTTATAAAACTCAGTGTATCTGTGTCAGTCTGTAGGGTTTGGGACAACTGTGTGTTGGGAGGATGGTCACTGGAATTTCAGGAACCAGCCCTTGTCAAAGAGGAAAGTGATTTTTCATGCCAAATTACATTTTCTGGTTATTAGTCATACAACCCTGTTTGAGGTTCATGCAAGCAAGTTTGGGAGTAAAACAAAGTTACTTTTAAAATGCATCTTATACTGGAAGAGCAATTACTTTTAGGAGGATGAAAGAGGAATATTAGGGGAAGGATCGATCTAATTCCCTGCATAAAGCCTTCAGCAATGCTTTGGGTTGTACCTGCTGAGCTCCATGTATAGCTATTTAGTATGCTCAGTACAGCTTTCAGGACACAGAGAATAATCCCTTTCAGCAAATTTACTCAGGAGGAGCCTGTCTGCCAAGTGGAGCCACCTCCCTCCTTGGTTGTGTTTATAAAAACATTGTTTAAATGGGGAAAACAAGAGAAGAGCAAACAGATTCCTCGACCCACCCAGCACTTCTCTCTGCAGCACAGCCACTCCTCCTGTGTGGGATCCATCACATGACAGGGAAATGCTTCTGGGAGCTGTTATTTTAAAATATTGGCAGCACATCTTCGGGTGGGACTGCTCTATCTCGTATCTTCTTACATTCTCCTACCAGCTACTTCTCCTGTTTTATATGTTGCTCTGGCCGTATCAGCTACAAAAACATAATTCTTGTTTGTGCTCTGTGTGACTTTTTCATGTGCTTTGAATGAGGGTTGTTCTGTGGATGATGTGCCAAAGACCAGTTACCAAAACCGACACTTCCCAGTGAGGAAACAGTAATGTCCAAACGGCACGGATGACCTTTGACACTATCAAGGCACCTGCATAAGCCAGAGTGTGTCTGTGCTCAGATGCAGAGAGAGGCAGTGCTACTCCAAACTCTGATTACCTGTGCAAGGCATGATAAATGTCCCTGCATGTCTTTGCCCCCTCATGCAGCAGTGAAGCCTGAATTTCAGTCTGACTGCAGGTTACTGCTGTGCATTTTGCAGCAGCTTGCACTTAACTCTGAGCCTGGCTTCAGGAGGTCCTGTCTTGCAACATCCTTTCCATTCACTAGACAGCAACCTCCTGCCCTTTTATTGTTTGGGACAATTGTGCATGGGGAGTGCAAAGAAGTGATAAAGCATATGTAAGCCCTCACATTGTTTTTCTACTGTCTTGATATTTTGAATAGTAGCTAATGATATTTGCAAAGCTTCTTGCTGTAACACAGGTTTGTTCCATTCCAGTGAGGGACACCCTTTGCTTCTTGCTGGGTGTTCAGAAACAATGGACCAGTCACAAAAGGATTTTACTTTAGCAGTTGTTTCTGTTGGCTGGGCAACTTCTGATAACATCTCCTCCTGCTGTGTACAAAGAGTGCTTGAGCTGAGGGCTTTAATGTCTTGCATGGTCAACGTTTTGTTTTAAAGGGTGTAGTAGTTTATTTTTGGAAGGAACTCTGAGGAGCGGCCACATAGCATTGAACTCCCCTATCCTGTTTATCACCTCCAAGTCCAGTCCTTCTCCCAGAATGGGTTTTCAAGATGCAGCACTGTGCTGAACTCTAAGGGGAGATTTGGCAGTGAGTTTTCCGCTTTTGGCAAAGTGTTAGTTGGCACAGGAGTTTAAAAATTGCTGGGGAATAAACTACTTAGGCTAATTCACACCTAGAATAATCTCACACACAAGTGGAGTTCCTTTACAAGTGAATTTGTTCTATTTTCCCCATGTGTTATCTTAAATCTGCTGGAACGCAACTTCCATAGCCACCATGGAAAGGCTGATTAAGTCCAGAATGGCTAATACAATAATGGATAATGTTTTTCCAGCTGAAAACATTGTTTAAAAAATTGTTTAAACATTGTTTAAAAGTCAAATTCTTGAGTTTTCTTGTCTTATGTATCTTGTCCTGTTTTGCTTGTGCTCTTGAAAGAGTCCCGCACTGGGCCTTTTCTGCATTGCAGCCAATGTATGAGAAGAAAGTAAATGGAAAATTATTACTTAAGAGACTTGTCTAAGATAGAGGGATGGAAACCAGCAATCCTGATTTGCAGGCTCTTGGAGTTCCAAATAATCTAATTTAGCTGTCTGAGGATAATTTTGCTAGACTTCAGTTGAGTGTTCCAGAAGCATGACTAGACTGATGCAGCAAGAGCTCTGATGTGCCTAAATGCATTACCTGTATAGTTGCTTGACAGAATGCTGATAAGCAAAGCTGCAGCAGCCCATGTGCTTAGGTCTGTTGACTTTAATGAGACATGAGGCCCTTCTTCTCAAGTGTCCTTCTTGAGCTGGTGTCTGACTACTCCAGTACTACCAAGAGAGTTGTATCCAAGTCAAGACTACTAAGAAAACTCAAACTGAGGAAAGCTTCACAACCAGACTTGATTAAGGGGAGGTGTTGAATGTTCATATTTAAGTGATGGGCATGAGACAAGGAGTACAGAAGACTGTAGTGTGTTCCCCATTGCTTGAATGCATCTTTAAAAGTATTACCAAAATCTCCTATCACTTTGACTAATTAATAGTAATAGGGCAAGCCTTTTTGTTTAGTGTGTCATCTAGCCTAAGATAACATGTCTCCTTTTTGTACAGGATGCTACAAATGCTTATCTACAGGGCTTGAAATGAATTATCATATTTTAGAAGAAAACCATGAATTTAAATCATGTTCTGTTTCCCTTCTGCAGAAGATCTCATGGTGGTTGAGCAAAGAGCTCTGTGCCAGCCCCTGGAACAGTGAGCAGATTAGCAAGGTTCTGAATTAGTTGGAAACACCAGCTTCCTGGAAGACTTGAATCATACGAGACTTGTTTTTTCAAATGTAATTAAGTGCTGAATGTGGATGGAAATCGAGTTGGAAACAAGGTTATGTGTGCAGTGAACACACTAATTTCTCAGATTTTTGTGGCAAACTGTTCTAAACTTGCCCATGCAAAATTTGTCAGTTCATACCTTTTTCTAAAACTTATATAGAAGAGTGGCTGACCCGTTATTCCAGAAGCTGGGACCAGAGGAGTTGTTGCTGTCCAGACCTTGCTAACTTTCCCAGCTGCATTTACTATAGCAGGAGCTGAGGAAGGAACAGCTTCAATTGCCTTATTTTACAAAAGGATCCCCTCTCAGAGAAGGAATACCTCGCCAAGTGGATTCACTAGGTTTTGAGCCTGCTTTGTGCAGAGTGTCACACATTGGGCATCTTTAACAGCTACATAAGTCAGTGTTTCACAGATAAGGGTAGATATAGAACAGGTGCTTTCTGAGAATTGATGTTAGGATACCTTTTCTGATGTTCCCTTCTCATGGATCTCAGTACATATTCTTGTGTGTTCTGTTAGGCACTGTATATGCGACTTGTAGTTCTCTCAAGTTAACCCCTAGCTGTGAGACTTCTGTGTCTTGTAAATAGTACCATCTGTGTCAGTAATGCTCTACTATCCTCGAGTGAGGATTTACCCTCCTGAGTACTATGTGAATCTGTAACCTCTTCCTGAAGGTCATCTGAATGTAAACAATCTCATTCCATAACCTAAAGTATTGCCTTTGCCTTCTCGAGATCCTGTGTGACTGTCTTATTCCTAACAGTGGCACAAGTAGCTATCCACAATGCACCACTTAGGTATTTCACCTTAGTCTCTCCTTGCATCAATCTCAGTGATCTCTTCTTTATTAAAAACAAATAATATTGGCTGGGTCTGTCTCACAAAGAATTAGAAAGACTAGCGGCAGAAATCAAATGCAGAAGCAGTTGCTTTTTCTTCAAGAGGTAAATTTGACTTGGTAGAAGTGAGGAGCCTCTAGCAGTGCCTCTACATCCTTGCTCTTTGGATGCAAATTAGAAATGTAATGAAAATAGGATATTTATGCATATTGGAAAATGGTTTAACAAGTCCAGGGATTCTAGAAGACTGGTCAGAGCAACTGAAATGTATTGTGCTAAGTGTTGTAATTTTAGTGTGTGTTTTGAACAGTGAACACTTTAATGAGAGTTTGAATACACACCATGTAGATAGAAACAATCATCAATTTTCTGTTCCTTTTAATGAAATACTGTGGCATCTCTCCCATCCAATACTGCAGGAGTTTCCTTTTCCTGCTGGAGGTTGTCTTGTTCCTTAAACAGCTTCCTTACTTAAGCATAGAAAATTCTTTCATATTTCTGTACACTTTGCTTGGAACGCAGTAGTAAAACCTCAGTGCAAGCCACAAAATTATTGAGGTAGTTAACTGTAATATGATGCTCACACATTTTCTGGTATTTGATTCCTGTAAGCTTCTATAAAACACTTAGTAACGTAAATCAATCCATGCTAGTGACAGCACATCTGGCTATAGAAAGTGCACAGTGAATGGAGTCCTGACAACACTAGCACTTACTTGAAACTGTACTGGCCTTGCAGAATGTTTCTGGTGGCTTCATCTGAGAGATGCTGTGCCAGGCCAGGTCTATTTTGAAGGTCATTAGGACAGTAGTTTTCATCCCATTCTGCTTCCTCTGAACTATAGAAAAGAAATGAGAATGGAGCAGAGACTTGCCTGTAACTAAGATGCAAGTCAGTGACAACAGGTCACTGTTGGCGGTGGGAGGAATGCAGTGAATCACCACTCCGGCTAGCTTATCCTCAACATCCTTCATGACTGGAAGGGAGCAGATGGCATTGCTACACAAACACTGCCCCATTTCCAGAGCCAGGTAGCTGAAGCAGAGCAAGGCAACGTTTGGCTAACGCTGCTGCAGGGGCATGCACCAGAAGTACAGGCAAGCTCCCAGCACAGCTATTTGAAAGGCAGATAGGTATTGCTTTTGCAGCCTATATTTTGAGCTGTGTCTGTGCTAGCAAAAGAGAAAGGCTTGTTTCTCTTTTAAAATAGCCCAGCTAGGACACCAGGAGTTATTATCACCAGGGTATCTATCATTATTTTCATATCAGTGTTGCTAAAGGCAGCACAGGACAAATTGCCTGTGGTTTGAACTCTTACCGTTGTTGAACAGACCCAGGGTCATCTTTGCCAGGGAAAGCCATTCTCCCCAGTCTCCTGGGACGCTCAGCAATAGGAAGAGATTTGGTCTCTGGAATTCCCATAAAAGAGATTTGGCTGACATCTCTTCATCAATGCCAGCAGTCTCATGCTGCAGTGATTTACTGCTTTGAAATGTTCAGATGATTTTAAGCTGAGTTTGGATGCATTTATTAGCAAAATTATATAAACTGTAGTGGAAAAATTCATGGCATCTATGCTATGACTTTAATTACTGCTGAGGTTGCTTGTGTGTGGACTGATTCCTAGAGAATCTATAAATAGTACATCTCTCAATGGGATAGAGCTGATTTAGAGTCCCTAGGATTTGCTTGGTGTTCTCTGGAAGACCCTGGACTGTAACATTTCTGTTGGAGAGGAGATTTCTGGTACCTGTGTTGGCCATAGCACTAGAAGCTGAGACATGTAGTAGACCCTGGAGTAGCTGCAAGAAGCATTCACTAAGAGGGAAACCCAGATTCTTCCAGACCAGTACCATCCACTTAGATGCACTTGAACCTCCACTGTGCAGCCTCCCCTCCAGAACTGGTGCTGCAGCATCAACATCACACCAGAGATGCACTGACTCAGGAGACAAGTTTCCTTCCTGTGCTGGTTCTGACACAGATTGTGAAAGTTCATTCAAGTCCTACTGCTCTCATTCATGTTGGGAAATTCACATAAACTTGCGACAAATGCAAGTTTGCACAAAACCAGCAGTTGGAGAGTAAGATTTTTGTTGGATGCTGTGTTTAGTGTGGATCAGCACAAAGCAAATAGATTTGTCCTTCATCTGCCCTTTGTTGCAATTACATGTAAAGGAAGTTTGTGCTTATTGTGAGAAGTCATGTGCAAGATAGGACAGCTAAAACCGATTACTCTTTCACCTGTACAGTCCAGTCTTTAGGTGGTATTTGGGATATAAAAACATTGCATAACAGCCCCCTTTCCCACTCCCATTATGTTTGACAGACTTAGAGTCTTTGTGTAGTAATTATCTGAGTGAAAACAAGTTATGCATCTGGGAGATAAGGGGGTGTGGTAATGTACTGCTGGATGACTTTGCCTTTGATATATAACTTTAACATTAGTTTCAAACATGAGTAGATGAAAATAGGTTTGCAGTGTTTTTTCTAGGTTTTTCTTAGCATTTACCATAAATCCAAAGATGGTTCTCTGAGACATACACTCTGCTTTGTGATCAAATGACACCTCTGGGGAAACTTCAGTATTCTCCTTATGCTACAACTTTATGTAAAGTGACCTGAAGGCTGTGGCAAGGAAATACTGCACTCCGACACTACCAGCCAGGGCTTTTGATGCTAAGAGAAATTAATTCCTGAGGTATGTTTTAGCAGCTGCCTTGAAACAGAAGAATCTGTCAACAGAATATTGTGTGAGATGAAGCTTTAGCCATGGAAGGGTGGGGAGAAGAAAAACGTGTCCACCCAATTTTTACAAAGGTGGAATAAATTTCAACCAGCACTATGCAGAGGCAGGAGTTGAATCAGAGAAGGCCTTTTCTATTGTCACCCAGAAGGCAGTGACAGATCAGCTTCATTTTCCCATTCCATGTTAGCTGTGCTGAACCTATCCTTGGTTTGTTTTACAGCTCAGGGAATAATCAGGGAAACCAGAATATCATTGAGCTCCAACTAAGTAATTTTTCTTTGTCAGAAAAATGAAAGAAATCAAAGAAATTGCTGAAAATGGCTCCACTGGTGTTGGAGTTGGAAAAAAAAGAAAGCTAACATGAATCCTCATCCCTGATATATTTAAATTGAACTCGACGTAACTTAAAAACTGTTTTCAAAAATGCTGCATACTGCAGACATTCAGCACTTATGAGGGAAAAAGTACAGACACAAGAAAATTCCAATTGGGCTCCTCCAGTCAGCAATCACTTAAAACAATTTTCAGTCTTGTTGCTCTCCTCCTTATCCTTGCTGCTTTTCCTTACATAGTACAGCTCTGTTCTGAACTACCATGCTACTGCATTCCTAATGTCATGTAAAAATGCTACAGGACATGTTTCTACCTCACCAGATTTAATTTGTTTGACATTTATGTCACAAAGGTACTTGATTAGTGCATTCAGGGTGTCAGCTTTATATAAACATCTCTTATTTTAATACTTTATGGAAAGCTGTGAGTGTTGTAAAAGACCTCAGTCACTAACACTCATTTTTGGAAAACACAGCCATTGAATTATCCTGGTATACAGTTTTTGAGAAAGGGAGGCCATTATGAGTCATGCTTTTTGCAAATAAAGCTATAATCATATTTGCTTACAGTTTTCTTTCCACCTGCATATGCTGGTCTGCAGCTCAAACCAGAGCCTGCATGTCTTGAGGTTCATGATCAGAGGTCTTAATAAACAACTATTTTGTTAGTGGAGAATTCCACCTTATTTATATTTCCATTGTAAATTATGTCTAGTGTATAAATATGGTGATGTGCAGAGAATTTGGTTTAAAAATCTGCTTTTTAGGAATTAGAGCAGCAGTATTTTCAGAATTAATCATAATTTTCTGATTTACTGATGAGCTTTAACACATTAGAGAGCAGAAATAAGAATTATTAGACTAGACGGATATGTTGCCAGAAATGTTAAATAATAATATTAATAGTAATAATATAATATATTAAATGATACTATCAACATGCTGCATAACACCTCCCACTAAATGTACTTCTGCTAGTGACAGCCCCACCTTTTCATGGCGTAGTACCTTTAGATAAACACACACTCTGCAACTGTGTCCAGACCTTTTAATGAAGTAACAGAACTGGTTTGCCAAGACTTTTCACGTGGTTTAGATGGCTTTAATTTCCTTGTCTCTGTCAGAGATAGACCAAGAAAGTGACATTTGAATTTTGTAAACTTTTGGTGAGATTTGGGTCATGATTTTATGGACATTATGAACCATGACATTAGCTGCTTTTTGATCCCAATAAAAGAACTCTGCTCTCAAATGATCCCTGGATTTTGTAGTCTACAACTGCAAAAAGCATTAGCCATGTCCAAACTTCTGTTTGACACAAACTCAAAATTGCTGAGGGAGGTGGATTGCATAAGAAGTTTTGGTCTTGTTCCAGCTTGTCTATGAACCTCGCACAGCGTTTGTGAAGCGCTCAGCATCAGTCCGGACACACCAAGTGGAAGGAGGATCTCGTGTGTTCCCCTGCATTCCTGCTCTGTCCCCTGGATATGGAGAGCAGCCTGTGGCTTGGCACCCTCCTGGGGAGATCCTGCTTCCTCCCACTTGCAACAGACCAATGCAATGATCTGTAGCTCATTCACACATGAAAAGTCCTGAAGTTAGGCTTGGTCATTAAGTAACAACACCAGCTACCTGTTAGGAAGAGTCCTTCTAACCAGGTCACTAATGGTTAGGCACTTTCTCTTCTTTGTTTCAATTTGTTGTTGGGTTTTTCTTCAGTAACCTTGACCAGTTGTATACATTTCAAGTACAATGAGCTTGTTTGATTTTTTTTCTTTGAACAGTAGCACTCCACTCAGTCTCTAAACAGCCACCTTCCAAAGTCAGATACATGCCCAGAATCTTTTTCTTGCAAAGGAAGAGCTGGTTCTGTATATTAGCCTAACTAATAATGAAAGTAGTCAATGGGCCAGTGTGTGGCTCCTAAATCTGTAATGTTTTATGTCTGGATATTTGCCCTCAATATATGTCACTAAGGAAGGTGTGACATTTCTCTCTGCTTTCCTAGAAATTTAAAGAAATTGGTGAATAGTTTTGGGTTTGTGGGTTTTTTTGCCCTCCTCTTTCTCTTCAGATAAACAGAGAATTTGAATAATGATTTTCAACATCTTCAATAATTGAATGGTCTTTGCAAGTGCTCCTCCTTTCAATCACTCCCAGATGCCAATGAAAGCCATGGACTCTGTCAGGACCTAATCCAGGTTTGCAAATTTGTTCTAGAATGATGCTTATTTGCACTCCTCACTTTGTTCTTGGTCTGAACATGCCCATGTCTTACTCAAGACTGTGCTATGCTCCATAGTTACGTTACTAGCAAGCTAAATGGCATATTGAGATGTTTGTGTCAGAGGGTCAGAGAAGGTAAATCTACAGGGAATGATGGAGTGTTTCTGTCAAAGGCTTAGGAAACTCACAGTACAGAAGCTTGTCTGTTTTTTCTCACCTGTGTCAGTTAATTTAGGAAGAGCTATTACCTTTGCCTACAAAATTTGCCCTCAAAGATTTTACTAGTAAAATTAAAAGTAGTTATGATTCAGAAAGAGCTACCAAACATAATATAAGTGAGCAGGGATACAAAGTTGTGTTTGTTATATCAGATTGATTTTGTGTGTACCTTGTTTCTTAACAATATACTAATAGACTGAGAACTTTCACTGGAACGTTGGTGAAAGGCTTAATATTTTCAGAACATGGGTTGACACTATTTTTTCCAAGTGGAAAAAGACCCAACAAGCTTGTTAATATAAACTTGTAATATAAGCTGGACAATTAAAACCAAACCAAAAATCATGTTTCATTTAAAAAAATACCAGCTTTGGTACTTATAACAAAGCCAAAGGAGCAGTTTCTGTTTCATTGCTAAGACTTTCTTTATTTAATGCAATACCTGATTTTCTGTGCCTTTGCTTTATTTCACTAACATTTATCTCCTTATTTGTCTGCATTTTTCCATTTAGACACCTTCTCCTGTAAAATCTTCTGCCAAACTTCAACTCCTCCCTGTCTTCCAAAAACCCCCTTCAAGGCCTGCCTTTGCTGCACTGCCTACAAATCACTGTCACCTGGCAGTCTTGATGCTGGAGGCCATCTGTGACCATGGTGACTTCTGATTTATGTGAGCACACCCATCTTCATTGTTATTCATGCCACCTTCTTTCATACATTTTTCCCTTAGTCACTCAATTTCTTGTCTTGGGAAGATGGAGTGCAAGGACTCTGGGGTGGGAGCTGCCTAAAATAATGAATATAAGGTGCAAAACAGATGTAGAGCTTTGTGAAAAATATGTCAGGAGATAGTAAAATGTTTGAAGTGCATATTTGTCAAAACAAGATTGTATCAAATTAATTGTGGAGGAAGATGTGTCTACCAAAATACGTAGGCCAGAATCACTGATCTTGCCAAAGACTGGAAGGGTTTTGGTGACTTAGATATCTCATAAACTTCAGGCCTTAACAAGGTGCCATCTAACACAGAGTAACATTGAATCTTTTCTGAATTTTCATGTCTTTCACACCTCTCAGGATATGCCAGATTGGGGAATGTATCTTCTTTCATACATGGTTAAACACCCAGCGCTGGTGACGGAGACTGGGGTGTGGTATGACAGAGAATTTTCTGGTAGATCTATCGCATATGGGACTCCTCTGCCCCAGAGACTTCTCAAGGGACTCATTAGGAAAGCTTTTTGGCTGCCATGTGTCTCTGGAAAGAGTCCAACTGTTTACCCTTTTATAAAACCATATAAAGGCAAGATAGGAAAATACCTAAGTGGAAAATATATAAATCTGTGCAAAGAGAACTTTGCAAAATCTGTGCAAAAAATCAGAAGAGACATTGTTTGGGAAAACCTGTATCAAGTGATCATGAAATTAATTTAGTGGTAGTTCAAACATTTTAGAAGAACATGATCTATTCAACAACAGGGGCCCAATCCTGGCTGTGCTGAAACAATAATAGTGCTAAAGTAGTTACAAGAGAATTCATGTAAATGAAGGTAATTTCTTCTCCATATCCATGGATGATGTGTAATGTCTATCCTGCCTCTGTACATTTTCACATGCCCTAGCAACAATCTGAGATGACTTTGGAGAAAGTTGGCTTATCTGTGCACAGAGCTGTGCTGCAGAATCAGCATAGCCTTTTTGATTTATTTTTCAAAGCTCTTCTGCATGGTTTCTGTCTTGATTTTTTTGTCAACTTGATATAGTACAAATCTCTAGGGATGCATTGTGCATTATATGAAACTGGTGTTGCTGTTGTTGAGGCAGGCTCAAGCAAAGAGTTTGTTTGTGGAACTGTTTTATGTTAATTAATAATGTCAAACTTCTGAAGAAATATCTCTTGTAGCAATCTAAAGCTGACTTTGTAGAGCAATCTCTTCACTCTTCCCTGTAGTTTTAATTTTTCTCTATGCCTTGCTTCCCCTGATGAACTGTTTTTGCTTTGAGACTTGGCTGATTAATAGCTTCATGTCAGTGCTCTAATTTGAGCCTGATTTGCTAGAAAGGTGCTGAGCACATCATTGAGTCAGTGGGAGGGGCTGGTATTCAGCACTTTTACAAACCAGAACACTTACTTCAATGCCTCTGTATGGGTTCAGGAGCCTGATTTAGGCTCCTATTTTTATTAACCAGAGTAATGGCATCCAAATATATTAACTGGTGTGTTCTCTGAATAGCTGCAGCTAGTATTTAAAAAAAACCCCATGAAGTCACTTAACCAATTTTTAATGGAAGTTGTGTGTCCAGTGCCCTGAGCTTTTCTGAGAATCCTGACTTGTCCCTTTTGTTCAGCATAACTCTGGGCCAGAAGGTGTATCGGCTTTCTTCTGTGCATCAGCTTTGCTAAATATGTATTCGGTTCTTCTACTTGCTTGAAACTGCCATGCCAGTGCAGCTGGGACATGGTGAATGCCCTAAAATGTGAGGACAGTCAAGATTGCATGGATTACTATAACTTTGATTTGAAAACATGAGCATACAGAATGTGTTGGGGCTCCAAAGTGTGAACAAGGAAGTAACAATGAATGTCCATGTTCAACATTTCTCCAAAAGGCCCTGTGAGTCTTTGGTCCTACTGAATTTCTCCTTGCATAAATTGACTCAATGAACATGTCAGATCCTGAAACCTAGCAGGCTTTTGCAGCTGGTATTTGAAGTGAGCTGCAAAACAAGACAACCTTTGATAGGTGTATGAATTTGTATAAATGTATGAGGAATTGTTCACATAAATCCCTCTGCTGTCACAGTGATTTATTACATGTGCAAAGCTCATGACATCCAAATGGAACTGTAGCTGTGCTGCCTAACAGCTGGACCTGAAATGAATTAATGCAGTATCATAATTCAGTAAAGGAGCTCTGCTCATGCCACAGAACCAAAGAGCAGCATATGAGTGTTTTATCAGCCTAGCAGTGACCTGAGAATATATTTACACAAGTATGTAGTATGTATTGCTCTTCTATTCATTATCCTATGCATTAAGACGTTATTTCTGTGGTATCATATTGGGATTTAACCAGAGGAGCCAAAGATGTAAAAACATACAGCTAATTGAAAATGTTAATAGAAAAACCCCCTAGAAAACAGCTCTTTGACCATTTCAGCTCTTTGACCATTTCCTTTTATATTCTTCCCTATCTGAATTGATCAATGCACATGGTCAGATGATTGACAGTCTCCTTCTCAGCTAAGCATTAGGAAAGCTGCACATGGTGGATGAAATACCCTCAAACTCAAATTGAATGCCTCAAATCCTGGAACTGGATTGTGTCATCCTTCTTATGACAGCCAGTAGCAGAGATGGTGAAGTAGTGTAGGCTGTGATGTATTGAGAACTTTACCTGTAATACATATTACTGTTGGACATTGCTGTATAGAGATTTTTTTAGCAGAAAAAATGTGAAAACCTAAGTTATGTGAAAGCTTGCTTTCTTGTTTCAGGTTTGTTGAAGTTTTTCTCCTTAAGAAGGCAGCCTGCTTCAGAGAGGTTTATGATTCCATCTCTCCTGAGACTCATCAGTGCATGGCATGAGTGTCTGAATGGTGCCTTGTGCCCCCATGATAGAAAATTGTGGAATCAGCAGGAAATTACCCAGTGTTTCATACTTGGTCTGGTCAAACATAGATCATAATCAGATCTCCATTGAAGAAGAGCTATTTCGTGAATATTCACTTCTGTTTTGAGGAAGCCCAGAGAAAGGCCAGCAGCCCTCAGTGGTCCCTAGAGTAGAGGCCTTAGGATTGATTGCTGCTTTGTAGTTCCCATGTTTTTTTCCTAGACTTGAGGTGGCTGTGTGGGATGGTAGTGCCATAGGGCTGGGCTGTACTGCACTATTTGCAGCATGGCAAGTAAACCCAGCAGTTATGAAATCTCATCTTTTCCCCCTTTCATTGCACAGATAAAAATGACATCTGCCAAGAAATGAAAAAGGAGCATGGCAGGAAGAAAAATACCATGGTAAAGGCAACTTGAAGACTCCTGATCCCCAGTGTTTGGCCTAGGCTATTGTATTCTTTTGTCCCATATTTCCTTATAAGGCTGCTGGTATCTTGAGCAAGTTCAGATCCCTCTAGCCTGACCCTGGAGAAAGAGACAATACTCAAGTATCAACACAAAAGTTATCCTGAATCCTATGTATCTTGTTAGCTATGACATTCATATCACAGCAGATATTTCTGTGTGCAGCTCTGTGGTCTCATGTATGTATTTCACATATAATTTGTAGGTATTTACTGATGAAAGGTGAAATCTGCAAAGTAACAACACAGAACTCTATAGGTAATATAAGGGATACCATTTTTCTTGCTCTCCCCTTGATTTCTATCAACTGTTTGATGCTATCTCTAATAGTCCAGTAGCCCTGCTGCCTGTTTCAGAAGTGCCAGGAAGCTGGTGCTTTTATTATGATCTTTCCAGATATTATAGTCTTCATTTTTATTGTGTTATAAATCCTGGTTCATAACGTGTCCGCCTAATTTGTTTTCTCTTGCTTCTAAATGTAGGCACAATCTCTTTGATTGCTCTTACAGTTGGTTATGAATTCATTATCAAATTCAAGGGATGCTTTTTTCTCCTCCATTCTGTGCCCTTTTCAAAGTCTCCCCCACAACTTATTTATTTACATCTCAGCCCCCATTAATCATTGCCATATGTGCCTCACTTTGCAGAGATACTCTGGGCCACTCATGGCTGTTGAACAAATGTAGAAGACACACATGAGTTGCTGGTCATACTCTACAGAGAGAACAGACCACACAAAGACACAAGCTCCAAAGACTGAGAAGTCAAAGGCACACATTAAATTAATATGGACCAGCTTTTTACAGCCAGAGAGAGAGAGAGGGGGAAACCCTGACTTCTGTTTTTGCACAGAAACTGATTACATGGTGATTATTTTAAAGGTCAGGTTTCTGTTGATAATACATCCCTAGGAATTTATTTTAATATGTATCTAGTTTGAGGTTAAGCTCACGAGCTTAATTGGAGTTCATGAAACAGAGTGATTTGGTCTATTGTTCATTAAATAAAATATGCTTCATTTAGATGATAGAAATCTATTTGAACATTCCAGGACGTGTCATTGCTTTGAGCTGTTCAGCTGGTTCCAGCATCCAAGTTGCTTATTTCCATGGTTCCTTAAGGTATGTGTCTGGCTGCTGCAGCAAAGATGGAGCAACAACAATAAGAGACAGAGAAGCATGCTGATGTAGCTATAAAGGAAATATTTTTTCACACAGCATTAATTGATAATAATTAGGGAGTAGAGCCTACTGTTGATGAATGTCAGTGAGATTAAGGGCTTAGTAAGATTTGAAATGACACTGGGTCTTTAAAGGCTCTACTATGATTGCTCTGCCTAAGCACAATAAGTAAAAATAATCCAGAACTTATAAAAAGTTCTTGAGTTCACGATGAAGCCTGAAGATCACAACAGTTTTAGGATGTCAGCTAGTAAAGATACTAAAATCTAAAATTTCTGCTAGACCTTTGCATGGTGCAGATGGTGGTTTGCTTAAAATCTGAGTCCTGATGTCTCAGTACTATTTATCTTGTTAACACATCCCAGTTACTTTTTATTTTTATACACTTAGATTCCTGTCTAAGGGTTCCTGAAAGCTAAAGCAATGAATTGCAGTGGAATAAGTTTCTGTAAAAATTCTAAAGTTGTGTAGCATGTCACCAATGCATTTTTCTGCTAAATAATGATAAGATGATTGTTCTTTCTTTTCCCTAATAGGAGTAATGCACATTGGTGTATGTGTACTTACTACATATTGCTGTGTTTTAGGTATATATACAACTTTATAAGCATTTAGAAATTACAGGGAAAAAATAAAGAAGTGGGCATAATATGAATAAAAACCCAATAAAATCTTCCCTATTTTAGCATATGCTTTTATGTTCCATTTGGGACCCAGAGGAATGCAATCCAGTGTTGCCGTATACTTACTTTTGGAGGGATTTCTCTCAGTGGCTTCTCAATCTATTCAAGCAAATTCAGCTGCAAATACCATGTGCATAAATCCACCAGGGCCTTGTTCAGCATGTAACTCCTGTAGAGTATTTCCCCAGCGCTGTTGCTGGTGTGGTGCTAGAGGTTTGGAAACCCTTCTGGTTCCCTTTTCTTGCCTGCTTCTCATCTGACACTTGAGACTTCTGTCAGCACAAACAGCTTAGCCTACAGGCCTGCTTCTTTGGCTCAAAGGTATGACAAAACTTTTCAGAGCATTAAGTGTGTAGTTGCTAGCATCAGATTTCAACATGTTAATAAATATTATTGCTCCATCAAAAATGCTGGCAACAATGGTAGGAGTCGTACCTTGAGGCTGAAGGTTGATCTCAACAGTAGCCATCAGATCACCATTTCTTTTGCCAAGGTGATGCTTTTGCATTGCAATTTTTTCTATGAACTTTTGAAGATTTATCTCATAAAACCCAACGTAGCACAATTACTATCATTGACAATAGTTCTTCTAAGCCAGTACCATCTTGTCTAGTAATTTGTTTCTATGAAAAGGGTATTCAGATTAACAATCTGACATTTTCTGCAAACCATATAGAATTTCTCTTTCTGACTCTGCTGCAGTAGTCCTTATTGCACTGTTGTTCTGCCCCAGACTGTATTTGCATGGAATGCAGAGGGATACGTGTGATTGCATGGGGCACAGAGGCATGGGATGACTCTTCTGATGTACCCAACTCATGAAGGGATGTGTGTCTCTATTATTTTGAAGTATTATGAAGCTATTAATAGTCTTGCTATACTAGATGCAGTTAATTTTCCATAGCAATCAAGCACCTTTGACAGATTCAAGTTGCAATGAAGTAATAGAGGTAATAGAGAAATGGCAGCTAACATGTAGGCAAATTAAATGCCCACTGGAAGGCAGAGCAATTTCTGTAAATGTGCAGCTTCAAACATAACCAGAAAATGATGCTACAAAGTATAGTGATTTTCACATAATGCATTGTGTGGCATGGGAACAAGAATATACATATGTATGTACATACATACATGGGTTTTCAAGAATTTACCTGGCAGGATTACAGATGTACATACCTTGGACTGTGATTTTTTTCTGACTATCAAAATTGCTACTGAATGTGTCCTTAAATAAATCACAGTGAAGTTCTTGTTGGAAGAAAAACACAGATACACTTCTTGTATGCAGTGTGATAAAATGGCATGTGGTAATGTCCTTAAAATGGTTGCTACAGCCAATAAAGTTGGAATGGTTTTGATGCAATATCCAAATTTATTTATTAAGGTCAAGATGTAGGACTGATAGTTTTAAGACTTGTTACATTTGCATATATTCCCTTAGTTAATATGCAGAGGAGGAAAATCTGTCCCCAAGCTTCTGGGTAATAACGCCAATCAGACTGAGTTGGCACAGGAGATTAATCATTGCAGTCCAGTATCTAAATCAGTACTCCCAGGCTTTGCCCTGTAGATTCCCACTGTTGTTATCCTCTCTTCACTTTGAAGTGCATGTGATAAATGATACTCAGTCTCTTTTCGTTTGTCCACCCCATCAGGGTCAGTCAACCAAGATACTAGCTAAATAAGGAAGGTGCTTATTTCTTAGAAATGGTCTCTAACTAGTATAAGCACAAAGAGAGTATTGTAAATATCCCAGAGGTCACAACCTTTGTTACTTAATGCAATGAGGTTGCAAATTCATAATCCTTAGGTGGAAGTTCTTATCTCCCTACTTCAGCTGCACCATGTTGCCCATTTTAAATGTCTATTGATTTGTTATAGATATGTTTTCTATTGATAAACATTCTCAGACAAAGGCTTGTGTACAGATAGGTTTCCTAAAATGCTGTGCAAGCCCGGAGGAAAGCACTAGTTTCACACCTAATAGAAGTGCTGCAATGGCAAAATAAAACTGTGACTATTTTAATGGCTTGGAGATAATGAAGGGAGTTTTCAGAGTAATTCATGGGCAGGACAGGTAAGATTTCTTTATTTTTGTTAAAAGAAATAAATAACTTCTTGCAGCTACTGTCCTGTGATGGGAAGGTGTGGTATACAGGACCTCAGATGGGAGTCATAACAGCAGGACTTCTGTACCAGATTCACAGCTTGGTGTTAGACTGTGACAGTCGTTTAATTTTCAGTCTCAAAAATAATTGAGCTTTGCTTTCTATCTGAAGCTGTGTTGAAAACTACAGAGGAAACTTGACTCCTTGCTTGGACATTAGCGGTATCCCAAATTAAACAGCAGTATTTCTGTATGCCTGTAAGGTGTATGTCATAGAGACTTGACTTGTTGATATTTTGTGTTTTCAACAGAAAGCGATGACATTCCCAGAGTGGAGTGGTTTATTCAGTAGACAAGTGACAGCAAAAGCTGTGTGACTCAGGGTATGTCTTTCAGTAATTCTCTGTAATTTGTATGTTTATTTCAAAGAAGTGCTACAAATGACTTGTTATTACCTAACATTTCAGAACCTTAGGGATTCTGTATATACTGCATACTTCTCCCTCGTCAGTTTAAAGCCTCAGACTGAGGCAGATGTAGACTATGTAGCAAAACACAAATGTGAGTACTCGAGGGTTTTGGTGGGTTTCGGTTGACTAGTTGTGATAACTTTTAAAACAATACTGTCCTCAGTTTTCTTTTTTGGCCCTTTATTAAAATTAAACATCCTGCCAAAGGCATGCACAGTAGGGTTTGTGCCCTGTCCTAGGAATTTAATACTGGTACCTTGCTTAAGCTGCTTGGTAGATTGGTTGTTGGGAAGCAAGTCCATGTCCAAAGTTTGTGCACAGCACTTAATTTACCACAGTGGGATGGTGGCTACTCAGAAGACTAGAAAATAATGATTTTCAGAGTATGGATTACATTCATAGTTTGGATGTTTGAAAGAGACAGGGGATGAGTCAACAAGGCATTACACTTGAATTTGCCATGGAGGATACTGAGGTCTAGGATGTTTTGAGTTGGGTTATTGAGTGAAGCCTTCCAGATTATTTTAGCTTAAATTTTAAGACTAAGAAAGGGATTATATATCATATTACTTAATTCTTTGACAAAAAAAGAGAATGGGAAGAAAAATCTGCCTGTGCAATTCTCAAACTGGGAATGTTAGTTTAGTAATAGTTCCAAAATGCCCTCTGAGCCTTTAATGGAAATTAGGATTAACATGATGATGACTGTTATTATTTCAAAATCTGGGTGTTAAGTTTACCACTATTTACTATGATTTCTTATGCAAGAGAGGTCTGAACTTAGATCTAACATTCTCTACAAACTTAAATCTTCTTGATGCAGGAGAGATGAAGGAATCTACTTTTTTTTTTTTTTCTTTAATCAATCTTTCCTTTATTTCGGGTTTTGTTTATGTTTGTTTCTGTTTAATGTTGCTGCGCTCAGATCCTTCACATTGCAAAAGTTTTAGGCTTGCTGTGGGTAGATAAAGATTCCCTTGCAGCTGACAGAAATAAAGATAGAAAGCAAATCAAATCCCAGCAGACAATAAGTGCTTTGCTGCTCTCCCAAACTGGTTTCAGGGCTTCAGTCTTACAAGTGAACATACTGAGAAATAAACTTAACTGCCAGTGGTGCTGAGTAAGAATCCACAGATCAGAGACTTCATGATGGGCCTTGGTTCAAAGTATTACAAGCTTAGGTTCTTTTGCTTTCTGTTCCCATGTCCCCTAAGCCTCTTCTTCCCTATTTCCAAATAATTTTAGATTTAGCACATCTCCAGGTTGCCTTTATCTTTTGGGTAAAAACAGGCAGAATGTAATGCAAAGAAGAAATGTCAGAACTTTTCTAGACCTGCTCAGTTCAATTTGGTTTATAAATTAAAAATTAGGCTAAGGAAGATGTATTGTTATTTCATCCAAAGCAATCAGCTCCAAGTAGTTCTACTGAAGGAAAAAACCCTATAATTACCTGTACTTTTGTTCTCCCATTTATCTATATAAACTGCTAAATCTGTCTCTAATCCTACACTGTTTCAGCAATTTCACTTTTAATACCTGTTCCAAACAACACAGCGCACCTTCTCCTGAAGGTTTTTAATGTTTTAAAACCTTCTTCACTCTCCTTTTCCATGATGGGTGGGGCAAAAATGGGCAGAAGAGGCCACTCAATTCTTTCATGAATGGAAGGGAAGAAAATGTCCTGAGAGAGAAGCTATTTCTGCTCTTTTAAGGTAGAAATAATAGCAAATCTTGAAAAGTGGGATTACAGAATAGGCATCAAATCTGAGGAGTATATTGTTACAGCTAGTCATGGACATTGTGCACTCTTAGTGATTGCTTAGCATTTTCCTCACTATTTACTTTTGAGACCTGGCACACTTTATGCATCTCACTGGGTTATGTTTCCCTTTCCAGATAGATAAAGGTATTTTTCTACCTGTGGAGATAGAAGGGAAAAGTCTCCCTACTGCTGAAGCTTCTTGTTCCCTATGTCAGATCCGATCCCTTTTTAGGATGGGATGTCCATAAGATTAGAGATGAGAACTTACCAGTGAAAGTAAACATATGTTGAAAATTGTTCAAACCAAAACCTGAAATGTGCTTGGACTCTGTCCATACCCTTTTAATGTTGTTGTTATTTACTCATAAACTTTCTAGTCTGATGTCACTACTATTAATCACAACAAAATGTTGAAGTAGCATTATAATGCTTTTTATTGTTTTTCTTTTATATTAATGCTATTCATGGAAAGTATTTCAGGTTCATAAATTATTTCTGTTTTTATGGAGAATCTTATTCTAAGCATTACCTGTATCTTACTAGGGAACACAATGTTCCCTGTTGAAATGATGAGCTGTGTTTAACTAGCAAAGATGGCTATATGTTTTCTGTGTGAACGTGTGTGTATGTGCATGTATGTAGTAACAGATGTGAGTTACCCTGCATAGCCTGCCAAAGAATTGGTTATTGAAACTATTTAATGATTAATTAGGGCAAGCAGAAACATGTGCCCGCACACCCTGTCACGACTGCACAGCAAGGCATTCCCTTTGAGGAAGCATGCATTTCTTGCACATATGGTCTGCAGTAGACTTAGACAAATCGAAACTTCCTTGGCTTTTTGTGTTAGGGACCGAGAACATATATGTGGGCACTGGTGTGTGTGGCAGCTGCTACTTGAATTGAAAGGGCTGGAAATACAGGCAATGCAAGTATTTTGTACAAGGCTGCATGCAGTAGTGGCAAAGCTGGAAACAGACACAGGTCTCGGAATGATTTAATCTAAACATCCTCCTCTATACTACCCAAACAGAAAGGAAATAGGCTGTGGTGGAAGGTAGAGAAAGAAAAGTTAAACTTTATCTCTGCTCAGAAAAAAACTGTCTTTGTTTGCAGAATCTGCGTGTTCCTGTTACAGCGTTCCCAGCAAGAGAAGTGTTAAAGCAGCATTCAGAGTCCTCATTCCTCCTGGGATTTGGAATGTAACAGCAGATGCCAAGGTTACCTTTGTCCTGTCTTCCAGTGAGGCTCTAGTGCAGGCACAAACAGAATGCTGCTCTTCTTCCTTTTTTACTCTCAATACCAACAATAATCATGGTTTCTTACAATGATTCCATTTAAATTATGAAGAATGAAGGTAGGGGGACTGTCTAGTTTGTTTTTTTGTGGACAAATGAAGACTGGTCACTGAGTTAAAATCTTCTTTGCTAAGGGATTTCCAGAAGCCAATGCTGTCGTGACCTCTCTCATACCAGGTGGGAGTTGGCAGCATTTACCACAACCAAGGTTGAAAACCATGACACAAAATCCCTGAGCTCTTCAAGATCACCTCGTAGCTGAAGCTTTCTGCACTGTAGTTTCTCTGCTTCCCTTTTTTGTCTGTGCCAAGTTGGTGTTAATCACCATAATTCTGGTTTAATAATTTGTAATAATTCTGATGCAAAAAAAGGCAGTGCTGCCTAGTGGATAGATGATGAAATTAGGATTAAGAAAATAAGAGATGACTGATCTCTTATATGACTGATTTGTGGGGTGATTATGGTGAGATTGCCATTCTCTGCCTCAGTTTTCTCCTTCTGTAAATTGGAGGCAATTTGTTCACTTTGCATTTGCCCAGCACGGATATGAATGTTGGTCTGTGATGTAAATAAGGTGGATTCTGGTTTTTCATTTTTAATCTCTATTTTTAGCCCTCGTCCTTTGTACTTTGTGTCATCATTTTCACTCTGCGCTTTTCATACAAGACTAAATGGGAGAGGACTCTTTCCTTGATGGTAGCTCACCTGCAGTAGCCAAGATACAATGTTGACAGAAAAAGCAGGGAGGTGAAGTTCCAGACCACTCATTTTGGCAGATGACAGCAGAAACAAATGTGTCTCACTTCTGCCCTACTATTTACTCAAGCAGAAAACAAAACAACAGAGATGGGAAAAGATCTGAAAGAGCTGTCACAGAACAAGTGCACCATGCCAATAATTTGAAGGATTAAGGACCCCAAGCTGTATGTCCTGACACAATAGCTAGGGCCATCCTGTTCGCTGGGTTCATGGATTAGAGGGATGTTTCATATGATTCTGGTTTTCTTTTCAACTCTGGTTGAACAAACATAGCCTGTGTGCTTGCAAATCCCTTGTTAGCAATGCGAAAGGTCAATACAATTTCCCTTTCACTACACTCTATGATTTTGCCTTTAGAAAATGTTGCAGTTGGTCTGTCTGGATGCCTTCACAGAATCAGCATGACTTTGTGTCTGGTTTAAATGGTGTGATGAAGAATGGTGGGTAGCCCAGAGAAGGGGCTTGGAGTCAGTACACCTACATTGAATTGGAGACACGGGGAGACTGATCTGAGACACACTTGATTTTCTTGTTTAAGCTGCTGTCTTATGAAGTAGGGTAGTTCAACTGTGAAATGCACTTTTTTTTCAGGCTATGGCTATGGAAATGGCAGGATTTGGAATCAGTGATGTCACAGATTTTATTTTAAAGACTTCTCTGTTTTACAAATAAAAAGGTGATGTTGCTTTAGTGCTGCAGAAAGTTTATCTTGGCTTGAGTCAAGCAGGGATTTTTCTTCTTTTCACATCACTTCCAGCAGGCTGTTAAGAAGCTGTCCCATCCAGTTCCTGTGTCACCTCAGGGAGGGGATTGCCATTCTGGCACTAAATATGTGCCTCCTTTAACATAATCTAGGGGCACAATTTACGAATTTCATGGTCAATGAGATATATTCTCATCATCAGCAAAGATGATCACAGAAGTCCCACAAACTTCAGTAAGTGAGAAATATTTGTGCCTGTGTACTTATTACCTATGAACATTTGTCATTAAGAATCTAAAAATTTACATGGCTTGTGGGAGTACAGAAAAATTTCATTAGAGGTATCACAGCTCCTGGGATGGCATGTGAACTCAAAAACTCCCTGTCTAATGAAGGGTCACTTCTCTTTCAACCTCACAGCTCAAAATTTCCATGGGAAGGGATGGGGGTGGAGAGCAAATGTGCAGCGTAGCTAAAGTCTTAGAACTAAGAAGGATTCAGATATATGTTTGAGTGCTTTTTTTGTCTGTGTTGCTGCACAATCCATTTATCTCTGTTTTCTCATACCAGTTATTTAGCCATTACATTTATCTTGTTTCAGTGAGGGTACTTAGATTAGCATTAAAATTCCAATCCACCTGGGTCCAGTCAGAGTTGTTAGTGTGATGCAGTCTTTGTATGTGCACACAGGACAAGCCCCTTAGAGAGAGAGATGCCCGTCAATTGACAATACTGTGAAGGCTGTTAGTTGCTCTCAAAGGCCTCTACCTGAAGTATCAGCACTGCTAGTTTCCTCCTGGTATTTGTCCCTGAGAGACACCGTTCAAGAGAAGAATAGGGTTCAGTCCTTGCTCTGGGGCAGTTTGCCTAGGATGCAGTAGCAGTGGGGGATATTCATTCAGATGTCTCTGCATTGGATTCAAAGCATTGACTTTGTGATGAAAGATTTGCTCCCTCTGGTAACATAGCTCTTTGCGAGAAGGGCTGAGCTCACTTCCTCGTGAAACCATTGGCCCTAATACACACTTCAAGCTCTCGTGTTCACGTGTCATCTTAGACTGACTGCTGTTATTAGTTTGGCTGCTAGTAAGATAACAGTCCATTACATGCTTTATTTAATACAGCCTGGACACAAGCAGGAAGGCAGACTTCCTGCTTTTGAGAGAAGCAGGAAGATGGGGCATTTCAGGAGACAAATGTTTGGTATTTACAAAATGCATAGCAGATGGGCAGCTGTAAAGTCACCTGCTGACAGCAGTGAGGTACAAAGCCCTCTCCTGTTTCAGAGGAAATGCTTGTTTCTCACAGATAGCCCAAGTAAGGTTGGAAGGGTTTTTATCTGCCTCAGCTACATGGGGCAGGCTTTGGGTTTGAGCATATTTTGAAAAATATCTGCTCTTATATAGGTGAATTTTCAGAAAAGTCCAACAGCTTTGAAAACTGGGTGATGTATGTAAGTGTGCTTTCACTGAAAATCGTCATTTCTCCATGGTTTGACTTGCAATGGCCTGCTGGTCTGGGTGGGACTGGTGTGGTGGCCATGCCAGTGCTGAGGTTTTAACAGACCTGACTTCTGTGTTGCCAGCAGAAAAGACCTACATTTCTGCATTCCTTGTGATCTTGTCAACTCATTTTTACTGTTCCACAGTGTCCATAAGCAACTGTATAATGCAAGGATCGTGGGAGTGGTATTTCAACAGTGCAGATAAAAAATACTGTCCAGAACTTTTTGCACTGAGAAGCACTAATGCCTTAAAGCGGCAAAACCAGATTTACTTTGTGCTGGTAGATCTCTCTGAAGAATGAACCTATCCTGCTAAGCATCTATCTGCCTTCCCCACATAAAAACCTGGAACAGAATAGCTCTTCTAGATTGGTGGCTTGACATTCCTGGGTTCAGAGATGAACCAGCGAGTCCCCAGTCTAATAAAAGGTACTTGAACTGGTTTCTAGAAGCGCAGTATCAGGAGCAGAGACAGGCAAACAATGCTTGCAGACCCTGAACAGATCAGGAGGGAACAAGGTTACAATGTTTAACTATCTATCTACCTACATTGCTCCTGGCTTCTGCCTCTGTTGCATGAAGATGTACATATAGACTTGCACACATCTGGCATTTCAGTAAGTTTCTAAATTAAAAAAGAGCATTTCAGCTATTAGGTCAATCCCAGGCATTGCTTTCAATTATTCTCGCAGATGGCTATTGTTATGATGGGATGTTTTTGGGGGTTTTTTGAGGGGCAGGATACCATGAATAAAATCTCATTTTTTTTTTCTTGATGCTATTAAGCCTGGATAACATGAGGTTTTGTGCCTAAGTGGGTTCAATGGCTTTGGCAGGATGCCACAAATTTTATCACCCTTCTCTCCATCGGATGAGAGAGAAACAGACATCTATTTTCTGCCCTAGCTGGATTTCAGATTTGAGATTTCCCGGCTGTCCATTCTGCTCTGAGATGATGATCACGTTCCTCTCTCCTGGGGATTTCAAGAAGCAGAGGGCTGCTCGGGATCATCACTGCAAACTTCCTGTCCCCATCTGGAAGGCAGCTAGCCTGCCTTTTGTATTTATTCATCTCTCTGAAATGAAGGAGATTACTCCAGCTGCCCTTGAGAGGTTAGTGTTAGAGTTAGAGGGAACTAACTCTAACAAGTTAGAAGTTTGGGGTTAAATGTCCTTTGTGTCTTCTGGCCATTGAAAACAAAACGTGTTTGATCTTTTCTCAAACAAATTTACAGATTAAGATCTAATTAGTTTATTTTGGCAATCGGTTTGAATTATTTGGTGACTTTTTTGATTCATGCATAGTATTCAAGAAAAGACAAACCGCATTCTTATGGCTGTCAGTATATTAAAGTCAACAGGAACTTTGAAGGTGAAAAAGAAAGAAAACACAATGATAACATCTGACTATTAAAAAAAGTCTACATGATGTGCCATGTTAGCCTGAGAAGGATGAAATTCCCTGTATGTCCATGGTGTTTCTTCCTTACACAGAGGCAGTAGTCAGGCCATCTGTGGATTGATACCTTCATGTGTTTTGTCTGTATGCTCTTGAGTCTGGACTGCCTTTCCTCCACTTTTGTGGAGTACCCAAGCTGATCTGGGAGTTGGGCTCTAAGCATTAATGAAACCAAAATAGTAATACTAATAGTAATATTAATCCAGTGAAAAGCAGTGTGAATGAGAAAGGGATTTCCCCTCTCCTCTATTTGATCCTTTTTTTCCCCCTATGGAGCATTTAGTGATTTACCAGAGACCTCTTCCCCCTTCCTTCGTCTCTTCCTCCCCATTCTTCAGTGACTCGCGTTACACGCAATCGAGACACCGATGGCTGCACAGAACGCCCCTTGCTGAGCCGTGTACCCACCCGCACCGGTGCGCGGCTTGCCCAGCGCTCGGTCCTCGGCCGGTTTCACCACCCAGGAGCTAACAGCGCCCGACACGCGCAACAGGTCGGGCAGGGCCCTCCGCGCCCCCCGTTCCCGGGCTGCCCGCTCGGCGGCCGCCGCGCTGCTCCCGCCTTCCTCCGCTTCGGCCTGGGCTCGCTTTCCCGACTGGGAAGCGCAGGCCCTCTTTCCTCCTGGTTCCCGGCAGGGGCTCGCTCCGTGCCGGCGCCGAGCGGGTGGTTCCCGCGCCGCTGCCGCCGGGCGGGCGGGGGGCGGCGCCCAGCGCGGCCGCCGCCTGCCGGGGAGCCGCGGCGGCGCGGGCGGCTCGGCTCGGCTCGGCTCGGCGCGGCTGCGGCGTCCCGTCCGGGCGGGCACGGAGGCTGCCGTGCCGCTCCGAGGTAAGCTCTTCTGTGCGGGTAACTTTGCGGGTCGGCCGGGGCTTTCGTAGCTATGGCAGCCGGTCATTGCCCTCCGTCTGCGATGGAAATCGCTTTGGCTCCATTTTATTCTTGAGATTATTTATATCCATAAGGACTAGTCGTTCTTTAAAGGGCCATTATGCTGTGGGATATTAGCGCCTCTCTGTTTTTCCTAGTATCCAGAGACAGTGTCGATGTTACACCACAATTTTTGCGAGCCTTTATTCAAGCCGCCTTATTTGCAGGTAGAATGGATTGCAGATGCAGAGAAGTAGGTTTGGGAATGAGCTTCTCGTGCTTGTAAATAGAAGTGCTGTATTTCTGTCAGGGGGAAGGGAGAGCAGATTACAACATTGCTTTTAAAATGAGAGGGAATGCACACGGGCATTTTCTGTATACCTTCGGACTCAGCAGACTGAATGAATCTGGTGCGGGGAGTGTGTGTCTACTTGTCCCGAGAGAGCTAAAGCCAGGATGTATGCATTACGGTTGTTCATTCATCAGCGGCTGCAGATAATGCAATTACCAAGTCAGCGGCGCATGGATGCTGCCCTGCGTGCGACATGCTGAGAATACTGTACTTTAGGAAGCCAACACTTGCTATGGTTTGGATAAAATAGAAGCTGGGAATCGCCCAAACCGTTGTGTCTTTGAGCGGAAACTGGTTGGTCTCACTCTATTGTTTCTGAAGATTTGTATTTTGTGTGCTTCTCTGCAGAGGTGTAAATACCTTTTGCAAGCAGTTCATAAGGAATTCAGGAGTGAAAAATAATTGGCAACAGCTTCAGGTATCACTAGTGCCTCATGAATGGTAGGTGGTTTAAATGTCTGAGAATATGCAGTAGTTTTAGTCAAATCCTATCATAGAAAGGGCTTCATTTAGCTCTCAGTTTTTTATTTACAGATCAGATTCTGCAGCTGGGGTATGGCTATTCACTCCTGAGGTGTCTTGGAAGGGAAGGAGAAAAAAATCACCAGCATGATTGCCATGGACACAACAATTCCTTATTTATTTATTAGGCTATTAGGGTAATGAAGAAAAGCCATGCCTGCCCTGCTGTGCAGATCTCATTTCAGCAAAACTGCCTGGGCTCCTGCTGTTACCCTTGTTTGATTTTTAACCAGTAAGTGCCCTACGCTCGTGTCTGTGCCGTGGTTGTTACTCCTTTATGTATGGGTTCTATAAAGGAGTCCCCAAATCAAGGGCACCTGAGTGCAACCCAGATGGTTGATAGTGGGATTTGTTCTAAGTAGAATCTTATCTTCACTCTTCTGCCCAAAGATCAGTGTTTCCTTATTTGTAGTTGTTGCTTTTATATTCTGCATGGTATTGCTATTACCATGGTATTGCTATTACCATTGCTGCTTTGGGTAAATATTTGGTATATTAGTATTTCATTTTGTAGATTATGCCACTTGAAGTTCTCTCCTGTATGTCTTGATACCTTGTCATAAAAAGACATCTGTCCGAAATACTTCTCTTTCTAAGACGTCAGACAAGGCAAGGGCTGGTTTAACTTGCACAAGGTTAGTGACCGACTGGTACCTCTTGGCATCTAAAGGCTGGGCCATATTGGTTCTGCTGCATGGGTAGACCTACCAAAAACATGTATGTATCACATTTGAATGTCCCTAATGAATCCCTTTTCTTTTTCTTTTGCACTCCCCTTTTCCTCAGTAGGCATACTTATTATCTTTAAATAGGAATAGTTATTTTTAAAGATAATCCTGTTCTGTAAAGCCAATATAGATTCATAATGATATACAGTGATATAAGTATCACTTATATCACTATATATAGAGTTAAATATAAATGTAATATAATTATAATAAATAGGTATAATATAAATATAATAAGTAAGATATAATAGAAATATTAATATAAGTATAAATATTTATAGAGTTAAAACACAGCACGTGTGCCTTTTTTGGAATACATCAGATATTTTGTAAACAGACACAGAAACACACATAGACACAAGCTCACACCTAAGCTGTTTAGAAGAAGAAAGAAACAGTGCCTAATAAATTTCACATGCCCAGGAGGCTAATCTAAAAGTCAGGAAGGTAAGAATTATGTGCTCCGTGTGAGTATTATTAGCAGCTTCCTTTTTCTTTGATACATAACTGATTCAAAGGGTACAAATGGAAGGGTTCCTCCAAAGGAAGGTCATGTGATAAACAGGTCTCTTCTTGTGTTTTCTGTTTGTAGGGGAGGGAAAATATTTGGAGTAGGGGGAAAGGAGAACTCAGAGAAACTTTGAAGCACTCTGCAAATGTTGAATTACAAGTTTACTGCTTTTGCAGAGGTTGAATCCAGGGGAGAAACAGGAATGTTAAACCTTTGTGAAAATTACATGTTGTAGATTGAAGAATGCACTCTGTATGTGGGTGCAGTGTATGTGTGTGCGCACTCGGGTCACTATTAAGACATGGCAGCAGATCTCACAGAATTTACACATACTGATGTGGTAGTGTATACAATGTGCTAATTAATTGATGAATCCGCTACAGAATGCTTTGTAGCAATGGTGTTCTCCAGTAGGGAGCTACACTGGTTCATTCTCTGTTCCTCCGTGTTTCTTTGGTGTTATTTTTCAGTTTTTTGTACCTTTACTTTGATAAATGCCCATTTGGTCTTATGATGGCACAGTGCATATGGGGGACCAAAACAGTGCCCTTGCTGGTTCTGTTTGCTTTAAGCAAAAACTGTAATATATATCTCCTAAGATGGATGAACAATTGTGATATTTTCTCTCTCTGCTGAGCCCTTTGCAATGAGCCACAGAGGTTCTGTTGGTCTGATCCTGAAGTCTTCAATCTCTTCCATAATCCCATTATCTGCTGTGGTGCTATATATGTGAATGAGCATTAAGGAATTAGGTTGTACAGTGTGTGTTGTTTGTGGTGCGAGTTAAGACAGGGTCAGCACTTTCATTGCTTAGTGTAATTTATATTAGAGCAGAGACTACCTATAGTATTATGGAAACTGCTGTGCCTTTAAGAACAGACAAGTTTTCTTTTTTGAGAAGCTTGCTTTTTTTTTTTTTTTTTGTGTGCGAGATATTTGATTTGGATTTATTCAGCATTGGGAAATGTGCTGGCAGCATGGATAAAGTTGAGTGTTCTTTGAAAATTGTTTTTACTTCAGGCCTTTGAAGTTCTCAGTCATGGGTAGGTTGTTTTAGTCTTTACTCTTATTGTGTAAAAGACTATGCTAGGGCTTTTACTTGCTGCTTAGGATCTCTGAAGTAGGAATATAATTGCCTGGGTTTTCAACAATGTTGGATACCCAGATGCTTTCCTTCACTTTTTCCTTTTCCTTGGGTGACTGGTACGTAGTCTGTATATGTAGATAGGGCTTTATGAACCTGACCTTAGACTTTAGTATGATTTCTGCCTCTGCTCCTTTGCAAACTGTATTGTGACCCTTCTGCTTGTCACAGTATAAGCAGGTTTTAGACTCAGTATTTGGATCAGTTATAGGAGAGGGTTTGGGAAGTGATGCTGTCATGTCTTCACACTCAGCCAAGAGAATGCTCACCCAAGCAAGACAGTAAAGGCAAATGTGCTACTGTAGGTGTCTTTCAAAGAAGGTGTCATACCGATGCCATACGTGCTTGGGTTCGTCGTCAGCACTTCTGAATTCTTTTTGCATGAAAATTGATCCATGCCAAGCTGCTTGGGCAGTGGTGGTCAGACACTTTGTGATAACTCTGCCAACTAGATACAGTCATGCCTCACTCTCATTAGGGTTGCTAAAACAGACACTGTGCCATCACAGACAGAAATACGATTTAAATACTGGAAGAAATAGCACTTCTGTATATCCTTTTTCATGGTTTCACTAAGATATAATGAAGCATGATTAAGTCGTTTTGGATTCTTGCATCATGGATGCTGTTCTTTAGAATGTGTTTAGGAAAACAAATACTATTAGATGAGAATAATGAGGTAGAAAAACTGGTTTGTGATGTGCTTCTCAGATCAGACACTTTGTATTGGAATTTGGGTGTGTAAATGCCCATATGCCAGTTGGTATTTTATTCTTTCTCACTTTCTTTACATCTTGACATTTATCTAATATGTACAATTTAAGCCTGGGTATTTGGATTTCTTACCTATTCAGAGTAAGAGGAGATGATCTAGATTGATTTCTGGGCAAGTTGGTTCCATATCCTGGGTGAAGTCTCTCTAGCCACAGAATTACATTGTAGCACTAAATCTGTTTCTTATCTACAAATGTGAGCATAGCAGGCAACTCTGTTATCACTTTCCAGTTGAAGGAAATGAGACGTGGAGAGGTAAAGCAATTTCTAAAAAAAATTATCTTTTATATCCATAGCCAATCTTGTAACAGTTTATTGATGTTTTCCCTCTTCATGAACAATAAAAACTTTGAAGTGAGTGACCTTATCTTAGAAAGCAAACTGTTGCTAAAATTATTCTTTGCTAGGAAAACTTCTGAAATAATTCTACTTCCTCTTGCACTGAGAACTAAGAGAAGAGTATTTGGTTCTGTAACAGCTGGGGGTTTTCAATGCCTCCATCAAAATGGGTAAACAGGAAATGGCAGCATGCAGGAAAATGTAGTTTGTCTATAGAATTGATTTATAGCTATAATATTCTTTCAAATAATCAATTATTTGCACATAATCACAATGTGAATGAAATCTACCCCAAGACCAGAAGTTTATTCTGGTTTTGAATAAACACTGCAACGCTCATTCACATAAGTAACAGAAGTTATATTTTTCTTAGAGCAGAATGAACACAATTAGAATGAAGGTGACTGTTTGGAAAAGAAGACTGATACCAGAATAGGAGTTATTTTTCCTTTTTTTCTATGTCTGTATCGATCCTATAATTTAAGAGTCAGAAGTAGTGGTTGATGAATTATTATGATGCGCTTTGTGAGTTTGCTACCACTTTCCAGTGTCTGCAGTGTTGCCATTACAAGAGACATTCCAGTGGCGCCAGGAAGGCCAAGTCTAATGGTCCTTGGAGTCAAATGCCTTTTTATAATCACAGGCATGGTTTTTCCAAGTTAGGCAAGGCGAGTTAGACGTGTGAGGCCGTAGGAGAGAAAGGCCAGAGTTAGGGACAGTGCACTTAGATTTTTGCCCAGCTACATGTGAGGCAGTGTTAGTGCTCGCTTAGATCAAGACCACAGTTTACAGATGCTAAGAAAAGGCAATGAGCCCTGCATCAGCACAGAATCTTGTTTGACATAATCTGGAGTTATAGCAGGTGTTATCTTAAAAATATTCATATCAATCCATCTGAAAATTGTACGGCATTTATGGTAGATAAGGATATAATAAAAAAAAACAGTCTAGGTATATTTATAGATTTTTTTCCTTTTGTCATTGGTGTTACTTAAGCAAGAAAGAGTGCAAGATTGAACTAGGTCTGTTTCCTGCTCTGAGCTCTTTAAATACTGGGAAAAACTGTTCAAGTAAGACATGTCTTTGCAGTGGTGGTACTTGTAACTTCCTTCTATTGGTCAATTTTGTAGAATTTTATGGAATGAGTGTTGGTTTTATAAATGGTTACTTTTCTGAAAACTTGGCTGAAATTTATTTGTCTGTGAAGTACCTCTAATCCTTATGGAAAGCCTGTTGTGTTTTGGGGACAAGCCAGTCACAAAAGATAAGCTGTACTGAGAGAGTTGCCAGTCATATGGCACTGAGCTCTGCAGACACTTGCTGGATATTAAAGTGTGGTTGGCAGTTTTTTTCTTAACTCTGAATTGAGTTTTGTATGGTCATGACAGGAGGCAGACAGGCAGTGCTTGGCAGGGGAGAAGACCCCAGGAGGATTAGGTGACCTGTTGGTGTCTATGCTGTGCCTTGGAGGATGACCCAGGTCCTAGATACTGGGTAATGCACTGGCACCTGGGGTCTGACTTCATACTGCTCCTAGCAGAAAGTCTGAACTGACTGTGAGTTGAGGCTGCCTAAAAAAGCTGTGAGTCCTTGCAGCAGATACTGTGGACTATTTTCAGATGATTCTCACCTCATCTTGCCCACAAGGATAGAATACTTGACTAGAGGCTGTACTGTGGAGAGTCACCTCACAGTGCTGGCTGTTTCTAAGCTTTTCTCTGGCAATGCCAGCAGAGTCACTGAATGCTCATCCGGAGGTTCCTTCCAGGAAGTAAGTGAATTCAGTGCTCCATGCGGTTGTGAGGATACAATCTCTGTCTCCAGAAGCCTTAGAGAAGCTCTTTGGGTGGAATTCCCTCCATCATGTAGTGTGGAAGATATGGCATGTGGTATTCAGTGATGTATCAACTTAGAATTACCAGTCACATCTTTTGTTGCAAAAAAAAAAATTGAATGAATTTCTGTTCACTGCCTTGTTCCAGTATAATGTGTTTCAAGAAGATATCTTCTCACAAACCTGTTTGGCACAAGTCTGCAAAATCGGAAAAGAATATATCACATATACAAACATGTTGGGGGCAGTTAAAAACTATATATGCCCCAGAGTTACAGCTTCCAGAAAAAAAATCATTAGATATTACAGTTTCTCTTGATGCAGTGACATTTGAAGAGTGAGAAATAGCACTCTTATTACACATTTTAATAGGTGACTAGATATTTGGTTTTGTTTCTTGTCTTGAAAAGTCTGTTTGTGCTGTCAGTACAACTAGACTGAAAGCTTCTAGGCTGATTATTAGAACAACCCACTAAATATTTTACATGCTTTAATTTTTAAATCTAATCTTATCTATATATACTTTTCTTCAAAGAGATTACGATATGAGAGGAAACCTTACTACAATATGTGTTAAGAATTTATATAACTTCCTTTAAAAGATTGACAAGTGCAAAGGTTGTGTAAGTATTCTTTTTCTCACTCTATCTTTGCTTCAGTTTCTTCTCTCTTTCTCTGAATCTTTTAGCTGGGTAAGTAACCAAATAACTGTGTCTTTTTTGAGAACTTATATGTCCAGCAGATGTGTGCTTCCCTCGTGTAGGATGATACATGAATGTACAATAAATGCAAATCCATGTGGGAGAAAGTTTACTTTCTTAGAAGGTAGGATGTGCCAAGCAACAGTACTGTCATAAGACTGGGATAGACACACGGTCATGAAGAACACGTGGTTTGTGTCCTACCTTGCCACGTTATGGGGCACCATCTCTTAGCATATCTGTGAGTTTTGAATCTGTACAGCCAACTATACAAATGTAGAAAAAAATCATAGGATCAGAGACTCCAAATCTGGAAATCACATTTCCTCAGGCACGGAAGACACTTGGATTTGAATTTAATATCTTGGGAAAGGCAAGAAAATACTTTACTTGCTATTCTAATGTCTAGATGTTTTGAAGACCTGTACAAATTGTGTTGTGATTCTCCTAAAAGTGGTGCTTAGTTTCGCATATGGCAGTGCGCATATGTGTACACAAACAATGTATTATCATTCTGGACCTTTTTTCTATTTTACTGCCTGGATTCAAAGAGCACTTGCACCAGCTAAGATCAAAGTCCTCATAAGAATAGGCTTGTGCAAATACATCAGAGACAGCTTTTGGACTAAGCTAGTGGGAAGACTGGGATAGGAAGGACTGGAAGAAGCATGAAAAGGCAATGGGGCATAGTGCTGTTGCCGTGGACTCTTGCATGAGGAATGACATGAGGCCTGGGGGGCTCCACCTTTTCCTTTCCTTTGTTGTTTGGCTTTGGTCTGTGATCTGGCATGCTGGGGAGTTTGCATATTTGGTAGTGAGTCCTTTCCTGCCTCGGATAGTATGAGGTAGCAGAAAAAGCTAGCAGAAAAAAACCTCACAGACATTCTAATCTCTCTTTTCTAGCAGTTCACATAGTTTTGTGAGTCTTCCTTTGTGAGGACTTTCATAAGTAATACACTGCTTATTCAATTGTGAGATATATTATCCATAAAAAAATCCTGAAAGTATTGGAAAGAAAACTTCACAATGGCTTCACAGAGGGATTGCTGTCTTACTGGATGTATGACATACTCATGACAGAACAGATCTTCTGACCTGAGTATACTTATTAATAGGAAGTTTTTAATGAAAGTGTTCTTAAAATATGTATTATTTATTACTTTATTTGGCTACGTGGTCTCTAGAACACTGTTCTAAAAATATCTGTGTTTTAATCACAAGACTGTGCTTGTTTTCTTAAAAATTATTTATACTTAAAAAAAGGAAACAAAACCCTCAGAGACCATTTCCTATTACAATTTCTGGGTCACTGCACCCCATTGTATAAAAAATGAATATGAATAGGGTAAATGACTGGCCATCAGTCTTTGTGTTTATGGTGTTGAATGAGTGATTATTAGACTTAAGTCATGTTACTCATGCTTTATTTCTAATTAGCTGAGAGATGTGATGTATCTTTACATGATTGTTGTGATCTTTTATAAAAACATTATTTGGTATCTTTATTGGTGCTAAAACCAAACAGTAAGAACTCCAAGAGAAAGGGTTTATCAATGTTTATCAAGTAAACTAGGTGGAGATTCTTGGGTTAGCAGCCATGGAGAGACAGAAGGGAATCCTGTTACTTAGCTCTGAAGGGTGGAAAGTGGGATAGATTTAGCAGTCAGACATTCCACATAAAATCACTCTGTTCAGTGCAGGAAATGAATGAGGCAGAGGTGTTCCTTCTCCCTACAGCTGGCTTTAACTCATGGCACTCCTGCCAATAAGTCTTTTTCCTCAGTGTACATATTTTGTGTGGCTGTTTCTCTTTGGGTAGAATTTTGATTAAAAAGAATCCAGGTCTTTGTTTTGCAATCAGTTTGCTGGCAGGACTAGAAGCACCTCAACATCTCACCTCAGCTCCTTCAGCTTCTCCCTTGGGAGAGGGTTTTGCAGAGTCCTAATGTGTGCATTTGTAAGACTGGGAGATAGCATCTGGAGAATCACCTGCTATGTTGTGAGGCCTCATTAAAAGAAGAAGAAGAACAACAACCCTTTGCCATCTCACAGCCTTCACTTTTGTTTTTCCTGCTGTCTTGCATTGTTTTTTACTAGCACAAACAAGCTGTGAGCGCGCTCAGATGCGCGTTATTTGTGCCCAGTGAAAGCCATCGCGTTAGGCATGCGCTCATTGTGTTGATCTGAACAAATGTTCTGCTGCTGATACTGTGCTCACTAGAGCTCAGATGCTGTGTGAGCTGTGGTATTTTGTGACTCATGCTTCATCAAGCTGTAACTGTTAGCTGTTATTTAGCCTTTACCAGCGCAAGGGATTTAATATCCGATCTGAACTTATTGGACTTGATGGAAACAATCTCTCATTGCCTTCAATCAGCTAGATTCATCCACAAGGATTTTGGGCTGAGTTGTCAGGATAAGATGTTAAATAATTTCTCCCTTTTGATTTTTAAATTTCAGTACATTGGTCTGCAATTAATAGAGAGTGAGAGAGATTGTAGAAATACTGCAATGGCATTGCAATTGCTTTTGAGCAACATTTGAGGCTCGGTGGATGGTATAGCCCATTACTGCCATACCACAGTTGACATGTTTCACAGGAGATGACAAAAACACCTCTTGAACACCACATTGTTTGGCCTGTGATTCTATCGACCACTGCAGAAATTCCCTGCTGTGAAGAGAAGATGTTTGCAATTTCCAGAGATCAGCACAAGGGGAAGTTCCAGTCATGAGTGTTTCAGTGTTCCCTGTGTCTCTACGGCTTGCATAGATTCCTCAAAAAGAGTTGATAGTAGAGCTCTGGAGAGTGCCACAGATACTACCAGTTCACAGTCCAGTAAAAAAAGACAATGTGGGCATCTCTATCTCTCCTTTCCAGCACAGAAAATTTCCCAATCTTAATATATTTAAATGAACTTTTTAATTTACTTGTTGTCACTGGAGCTGTGTAAGTTTTCTTTTTATTGAATGTGACATTTCTCCTTTTTCTCAAAGATTTCTTTCTGCCTCTTTAGGTGAAGTACTGTGTTGTGTTGTTTGTTGATTGTTTTTTGCTTTTAAAAATAATATAATCTAATTTATATAGTCTGGTATTCATAAAGGCTTGTAGTTCAGCCCTGTGAAATCCTGTGACTAATGCATGATATCTCCTTGTTCTATTATGGAAGTTTACAAGCCTTTGGCTAAGATATATGATAGATATTTCATAGATAGTTTCATTTCTTTTACAGGAAAACTAAAATTTTATGATAAATGATTTCATGCCTATCATAAGTTTTATGCCTCTACTAGTATTTTGCAGTACAGTAGCAGCACAAAGACCACGAGGTCTCCCACCTTTCTGGTGAAGAGTGGAGAGGTCTGTAGGAATTTCAGGCTGATTACAGGCTTTAAGACCCATGTGTTCAGGATGAAGGAGTACATTCCCTGCTATATAAGCTAAAGCAAAATCACTGTTAGTAGATACTAACTCAGTGCTCAGCAGTTGGGTCCCATCCAGGTTATACACTCATATAAGTCAATTTGCTGAAGATTACTGAAGTGAAATCTACTGAATTAAAAAAATATTAAACATCATAATTGTATATAGACTCATGACCTTCAAAAATATCATGCTGCTTCTCTAGCAAATCAGCTATGATGAAAATTCAGTCACCTGGCAACAGAAGTAATTTGTGAGCCCTGGGTACAAGGACACCCCAAAGCCTCTGTTTGCCTTGTAGCATTGAGTGACAAGAAATCCTCACTACTTGAGCTGCTGGATGTCACAGATCTCCTTGTCTTGGGTGACTCCTCATTCTGAACTAGCCTTTGGTTGACAGTTAGCTCCTCAGACAGAGCTTAATCCTGTGAAAAGTCTGCTTTACATGGCATCTTGCCAAGCCGTGGTCTGTCCTTGTTTTGATTCAGATTTAATTAATTAATTTCTAATGGCTTAATAAACTAAGGCCAAGTCTGAGAATGCAATTGATTTTGTAGTTGGAAAGGCTACTACTGAAATGAAGACAATTTTGCTTCAATAAGGAGCATTGGGATCACTGCTTTTGATTATGGCTTTGTTTGAAGTGAGTCATGTTACCTCCTCTTGTCATCATATATGTGCATAGGTACAGGTGATAATTCACCTTCTGCAAGCTGGTGACTGAATACAGGATAGGTGTAGGGAAAAGTGTTCATCAGCAAGCTTAACTGAGCCTGTCTCGGTACCCGTCCTTTCCTCCCTGCAATGTTATGCCCACGTTCTAGTTGACACATGCTTTGGAACAGGGCTCTCTGGAGCACCTGTCACGCCTCTTGATGCGCTGTCTGAGAGGGGAGGTTTCTATTTCCAGCTCTGTTAACTGATATAGTGCAGGGTGACACGTAAATTACACAACGTTCTTTTATGCTTCCACTCTCTTGACTCCGAAGTGGCTGAAGGATCCAGCCCAGTCAGGGTAGCCTTCTACTGTGCAGTAGGAATGCTGGTTAATTTGTGCTAATGTCCAAGATGATTTTTGGGACAGGAGAGGGGTGTTCTGCTCACATCTAATATGTGAACTTACGTGAAAACCTGAATTCTGTGGGAAGCAATGCTGATGGTTCAGTGGAAGGCAATCCCTGCTAGGCGCATGCTGACTGTGGTACCATCCACAGCAAATAGCTGGTGAACTCATAAGAGATAATGTGAGCAAGAGATCTAGTTGTCTTTATGTGGCATTTTGTAAGTGTAGAGAGTCATTAACTCTGGCAACATCCACTAATTTTGGATATGCCATAGAGTCACAGTTCCAAGCATCTGTTGTAATCTACCCCAGAAGCATCTGTGCTCCCTGTAGTGAGTACAGGAACTTTCACCACGTGTGGTGTATGGGAGTGACTTGAGTCACTGTGAATGGAAAGTACAATAGATCTGTGGGACACTATCTTTGTGGGGAAACAAAAGTAATTCCTGGAGTTGATTTAATCATCTTCCCTTCCATGAGCTTCCACGCTAAATGCTGGAACTTTCTACATTTTGTTTTGTTTGGTCAGTGCTTTGTGCAAGTCTGCTAGTGACAAGGTTTTCAGAAGCAGTGTATGTTATCTTTCTATTTTGCTTTCCCCTCTATGAAATGTTGAGATAAATACTTTTCTAGACCCTGAGTGGTTGTGGGCCATATGTTCCTGTAAAAGCTGTAGTTTCCCACTGAGGTTTTCTGTTTCCATTAAGCTGTTCTGTGTGTGTACTGTGTGCTATCAGACACACTGACTTGAGGAGCTGCACTGTAACCCAGCTGGATCCAGTGCTGATGCTGAGACCTGAACCCTAAGCATAGCTCGAGTATTTGGAGCCTAACCTGATGCCAGATCTGAGTGGGAGTGAGAAAAATTTCTTTTTTAGTTGTATGCAACAGAGAACATATGCAAAAAATGTCTTAATATGATCAAGAGTAGAAGACTTGTTTATGCTCACACAACAGTGATAGCACAGGGATACTCTGAGCCAAATGGACCATGTAATAGAGGAGCAGCTATTCAATCACTAATCACATGATTCAATTCACTGTACACCCCAGCATTAAAATAACTATTTATTCCCCCAACCATTCTATACCTCAGACACTCACTATGTATGTGAAGGTAAAGTTAACAAGTGCCGTGGATCTTCCCAAGGTCCCTGATGGTTCCTGTAGAAGAACCTCTGTTGCTTGAATTTCAGACTGGGTGATGCTGAATTCACTCAGTATGCCACAGTATTCACATCCTTGGCTGTGAATTATATGTTCAAGCCCTCCTAAAATACTTATGTAAGTTTACTCCATTGTTGTTAGCCTTTATAAGGTTGAACAGCCAGTGACTTAGAGGGTATTTGGGTCCATCAGTTTGCATCTAGCGCTTTTTTTTTCTTTTTTGTAAAGGCCAACTCCAGATCAATCAGGGACGTGGATGTGGCAGAATCAGCTTTTGTTGTGACAGCTGGCCTAGCACATATCACAGATGTGGGCTTATGTTGAAAGAAGGACTGTGCACAAAGTTCACTGCAACTATAAAAATAAAGGTGGCCAGTCTCCCTGCTGGGAGTTGGGCTCTTGTGCCTTGAGCTCCCTGGTGTGGACCAGGAGACCCTTGTGCTCTGTGCTGCCCCAGCCAGAATAGGAGGGCATGGACAAGGAACAGCAGAATGATCAATTGTGCACCTCTCTTCTTATTTCATCGTAGCCTTCACTAGTTACTCTGAACCATTAATTATCCTACTCCATTTACTATAGAAAGCATTTGCGTGATTAGTCCTTGGTTAAGTTTTGGATATCCGAATTAGAAAAGCTGGAAGCACAAAAATGAAGGAGCACAAGGAAACAAAAAACAAATACTGTTAGCTTAAGGAAGAAGGGATTCAGCACACAAGCTCCTTTCAGCTGGACTCTTATGAGCAACTGTTTTTCTGCCTTTACCTTAAAAAGCCTTTTTAGATTTTTTTTTAATCCAAAGCAATTCTGTTTGTTATGCAAATCTTATTATAACTTCCCTTTCGGCCACTTTAATATTTAATAAGAAAATATAATTTTGGATCTAAAAACTGTGTGTATGATATGCTTGCAGAGCAGCTGGCTGCCTGCTAGATGTTTGTCCACTACCAGAGGGTTGTTAATTTCTATAAACCTCTGATATTTAGGATGCACTAAATGTATGAAATATGTAATGTTCTTCTGGCGACTTCTGCAAGCTATCATTAAGTAATCTATAAAAGATAAAAAGTGTACTTCTGATTTATGCTTTTTTTTTTCCATTTTATATAAAAAAGGCCCAAAGGGTCCCTCTGGTTTTTACCTCTGGTTTTCTTCTAGAGAAAAGCATATCAGTTTCCTTTTGTTTTCCTTTATTAAAAAAAATAATTTCTTCCAGAGTGTGTGCAGTATTGATGATCTGGTCGAAATATCTCAGGGTTATTATAAGAATGGAAGTTGGCTAACTGTCTAGGGAAGAAATATCTTTATTTTGATTGCTTATAAGTTTAAAAGAAACAAATAAAATCTCCAAGTTTTTGAACACCTGAATAAATATTTGGGTGAAAAGTTGCTGTTTGCCAGAATGTAACAGCTTGTTCAGATAGATGGCTGAAGGAGCTTTATGTCTAAGACATCTAAGGAGACTACAGAATGAGAGAAGTGATATTTTAAATGAAAGGAGCAAGTGGCAAAAAAAAAAAAATCTGAACACCTCTTCCTCTCATTTTAAAGTTTTCAGGCTTTAAGGATTTAAAAAAGAAAAAAAAAATAGGACACAGAACTAAAAAGTTAATTTTTTATGTATTTTACCTTGGAAGTCTGTGTTATATATATTTAGACTGATAAGCAAGATAGAATTTATGGTAGTAAATATTGACTGATTTGTTGAACGCATATTTTTGTATGAAATTGGCCAGGCGGCCGCTGTTTGCTAGAAGTAAAAAAAGTTGAGTTGCAACTCCCAGCTGCAACTTTTTTTTCCCTCACCAGTTGTGCAGATATCTTCAAAACTTCTGTTCCACAGAACATGGAGGAGTTTGGAAAACTTCCTTTTTTGCTATTATTGATGATTAGTAGTTACTCTGGCTTTAGGGAATTATTCCATTTCTTTCTGCCAGAGGATTTTGGTTTTTATCAGGCCCTAGTCAAGCCACTGTGCCTTGTTGTGTAAAAGCTGACTTTGATAAAGGATCGGTGTTTATATGAGTGTGCTCCAGGAGGTCATGCAGATGCACAGCACTGAAGTGGAGGGAAGGGCTGAGAATGCTGCTAGGCAGAATCTGTCTGGCAATACAGACCAGGATTGTCCTCCTTTCCTAAGAAATAAAGTAACTCATAAAGTCACACTCTGTCCTTCAGTTCCAGACAGAAAACAGACTCTATACTCCTGCTTCTGTCTTGCTTAACTCTATGTATTTGGTTCATACTGTGTTGGTAGGTATGTAATGTCTCCTGGGAACTCTTTCTCAATTACCTTAACACAGCTAGCTAGTTTAATTGATTGATTCCCAGAAAAGCTTAGAGTGGTATAAAAATGAGATCTTTTTTCTTAAACTAATTTACAGAACAAAGCATTTTCCCTTAGATGTTTTTGGAGATTATAAAGTACTCTACTTGTGCTTTGTGATGGGCTGTTTTTTGGTTAATTTGTATGTCTATGTACTCAATGCTCTGTAGAATAAATGGTAACTGTCTAAACTGTGAGCATTATCCTGAGTCCTCGGCTGCATTTGGAATAGCTATTGAAGAGTATTGAAAATTATTATCTGCTTGTTAAGGGATTTGTGCTTTTGGAGCAAGAGCATGTGCCTGCTGTCCTTGGTGAGGAGCTTTGAATGACGTGAGTACTGTGCCATTGGTGAAGCCACAGGTAACTCATGTGTTGTTTCCATAGTTAAGAACCTTGCAGTCTTAGTGCAATAAGGTGCTCCTTTGCACAAGCTGCTGGTTTATAAATACTACATAAATACCAGGGGGAACATGCCTCTCAAGTGCTGCTTTATGAGAGAGAACAACCATGAGAAGACATTGAGGAGAATGCAAGAGGAGAAGAGGACAAATGCAAATCTTTACTGCCTCAGCTCTTCCTCACATTGTTGCTTCTATCTTTAGGAAATGGATGAGAGGGTGACACTTTTTTCCTGTACTGGTTTACACTATTCAGGCCTAAGTTCAGGCAAGATTAGAAGTAGAGGTTTGACCTGGATTTCAGCAAATTGCTGAAATTCCAGCTGTGTTTGATTACTACAGTGCAACCTTTCAGATCTGTGGTTCTGGTGAACACTGACACTAAATTGGGGGAAGCAAACTTGCAAAGTTAATATAAAAAAAAAAAAATTCCCTCTCTGTGTGAAATTCATCATACCAGCATGCTGTGAAGGAAACCCTGTGGTGGGTACCATATTTTTGGGTGCTGTAAGGCTGGTAACTGACTAGAAAGCTGTCTTTCTAGGTACTTCAAGATAGCCCAGAATTCCAGATCCCTCTTTTTAAGAAGCACAGGAAGAAGAGTTTGGTGAGTTTAATTCAGTTGGTCGTTTTTGGCCCTAAGGGCCATCATCATCATGAATTTGGAGTGATCACTGAAGTGTATTTTCCATAGAGTACAGTGACTGTCCATTTTCTTTGAGGGAAAATGCCTTCACTTACTTTTAGCTCCTGCTTCAAGGAATCTGACTATTCTATATAGAAATTAAATTTTGTTCTTTCTATTTCTGAGCCAACTCAGAGCAGCAAAAGCCCCATCCTTATGCCTGAACAGTTCACGTTCTGATCCTTGTCACTGATTTTCTAATGCAAGTTCAGGTGATGCTGCATGAAGCTCCCATGAAAACGCTTGCATGGAGCATGGAGAAGCCCAGTTGCAGTAATTACATCCCAGTAGCAGTGCTGCTGTAACGGTAATTGCAATATGTAATTAAGGTGATATGGAACTGTATTGCTCACATGGGCCCTTTTTTTAATTAGAAATGTGTGATTCTATTCAAATTCTCAGGTGACCTAATCTAATATAGTCACTGATGCCTGCAACTGAGGCAGAAATGCCAATGTAGTCATAAAGGCCTTTACACTTGGTTCACTGAACCTGACACCATTTCACTCTAACTTGTCTTTCAACCTAATCAGTCTGTACTAAAATTTAAATTCAGCATTTTTTAATATATTGTCATGGTTTCTGTCTGGAACATTAGACACTGGTCTTTTTATTTCCTCTCCTGAGCAGCATGATGGCATCCAGTAAAGAGATCAGTGACAATATGCGGTTGTTTGATGATAGACAAAAGCATCTACAAAAATTCTGTGACTTTCATATGTGGATATCTCTACAGCTGGTCCCTCCTTTCCGCCAAAATAGTGTCTGAGTGGCCTCAGAATTCTTTTTTGTTTTCCTATTCTTTCACGAGTAAGGTTTGAACCCAGAATTTGAGCATCCTTTAAGATTATATATATATATGGTATTTTAAAATTGAGATAAAAATTGGATGGCTTAGGCTCAGATTTAAATTAGTTAATTAGTTATTGACACTTTTCAGACACTTAAAATTGTTTATGAAGTAGTTCAGATGATTAAGTATGAACTCTTCTCTCCTTTATGAACTCTTTCTCTCCTAAACCTCCTTCTTAACATGCTTAGAAAAGGAAAAATGAAGATTTATTTTCATTACAATACCAAGGTGTTCTATTGCAGGATTATTGTTTCTCTAGAAAACAACAGAAGGAATTTTCAGAGGGAAGCATTAAAATGGGATTTCTAAAAGTTCTGAACCAAACAAGAAAAAATGAAATATAACAAAGATACAAAATGTCTAATATATGAGATTATCTGAAAAACAAAGCAAAACATTGATTAAAACTAAATTCTTGAGTTGAGAAAGGCAGCAGCCCTGATTTGTGAATGTTTAGCCATAGCCCTAGTTTCAAAGTGGTCATGTAAGCTTAGCTTTTATTGCATAAAGATTCTAAGATAGCCAAATTCTGCAAATTGAAGCCTAGAATGACTTGTGCCACAAAAGCCTTAATTCAGAGCTCATTGTTGCAATTCTTCTATCTCTAATGAACTATAGTGCAAGTCCTAAAAGCAAGTAGTTCTCTGTGTGGCTGTTATGAGCCACAAAAATCATGAATTAAAGTTGTCCTATGATAATGATAAGAATATGTGTCAGACCCAGGCTGGTCAGGACCTGCCATTATAATTTCTACATCCAAATGTTGTGTGTGAAATTTCTCCTTTAAACTATTACAGTTGTATTTCCTCATCCATGGGCTTAGAGTCAAAATTCCCAGCTTCTGTAATTCTTTGTTGGTGGTGCTGCTATTCTGAAATTTCATCTGAAGTAATACTTAGCAGCTCTTTCTTGCTGGTTTTGCTATGGTCCTGGCTAAATGTAGGCATTCTGTTTTTCCTAAACACTCTTCTATCCTAGTTTAACATGTAGCCATCTGCTTATTTTTCTCTTCTGTCACTATTGTTCTGATTTCTTTTTCAGCCAGGCTTTTCATTCTTTTAGCAATTATTCTGGTGCATCTGAGATCCAGGTTATTGAGTAGCTTCTCCCCAGCTTGCCTGGGCTGCCTGGCACCCCTTGCTAACCCTGTGCTCCAGTGGATGTCTGCCCAGCACTTCAAACCTTCATGAATTCACAGGTGAAACGGGGAGGAGGGGTTGTCACACCAAATCCACCTCCACACATGTGTCATGGACTGCAACATGCTTTGATAAGTGTTTATGATGATGCTGTGCCAGGACACCATGAGGAGAGAGATGTGTTTGGGTCCTGGGAGGGCGGTCAGGTATGGGGAACAGGGTCTGCCAGAGGCTGTGTTTCAGGTGGCTTTGTAACACTTTCCACTTGGTCATTTTTGTCCTTCAGTTTCTATGTAAATCCTCGTTAGGCTTTATTTACAAACATTCAGAACTACTTGTGAACTGGAGCTAGAAGGTGAAAGCCTTATTTACAATTTGTCATAATGCTGTCTGCTGATGATGAGCCTTTTTCTCTTGTTTCTCCCCTGTGTTCTCAGATAAAATGAGAATGGTTGTACACAGAGTACTAGGAAGTTGTGAGGGTTAATGACTCATCCCACCATGCTCTGAACATTACAGAGAGCTTGGAAGGGATTTTTGTCTCTGTATAAAGATTCTGCATTTCTGATATAAGTTGAAGCGCTCAAGCAGATATTTTGAAAAGCATCTCTTTGTATCTAAGCCATGTATTCCAAGAGTTTCATGTGGCTATTGTTGCAAAGTTTATTGGAAAAGTAGTGGGAGGACTGCCCCCATTTAAGTTGCCTGAGTGGTAGAAAGGGCAAAGCTTACAGTGCTTTCAGATGAGTACAGCCAAAATTCTGCCATTTGACTTGGGCCTGCTTTTGTTTGGTGAAACTGCAAATAGAATCTGAAAATGTTTGTTGTGAAAGAAATTTGTAGGAATTGTTGTATTTGATACTTTTCCTTTTTAAGTAGAAACAATATAAAGAGCTTAATTCAGAACAGAATAAATCTCAGTGTTGTTGCTGTGTTTGTATAAAACTGCACTGCTCTGCTCTACATTTGCTGTTAAACTGTTTATAATAGTTAAAATGTCATTCCAGAGGAGAGTTTGGCTTAGGACTTCTTTTCTTAGGCAGAGAAAGCCATTTTATTCCATGTATGGACCTGGTCTCTTAAAGCTATTTTAGTGAGTAGCTAGAAAATATTTTTCAGTGAGACATGATTTCATTTGTGTTTACGTGCATTGGCCAATTTAATGAGGGAGCCACACTGTTCTGCAATTCTGCTCTGCATTGTTTCAGGGAAAAACCAGGAATTTTTAGGTGCAGGCTGGATTATGTGTTTTTTAAATACTTTATTTTAAAACCACACCTTGAAATCACTGTATTCTCAGTTTAGCTACTGAAGAATTAAACCCTTCTGTGCCTAGAATAGACTCTGTTAAAAAAATTACATCCCCAGTTGGTGTTAATCAACATTGCCTTTAACAGAACCAAGACATTTTAAACCATTGCAGGCACTGATTCCAGCTCACATCTCAACCTTCAGAAAAGCATTAATTTCTATTGTTAGAGCACAGTGACAGGAGGGTGAAGAAGATCCACTGCTTCTACAGTGGAATAAAAAACCTTTCTGCAAACTTTCATCCTTTTGGACTATATTGTGGCAGATCTGGAAAAATCGGATGTAAGGATATGGGATAGAACCGTACTACTCTGGGAAAGGCAGCTGGGTATTTGCTCCCAGGACAGCTTCCCAAAGGGAAGGATCCCCAAAGGGTGGTAAGGGAATGATATATGTTTGACAATATTTGTATTTTGGCACTATTCAATGCTTAAGAAATAATTGTCAGTCTTTTTCTGTTTCAGTTACTAATTGATATTATGTGATCTGTTAACTTGGAGGAAATGTTATAAAAGTGGTGTTTATATATAGTGGTACTAGATATAATTAGGAATAGTAGTCTATTGCCATTCAATACTCCTTTGAAAGTAAAGAATCTGTAAGTAGCAAATGGCGGCTGCCCAGTCTCTTCAATATATATTCTAGAAAGTCCTTTATTCTTCTTCCAGGAGACTTGTCTCTGGAATTAAAGGGCACCTTGCACCTCTGACAAGACATGCAGCCTTTGTGTTGAGACTACTGACTGCTGACATCCATTGTTATAATCTTTATACTTTAAGTGACCTGGAGTCAGATTTTCAAGGTATTTATTTGCTTAAGAGCCATTAGACTCTAAATGGGATTTCAGAATTGCCTAAGTAAATTAGAATCTTAATTCACACTGTAGATCTTATTAGGAGACTTCCAGGTGCCTAAACACCTTTGTATAGCTGCCTGTTGGATACTGGGAACTAGCCTGGAAGCATCCCTCAAGGCCTCGGCAAAACAATAGCCAAAACACAACAGTTTTTGGCAGACTTTTGAAATTAGGAATTCAATTCAAATTACTGAAGAGGAGGTGAAAGGCTTTGAATTTGTTATTGATGTTTTTCAAAGTGCTGTGAGTCACCAGTTTGTGAGCCCGTGTTTCAGTGCTGGGCTGGAGTGGATGTGGGGCTGATAGGATACATCTTTAGCCTGTGCCACTTCCAGCACCAGCTGGGCTTAGTCTGGAGCCATTTCAGGCTTTATTGGTATGAATAAAGACAACAGACATTTGCAACTACAATTACATTGTCAAATACACCTGGAATTCACTGCATACTGAAGAACACTTGTCATTAAAAGTGGTAAAGGTAGAGAAGTCAGAGAAACCTTTATTAACATACAACAGTGGTAGAGTAGCTCTCAGTAAGAAAGGGTGGCTCTATATACCCCAGGGCAGGACCACATGGTAAAGCTTTTTGTATTTGTTGCGTTCTTAAAGCTGATGGACAAAGTCTTTTAATCTGAAGCAGCAGAGGTTCATATTTCTAAATTAAAGTATTTTGTCTGGGAATGATATTCCTAGTGTATTCTTTTCTTAGAACAAAGGAGGATAATCAGTAGCAAAACACAATGAAGTGTTATTGGTTAGGCACATTGGTGTTGAGAGAAGAACCATATCATAAAATTTAAGTCCCAAATTCCAAAGAGCTATTTTGTCTCAAAAGCTAAGTTTGAAATGTCAAGACAAATTCCCTTGTTGATTTTACTGGGAATTTCACAGGTGCTGAAAAGCATGCGATTCCTAATAACAGTTAGGTTCTCAAATACCTTGGACCTCTCTGAAAATCCTGAGTAGAGAAAGTCAATAACATTCTTCTGAGAATGTACCACATAGAGAGGACAAAACCCTGGTTTTGAGCAGTGGTTAGCAAAGTCTGTAAATACAGCTGGGAAAATACTACTGTATCCGTAGTTGTAGTGGCATGCTGCTGTCACTTGAAAATGCTGAAGCTCTGTAGTAAACTATGAAATGTAGAGTCCATTAATGTCCCATTTAAAGTTTTTCATTCCAGGTGCTTGAATATATCTGCCTTCTTTTTTTGCTACAATAGGCAGTTTTGTTTTCTGCTTACTTACATACCAAATACAGTTAGTTAATGAATATTTAATTTCCATTTATACAGAGACTTTTCTTAGGTAAGAAAATATATTGTACAAGAAAAGTTTCAGACCCATTCTCACACTAAAAATTGAAAGTCTGAATGTTTATTGTAAGCCTGCTTCTGAAATTTTTGCAATTTATTCTAGTTTAAGTAACCTTTGAAATGGTTAGATGTGAAAGCTCCATGTTTACTGGGTTTTTATTGTGACTGTTATAGGGCAAAGTGGTGGTGGATTATTAAGCATGCTAAATGGGGAAGAAGCAAATACAATGGAAAGGGTTGTGATGACTGATTCCTAGGCTTTAAGTCTTTAAGACAATGTTTTTAGGGGCTATAATTCCAGCTTTTATTACTGCCTAGTCATGTGGAGGCAGGAGATGAACCAAGTATTAAAGGCTCAGAAATAAATATAAGCAGAAATTCAGGTTGTGTAGTATCTGATGCAAGTACAGGTGGATGAAGGGTAAACAAACCATTAGAAATATGGAAGTGTATCTTTAATGCCTGAGCCTCAGATGAATGTGTCCTTCAAGATGGTTTCTGTTTTGTATGAACAAAAGATTGTGCTGTGGTGTAACTAGTCCAGTTCACTGTGTATCAGGCATCAGGTTGCTTGTTGGTAGGGATCTTGAATTAGTCCAAAGTCCTCACAAATAAGATATTTGATGCTCAGACAAAGAAAGTATTTTGGTAAATGACATTGCAGCTTGAGAACAGAATAACTCCTGTGTGTGTCTGCTAGGTTAGGTGATACGTGCAGTGTTGCAATCTGTCCATTTGATAGCATGCTTTGAGTGTTCTAAATATTATGTTTATTTGTTTGACAGGCATTATGCTTTCCTATTCAGAGCTCAAATGATTCACTGACAGTAGCAATTCATCTATATAATCTTCCTTGAACATTTTTTTTTCATTAAACATGAACTAAAATTATTTTTTTTTTGGGAATCAGAATGAAAAGCCTTTTAGATCTAAAACACTTAAACCAAAATAGCTTTTCACACAAGATCCTTTGCAATGTCTTTCTCTTTTCAGCACTTTTTGTAGCACTATTCCCAGAGATGAATTCAATAACAGGAGACAGGGACTGTGAGATAAGAGTCTAAAACCTGATCAGATACCTCAGTGTGAGCTGTGGGAAATGTGCATATCGTGGAAAAAACAGCTTCTAAAAAGAACACTACTACCAATAAAAAAAAGCCCTATTGTTGTGAAGATCTGTGGATATTATTCTTTAAGTAGTGCCAAGAACAAGATCCAGAGTCAGGAAGTGGTATTCAACTTTATTTGTTATCTTAAAGTCCATGATATCTTCTCTGCAGAGACGAAGTCAAAGGAAAAGACACTGCTTTTCCCAGTAGCTTACAGACTTCCTCAAGACCTGTTTTCCCCAGGTCATTTAACTTAACTGCTCTATGACTGCTAAAAATGAAATGATAAACTGTCTTTTACTCCAGCCTGGGTGTCTACAGAGGGTGGTGAGGATGAAAGGATGTTGTATCTCCTATTTCCATATAGCTGCATTTGATGGATGTGGTTAGTTAGAAGGAAAGGAGGCAATTATTTTGTTACACTATTTGTATTACAGTAGTGCTAGTAGGACACAGGACCACAGACTCCATTTTTCAGGCTTTAAACAAAAGTAAATTTACTTCTTGCCCCAAAAAGCTTGCAATATTTCAAACAAATATTGTAGTGTAGAAACATTTTATCAGTGGTTAAATGAAAGTATCTTATTTTAATCTGCCTCATTGAAGGATCATATAATGAAGTGTAAGCTTGAGATGTGGAAAGCAATTTTCACTGAGCCTAAAACAGTGCTGTGTAATTCTCCCTTATGACACTACTGAATGGTTTCTTGTACTCAAACTGTAGCAATGGCTGCTACTCAATGTTAGTTTTTCAGACCTCTTCAAATTCATTTTTCTCAGTTTATTTGACATCTGCATCCTGGATCTAAGCTTATCTGCTTGTTGACTATCCACCATTCATGGCAGAGGTGTTCTTAAAGTAATATGTTGTATCAGTTCAGCAGTAAGCTGGATGTATTGTGGGTTTGGGGAAAAAAAATAAAAAAAGAAGGAAAAAACTCAACCCCCAAACCCCCTGAAACCACGTGATTTGGAAATCTTTCCTCATCTTGTTATGGTGGTTCAATTTGCAATATACTTGAGCTTACCTGTTACAGTGTATGCAGAGCCACAGGACAGATAAAATTATGAGTTGAAATATGGTCGTTCTTGTGGAATCAATCTTGCACTGCATTTGTCACTGTCTCATTATGTGTATGTTTTAGAGACTTGTGCAAGTTATTCAGAAAGCTTCCTTCCGAGGAAGCTGAACTCTGCTCTTCATCACAGGGTCCCCCAACTTATCTTTGTGACAAGTATAGCCTCTGGCATTGCACCTTCCACCATCTTGCTGCCAGTAGTCTCTGTTTATTTGATGATCTCTTCAGCTGTAATTGAATAGATCATGTTGTAAAGTGGAATCACCTTCTTTACATTGGAAGGCTGGCTCCAGGTGCCCATGTGGGTGTGATGATAAGGGTTTGGGAGGTGGTATGAACTGTAACTAAATTAGAAGCTCTGTTCCTGTGTTCCTTCATCTATAAAAATAGGGAACTTGTTATAGTCTTTGGTTCAGTCATAAAATGGAGCATGTGGGCGCAGTAGGAAAAGCTTTTATTTTCTTAGCTTCTGAACTAAAAAAGTGTAAGTTTAACCTCTTTTTTATTGTTGTGCTTCTTATTTAGCTTTAACATAGCATAGCAAAACCAGGAAACATCCATTGTAGTGGCTGGTCTAATCTACAGTAACATTTCCCTTCTCTGAGGTGCTCTAGTGCTCACAGTGATGATAGATAGGTATTGGTATTTTAATTGGTGTCTAATGTCCTCATTGTCACCATGCCTGGATTTTTTGGTAGTCCCATCTGGTGGCTATGGGCACTAGGGTTAATGGGAATGCAGGCATGGCTGGTCTGGGTCAAATCCCTCCATGCTTTAGTTTGTTATAACTTCCAATGGCCTCCAGGATGTGATAGAAAGGATATAGCAGTTAAAGGTATCTTTCATTATCACACACTAATTAGAGCTGTCCTAACTTCCTGAGGGAATATGTAATGATACCCAGTAGTTACAGAAGATTGAAACCAGGCAGGAGTTATTAGGCTGTAGAGGAGAAAATGTACTTCTTTCTGCTCCTCTGTTTTTTAGCTCCTTCTTTTATCTTAATGAACTGCAATCTGGATGAAAAACAAAGCTTGGGGAAAAAAAAAGATTAAAAAAAAAAAACACTCTCCATTTTTTTTGAGCATGTACACTTAGCTCCTAAAGGAGACTAGCAGTGTTTTCTTTTGCACTGCAGAAGTGTGACTACATGGCAGCCCTCATTTTTCAAATCTGGAAAATTTTTTTGCTCCTTTTCCCCCTTAATTTTTGTTTCGTTTCTCATTTGCATCCTTGAGTCTGGTGCTATTTTGCCTGCGTCTCTAAAATGAAAGCAGGCTTTGTGCTCATGAACTTCAAATAGGAAATGATGACAAGTCCTTGATTTGGGCACCATTGCCCTTGTCTTCATGAAATATTTTGTCTTTTCTCATATCATTGAACATGCAATCAGGGCCAATTTCTGCCACTGTATATGTGTACAGGTTGATGCCTTTATGTTTTTGCAGGAACACCTCACAGTGACATGTATAGTTGTGCTGAACATGGTTTCCTCCATTTCATGGGAATAAAATGATGCTTGTGCATTATTAAAAGGACTAGCAAGGTTGCTGGGAAGAGACTGTGAAATGTAGTATATAATAATATTTATGTAATTTGGGATTTGAATGAAAAATAGTGCTATGGAACCATAATTTTCAGTTTCTAGCAGCCTCAGAAACTGAAGGAAACTGTAAACTGGAAGGAAGGAAATAACAAGGAAACTGTAAATTGCACTTTAATATCCATAAGCTGTTGTCTCTGATAGGAAAGGTTGACAATTTTGTCTGTCTTGCCATGATGATTAGCTGGGATCTAATTATGATATTAGCATAGGATCATGTTCAAGTGTAATGTCATCAGTGTGTCCTTCTGGGAATGATGTGTGTCAAGAAACTTACTTCATTTTCCCCCCTCTTTTATTTGAGAAAAGATGAAGGATATTCAGAAAAGTAGCCAGAAGAGAAGCAAACTATGTGTGTTCCTCTGACTCCCTGCTATGCCCCCTCCCAGGACCCTGTCGAGGTCAGACAGCAAGTTGGGTACCAGGCACTCTGAATGGACTAACATCTTGAGCTTTCATTGTATTTCTCAGCGTGGATTACCAGTTTTTGAGCTGTCAGTGGCTACACTGCTGTCTGTAGCTGTGCTGGCAAAGTAATCAGGGAAGGGGACATGTACCTACATCTCCCTCTTCTTTGACCTTCAGAAATGTAACATACAAGCACGTTGTACAAATGGAGTTGTAGCCTCTTCTGGAAACCCTTTCCCTTTGTGGGAGATGTAATTTGTCCTTTCCATAACGGGGTTGAACTGATCATAGTACCCTTGACCTGGCTTAGTTTACACTATTGTAAAACAACTGAATGAAGTTCGGTCCATCTGTGCTCCAAATCCAACACCACCAAAAGTCTACGATTCTGTGGTGCTCAAAGACTAGCAAAATAATCTTCATTCTGTAGCGTGTCCCTGGTGCAGGACTCCCAGCCCTCTCCAGCAGCCTGAACATGGCGTGTGTTCCTACTGGGCTGCTCTCCTGATAGCTGGGCTCATGTATGGGGAAACAAACCTGAGCTGTAATGGTCTCTGTGATAGTAGATAACAGCCAATTTGCAGTTGTCACCTGAGAGAGCCCTGTCCTTTGGCCTCCTTACAGAAAAGAGAATAGGGAGATGAGAGGAAGAGCTGGTTGTTGGTGACCTCAGTGGGTAGTCAGGGCTCTCTGGAAATGAGCTGTGTGGACTACAGGCTGATAGAGCCTGCTGCCAGGTAGGATGGAAGTTGTGGAGGTTTGTTTCAGTGGAGGATGGTATGAAATCCTAAGCAGACTTGTCTAGAAAATCTTTACAGGTCTTAAGCTATGCCTTGTACAGAGTGATTACTTTTCAAATGTTCTCTGTGGTCCAGTTCAGGGTATTTTTCCTTCAGACCATATTTTCAGGGAGATTGCATTCCATCCAGTGATAATAAATAGCCTCAGTCCTTTTGGTCCTGAGAGATTTTCTGGGAGAGTTTCTGAAGTGAGTGATTTACTGTCTCCTGCCCTGTTCCTTCTCCAATAGAGCAGAAATTTCATGACCTCAAAGCTAATGCACTCCAGTGTCTCTGGATGGAGACAGCAACATTTTTGCCAATGTAGTTTTGGAGCATTACTCTCCCTTTCATTTCTAACATTTTTGGGGGTGCTTCTAACAGAAATCACGACCTTAGAAGCATCTGCTGGAAACTAGTCAGTCCAGACACAATGAAGAGATGAATTTTTCTCTTCGTGCCGTGGTACCCTCCCTCTGTGAAGTTGGAGCAGTTTCCTGTGTGTAAATAAATGGGGAGCAGGTCATCCTCTGGCTTAATGTGAACCTTTATCTGTCTTGTCTTAATCAGACCACTGAAGTTCTTTTATATGTTAAGTTGTCTCCTAATCAGTGGCTACTGTTTTATGTCAAAAGATTCAGGAACAAGTTTCATATGTCATTTCGTATCTGAAACTTTCAAAAATTCTCTTATAGTGAAAGAAAATTTGACTTATTTCTTTACATTACAGTATTACTGTAGTTTTTTCTTCACAAATTTCTTGCTTATATGAGTATCAAATTCTTGTGTTGGCAAGTAAAAACAGAAAGAGGAGAAGTAAAATTATGTGTTACTGTTGTTATTACATTGTTACACTATAGACTGGTGTAAAGCCATTGACTGAAGAAGGTGCTCTATCTGTACTTGTTGTGAATTCAGTCTTTTGAGCCCATACATACTCCAATTAATGCTGTTAATATCATAATAAGTTATCTTAATTACTTTTGAAAATGTTCTCTTAGTTTTCCAGATGGTATCCTGGATATGATGGGAACTTCCCCAATGAATTTTGCCTTCCATAGGCTGATAAGAATCTGTTTACTAAAGGTTTTAAATCCTCTCTTTTTATATTCGTGTTCTGCTTTGGCCTTGTTTATTCACAACTGAATGCCTCTGATTATTTTAGCTGTCGTGTGTTCAGTATTTGATGCTTTGCCTAGTAGAACTGGAATAAACTGACTGGGCTATAAGATGTTCAGTGTGTACTTAAGACAATGACCACTTAGCTGTCTCATTTCCTTAGCAATATTTTAAAGATTAATCATAGAGAGCAGTGGAAGCCAAGAAAAATACAGTTGAAATAGATTTTTCTTCATGGTGTTTTGCTTGGACTCAATATTTCGGTAACTTGGTGCAGAATGCAAAACAACCAGAATGACTTGTTCATGTGACTGAAATTTGGATGAGCAGCAATAGAGCAATTCTTAAATATGCATGGCTAAATTTGTTGAGCCTGTTTCTTGGCCTTTGATGAGATTGCAGTGAACAGATGTTTAATACCAGTGGCAGAATTGGACGTGCTTCCCTTGGGATTGGAGAGGTGGCTATTCATTTGATAAACCCCAGGCAGAGGCAAAGGTGTAGACTTCCAAGCAGCTGAAGCAATGGCCTCTGTGTCAGAGAGATTACCAAGTTGCTGGTCTCTTTCTGAAATAATATATTGGTATGTTTTGTTTTGGCTTGGTTTGTGTTTTTTTTTCTGACAGGCAATCAATCAGTCTTAACTGACTAGCTGTGAATGAATGAGACATGGGGTCAACTAAACTTGAAGATGAGCATTTACACTGTTGTTTGTAGTTTGTTTGAATACTTGGTAATACAGCAGAGAAGGACTGAAGGAATTTTGATCTTACCTGGTGTGAATTTTGACTGGGTTTTGGGGAGACACAGCATGTCACATGCATGCTGACTTCTTATAGTCTGAACTCTATGCATTTAAACCCCGGCTGGGGAAATGCCTGGGAGGGAGGACTCTGAAGCTCACTGAGGCTGGATTGCCTGTGTTCAAATTAAGACAAATCTTTAGCAGGGTTACCTAGTCACTGCACAGACCTTTGCCAGGCCATGTTTCTCAACAGTTATGCCTCGGCAGAGTAAATACACCCTTTGAACAAGGACCAGATTTGACAACTGAAATAATGTTTGTCATGCTTTTGGGCTCAAGCACAAACCAAAGCCCTAAAACATGCGTCTGAGATGTCACCAGTCAGTCTTGTTTCCTAAATAAATGGCATTTGTGTTCTGTGCTGTTGTAGCTCTTCAAGTGTCCTCTGTATCCATGTTCCATCCTCTATATCCTCTTTGTTCTGTGTACATTTTTTGTTAACTTCTTGGACCTTTTTACTTATTCCTTGGTCTTTTATACATCAGGATGAAAAGAAAATTCAATTCTGCCACTCTGATATGATATCATTTCCATCATTGATTACACAAACTCTTTGCATAAGATTGTTCAATTCTTTGTATTGTGGTAGTGTCTTGTCTGATGGTCTGCATGGATTTTTGCAAATGCAGAAGTGTCTATTGCCAAGAAGAAATACCTTAATACCTTAGACCTGCTTTGGCCTATCTTGCTTTTTATGTAGAATGAGTATGAAATTCCTATATATGTGTGTGTGTGTGTGTGTGTATATGTGTATATATATATATATATATATATACCCACACATATACACATATATATATACATACACACACATACATATATATATATACATACACACATATATATTATATATAATATATATATATATATATATATATATCTGGTACGATTCCATTGGTTTTGAAAGTGGATTATAGTGCATCTGAGAGTCAGAAAAGGCTTAAGGCCTATCTGCTTCACTAAGTTATTCAATATTGCAGCTGGAGATGGGGAGGCCATATGCAGTGTGCTGTCCCTGCATGACACAAAAGATTTCATTTGGCTGGGGCTGCCTCAAGCTGTCACAGGTGTTCTTCTTTCATTTACAATAGCTCCATTAAAATATAAATGACTGCATTTATTACATCAGCTCTTTTTCCTTCTTTGGAATACCCCAGCTAAAGTTACATTACACATAACAAATGCTCTTGCTCCCTTGAGAATTAGTTTAATTACCGATGTAGGTGGGTAAAAGATCTATTGCGTCTGAGATGTTAATTTTATCATGCTTTAATTAAGAGGTCAAGTGTGAAAGGCTGCAGAATACCGCCCACTTGGAGATGCTGAATAGAATGGTGGGGGTAGAAGGCACTGATATGATGAGGCTTTTGCTGTCTGTAGGAGTATCAGCTTTCCCTGTGCATCTCATTACAATGAGGCGGGTATCTGGAAATACATGCCAATTTCTATTTGCTCGTTGTGTTTTCTACCATTAAAGGCATTTTTCGTCCAGAGCCTTTGAACCTCCAAAACAGCTTGTCTCTTCTTTTAAAGATGATGGTCACTCCTCCATCACTCACCACCAGTTTCCATAGGAAATTTCCGAGCTGTGTTCTCCTATCCAGTGTGTTTGAAGAACAGGACTGCAAGTATCCTATGCCTCTGTGCTCTGGCACAAGAGGGGATGTGGGGCATGTGTTCACTAGAGGACCTCAGGTGCTACCATCTCTGATCATGTAGTTGTTTCTTGCTTATGTCTCACTGTGAGCGTGGACAAATTCCTTTTGGCATTTGATTTGAAAGTCTTGTTTCTAGCTAACTCCAAAAACAAGAAAATGGACTTGGAAAGCATTCAGGGAAAAAATGGGCAGGCAGAAGGGAGTGTCTCATAACAAGATTAGGGAGAACCTGACAGTAGGAATTCCTTCCAGTAGGACATCTGGGGCATTTTCCACTTTGCTTGTTGTGTTTGCCCCAGCAGCTGGAGCAGCAATGGCATAGATAAGAGCAGGTGTTCACTGGCTAATGTTTGAAGATTTTCTTCCTGCACTTACTCCAGTAAGAGACTGACTTACTGCACTTTCAGAAAGACTAAGTGACCAAGTGAAGCAGGACTGTTGCTCTCTCAGCAGCTTTAAATATGGCAGTTAATGATTTTTATTAACTTCTTTTTCATTGCTTACTGTCTATGTGAATTGCTGTTTCATCAAGATGTTCTGTGATGTGTGATATGGAAAGTATCTTTTCAGAAAATTTCTTCTTGGAATTTTCTCTGCTGTTTTTTCTTTTCTGTGGTGGTCACTTTTCTTGCTTTTAAAGGATAATAACAGTTCAGCTATGCCACTGACTTCTCTGCATCCCTGGAGAAAGATTGGTGTAACACTGGAAAAACACAGAGTTAAATATTAACGTCCACTACTGAATGTTCCCACTGAAAAAATCAGGAACGTTTCCAAGCAGTGAAAGCAGACTTTCCTTTCCTGTAGTCAAGTTTTGCTGCCTAACTTTTAAAACTACAGCTTGCTTGGTAATTGTAGATAGTTAAAAACTAGAAATTGGGAATCCTCTGTTTCTTAAGTGCACTCACCCAGGCTGCTTCTTGCTTCCAGGCGATAGGGCAAGAATCTCATGCAGTGAATTAGTGCTGAAATATATAGTAAGTTTTTTCAAGGTAAGAGATTGTTTGGTTTTTTTTCCCCTCCGCTCTGTACTTAGTCTTGCAAGTAGAAGTTCCATTCTTGCTCTTTTGGTCAGAAATGTCATTTTAATAAATGTTGTGATTTGAGATTGATGATACAGCAGCTCCTTAAGGCAGAAAGCGTACTCAGAATTGGTGTTCCTCTTGAGTTAGCTGCCCCAGTTTGTACTAGCTGAGGACCTAATCAGCTAAGGCCACAAATGCAGCATTTCCTCCTGCTGACTTGAAATGTCACCACCAGTCTCTGCTGAGATAAAAAATGTGCACAAAGGAAATAGTTTTAAGGAAGAGGAGGATTCTTTCACTTTTAAGAGTTTCATGTTTAGAATATGTATTTATTCTGTTTTGCTGGTTGTGTCAGGTGTCAAGACTTCTGCCTCAGGGCACATTCCACTGGGAATCCCTGCTCAAAGTGTTCTCAAGGTGTTGAAGCTCTAATCTGTGTAGAGAGCTCAGGTATCAGCTGTGGTAAAGTGGGAGCAGTAAAGCCCAGAAAGGGCTAGACTGGTTAATGTAATGCTTGGAGGGTGGTGTTGCTGAAGCTTCTTTCTGTATATGTAAAAACTATGCTTGATGATATGGACTTAATCCTTCAGAAATAAAATCATGCTTTTTGTTATAAGTCTGATTCACTTCCATTTACGCAATAGCATCTCAAAGCAAGAGTGGTCTTGGCATTTGCATGAGGCACATGCTTCTGCCCACAAACAGCCAGTAAGATAAGTCAATAAAAATAAGCCATGCAAGGCATGAATTGCTTAGAGATGGAAGAGACCTATTAGGCTATCTAGCCCTCCTGCGTGCCAGTGAGGAATTGCTTCAACTGGACTTGCTTTTAAGGACAGATGAATAGCTGAGTAAAACACAGGATCCCATTTTCTGTGTGATATGGCTTTTATGCTGCTGGTTTTACACGTACGTCTAACTTTGAACCTCATAAGCAACAATATTCCAGATAAATTTTTTCCCGGCTTTTTTACTTAAAGTGTAACAGTGGTCTGAAGAGAAACTGTTCTGATTGCACAGATGTGCAGTTTTGCTTTGTGGAGTGACTTTTACCTCATCAAAAAAGAACAAGAAGAAAGGCAATAATCTGTGAGTATGGCTACCTATGAGAGCATGTGTGCATGTGTGTATTTGACAGAGCGAGAGGTCTGTCAGTGTTAGATCAATTGTGAGAATAAATTCTACTCCTCTGCCCGGCCTTAGGAGAGTATTTTACAAAGGCAGCCCATTGGGAAGAGAACAAAGGCCTCGCTGCCTTGTGGCTGTGCATGCCGCTGGTAATGCTAAAGCCAGCTCCCATTTCCTATTAAAGTAGTGTCTCGCATGTTCATGAAACACGGCAGTGATGCAGCGTGATTCAGCTCGTTGGGAGCCAATGCATCTAGTTGTGACACAGAGAGAGAAGATCTCTCTCTGTGGTGAAAAAGGTAGAAAAACATTATTTTTTTGCCTTTTCTGCTGCTGTTCTAAGGAGCTTCATCAGGCTATTGGATAGTGAATTGCAGGCACATTTGTTTCTTTGCTCTAATTTTATGCATTATTCTCCTTTTGTCTTTTCTTGTTTTCTTACCAGTATTTGAATAGAAAAAGAGCTCTGTGGTAAATTATGTCCATGCTCAACTTCTTTCCAGATCTGACATGTTTATATATACAACGAATTATGGAGGAATTAAAGAGAGGACCAAAGAAGCTCAGGAATTCTTTCGTAAAGCTTGCCACATTTTTAATAAATGGGCATATAGCGGAGGGAGTGAAATCTGTTGCTCAATACCATAATAGGCAGTGCAATGCTTTTGCCTCTCTGTCATCCTTAACAGACAAATTTATTTTTGGTAATGAGATATTTATCTCTTTTGTATCTATTAAAAGTCAGTTCTAGTGTCAAAAATCAGTTGGAAATAACATGAAGAAGCTTAATGGTGAAATGTGTTCCTTTTGAATGCTTGTCACAGCTTCATCAAATCCTGGGGATCTTTTTTCTCTTTGTTTTGGTGTATTTTTGCCTTGCTGCAACATGTGTTTTCAGATGATTTAGCAGTTTATCTGAGAGCATCATGTAGTAGTGTGACTATTTAGACTGTGTAAAGAAGCTTAAAAAATTACTTTCAGGACAATAATTAACATACCATAATTTAAAATAATTATTTTCTAACACTTTTCTGTGTGTGGATCCTTTAGGAGTTTTTGTTAGTGGCAGATCCCTCCCTATCTGACTTAAATCTATTGAAAGCAGACTTTCTTTTCTTCATGGTCATCCTTGAAATAGTTCACAGAAAAACATGTATACGTAGCAGCTGGTTGGGCTCCTCTGGGGCTATAGAGAAGGTGTCCACATAGAAGTAATTGTGGTAAAATAATACTGTTAGTCAGAAAATATGGGCTCTGCACCTATTTCTGGTCCTGACACAATTCAGTTAAGAAAGTGTTTTCACAATTGTGGACTGAGTACTTAATGTCATACTTATGCAGGTCAACAAGCAGACCACTCTGCTTCATCTGTCCGTAGAGAAGCTTGTGCAGGTGCTAGATGAGTGCAATGGAGCTTTTGTAGGCACTGTTTTGAATCCTGTGGGATTTATTAGATGCCTTCAATGGGTTTTCAAACAGTTGTATTCTGCAGGTGGAATTTTCCCAGCGAGATCTGAAGTACTTGACAACCGGTGAAAAAACAAGTCCCTCCTTTTAGTTTGTACATGTGATTCCTTTAAAGAGGCTGCCTGCTGCCTTTATGCATCTCCATCTTGTTAGCTATAAAAGAGGGGGAATGGCCAGGATATCAGAAAGGCTTACATCTGATGTGAAGTGACCCTGAAGCTTATTCCAGGAAGTTTATTTTCAGAAAGTGTTGATTATTCATACTTTGAGAACCCTTTAAAGTATTTATGATTCATACCAGACACTCCTTTCAGTCTTAATTGACACCCATCTCATTAAGGTGACATAAGACTAAATACGTTGGTGCGAGGAATATTTCAAATTTTTAGCTGATGAAGTGCTAATTATAAGAACCACAACCTGTCTGGTAACAGAACTACAGATAAACATTGAAAGGTTACTATTCTGGAGGAGTTACATCAGCTAGCTCCATGGATGAAACATCTTTTCCATGGAAGAAATTGAATCCTACATGGAAGGGATTCTCCTCTGCACTGTACAAATCGTACAATTGTCTTTACCTACCCATTTCCTTTCACTCTTCCGTTCTTGCCAGAAGTTATTCTCCTCATTTGGCTCCTGCTGTACTATAAACAATGCTATCCTTTCTTTCCTCTATCGTCCTACACCCACTTTTGAACAACTATGGTTGTTAAGATTACAGTTCTCATAAGGAGGCTAGAGGAGGAGGAAAAAGTGTCCCTTCAGCTTCCTTTAGGGATCTTTGCTTGTTCTTTTCATTACATAAGTAATTTTTTCCGAAGGCATATTCATGTTTAAGACCTTTCAACAGCAACACTGCTTGCTGTGCTCCTTGATGCTCTTCCTAGCTTTTTGTTTAAAAAGGCACTGAAAGTTAGTGATTAAGTTGGGAAAAATCATTTATTCTCATTGTATACTGTGAGTAAAACCTTCAGTACCTTGCACAGGGACTGATTTGTGATGAAAAGGCACAAGTGCTCCAAAATTACAGAGGCAGTGACCCTGCTCTGTTCCATCTCCTTCCTCCCTTCTCCCCAGCACTCAGGTTTTACAGACACGGCTGCTGACTCTGATGCGTCACGTACACTGCAGAGCCAGGCACGTGTGTCTTTCACAGGCAGTGTGTGGAAAATGACAGCCATCACATTATTTCAAGTGGTAGAGCAGTCATCCTTGGATGTGCGAAACTACTTTTTGCAGGCAAGAATTGGCCCTGTTTTAGACTCTTGTGAGTAGAAGGATGGATATACATGCTCTTTGTTTTCTAATAAGTGTGTGATTCTGTGTAGTGTGTGTGGGGGGTGGGGGAGTTGGTTTTGTTTGTTTCTTTTAAATGTGGATCATGTTTGGCAACGTGTTTGAGCTATGGAGTTCAGCTCCATAAAGTTGTAGTGATTATTCCAGGGCTCTCACCATGTCTTATCCAGCTTTGTCAGATACATTCTCTTTGCCAGGTCTTTTACCTGGTTTATACTTGAATACTTAACAGAAGTATCATCTGTGCTTAACAGAAGTATCATCTGGGAGGTTGAACATTGCACAAGGGAGAAGTGAAGTGCTCACAGTGAACAGTAGTTGGGAAGTACAGCAAAGGATGATTTGATAGTTATGAATGAGATTTCTTCATGAGATGCAGGGAAGGTTGCCCAGAATATCTCCTCCTACCTCCAGCTGCCTCCTACCTCCAACTTCCAGTACTGTATCATCTTTGGTGATGGTATTTACGATGTGTATTTTTACTGCTTCAACCTAGGTATCCAAACATTTCACATTTCTAAGTAATTTAGAAAATCTGCTTGAGCCCCTCTTTCCATACTCCTTAATTCAAAAGTTCATAATTTGGATACTGCTCTGTCATCTTGCTCAAGCTGTTTGGAAGCTGCATGATTTCCACCTTACCAAAAAGACTATTGCACTTGCCAGAAGGGAAATCTCTGCATATTTTGCCCTCACCAGATCCTTTTGCAGGGAATGGGTGGCATCCTGGATACTGTTTCTTCAAACTGTAAATCACTTTAAAAGCAGAATTTCATTTTGCTGTTGCTGCCTTTCCAGCTGTTTGGAATGCAGTTGCAATGTGTGTCTGACCTGCAGGGATATCTGTAGGAAGCATATGTTACTGATTGAACTTAATTGGACTTTCAAAGAATTTCTCCTTCATTGCAGACCAATGGAAAGAACATTCCTTTGCCGCTCTGAATTAACATTAGATAAGAATGGTTCATGTCAGAGTTACTTATCTATTGCTGCTATTCCTAATAATGTTTGCTCCACTAAGGCATCTGGCTATTTTGTGGTGCATGGAAAATCCATGATTTTCCTTGAGCAATTCCTGCTGGAATTGGTATATGTGTCTCGCGTACTATTCTGGGCCTTTGACTCTAAATTCTAGCAAAAACCATCCAGGACTTTATTTTTTGTAGAGGTCTGAATTTTTTGTCCTGTTTTGTTTCTATTTCTAGAGCCGTTTATTTGTGTGGTTGAGGGTAGGGCATGACTTGAGTTTAAAAGCTTTTGTGCAGATAAACAATCTGTTTGTCACATTATAGGCAACCTGTGGTCAGCATTTGCCCCTCATAAATTAATATGGGGTGGGGCTGAAACTGTATTTTCCATAACAGCACTGGCATTAGAGCATAAGATAGACATTGGATAGGTCTGATCTACAGTAAGTATAGGACAGAAATGGAAAATACAGCTCTGCCATTGGTAGTGTGCCTCTCTTTATTTCGTTATTAGAGTTCCTTTACAGGGAGGCCAGCACATCAATATGGGTACAACACGGTTACTCTTCCCACTTTACTGACAGTAAGTGAGAAATTAAGAGCTGAGTGACACAGCAAGACAGAGAGCCAGGCTAGGCATGCAGGCAAAATGTGTGCTGGTGAAAGGGGCTTGAGGGTGTCAGTGGTACCACGTGATACCTGCTTGGTAAGCGCTGTGGTGTTATGGCATGGCTGTGGGTTATACTATCCAGAGTGGTTGGGTTTATCTTTTGACTCTTGAGGAAAACAAGGATTAGAAACTGAGGACATAGAGTGAAGAGGGGTGAGGTGTTCCTAGCCCCAGTCCTTACTTCTTGAGTGCCAGGAAGCTGTGAGGCATGTTGCTTTCTGAGAGGGAGGAAGAGGTAGGAAAGTTGAAGGGCATTTTACTCCCCGTAGCAGCATTGTGACAGGAAGGAAAAATTTTTCACTGACTGGGGTACCAGTAAGAACATATTAATAGTGCCTAAGTCTTGAAATTGAAAAAAGGGCCAGTAGGTTAGAAAATCTTAGAATCCTAGAATAGTTTGGTTGTAAGGGACCTTGAGGATCACCTAGTTCTGAGCCCCTTACCATGGGCAGGGACACCTTCCACTGCAGCAGTGGTACACTCACTGTATCTGTACATATAGGTATCCACAGGCTGTGTCCTTGGCAAGTGCTTAAGAAGGCACCTGACTAAGTGGTAAAGACCAAAGTTCTGAGGCAGATTTCTTTGTATATGAGAACTTCTGTACTAGTCCTGCTGCTCATGTAACTCTGAATTAAACACAACATAGTAAAAGTAATATTAGAACATTCATATATATCAATCAAGCTGCCGTTTTTTTGTGACAAGCTGGTAGAATTTATCTATTTGTAAACTTCTACAGTATTTTTAGAAAGTTTAGAACACTCTTGGAAAAATTCAAATATAATGAATAGAAGTTACTCTGCATAAGTTGCATGCAGAGTGTTTTCCTATTTGTCTCTATTTTAACCTGTTATGGAATCTGGTACCTTCTTGACACCAAGTGAGTCTGTGTAGGGTGTAATAGATCAAAACATATTCCTGTCTCCAAATGCTAACAGCAGCACATTCAGTTCTCTGGATTTCAGCAGCTAAAGTAGGTGTTGCAGAATTTTGGCACTGCTTCTCTTTACAGAATTATAAACACAAATGATGTTGCCTTGGGTTTCATATAGACAAGGAGGATCTTGTCTTATAAAAGCCAATTCAAAGACAAATGGTGACTCTTAGCTTTAAGGGGCTAGGCTAACAAGGCTAGTTGAACTGATGGGCTAGAAATAATTGTTGAATTTTCTTGTTTACTCCAGGGTGGTGGTTTCTTTTATTTTAAACTGAGAGAGCATTTTATTATGGTTTTTTTTTTTTTTTGGGTTTTTTTTTTTTTTTTTGGTTTTTTTTTTTTTTTTTTTTTTAATAACAGCTGCATTAGATTATTGTATTCTGTAACACTTACTGGTTTTATTTCTTTTCTAGGAGGAGTCCAGAACATACCTGTAGAGCTGCAGCTTCTCTTTCTCTGAGCTCTGCCAAAGGTATGTAAATGTAAGTTATACACTGTTATTCTCCTCTGTGTTCATCTAAATGGCACTATGGAAATTTCTGGAAAAGTGACATTCAAATCTATTGGCAGGAGATGACTACTTCCTTGATCTTTGAATGCAGTATTCAAAGACAATTCAAAGGTCTTCTCCAGAGAGTTGCATTGAATCAGAACCTAGTTTGTGAATTCAGGTTAATACGATCACTGCATACAACCGTGATCATCGTGTTTGTACACTGTTGCAAGTGGTGTTCAAGTTTAGGCTGCCTGATAATAGATGGTAGGTGTTTCAGAGGCTGAAGAAAAAGACCAGAGCTATATAATAGCAGGTGGACTCTGGTTTCAAAGTGTCTGTTAATTAATGATTCCCCATATAATACTCCACCTCCTGAGCAAAAAACATGGCATAAAGGAGGCACTGTCTCCTTCCCTTGCCAAGTCTGGGAGTCTTCCTCACTCTCTGTAAGAATGTCTGGATTTCTAGTTTGGCACTGAATCAAGACTGTACTGTTCCTCCTCAGCAGCTTGGTACCTGAAGGAGTTTTACCAGGAGAACTGCCTGACATAGAGAAAGTGGTTACAGCAAGTAAAGGTTTGACCTAAAAATAGGATAATATGGTAAATAAAAACCTGATGTTCAAAGGTTCAAAGCTGTCTTTGCTGTCTAGTTGGTTGTATAACTTGGAAGAATTGAAATAGCTTTTGTGGTGATAATTAGGAACATATGATTGCAAAGTTAAGAGTAAAGAATAGTGTTTTTCTATAAATGTCACTTTAAAAGCCTGTAATACAGCATGATTTTTTTAACAAATGTAAAGAACCATGTAGCCTAATGATTTATATATATATATATATATAAATGCAAAATTCCCGAGTAAAATTCTAATTTCTTAATAAACTGTACATGTCAGCTTGACAGTGCCTGCCTAGTAACAGAAAGCAATGTATGATGAAGAACAGTGGGACTCTTTTTTGGGTTTAGTTGTATTTTTGGTTTTTTTCTTCCTTTTGAACAGAGAGTGGGAAGTGGTTCCTTTGAACTATTGTGCCACATAAGCTTTGACTGCAATTTTTATTCCTCTCTGTACCTTCTAAGTATACACCACCCTCTTCTAGCTGGAGCTGGTGGTGGCCCAGGTTCTCAATGAGCCATAGGCAGGAAAGTGTGGGTTCTCTCTTTCAGTGGTACAGGAAATGTGAACATTTTCTAGCTCCGCATTTGCAGTTCCGGATATTCCCCAACTGTGTGAACTCACCAATATTTTTTCTGCCTCCATAGACCCCTCTTTTCAGTGTGGAAGAAAGAACTGAGAATGAATCGGAATTAATTTCCACTAAGTTTTCCCAAGTAATTCTCAGCCACCCATGGGTTTTCCTGGAAGACTGGTATACAAAAGGCCTTTGTCTCCAAATATATTTATTTATTATTTTTGAATCCAACTGCCTAGCTTGACCCCAATTTTAAAGGGCTTCTTAATCCCCAAGGCTTACCAGTTCATCCTTGAAACAAACCTTTTGAAGGCATGACTCTTCTGTGAATACACAAGGCATCATAATTTGGTTCATACCAGAATGAATGCAAATTAGTCAAATCGTATCTGAATCCAGACTGGTTACATTTTAAAGGAACTAGAGACAAAGCAAAACATTTATGAAAGCAGTTTTATGGTTTCTACAGAAATACATTGTTGTGAATTAGGTCTGGATTCCTTGACACAACTAATTCACAGGTGAAGGGCACACTTTCAGCAACAGGTTCAGAGTTCCTGCAAGCTGTGAGATGTGAATTGATCACGTAAGATTAATTTCTCAGTTTTCTATTAATTTGATTATTTATTTGGGTACTTGAAACTCTCTTCTTTGGAGGCAGTATAAAACAATGAACAGATCTCCATTTTCTCTTTGTTTCAAATTGGTTTGCATTAAGCACAAAGGCCTTGTACCAACTGTCCAGCTCATGATGCAACAGTTAATATTATTTTAAAATAATGTTCCTCAAACAATGAGGGCTTCAGCAAAAGATTTACATTACCCTGTGAAAATCCTCTCACATGTGAGCTCTGATATTTGATGAGCTGGAAAATTCATGAAAATTATTACATCTTTAGGAGAAGTGTTCCTGACACCAGTTACAGCAGGTAGAGAGCTGGGGACAGATTTTGGTGCAAGTGCTGAACATTTGCAACTGGGCGGAAATTTCTCTAAAGAGTTCAGCTTTCAGTCATATATGGGCAGATTTGCTAAAGTGTTTCTGTTCTGATCTTTTTGAAAATCTCTGTCCCTAACTCATTTGCAACAAGCAGCCTTTCTCCTCCGTGCTCCTTCCTTTAGATCTGTAATAATCATCACTTGATGAATCATGCACACCTTTCCTCCCAAGCAGGTCATAATTTACACCAAACCTGAACTCTCAAAATCGTGTTGGTTACAGGAAAATAGGTGTTGACTAGTACTGAAATCTTGTCATGCATAATCTTGAACATGAGAGAAAATATAGTTATTACCTCGTCAGTTCTACTGCCACGCTGATGTAGCTGTGGCCCTGCAATGTATTTTTGTACTGCTTAGCCCAGTCTCCTTTTAAAGACTGAAGTGGTGGCATATGTTTTATGCCACAGAAGAAACTGTATAAAGTGCAACAGATTTCACTGCTACAGGATTTTTTTCTAACAGAGTTGTCTTTTGCTTGGACTTGCTTCTACCAGATTTAGCTATTTTTCTTTCCTAATGCACATACACTCTGCCGCTTGCAAAAACCTTCTCAATTCATCTCTTGGTCAAATTCTCTTTCAAGGCTAAGACATCAAGAGTACTATTATTAAAACTACATTAAAATTAACAGGAAAGAGAACTTGATCCTAGGATGCAGTGTTGGAAGTGGATGCCTGGATGGGCACCACCCAGCTCTCCTCATTTCAGAGCCCCTACAAACACACCAAAACAGTGATTCTTTATATCCTTGGATCTTATGGCAACAGGGCACAAATTGTTAAGATTATGGGATAAGACTTGTCATCTCCAGTTTCACCATTAGGAACAACCTGATATAGAAACAACAACCCCCAAAATTTTCCTTTCACACAAATTGTGGAAATTTGTGATGAGGTTTGTTTGTCTCCATGGGTTTTAGCATGAGACTCGATGACACTTAGGCCTGACACTCCTGCTGTCCTTGTTGCATTTTCTGCTTTAGCATCGCTGTTCATTGGCCCTGAGGCCAAGACAGCATTCATTCCCTGTTTGCTTGAGCAGTTGCTGCTTGTGTGGTGTGCTTGTGCTGATGAATCACTCAGCTTCTCTTTGGTGCCTGAAGTAAAAACTATGCATCTGATCTGCCACTGGGGTTTCTATTTCACAATTAATTCTATGCAGGTCATGATACAGTCGAGCCCACAGGAAAATCATGCCAAAACCAGTGTGAAAAGAGGACAAGACCATTCTATTCTCTCTAGCCAACATTAAGGAGAGAACGAAGATATGAAAGATTTGTTTAAAATGTGACCTTGGAGGTCTGGAGATAGATAACATGGAGGAGATAAGGTACAGTGGCTGTAGCTGAATGCAACCTCACATCCACAGTGCTTAGCTTTCGAGCTCTATCCTGTTTCAAACACGGAAAGAATAGATAAGGCCATTTCCGGAACCACGACGGTTTGTTAGACTACTTCAGCTGTTGGATCCTTTACCTTTGAAAACTGCAGTGTCACCAAAAAACTGCGTTTTGTTTTATTCCAGAAGCTTCTGACAATCAGCAAGGATTGTATCCAAACAGTCCACTGAGTATTAGCACACAGCTTGTTCCAGCAAATGCATTAGTACCTATTAAACATTTACACAGCAGCATAAAGTTAGACAAGGATTCACAAACATAAATAAGACCTGTTCTTTGCACTGTAGAGTCACCAGTCTCAGTTGTGCCTAGATAATGGCATAGAGAACAGCTGCTTATAGGAGGAAGGGTGAGAAATGTTTGAAGGAAAAGTGATTTCTGAGATGGTGGTGACTGGAGAAAGGGATTTGTAGGTCTAGGAACTAACAAATCAGAAAGTGTAAAAAGAGTGAAAATGGGCAATGAAGCAAGGTAATGAGTTTAGGAGGTAGTAAAGAATGGAAATGAAGTTGTTAACTGCGAGATAAGCTTGAATATTAAATGGCCAGGAATGGATAGGAGGATTTTCTCTTGCCAATTTTTAACATTCAAGTGATGTGTTCGGTATGCAGATCTGATAGAAAGTGTCTTGCAGATATTGAGGATGGGACAGAATAGAATAAAGTCTTTGTCTTTAAAAGCATATGTATAGTTTCTTTGGTCTGTCCTGATCAAAATACAAGTGTTCTTTATTACCTTTGGGTCTTTGGAGCTCTACACTTTTTTTCCTTCTCTTGCTCCACCTAGGAAGCTTATTTTATTTTTTGGTGCTTCCAGAACCCAATTTCTTTTCCCTAGGTTAATAATGAATTCTTGAGACTTTTCACAGCTTTCCCTTTCCATTTTTAACAGCAGTATCAAGGAATTGAAAACCGAAGAGTGGTACAGATATTTTTATCTGTTGCTTGAAATGTGTTCTGTATGGGAGCTATAGGAAACAATGCATAATGAGCTTCCAGCCACATGGAATCTCAATAAATCTCTAAGTCTAGTGAACTGTATAGAAAGAGAGAAATAGTGATGTTATAACATGAGCAGGCATTGAGCAGAGCTGTCTAGGTCACTAGATAGCCCAAAAGAAACCCAAACCAAAACAAAAAAAAAACCCCAAGAAACCATAAAAACCCAACAAGTAACAAAAAACCCACCCACCCTCAGAACCCTTCCTTTTCTGCAAAAACTTTTTTGGTTTTAAAGTTTTCTTTAAAACCAAAACTGTCCAAATGGAAGTGTACATGAAGCAGTGAGATAGTTGGTGCCGAGAAGGAATTGCCATCACTTGCTACTTTCCTTCTTGCTGTCTGTGGGCAGTATTGAGAGCAGCAGGACTCCCCAGCAATTTCCACACAGCCAGGTTCATCATTAAAATGCATACAATCTTGGCCATCTTAGTGGGCATAGTGAAAGACTCTGAGTATACAACCTTTAAAAATATAGCACTACTGTAAACTTTTGCCTGTTTATGAAATATCAAAAAGTGAAGTGACACAGCTCAAGTCCTGGGGAGAGACTCTGGGTAATGTAGAAAATGAAATGCAGCACTTTGCCTAAGGCTTTTCAGTGCCTACGCACCCATTTTGTTCCTGTGATAAATCTGCATGTGGCATTTGGAAAGCAAAAAATTGAAAAATGAAAATTTTTCTTCACCCAGTGCTACACTTAATATTCTCAGACTATTACACTTCTTTTTGCTCTCCCTCACCCCCACAATAATTCTTAATACACAGGTATCAGAGGAGTACTAAACATTTGGCTGAATGCAACAGCTTTTATTGGAGCCCTTGTGGTATGTGGGAAATCACACGCTGGAGAGCTACTTTCCCAGAGATAGCAAATTCAGGAGTAATGCTGTCAGAAAAGGCATGTCCTGCCACCGGCTTTTGTTCTCTGACACGGTTGCCAGTGAAGTGAGGGGGCTGCTCACACTGTCTGCCCTGTCCCCTCTTGCCAGCTCAAGGCCATTTGTGAGGGGCAGGTGCCTCGGCTGCAGGGCACGCAGAAACAGCACAGCCACCAGCTGCTCTCTGCCCCTGACTGAGACCAGAGCCAGGACTTGAAAGAATGAAACCCCTATTGACAAGTATTTTGTGGACTGTCTGTGGTTTAGACAAAATCTGCGTGACTTTAGTTTCTAGTTTCAGGTTTGTAGGTGCTTGGGATCTTCTGCTGATGTCTCTCTTGGCAGCTTTGGCACTGTGTGCTCGGATGCTCACCTACTCCTTGTGGCCCTCCAGTCTATGGAATGTGTTTGCTGCTCCTTTGGTATGCTGATGACCATGGTCAGGACTTGGGCTAAAGTGAGTAGGCCTGCTCAGAGAAACATAACATTGCACAAGTAGGGATGGAAACGCTGCACCCATCCCTTTCCTGCAAAACCTGAAGTGGCTGGAAGTTGTAGTACCTTAAAATGGGTGTTACAGTACTGGTCCAGCTGGAGTTTGTTGATTTAGGTCTGATCTGAATTTAATATAAGCTTGTGAAACTGGCTTGAATTGGGCTGATATCAAAACCGATTTTTGAGAGATGAAGCAGAGTGGGGGTAATTTGTATAAATGTCTATTGCCACTGCAGGCGCTGGTGCCAAGGAAAGACAGATGGAGAGTGGAAAATGTCACAGGGAAGGGGGATGGGACCTGCGAAGTACCTATAAACTTAAGATTTGTACCTGTAAATAAACCTTCAGTGGCAGCTAATAAACAGAGGGACAATTTTCTAAATTCTAAATTAGAAGGAAAAGTGTCAAGTGATACAGATATTAATCATGCTTAAAGTATTTCCAAGAAATAAAATTTAATCCAGAAAGAAAGCCAAAAAAAACCAAAGCAAAGCTGATCATCTGAAGGTGAAATGGAAACTAAAGGCAGTGCCAAGGTTAAGGCTTATTTTTGTCTCCTGCCCGTGTATTATCATGGAGGAAAAAGCAGAGACTTGTTTTTTGCCTGCCACAGAACCAAGCTGGACAAGGTGATTAAGGAATACTTTAGGATTGGATCTGAAGGATCAAGGAGATGGATTGTTACTTGCCTTGGAAGAGGTGGGGATGGGGGAGAAAATAGAGAGTGAAACACGTGGAAAACATCTGGTCCAAGGAGGCATTTTAGAGTTAACTTAGGCAGGAGGGAAGGAGGAGCATCTGTGCAGTGTGCAGGGACCACCAGGGCTGCAGTGATAAACAGGAGAGAAAAGGAGGCAGAGCTAGGATAAGGCTTCAGCCAAATCAAAGAATTAGGCAGGGGGAGGACCCAGACTGCAACTTTGTGACCAAGAGACCACGCTGGTCTAGAGTGAAAGTGTAAATTTGGAGTGTCTGTGGGTAGTGCACTGCCTTGGAGTTAGACTCATCCCAAGGAAAGGAGCAGAGTGCTTTCTTTGGATTTGTGCTGAAAGTGGGGTAGGTGGTAAACATACAGAACCTTTTATCAGAAATGGTGTGTCCTTCATGGAGGGGGAGATATCACCCTGTAATCAGGAGGAAAATTATCTGCCTGGAGAACATTAAGCCAGCCAAAGAAGAATGGTGCTAGATTAGGGCTTTGAGACTTTCCTCTCTTCCTTGGAAGTAAATTCAGGTCTTTGTTTCTTGCTCTTTAGAAGGGCCAAGTGCATTGCTCTGGAAGTACAAGCTTACTTGTTCCCAAATACCTGGTTTCTTGAACCTGAATTGTTCTCTTGGCTTTTACTTTGTTGCACTGAACTGTAAAAGATCTTTTAGGTTCTTCTGTGGATCTGTGGTTTCAGGACTGGTGTAAACTAATTCAAGTCCTGGCTGCTACTGAAAGAATATGGTCCTATCCCAACTTCACCCTTACTTTGTGTTGATGTGACATGATCAGCTGAACTGAGAATGAATCCAGCTGAAAACTTACCCAGCTAAGAAAAAATGGAGTCTCGTAGACATGGGGAAGCTACTATGTGCCTTTGTCAAACAGGAGGAATAACCAGCTGCAACTTTCCTGGAATTGCTGATTAGCTTTTTGTATGTGACCCTGAGGCCTCTGGTACTGATAAAAGCTTTTGCTTTATGTAAATCAGTGATCTGATAATATGTGGTATCTCCCAGGTCCTATTTTTCTGGAAAGTAAATTTTACCCCCACATACATTGCTGAACTTATGCTGTCCTTGTTTCTCTCATTGTCTGACTTCATATCCTTTACATGGTGTTCATGGGAGACTGATCCAAAGCTCATTGAAAGCAGTAATGTGATACATGTTACTGATAGCAGACTTTGGATCAGAAATAAATCCATTCATTATGCCTCGTGGTTGTACTGTTTATACTCCACAGCTCAGTTTCTGTATCCCATGGTGTATCAATAAAGACAAAATAAAATTCATCCTATGCAGCCCATTGCCTCTATTACCCTTGAATTTATTGGTAGTTCTTCCTATACTTAGAGGACTCCTAGAATTGATCTTATCCCTGTTTTCCTTTTTTTGGATGAAGGCATCTGAAAGTGCTTGTACAATAATTATACTCAAACAATTCCAGTTCAGCTCTTTCCATGGTTGTGCTACACCACCATTATCATAATGAGACGCAAGAAATTGTGGGATTGCAATTGTGGGATTGCTTCCTTGCAAGTTGAAAAGAACTATCCACACATGGCCAGTTATTATACTGGATTTTGGTTGGGACTGATGTCTTTTTCCATCCTAGGTGGGCTGGAGAAAGAAAACCAGCTAAACTTTCCATGAACCACATTAAAAGAAAGTTTTGCTTCCCTGGTGAGAAAAGCCACTCCCAAAGCAGAGTGCTGTCAGGGTGGGTGGGGAAGGGAGCCGGAAGGGAGAGGCTTCACAATCCAGTGAACAGATTGGGACTGTTGAGGTTCTGCTCAGCATCTAAGATGCTTGATCACATTGCCTCAGCTGGCCAGTTTTCCGAGTTAGGTCAATCTCAGTTTGCTTCCATAAAGTGTGTGCATTTTTTTTTTTAATGGATTCTGAGAAATGTGAACCTTCTTTGCTCAGGGAAAGTATTAAAATATCCCATGGAACTTCAGATTAAGCCTTGCAGTTTGTGGTGACCTCAGTCAAAATGAACCTTATCTTCCATGGTCATGTAAAATGCAGGGCATAGACAACTTGCTGCTCTCTGTTGAAGTTCTTGTTTCTTTACATGGTAACGCAGTTGAGGAACGTGTTAGTACATTAGGCTCAAAGTGGGAATTGAGAGCTTATCCAAAAGTATTGCACGTAGAATCTAGGGTTGTGTCTGATTTCTCAGGCCCATTGATTAGCCTGCAGATGCTAGTTAAAAGGCAGTAGCCCATTACCACTTTTTAGGGATTTGTGATGAGAGACCAGTCAAGATAGATGTTGTTCACCAACAGTTTTTGGTGATCTTTTTCTCTGTGGAAACACAAAGCTGTTTTTCAAGACAGACTGCAGAAATGGATTGAAAAAGTAAAATGTGGCAGAATTTGGGAAAGATCCCATGGACACCTTGATTATGTCATAGAAACATTGGTCTAAAGCCCAAGTTAATAATCTTATGTATCTTAAGTTAATAATTACAGGTATTAATAAAATCACTGTGAATTTTCCAGAGATAATAGCATCTCTAGTAATACAGTGCATGCTATTCCAGAACCAAAAGTCTAAGGTTGTGTTTTTGGTGCATTTGGCCATCTAGTCTATTTATAGTGCAGCTCCCCTCTCCCTCTCAGTATTGAATTTGAATAATTGTGTATGTTTCCAGAAGAAAACAATTGGGAATGTGAATTGTATAACAAAATGTGGCAAAAGAAGATCTTGTGTTTTAATGTCAGGAATAATTGCATTATGTTTCCAGAATGAGACAGAAAGTTTTCACTTCTCAGCTTTGAAATCCCTTCCTTTGCTTGAAAAATTGATCTCCTTTCTTCTGTTTCCTCTTCCTTGATCTAAATAGCTTTCTTCTCCTTTCCTTTTCATCCCCTTGCTCCACCCAATGGAAAAGAGGGTAAAGAGAAAACAGAATTGGGAGAAATTCACTGGTATCCCAAACTTGATTTATTACTTTAAAAAAATGTATTTTTAAAATGAGACAAGATGGAAACTTTGAGGAGCTGCACAGAAAATCTTATTGGATTACAGCTGCTGCAAAAGTTTATTATACTGTTTCAGCTCATTATACAGGTGTAACTCTCATCAACTGGGCCTGCTGAAAGTTATCCATTTGCACCTTCAAACATGACAGCAACTTTCCAGATCTGTAAAAACACTTGTGTTTGAAGGCTTTGTGCTAAAGTACTTGTTCAGAGGAAAATGGTATTTATTGAATGCCCATTTTCCTCTGTAACACCTTAGGGACATCCTATCCAGCTATTGAATGATCAGAAGTCTGCTTATTTGGGGGGATTTTAATGAAGTTGCTTTATGAAGAGGAATGCCTGTGCATACAGAAGCATCCCAGAATATGTCCCATTGGTATTGATCTCTCATTCATCTACTGAACAGAATGTATGATTGCCCCTTGGCTGTTGTTTCCATAACCAACATTCCACTGAGTTGCACCTACTGCACTTAACTCCATCAGTCATTTCCTTAATATCTTCTTATATAAGAGTGTAGTTGCAGCTAAAGGAAGATTTGCTGTAAGCCCCTCTGGATTCCTCTTGATTTACCATGCAACTTTTAATTAAAAGAAGGAAAGAAGGGGTGAGGAAGAGAGGTCTCATCTGTTTTAGTCAAGTTGTGAAATAGGGAAGATAAGACTGCATCTAGGAAATTGTAATTGTCACAGTTACTTTTAATTCTGTTGGTTCTCTAGCAGTAGCTACATAAGAGAGTGAAAAGGAGAAAGGATGGACCTGACAGGAACAGGAGACTCAGACTCAAAGCTTCCTGCCATAAATGGATTCAAGATCAGGACCTGGAGATTATTGATTAAGGTCTGGGCAGGGGGAAAGAGAACACCTGTTCTTGTTCTATCATGCTCTACCCTGCCGGGGAGGGGATGGCACTTACACTTCAGGTTGGGTGAAGTGAGAGAGGGGATAGAAGTAAGAAGTGAACCCTTCTTTACATTTGTGTCTCCACCATTTTTCAGCCTGTTAGCACTGGAACACTCTGATTTTTCCCAAAAGGCTATTTCAGGGAGCCTTACACAGGAAATGTGCATTTTCCCAGGTGGACCAAAAAGTCTGTCATTCATTTCTGGTGACCACACCATCTTTATGTACAAACATAAAGATCTTGACCAGCCCACATTTTAGAAAACAGCTTTCTCTTTGTGGAACTCTTCTGCAGCTTGAAGGATGTATCTGTCAATGATGGCATCAGAACTTTTTTGAACATGAAGACAAATCCTGACCAAGAGAGCAGGATCAGACAGTAACCTGGATTACTAAACAAGAAGTGACTGAAAATGGACAGCGTCGGTATTTTACAATGTGGACAGAAAGCAGTAAATATTTATCTGTCCTTTCCTTCCCTTTGAAATAAACACTTAAGACTCTGCTGTCGTTCAGATAATCTGTTTCTATACTAACCCCTCTCTTTAAGGGAGACATCTATTTCCTATTACAACCATATAGAGGCCCTGAACTAAAATATTTTGCATGCCTTTGCAGGCCTCCAGGAAACATTAAACACATTGAGACAGACAAAAAGCTCTGAAGCCCCTGTTTAAAATTAGGAGCAGAGAAGTGAAACAGGGGTTTTTGTTCTGATTTTATCAGACCTGATATGAAAAAAATCACAAGTCAATTTACTTATTTTGCTTAAAAGTATCTTGTTTCTCAGTATTAATTCAAACAAGCTGTTGTACCAGCAAGGCCAGGGGGCAGTTACCCTTTTACCACACAATGGCCACTCTGAGAGTATTTTTTAAATATATCTCTTATTTTAAAAAAGGCAAACAACAGAACAACAACCTTGATTGCACAATCTATTTGCTAGTTGCTGCTCTGAGAAGAACCAGCTTGCCTAACACCTAAAAATGCTATTTGATAATACATAAAAAGCACAAATGTATTTAAAATAGGTTTGCTGCAGTAAGATTTCACTATCAGCATGCTTTAGTTTTTGCAACTGTAGGCAAAGAGAGAGCAGAAAATAGGAGTAATAGCTGCTGAAATCATTGTGGAAAAGCTCCTGTTAGTAAATAACTTTGCCCATTAAAGTAGATAGGGGAGTAGTTATACTGGAGTGAACAGTGACAAGTTCAGAGGTTTGAAAGGGTGCTGCCCTTTAGAAGTAGAAAGTCACTTCAGGATGACTTTTATGGATAGTACATATCTTCTGAATTGTGGTTACCAGTCAAAATTTCCGAAGGATTGTGCTACTCTGGGCCTTGATGTACATAGTTAGTTCCCCATCTGTGAAATGGACCCAATAATACAGACAATTTCTCATTAAGGAGTGTTGTGAAAACTAGAAATGGGAGTAAGAGAATGGGCACAGTTGTGGTTCAAAGATCCTTCTAATGTAGACTGCTGCTCTGGCAGTGGTCAGTGTCACTGGTTTAGGGGAAAGATTAATGTGGAGGGAAAATTCAAATTGTTACCATACCTGAGATATCCACACCTTCTAGTAACTTGTGGTCAATAGCTTCCCAAGCCAAAAATTCTAGGATTAGAACTGTTCTTTCATTTTTTTGAATTTCATTTTCTGAGTTCGCTCACATAGTGGACTTCCACAAGATTGTAGGCAGCAAGCTCTGCAATCATTCTATGAATGATGTGAAAAATAACTTCCTTTTGTTTATATTAAAACTTCTGCCTAAATATTAGGTTCAGTGTCCCTTAGTTCTTGTTACCAGAAGGAATAGGCTGCCATTCAGAGATTAGCATTTTTGGTGCATTTCATGATTGAATTGAATGCTCTCTCATTTCCCCTCTGCCAAGTCTTTCTCAGACTGAAGAATCCTTGTTTATCCAGTGTCTCACGGTCAAGCACTTGAGGAGTTTTCATTGTTCTTACCTTCTTCCTCTGTTCTTTATCTAGTTTTAACTTCGAGGTGCTAATCTGTAGGAGACATGCTATCAATTCTAAATGTTGCTATCAGTGAGGTCATATTTGTTGTTTGCCTGGGACTTCTTGTGGGAAGTAATTTGAGATTAATATTACATTGTGCGAAGACTTAAGTGTTATACAGCACATGTGTATTTGTACTAAAGCTTGCATGGTGGAGAGGGAGATCTGTTAGGGACCTGTTTTCCCCTAGTGAGATGTGATGATTTTGTAAACGGAGAGCTCACTATCCACTGTTATTTTTATTATTAAATGGAGCTGGAGTCACTTTCTTAAAGAGCAATGCCAGATGAAGAGTGAAGTTCAAAAGAAAAATTATTTTTCTGGGACTCCAGAATGAAATGAGTTTACACCTATGAAAGTTAACAAAAAATTCCTTAGACATCCTCTTCCTTTCTACAGCAGCTGTTTCCACTCTGTATTTTAATGAGTGGGCTGAACTAAAGTCTTTGGGGAAGGGCTTCCCCCTCCCTCCCCCCTTTTTAGTATCCCTATGTAAAAGGCTGCCCTACAGTATCACGCTCTGTGCTTCTGTTCAATGAGTAAATGCCTATGGCTGGATGGTCCAAAGGAATGGCTGCATCATGTTCTCAGCTAGTCAAGCTCCTTAATGCAATATTTTAAAATTTTTCTTGGATATTCCACGGATGTGCTTTTGGCTGCGAGAAGTAAGTATTTAAAACTGCCGAAGGTTTAGGACCTTTCCGATCTCGTATACATTTTCTGCTGTAAATAACTTGCAGAGTATTTGCTGCTTTTGGGGGTAGATTTTGTTTCACTTACTTAATTTTATATTTCCTGTTAACTGTTTGTGTACGTTCAGAACAATTTTTACTTTCCTTAAAGTTGCATATTGAGATTCTTGGAGGAAAGTAACTGAAATAGTGGTGTCTATGAAGTGTAGTGGAAAGTATTGTTTCCCTTTTGCTGTTAAACAAAATGAGACTGACTTATCACTACAGATGTTATTTCCAAACTACTTTCTGAGTCCCCTACTTCTTGATTCATCTCTGCCAACTGAATGACTTAATTTTTTTCATTCTGGTTGTGTAGTTTTATTCAGAGTCCAATCAGTCCCTCTTATGTGTGCTGAGAACATCTGCTTTGCAAGCTTCTGTGTGCTGTCATAGTGATACAATAATTCTTCTGTCTTTTATATGATTTCTCATATGAAGCTGAACTGAGAAAATGGTGAAAGCAGCAGCACTTTTTTTTCCTTCTGCTCTAGATTATGTTCACTGAACTCAGCAAATAGCAGAATTCCCCCTGGAGTACTGGGAAACAGCCCAAACTCACTACGGTTGCGTTTTGCTCGACTGTTCTTGTTGTAGGCTTTTCTTTTTTTTTTCCCTCTTTCTCTTTTATGATCTGCTGAAATTCTTTCTGTTGTAACTGCATTCCTGATCGATCGCATTCTCAGATAGGCATCTCTTGCCTGTTAAATTTCCCCAAATGAATATCCTGAAAAAAAGTAAGAGATGCCATGCATAAACTGCAAATTCAAGTTGAGATTTTTTTAAACCTAAACCGAAAGTAAGATGGGCTCATTTTTAAGCCTGCTTAATGTTTAATTAATTTGTGGCTTAAATTATTGTCTTAATTAACAGAAAGTCAAGGATGACCTTAAGCCTTTGAAACTTAAGTTTGAGTTTGATTCTAGATTTCCCATTTGCAGCTGGAACAATTTAGGGCCAGACTCAAACTTGATGATTTGACTCAATAATTAGTAGCACATTTCAAACATTTTGAATGAGACCTAGGGTTGGGTCTTTCTTAGTTATTCTGGCATAAATATGGGAGAAGTCCTTTCATTTCAAAAGTTCGAGTGTCTGTGAGCATCCAGATGCTTGGACTTTAGGACAAGCATTGTGATTGGTATCAGGACAGATTCTTCATTCTTGTTTTCCAGTTTTATTCTACTCCAGTAATCACCTGCATCTGTCCTTGCAGTATTTACCTCACCTGAGATTGGCATGGCAGTATGGCCACGAGTAGCCTGTGTTGTGGAGAGAGACCAGCAACTGCTCTTGGGTACTGGGGTTCTTTCACATGCTCTGGTTTAAGAAATTAAAACTGCAGCTAATCTGGATTTCATTTTGGCATAGCTCCAGGCTGTGAACAGCCCCTCTGTTCTAGTTGGGAAAACCAAGATCAAATTAAGCAGAGAGAGGTTATAGTAGATCCAGGATCATTTAAAAACCACCTTGGTTTAGGTAGATTTGGATGATAGCTGGAGATAGGAACCCTGTCTCGTTCTTATGACTGACTTAAACTTTAATGCTTCCTTTAGGTATTCATCCTCTTGCTTAGTAATTTATGGTCATTCTGAAGGGCTGGAGCTGCATTATATATTGTTGCACATAAAAGGCTCCCTGCTGCTGCTCCCAAGTGGAGTCCCACTCTGCAGCATCTGTAAGTGCTTTCCCAGTTCTCCCATCATGGCTTGAGATGGCTGCTAATGGTCTGAGTTCAGGAGGCTGAGCAACCCTGAATACCATGACTCAGTTTTCTGTTAAGTTTTTCCAGAATATTTTCTTGACACTTAAATGACAAAGTTTGTTATTCTGCAACTTCCTAAGGCATAGAGTTCAACAGAGGCAGTCATTTAGAGAAAGAGCCAGAACCCAGAGTGTGGCTAATAGCTTTTAAAGCACCTTGTAGACAGCTTACTGCCTGCTCTGCAGGAGAGATTTCCATTGAGACTCCTTTGAGGTGACTGAATGGTCTCCCCTTATGTAAAAGATCCTCTCTATATGGCCATCATAAGATGATTTACTGTCTTGCACACCTATGGTCTGTGGCCAACAAGTGAGAGAAATAACTGCATGGAGGCATAGCTGGGCACAGCAGCCTTGTCCAGCCTCCCCTGTGGCAGCTGAAAATGAGCTTTGGCAGTGAACTGAGGCTCACTAAGAGGAGCAAGTTTAATATCTAACTCTGTGTGATCTCTGGCATTTTATTTCATCTGTGTTCATTAAATTTCCCTACCTATGAATGATAGGCAGTAATGATGCTTCATGTGTCTGTACAGTTTGATAAGATGTCTAGTTTTATAACACCTAGCGCATTAGGGATAGGATTTGACTGGACCTTTAGGTACTGCTGTGATATAAAATATTGCACTATGAAACCTTTCAGGTAACGACTTTATCTTTATTTACCCATATAAAAGCATATGCTGAATTAATGAACTGCTAAAGCTTTTTTAGAGAAGAGTCATATCTGTCACACAGAGCATGTCTTTTTTTCTTCTCTTCAATCAATACAGAGAAATGAGAGATTTGTCTCTTATGTTTGATTGTAATTTCTGGTAATATCTAAAGGAAGGGAGGCATAGATTTAAATATTGATGTCCCTTACTAAGCACACTACAGTAATGTTTAGCACATGATTATGTGTTAATATAACTTTTTAAATTATTTTTAGATTTTATTAAAACCTGTTGGCTCTGTGTGAGGTAGGTTCCCCACGACCAGGAGCACATAACTCAGGCTGTCCTTTTTTATAAGAAATCCCAACCAGCCCTGACTTGATTAGTTTTTGAATTCCCACAGTTGTATATTCTGAGCAACCAAGACTTCTAGGACTCACTTAATTTTCACAGAGAATAGACTCTGAAGTCTGGGTTTTTTTGTCTATATCTCATAATTTTGCCAGGTTATGAGAAGCTTTTGGCACTCAAATCTTTGCTAATCTGTTTTGCAGCTTGCTCTCAGACACCTCTTCAGAGTTTTCATCCTCACTCAGTGCCCTAATATGTTCTATGTGACAAACTAGAAAAAGATTTATAGACAGTATTACTTGTCTATGATTTTCTGTGTGATGTGGAAGTGAAACTTACAGCATTTTGTGAAATTAATGGATTTGTTGAAGAATAGACTGCATAGAAAGGCTGTCATTCATGAAGTAATGAAAAGATATAGGTGCATTTTTCTTTCAATATATACAGTATTCTTATTCTTCCCAAATTATTCATGTCACAAAGTCAGGATAGCTTTGGTAGGAGAGAAGGTGGGATTCTTAGAAGTAAAGGAATGATTAATGATGCTGCCAGAAGTCAAATGGCAGTGGGAATCACTTAGGACCTATATTTTTCTGTGTTACACTTCCTAAATTATTTTGTGACTGGACAAACAAAGGCACACTTTCTGTTTGGGATCTGTATGGCTGCAGGTAGTGGCATAGATCAGACTCCATGATGAGGGCCGTGACTTGGATTTACACCAATGGAACTGAGACTTAAGAGCATTTGAAATTTATTATTCTGGGTTGATACAGCAGTAAATCTCTGCTCTTGAATCATGATTCTGTGGTGGTATTGATATAAATGTTGTCTGGAATATTCCGGGAGAGTATGAAAAATAAATGTTAAAATCTGGTTGGTTTCAGGTGGAGAGACTGAGTACTTAATACAACGACAGAAGTCCAGAGCTTTTATAGTGTATTGATTAAGTTCTTAAGCATTTGACAAGGAGACCAGCAGTTTTAGTTCTTTTTTTTTTTAATTGAGAAAATGAGATGCTGCTTTCTATTGCAGTGATTGCAGAAGGCTGGGAATAAAGTTTAGATTTCCTGAATTCCAGTTCCTTAATGAGCTCTGTGAGAGTGCCCCTGAATTATCTTCAGGGAGGAGATATTCCACTGAATTGTGATTATTTAGCAACTCTCTGAATCAGAACATCCTAAAAGGTTTGAAAGGGAGCATCATCAGAAAATCTGTTTTTCTAAAGGCAGGTCTGGTAGTCTTCTAAAATAAGGTGGAAGGGAGGAAACTTATTGAATAATTCTCTTTGCGCCATTCAGTATTACCAGGGGAAGAATGTTGTCCATGGTAAATTCCACATGCTTCTGGGTAATGTCTTATCATTGTGTAAGCTTCTTTACAATGTTTCCTGTGTCCTGGATATTTTCTTAATGTTGTGTTGGATTTTTGCTCCTTTCTTTAATGTCTGTTTCATATAGGGAAGAGGAAGATAGCTGTAATGTTCTCCCCATAAATCATGTGCTGTGAGAGGAGATGTGTTTGTGGTTTTCTTGTGATCAGTGACTCTTAAAAATGGCAGAACATCACTGTTTTGTGCACACTTATGGGTTGTATTAAAGAAATTGTCCAAGAATAATCATAGTTTTTGGCATGTACAAGCTTGGCAGAAAACTTGTCTGCAGATAACACACAGCACTATTACTTTGAGTGTTGGGGGTAGGTTTTTTGTGTTTGTGAAGCTGTTTGTTTGTTTTGTTGTTTTAAATAATGTCAAAAGATTTCCTGCAGGTTTTGATGTGCTAAGCTGTATTCGAACAGCTTTGGGGGCACATTGTGTGTAATTGAGTTTATAGACTTGTCCAAAACCTCAGATTATGACCTCCCACACAGAAATGGGAGCACATCTATCACATTTTCAGTAGCAAGGGGAAGCATGCTGTCTCAGAGCCATTTAAAATGCTTTTATTTCATATTTGCCAAGTTCTTCTATTCTCTGTAGGTTTTAATGGCTCAGACCTCTGGAAACTCTTCCATACATGGTTAAAGTGTAACCACTGATGGCAGAGGGAGGGGGGAGGGAAGAGGGATGATGCAGGGAGCAACCTACTGAGCTGATAGAATTTTAAACAAACTTGGGTGGTTTTGTTGAGACAGCATTTCAGCCCCAAGTCATACATATATATTTACATGCAGGGCATTTCTCAGTCATAATCATGCTGGAAGCCAGAGAAATTAAGTATCCATATAGAGTGCATGCAGTAGGTTGATATCCAGCAAGGGTAGATAGCCTCAATGCCCCTTCCATCCAGGCCCATCTTCTTAGCCAGGATCCTTTCTGGAATCCTATTTCTACAAGATTCCTTCAGCCTTTCTGCCCTTGTCCATCTTTTACACACATTATTGGAATAGCTTGATTAATATTGCCATCTTCTAATGGTGGGAACCCTTTGCATATCTATCTTGTTCTCCCCTTAAAGTAGCTTGTCATGGACAGCACTTACTTTTGAGCAGCTTGATGATAGGTCATCAGCATTGGATCAAATGTTGTACACCATTTCTATTTTAAAAATGTCCTTTAAAATAATTTAAAGACTTCTGTGTAACTGAGCCCTCTTCCAAGCTAGAAATATAATGAGGGATTGATTTGGTCTAGTGCTCACTTATGTTAGATGAACTGAGTTGTTCTCTGTCGCAAGCCTGTTGGTCATATTGCTCAAATAACCTGCTTGTTTTGGGTGGAATTTTCAAAAGCACACAGCAGTTGTGTGAGTCTATTCCCTTCAAGCTGATGGGAGCCTAGTTCTTATTTCCACTAAGACTTCGTTACACTGCCTGGCAGGGTCAAAATACGCAAAACTAGGCTTTTTACCCTACCACAGGAATATAAAGGGATCCCATGGAAATGCGAATCTGTGACTGACAATTTTTCCATTGACTTCAGTGGAAGAAAGACTAAACAAACAGATTCCCTTTTTAATAATTTCAGCTTTGGCTTCTGTGTTTTCCTAATATAAAAATAAGCCTAGTGTCATGTACCTACTTCATTTACCTACAAATGCGACAAAGCTAATGTATGTTTGTCCAGCTGTTTAAAGATGTTCAAAGCCGCCTAAGTGTTCACTTGTGTCGTTAACTTGAACTAACCTTCTCATCAGTAAAAATTTTCTATTGTATTGTATCTCGATGAGAAATATCCTAAATTCAAGTAATTCAGTTTAGTAAGACAATATGCTGTTCATGAATTTAAGAGCAGCCTCACATGTGGTGAGGACTTCTGCTGTGCAGGACTGTATCGTTGCAGGAGGGTGTTGGGTCCATGTCAACCATGCTGCAGGTCACAAGACTCGTGGTGGGAGCCAATTTGTTTCTGTCCCAACGCTACAAGAATCTATCAGTTGTTAATGGTATTTTGTAACGGATCCTTGCAAAAGTTCAAAAGGACACGAGGATCACTGTCTTCTAAATGTCATGTGTATTTTGCAGACTGATAATGAAGCATTTTGTTACCCGATGAACTGCCTTTTCTTCTTCTTTTGATATTCTAGAGCTCAAATTAATACCACTCTGTAGCTTAGGATCACATTGCTCAATTTATACTACAACTGTTAGGAATAAAAATAAAAATATATTTTAAGTGTTATTGTTACATGAGCTGAAATAGTTGTTATATAAATTCAGAGACTACAATAGTAAGCATTCAATTTAATTGGAACATACAAATATGTACTAGCAGATGCCTAAAAACCCTTGCCTGAAAGAGAAATCTGCCTACAGGAGCAACTGCCTTGCAGTCAGTGGACTTGCTTGGAAAAGGCTGTTTGTGTATAAAATTGCAAAATCAAATCCTAAATAAAAAATGCAGCCTGGTTATTCTGCGCAAGTGTGGGGTTGCATTGCGACACAGGGCTTTTGCCATCTCTTTAAATAGATTAATATGGTGCAAAAAAAGGTCATGGTCTAAAATGTTACTTCAGGAAACACCTAATTCCATTTCCATTCTGTAATGTTGCCTCTGGATTTACATGATCAATAATGTACAAAAACTTTCACAGACATAATCTATATTTATTTCTTTTGGTGTTGTATTTTTTATCTGTCAACATCAGAATCTGTCAACCACAGGATCCACCACAACAGCCTATTAAATACAGCTGATACTGAAAGTTCCTGGAATGCAGACTGATTTTACAGTTAGTAAAGACTACCTTGGGTTTGTTAGCACAGGAGCAGTAAAGCAGGTTGGAAATGAGTAAATCTGCACTTTTCTGGTAACTGTGTTACTAGCTGAGAGGACTACTTACCGTCTCTGGGGTCCAGTGCAGCATATGTTAAGCAGCTTATGTTTAAATGCATGATACCTTATTTGCCACACTATTACAATTTGTACAGCTGTCAGATCTCCCAGTACTCCAAAGATATTGTATCCAGAGACCACCAGTAGTTAATGACCGTCTTTAGGACTATGGCTGAAGCCAGGGTGCAGATTATTTCCTCTGAGGAATATAGACCCTAACACAGCTTTTATGAGATGGGCCCTGACCTCATCTCTGTCAGAGCAAAGAGGGGTGCCAGGATTTTAGTTAGTTTGAATGCACAACCACACAGTCCCCATGGGAGCTTTGTGAAGGTGAAAGGTTGACCCTGTTATGAAGCTGCTGTTTTACCCTTCCAGACCTTCCACTTTCACCAAGGAAGTGCTGTTTGTCATTTGGTCAGTAATCTTAATGCTGCAGGATCCTGAATATTCCAGCATAGCCTATATTGGTCTGTATTTTAATTACAACCATATTTCCAGTCTGGAATCGACCCCTTTAGCTGTGATATTTCCCCCAGATATGGTTGGCTTCTAGTAATCTCACTGCCAACACAAACCACAACTTTAAAACCCACACATTTAAGTCTATTACAAGCTGACACTACCCAGCTCTGCATATACTGTTCTGATGGGAGAAGAAATCTGTGGGGCTGTTCATTGCCAGTTGTTCCATTTCCTTCTGTAAAGGTTTAAGTGTCTCCATGTAGCAGGGAATGAGAACAGCCCTGAAAATGTGTGCTGCTGCCTGTGTGCTGTGATCCACATGTAGCTAGATGTCATGATCTTGGCTGCTGCCACCTGAGGCTGTGAGCGATTTTATTGCTGTGATTCCTAGAGGAAATTCACATCTCTGTTAAAAAACCCTAGGTTTCCAGGCTCTTTCCATAATGAGTAGATAAATAAAAGCACTGCCATATGGTGATTTGTTCCAGCTTATGTGTTCGTTGTAGGACAGGATTACTTGTCCCTTTAAAGCCCTTGTCGCTCACCATTGACTACAGAGGCAACTGTCTACATGCCTGACATTTTACTAATTCCAGTTAGGTGAAGTGGATCCTACCATTACTATTTGTCTCTCATGTTTGTTCATGTGAAATGTCCATGTTTAGAATCAGTAGCATCTTGAATGCGGATTTATGAATGTCCTGGATGTGTATGTGCTGATTTACAAGCCACACTTTGGCAAAGTGGGTTTTGTTGAGGATTCTTACTGTGGGAAAGGAACGAGTAGCTGGTCACATTGGGAAATGGAAAGTACTGGGTTGTGTAGAGATAATGAAAACTACAGCTTTCTGCAAGATCTAAAGTTTCTGAGAATTGAAAAATATCAGGTTTTTTGTGTTACAAATGCTTTGAGTGCATATCTTCAGTGGTTACTTAGACCTGAGTGGGATTTAGCCTTTTAGCACGTGTCCAGTTGTTAATTAGGAAGAAGCAGTTCTGCTCTGGACATATCACATAATTATTGTGAAGTCTTATCATTATGAATTTTCAAAATATGTAAGTATCCAGAGCAAGCTAGGGTAAAGTTAAATCTATTTAGTAAGGTCCAATGGCACTTGCATAAGGGGTGTCCTTCTTCAGAAGCCCAAAACTGTAGCTGTTTACATCCTTAAAGTTACAGTACTGCTTAGCTCTGTGTCCATGACCTCTTTCACTGAACAGAATTAAATAGTTGCAGGGACAAATTCTTGTTTTTCAGCTTTATGAAACCTGTACCTGCTGATATCCAAGCCATACTGTGTTTTCCTTAACATAGAGAATGTCAGGAGACCAAATTTATATTTCCATCAGGAGGGCTGGTGTTCTGTTTTTAGTAACTTATTGAGGGGGGTGGGAAGAAGGAGTTGTAGTAAGATACTGTGTCCTTGTCTATTAGCAGTGATGGATTTCACTCTGTCATCTGCTGAATTACTTCACTGATGTGACCTGAGCTGTTTCCTGGTAGGGACTGTTTGAATGGAAGGTGCTTCTATGCGTGTATGATGAGTTGCTCTTCACAAGACACTGAGCAGGTAACTTGTTTCACACAGTCCAATAAAGCTGTGATATAGAGGTGACTTCTGCTCACTTCTAGACTGGCTTCAAGATCCTGTTGTCATAGAACAGTTATTGTGTAGAGAGTGATTATCCTCAGAGTCATCTAATTTCTTCATTATATTGTTTGTGTACTCCTCTAGGCATGCTTCTGGAGTGTCTCTGTTGAAGGGAGTCAACACTTTGCTGTATAAGCATATTAATTAATTCCTATTATCTTTATTGTAGACATGAAACCCCAAATCACTTTGCTTATTTAGAGAAGCAGAACCTGGAGAGGGTTTGCTGTATTATTAAGGATGCTCTTTGCAATTCCAGTAGTCTACTGACAGTTGAGTGCACTGTAGACACAGTTGATTGGGCTGCTTGTGGTTTCCTTTGGAGATTGAGGCAAAACATCCCGCTGATGCTTCGAATTTCTCCATTGACAGAGCGAGGACAACTGTTGCTTAGTCCCAGCAAGAGGGACTTTTCAGCTGAGAGTTACTATGAGGTTGTTAAGATGACTGATGTTAGAGAAATGTATCATTTTGTTCTGACTGAAATGCAGCATTGCTTTTCCCCTTGTAATTCTTTAAGAAGAGAGTTCCAGGACTTCAGCGCTTACAGCAATTCTCCTACCCCATCTCTATGCAAGTTCTTGCTATTTGTAACAGAATAGTTTCCATTTGTCATGAGAGACTATTTCTAAGCTTTGCTCATTAGTTAGGACTGGAATATATCACTTTATTTGTTTCTGTAGATGCTTTCATCAGAAACCAAGTCCAGATGTAGAAGGTTGGCAGTAGATCAGGCTGAACTACCAGAGGTTTTGCTGAGACTAAATAAGGCTTAAATATTTTCATTCTATTTCCTCTTCACCTTACTTATCATGCCGGCATTGACAGAAGCAAGGCTGCTTTCCTGAGTGCTGAGCACTCTTCTGCACGATCAGTAAGTGCTGTTAGCAGTGTTTAAAATACAACAGACTTGTTGGTGCAAGAGAGAAACAGGGGTTTAAATAGCTAATGCTTCTTGTTTTGGCAAGCCTATTAAGATGTCAAGTGGCTCCTACAGTGGACAGGATTCTGGGACCTGCAGTAGCACAGTCCTGACATTTGGAACTGGCAGCCAGCCCTGGAGGTGACAGTGCGCTCAGTCTGTTTTCACAGTGCTTCTCCTCACAGGTCTATATCTGGTAATAGGCTGCCTGCCGCTGGCAATTTGCATGGCAATCCCCACTAATTGCCAGCACTGTTTTCACCTGTCAGGAGCAATTCCTAATCAAGCACTGCCTCTCTGCAACTCTGGGCAATTACCATGTGTGTTACAAGATATAATAATGTATGGTCATTGGTAAACCACAGCATTGTACTGACTTTTGCCTTCTGCAGCCCAAAGAATGCTGGTGGAAGGCAACTTGCTGCAAGATGCTGCAACGTGGCTACTTTTCTGTGTGCAGGAGCCAAGAGTGAGCAATGGTTTACACTTGGAGTGGAGTGTGTGACAGAATACTGCTTCAAGGCTGCTGATGCCACCGAAAGGGTCTCACAGTGAGACAATTAACTTGAAGTAACCCTCTCAGAATAAAAGAGACAATGTCCAACCCCTCAAACTAAGGTCTTGGAGCAGTGTGGGCTTTATGGAAAGTGCTGTTCTAATTTTCAGCCGCTGAGTTAGTAAAACAGCATGACTTGGCATCTAGCTATAGAAAACGTTGGGAAGGATACTGCTTGCCAAATATGTGAAGCATTTGTGTGATTTACTTCAGCAAAGACGTGAAATACATCCTACTCAGTCTGAGCTAAGGAGGAACCCTGGGGCCAGGAAAGCACAGAGTTCTGAATGCCAATGGCAAGTGGAAAAGCTGTGAATTCCCAAGGAGGTGCCTATTGCCAGCCTGTGGCAGTGACAGACCTACCTCTGGATCGAGCCCCTAGGACAGTTCTCTGTGTGACACAGTGGGATGATTAGATTTGGTAGAATATGAAAGCGAGCTTCAGCTTCTGTTTCAGTAGAGCTCCTGCAGTGTTTTGTGGAGCACGGGGTGCTGTTGGAACTTCCAACTGCTAGTTAACTGCAGATACTATTTGAGTTACCAGTATCAAATCTGTTGAATCATCTGTGTATGGACTTTTGACTTGTGAAAGCTCTAAGTTAAAATTTGTCCTTTGCTTGTCTAGAGTTAGGCTTCCTGAATGCTTTCCTCTGAGTTATGTCGATGATGAGGAGAATAAAACAGGCCAGAATACATCCAAATTTGGTTCACAGAAGTTACTAGAGTAGAAATTGTTTGCATTGTAGAATTTTGTCTCCTTCCAGGAAATGCATGTACCAGAGACCCCAGTGAATCAGTCAGTCTTCTATGGAAGATCTCCTTCTGTACAACTGAGAACTTACTCTGAGATATGTAATCCAAACTGCATTAAAATCTGTTCAGTTACCCTCCTCTTCACAAAGTGCCTGCAGCATTCCTCTTTCCCTCTTGCTACATGATGGTTTCCTGATAGCAAAGCAAGAGAGGATTAATTAGTACAATGTCAGGTCCATGAGAAGAACATTTAATTGGTACACTGTGATAGAAATGTGTGTGTGCTGTGAATGTAAGTTATGGAAAAACTGCAGCTTCTGGACACAGATCACTCCACCTTCCGCAATCTCTAAAAAGAAACAGCAGGATCCCAGAGCATGGCTATAACTGCACTGACACAACCTTGGTAAAGTTAGTAATGGATCAAATTTCATACCAGTTCCTCAGCACATCAACTTTCATTTCATCAGCTCCTTCCTTTTTCAAGGACCTTGATCTTACCCCTGTTAAACAAAGAGATGCTGCTTTATTGCTTTTGAAATGGGGCTCAAGTATTTGCTTACATAAAAATGCCTTGAAATCAATGGATGCTTTGCCATAGAGCATGGACACGTTCATCTCCTGCACACAAAAGGTTTATTGTCAGTACATCATCAACAAGACAAAGAGGTGTGGTAATTGCTGGCTCATGGGGCTGTGGAAATCTGTGGGCCTGATTGAGAAATCCCTCCAGTGTGGAGGTGACTTTGGGGTGAAGCTAAGGCTCAACAGAGACTGTTCATGCAGTTGCCTCCATGGCATGCATGTACATGGATGGTCTAAGCAACTTCTAAATGTTAGAGAGCCTCCTAAGACTATGCCTCCTAAGACTATTCTGTTTGATCCCTACTTCAAAAGACACGAGAAGTATCTGATTCAGTAAAAGGTGGGAAATTAAGATAAAGTTTTGAATTGTTGTGAAAATTTATTCAGCTTCTTTTGCCATGTAATACAGCTGGAACTCTATAACATATGTGAGCTATGAGGAATTTAGAATGAAATAGTTCTTGTAAAGTTTGAACTTGTTTCAAAAGTATCTTGGCATGAGCACACATTACAAATGACAGCATAACAGTTCATCACAGTCACCTTCACTGCGTACAGGCCTCACAGATTTTAGCTGTCAAAAAACAAACAACTGAGCCTGTAATACTTTGTGCCTCTTGATACTGATCTTTGGAATTGGGATATCTTCCTGATTCATTCCACTCCTGTCATGATGGGAGCAGTTCTGTTTACTCCAATTAGAGGGAAATGTGGTGAAAGTGCTGGCTTATGCTTACTGAGAACAGCAGTACAGTGCAGTGGAAGTTCCCAAGATCCTGGCTTAGGAATTGGATGCTGCATGTCTTTGTTAGTGTTTGAACATCTGTTCAGTGTATAACCCCCAAGACAAGTGAGTACCTTGCTCCTTTCAGGACAAAACTAATAATGTTTGAACAACTTGTTGAAAATGTTTTGGCCCAGCATCACAATAGTTAGCTGAGCTGTGCTCTAATCAAGCCAAGCCCTATGTTATCTGAATGGTTGGATAGAAAAAAATATTTCATATATTATAGCCAAATACAAAGCAGATGAGTTACTGGTCTTCGGAAACCTGGGTAACTTTTACTATGAAGTCAGGTTCCAAAGGTCTTTTCAGCCCTTACCATCCAGAGAAAATTGTCTGCTTGAGCCAAAGCATTCTCTGCTGTGGAATGCATGGCCAAGCTCTGCTAAGCAGCCCCTTCACTAGGGCAGGTGAGCTCTTTACATGGGCAGGGTCTGCTAAATTCTCAGCCAGTGTTAAAAAAAGAGGAGGTGTGATAGTTGGCAGATAGGTGAAAGGACACTTGATTCTCCACAGCACTGATTTGGTCTATCCAGTGAGGTTCCATGAAGTCCAGGTTAAATTTCAGTTCCTGGGTCTGAAGGAGAGGAGGCTCTGTATAAAATCCATCACAGGGTTAACAGAAAATTCATCTAATCAAGATATGGTCTTATAAATGGCCACACTATCTGAGGCTGAAGTTATGACTTGTATTAAATGTATAAATATTTCCAGAGACATCAGTATGAGTAGCTAGAATCTTATACAGCACTAAATAAGAAGCAAGCTGAGTTTGATCTGGATGCCTAATGCTAAGAGTTACTGATGTACTTCTCTCAGGTTTTAATACTTTTCTGGTTTTTAAATGTGGAAAAAATGGAGTAATGTCACCTCAGGACCATTTTTAAAAGCACCAGAGTATTGGATAAACTTATCTTGGTCTTCCAAAAAGTATCCCTTTTCATTTAAAAATTCTGCAACCATATTTGACAGCTCTGTCTGTGCTATCCTGGACGTCTTTGCTGCTCTCATCAGGCACGTGCCTTAGTTCTGTCTTGGAGCCAGTTTGTAATCTGCCATATCTTTTGTCTCTAACTTTTTTTCTTTTTTTTTAATGAGAAGTCTAAAGCGTTTATAGTTCATTTTGGGTTTTGTGGGGTGTCCTCATCTCTTAGATATTTAATGACCATATTAGGGAACCTCTGAAAGCCCAGAGAATCTAGTTTATAGAATTAACTCTGAAAGTTTAGTATGATTACAGAATTTAAAAAACCACTTGACTTGATGACCTTGCATTTTATGCAAAGCTGTAAACAAGAGGAGAGTAATCAAAGCTTGGCTTGTTCACAGATATGAACTTTAATATTATCTCACGGGAAAGACAAGAAAAGGCCACTTATTCAGATTCAAGGATAGCATGCATTTTGGCATAGCAAGTAGGTACAAAGTAGGTAGGTAGGAGTAGGAACAAAGATAGCTTGGAGTAGGTACAAAGATACCTAAAAAGTACGTCATGCTGTTGTTGTACCCTTTGACCATCTAAAATGTAAAGGGACCAACATGCCAATGCAGGACAAGGAGGCACTGGTGTTCATGTGGACAGAGAAATTCTAAGGGATGTTTTGTACCTGAGCAGATGTGCTCCATTCTTAACTGTGTCAGCATTATATCTCACATTTCATGAGATATTTAGCTATGAAGTGTATGTTCATGGTCCACTAACTAGAAAGAAAAATAAATTATTAGCCCCTTATGGAGGATGGCTATACCTACTCTGCAAGAGGATGGAGCCACTGCAGCTCTTTTGCAGAAAATGAAGGGAGTTATTGGCTCTGAAGGATGATGCCCAGCCTCGGCCTTCAGGGGCAATAAAAAGTATCTGAAAGGGGAAGTCAGCCTGTATTGAATGTAAGAGGTGAAAAATGCCTAGGTCAGGTGTAGATTTACCCTGGAAATACCCACATGAAACACTTAGCTGATCTCAGCTGGAACTGGCAGCAGCCTTCCTTGTGCCCAGGAGCATGATGCTGCCATAGCCAGCTAACAGCTAGCACAGAGCTTGCTCATGAGTCTTTGTATAACCCCACATTGTGCAGAGTAGGCATTCCCAGAACCTTGGTTTTTTGTTTCGTTGAAGCTGAAGATTCCTGGTTACTGCATGAGATGCAGATTTTGCAGAAAAACCCAGCTATTGTGGGAATCACAGTCAAAGCACAAGAGTTGGCATGGCTGCACCTTGTGCATTCAGTCCGCATTTGACCTGCCGCGGGTTACTATGCCCTGACTTCCCAGGGAAGGAAACCCTCCTGCAAGGCAGGATCGAATTCTGTTTCATGCCTGCTGCAGAGTAAACTGTGGAAGGAGCTGGACCAAGGAGAACTACTGCTTTAACACTTAGGCCTCTCTTTGCTGAGCTCAACATCCCATTCTCATGTTTCTCTGGCTGACCAAGGCACATCCTCCTGCATCAGGGGAGGACAGAATTTCTGATCAAGTATATTCATGAAAGACAGGTGAAGCAAGTGTCCCCTGTGAGGATTCAGCTCTTCCTCCTCTTGAGCTGTTGAAATTACACTGGACAGCAGAGGCTGAGGGCTAAGAGCCTGAAGAAAACCTCTGATTTTGTTCAGGCTGGTTTTTTTCCAGCTATGCCAAACATCTGGCAGTATGTAGCAGAAGTCTGACATGTTTGCTGCTCTCAATGTGCACAGGCAGAAGTGACTGAGCTCTGCTGGGGGATCCTCACCTGAATACATGACCTTGTCACTGCACCCAGAGCACTCATGTAATGGTCAGAGGATGGCAGTGACTCCTGAGAAATGTGACCAAGTATTTAGCTTTTTAGGATTTCAGCTTCTTTTTGACTTCCCCCTCCTTTGTCCTTTGTGTTGTAGGCTTGTGTCTAGGACAGGATCTGTATTTCCTGAGAGTGAATGCCTGGGGGACCCTGTGAAGTACTGTGTTCTATGTTTGTGGTATTGCCACTTCAGATGTTCTTGAATCAGAATGTGGGTTCACCTCATCCCAAAGTAAGCTATCTCTGCTTGTTATTCAAGAATATATATTAGAATTAATTTTCTTTGCCTTCTTGTTCTCATCTTTCCTGGTTCTCCAAGCTTTTTTTCTTCACCATGAGTGTTTTATTTTGGGGGTTGTTTTTTTATTTGTCTTACAGGGAAGCTGAGAGTCTCATGCAATCTCTCATTTCCGTCGGGTGTGGCTGTAGGAAAACATCACGCATTGTAGGAGATGACAGCACCACACTAGATGTGCAGTCCCCAACAGTGTTATCAGACCAGGAGGTAGCACTTGGTGCTGTGTCCATCCTTAACTAACTGGGGGATTGCATATGGTTTAGAGCAACTCTGTTGAGGGCAATTCTGAATAGGTTCAAGCTTCAAGAATTCCCCAGGAGATTTTTGGTTAAGACTGAATTTGTTACTCGACTAGAGCAATGTGTGAAGGATTCAGCATTTTTGCAGTGACATTTTAGAATTATTTCAGTTTTTGGAAGAGTGGATTTTAAAAGTCTCGGCTGTTTTTTAGCATGGGGGCTTTGTTGGCGACAGGGTGGCTTTTAAGGCCGTTATATAATAAATGAATCTGTCAAATCCCATGGACTTCAGGGAGGTCTGAGTATGAAGACCAAAGATGGTTTTTTTTGGTGCTTATCTTCATTCACAAGAGCAGACTGAGTCACAGCTAGGGCAGGCTTTAGTCCCAGGCAGTGGGATGATGCTTGAGCTAAAGTAAGCAACTTGCTGCTGTGCTCATTAGCTTTCCAGCTCACTAAAGGAGTAGAATTACCAGTCCTACCAGACAAAGCTTCAACCTTGCTTACTGGCATTGGCGCATCCCAAAACTACTGAGAATCCAAACCCATGGTTGGAGCATCCATGACACGCAAAACCGTGTAAGGGCCAGATAGGAGTTTTACAGCCTGTTTAATTCCAGCAGTGACTCAGAAAGAGCAGACCTTGCCTGAAGGCACAAGTATAGGGCTGCAAATGGAGGAGAGAGGTGCCTTTGGGCTGATTATTCTTGTAACTCTTCATGTTGCTCTGTCAGCTGTAGCTATTATTTATGTTAATATAATTGTCTAATCATTTTTGAAAGCCAGTAAAGATATTTCCCTAGAGTGTTCCCTTCTTGCCCTGTGGTAATAAATTCTTCAGGCTGATTTTAATGCCAACTTTGAAAATTTATTTTTATAAAATAATATCTATTGCACCTAGAGCCTTGTTCTAGCATAGAGCAGGATAAATCAGTGCTTCCCAGTTTTGCTTCACAATTATTCATTCATTGTTTGATTTGCAGCCTGAAATTAATCAGCTTTTCTTCTATGCTTCATCTTTTTAAGATAAATATTCCTTTAATCCTTCTTTGTAACCTCAGTGTACATTTTTGTCACCTTTTCTCTTAAGCACTGATTTAATTCACTTGTCTAATCTTACAAGGTTCCTTGGTATTATTTAATTATGCATTGGTTAACGAGTCAGGTTTTCTGGGCTGCTGCTTCAAGAGCCTGGCTTATTCTTACTGTGGCTTTTGCCTGGTTCATTATGAATCCCAGCCCAGGTAATGGTGGGGTCCCTGGACTTCCACAGCTTCCACATACCTGGTTCAGGCTGCTCATTCCATTATTCCCTTCCTGTGCTTAAGACAAGGAGGAATTGTCTTAAATCATGTTTATGAGATCCTGCCACCCTAGGCAGGGTGGTGCATTATCCAGCAGAAATAGCAGCCTTGAGATTGTCTCCTGGGTTCTCCCTTCAGCATCCTGTAGCAGTGCCCTGCAGTGTGAAGTAGCTGTGACTTGCCATGCTCTGGGCCAAACACTGGCCCTCTGAGAGCTGATGACTGATTGAGGGTTAGACTTTTTGAAAGGCTGTTTCAGCAGAAGATGTTTCTTTGTTAGTTGTTTTCACCCATTTTAAGGATGCCTGAGCGTCAGTGTTGCCACAATCATACCTGATGTAACTTTGCCAACTACTTGGTGACTTGCAGGCACAAAATACAGAATTGGAAGGGAATCTGATGAGAATTTGTCTCATAATGGTTACAATCAATTTTCATTTCTTCTGTTATGTATAAAGACATCAAAACAATATGAGGCTTAAAGAAATATGAAAGATTAATTTGCTCTTTAGAACAGGGAGTATTCTTCTTTTCCTGTAGACCTGATCAAGAGCGTTTTTCCGTTTGTTTTGCCAAGAATAGACCATGTTTTCAGGGTCCAATTTCTGAATTACAAGAGCAACAAAAAGAACTCAATTTTTCAAGTCTCAGCAGAAAAATAAAATAAGCATGTGTGCAAATACAGGGGGTGGTGGTGTGTAAGCACATTGGCAGAGAGGGATAGAAACAAGAAATGTGACTTGCTTCCTTGAGACATGCTTGCAGTTTCATTGCAACATGGTGCCAATGTACAGAGAAGGCAGGGAGGCCTTTCACATCTATTATGCAGCTCATGGACTGTGTGTCTTTTCTGTGAACTGATAGTGACCCCATGCAGTGCATTGTTCTTTTTCTCCTTTCCATCTGTTCAGTGTTTCAGCTTCTCAGCCCACTGGAAGCCTGCTATCGATTTTTGGATGTGTCCTAAGTTTGCCATAAATTTTATATAGTGACCTCATACTGCCAGGAAACAAAACTAACACGCGTTCACCCCAAAATTCATTCTTAAATAAATGGAAAATCATGATAATAGATAATTTAAAAATCTATAGATAGCCCTCTGGGAATGCCTGAGCCGAAAGAGAACTACCACCACCTTGGTAGTTTTTGATCCCTGCAAGGTAGATCTTTCTTTTCATGGGATGTTTCAGCTACTTTACTCTTTCCTCTCTGTATTTTGGTATATGTTCATCTCTGTTTTGGTATATGCATGGCAGCACCAAATATTAGCAGTTGTGTCTGTCTTTGCACAGCATGTTTTGATTTCATTCACAGGCAATACATTCCCTGTGTTAGATCAGACAGATTCTGCTCTGGCAATGGTACATCTGCCAGCCATGCCCCATTGCTCCTGCAATCTATGGCTGAATTCTCTTTGTCGTTCTACTGTTTCTTTTCCCATTTCCATCTGTCTGTCGTTTCAGAGTTTCTTGAATAATGGAGTCACAGTGATTGCTTTTGAGATGTGTCATAAGCTTGTCGTAAGCATTTTCTTTCCTTTTTTTTCTTTTTAAGTAGGCCCCTTTGCCAGGCAGTGCAATTGAAGGATACAGTAAGGGGAATTGACAACTTATTCCAGCTGTTCAGCTGAAGCAAATGCCAGTAGCTCTTCTGCATGTTTCCCTGCTTGCTGTCCACAATGATTTTGTATTGTTCTTGGCAAATAGGGAGGCCTCCTTTTTTAGCCACTGGAATTTAAGGGGAGCCTCATTGGTTGAAGTGTTAGACCAAGAGAGATTAGGGAGATGAGGAAAACAAGGGCCTTTACTTTAAAGGATTACTGATATAAAATCTAAGGCAAGAAACTTTCTCCTGTTCTCAATTTTGCATGCTTCACCCTTTCTGTGTTCATTGAGGTAAAATACATTACCGTAGTTGCTAGCTGTGAAAAATTATATTTCCTATGGTGTTAACTCATGTGGCTGGATTTAAAGTCTCAGCTTTATTTACAACTTCCTAATGTTTGCTTCAAGATGTGATAAAGATCTTATAAAGCAGGTCTCCAAGTGACTTCCAGAGAGGTCAGATAGAAATAAAATGCTGTGTTCTGGTGTGGTGTCTTGAGATGCAGAGGGAGGGTACAAATGCAAATGGCACCTGCTTTCCGTGGGAGTGTCAGGTGCGGGCTGTGGCCCTCAAGGGTCGGAGCACAGCAGTGCTGTGAGCAGACAAGGGTGGGATCCCTGCAGCCCTGGGGCTATGGCTGCTGGCCCCTCACACTGTAGAGCACCTCTCTCCTTCCTGGGAGTCTGCCTCTCAGTGGGTGGAGAGCTGCAGTCTGACGGAAGCATTTTCATCCCTGTACAAAGCCCTTCATGAGTGGCATTGCAGGTTCAGAAGTCTTTCAGTGCTTTCTAGTTCTCTCTCCCTTCCCTGCTGGTGTTTCATTTTTCTAGTCAGTTTTGTAATTCTCAGCCTCTTTGAACCAAACCTAGTGAGCATGAGATCTCGATGAGATTTTGTTGCATTATTTTCCCCTCTTCCTGGAATGAGAGGCTATTGTTTCCTCCTAGAGAGATGTAATCAATGCAGTGCCTGAAGGCCAGGTCACTGTGCTTGACCCTTTGCTTTGGTCACTGACCCACATTTCATTCAAACACATTGGTATATAGTGGCACTTTTTATGTTGCCGAGATTTATGTAACAGACAAGGAAAGGTTAGAATTGGAGATATGTCTTACTATTCTGGGGACCTGGGCTGCCAGCCAGTTTTACTTCTTGAGAAGCAAGTGTGTGGTTTTGTGAGTATGAAGGTGTGACTCATTCTCCTCCTTGACGTAGTTTAAAACATGCACTGAGTGGTGATTTGCATGAGGATGCATTGAGGCTCTGCTTGAGCTGACAGCACTTGGTGCACTTTAATCTTACATGTGGATAGAGGAAATGAGTTAATCTGCAGTTAAATATAGAGGTGGTGAAAGAGGTGGGAGGGGGAGGGGTTGACTCTAATCTGCCTTGGGTTGGGGTCAGTCGAGAGTAACCTCTGTGTGTGGATGGTATTACCCTGGGCAGAGTCATATCTCACCTCTCTGGAGCTGACAGTATTAGCTAATGGAAAATGGCGACAAAGTGAGAATGTGCCCTGAGCTCTGGCATCACTGCAGTGCTGTTCTTTCTGATCACCATCTACATGTTGGTGACACCTTTTTTTCCCCCTTTCAAGAGTTATCAAGTGAATTGTAGGGGTAATCAAATGTGTGTTGTTGAAATTACATCTTAAAGATCTGAGAGCGGATCAGCGTTGATCTACAAGCTTGGTTCTCTGTGATTGTTGAGATGTACCATGACCTTGTTCCTTTGTGTGTTTGTTTTCTGTTTATTCCTGACCTCAGTTTTGAGATGCAGATGTAGAAGAAACAGGGATGCCTGCTCTGCAGATATCCACTTTTCTTCTTTCTTTGTGTGCAGATGTGCTCTTAAATTCTGTATACTGAGAGCTGCCACTTTGCCGTTCTCTCCAGCTTCCTGCATGTCTTAATGGGTATTTTTTGGGGAAAGCCTGTATTAATGGTTTGTATGTATTAGCTACTTCTGGGCAGTTCTTCTTCTGTAAAGTGCTGCTGGAATGCTGCCTGCTGGTATGCCCAAGCAGAAAGAGCCACACCTGAGCAGGCAGGGGTGCTTAGACCAGGCTGGCCCTGCTGCCTGTGCCATGGAGATGTATGCTGCCTGCACTGTGTTGGCGACAAGGTGAAATGGATTTTACTGACTCATTTGGACAGGTAAAAGCAGTCTTTCGGGCATGGACTGAACAGAGCTGAAAGAGGAATTTTGGCAGCAGCCTCTTCTGAGGAGGCAGCTCAAGCTAATCTGTTATGTGCTGGCACTTTTTCTCAAAAGAGTTGAACCCAAGTAGTCCATGTAAGGAATTTGCATTTGGAGGTCACATACTATATAGGTCATGTTTGTTGAGCAGTGGGTGAAGAAAGCCACTGGTTTACATAAGCTCACTGAAATGAAAGGTCTGCCAGGCAGAAGAGTTCATTTGCATATTGGAGAAAATCGAAGCCAATCTTGAGAAATCAGGATCTACCCTGAAATGCACTTGTGCCTCTTTTGTTGGCTTCACTGAAAATGACATGCTTTAGCAGGATTTGGCCTTGCATGTACATTTGTAACAGCATCACTGTTGTCTTTAGTATTTCTGTTAGCCCAAAGCAGTCTTCTTTAAGTCATTCTAGTCCATAAGGGCAGGCTGAACTCCGCCCATCTGTCCCTAAGCGGTCCATATTCATAGCATATAGGCAGTTTGTTTTGTAAAATCAAATAAACTATCCAAAACCCAAGGATATTAGAGATGGCTTATCAGTAAGTTTGATGATGACTATTATTATTATTATTACTACTAATATCATTATTATTAATAATTTTAGTTAGCAAAAAAATTACCTGAATTTGATCTTTGTTGCACTAGCTGAGGATGGCATTTTTGCTGTATTTGATACTTAAGCTAGAACTCTTAGAGAGAGGGAGTGGCTCAGGTAAGAAATTTTCAAAAGATCTCTTGATATCTCTCCTGAGCTGAATGCCAAGTCTTAGGACTTCCAGAGTGGAAGGGCATAAGTATATCTGAGACCAAGGACAAGCATCAACTTAGCAAACAGTTGCTCAGGTTAAAGACAGGGACCCTTGTCTTCCCTTCCACACGGCTTCTTGTTGCTTTACCAATACTGATGGTTGGCCTCACTTGTAGCTTTGCCAGCTGAAGGGTCCGTGTGAGCACTGTGTGATCAGCATCGAGGAAATAGATCAGCTTGATTTGTTGTCACTGGTTGATCAGTTTAGCTTGGTGGATTCAGCCTTCTGTGGATTATGAAGTGCTCACTTGAGCACCTCTGCTATGAGCTCTGCAGGGAGTTGTAAGCTCCAGCAGGTGGGATGGTGACAAGCAGTTTTGAGTGAAAACGCTTTCAAAAGGTGGGTGTCAGTTTTCAGCCTTGGAGGCAGTATAGCCCATGGATAGAGCATTGTGCTAGGAAAGCTGGAGTCACAGTTTGTTCCTGGCACTGATTCTGGTGTGATCAGGTCAAATCACTCCTCATCCATGCATCTTTTTCCCCTTCATGTGTCTTGTCCATTTACATTCCTTGAAAAGGGACTGCTTGTTCTTATGTGGACAATGGGAAATATAATGTTTTTATCCTACTAGTCTTACAGAGCTGCTTGAATTTGTTGTTTTCTAAATGGCCTTTAGATCTGAGGACTGTTTGTTGATCTTAGTTTCCAGCTCCTTACTTTTCCATTGCAAAGCTGGTCCCACACTGATGTGTTTGATTATATTTTCATTGCCATTGTACTTGCTTTGATTTTGCAGCTCAGTGCCCAAAGCACATGGAGCTGTACAAACAACATGATGAAGTCAAGCAGGGTCAGGCCCTTTCTCTTTCTACCTTGAAAACAATGTGGGACTCCTATGTTTCTTTTGCTTGGCACCTCCAGTTCTTGAGCTGGAGGCTGTGTGTGTGTGTGCTGCCCTCCTGTTGTGTTCAGGTGTGAGATCACTTGGAGAGTGTTTTCCATTGCTGCCTAAGGGGTACTGGAAGTTGTGCTGTCTGCTTGGTTGTGTGTGAGCTCAGGCTGTGAAGTGTGGAAAATTACTGCAAGAATAGCAGCATGCTGAGCTGATGTTTGTGCCTACAGTGGGTTCATTGGGACTAGGTGTCCTTATCAGTGCTCATAAGTGTACTCATAGATTTGTCCTTCTGGATCATGCCTGGCCACTGTCTGCAACAAGAAATTTTCTCCTGTTTCTCACCTCTTCTTTTTGCTTTTGGCAGCATTCCTTTCTCCATAGGGATGTGGTTTGAGTGTGGCCTGTGTCCAACTCTTTTAGATGTGCCTGGCTGTTGATCTGAAAAAGGGAGAAGAAGCAAGAGAGCTTGATTCTGCACTACCATAGTATAGTCAGCTGGTGTATCAGTCCTTAGCATGGAATAAAACAGCCTCCAGAAATATCTGTAAAATTGTAGACCGTACGACTTTAGTCTCACCCCCCTGGTGTTCCTGCTGTTCCTTTCCCATGTCATTCTGAAAAGCCTCTTATACCAGGTTTGGGTACCAGGACAGACTGAGGCTGTTGCTCAATGCATCAGAACTACACAATTTGCAGTTTGCACTAAGCCACAGTGATTTATTTGTCTTTAAACTCAAAATGTGTCTAGAGTTAGGGAAACCCTTAGTTATAAAAATTAAAGGGGAAAAAAAAGAAGGAAGAAAACTCTAAACTCTGCAGGGAAACCTCTTTATTAGTGGTGTGGTGAGTTTTTCTGTTTGTGTTTTTTTGTTGGTTTGGTTTGGTTTTTTTCTCTCCATTTGCTTGATTTTCTCACCTGCTGCATTCATTCAAAGTTTCTGTGTGGAACTTGCGTTTTGTATCTCACTGAGCAGCTCAGTTACCATTGGTGCCAGTTGCTGGCTTCTTACGCAGGAAGTATCCAAGTACCTTTTGTATTACTAGAAACTCTTTAATCACACTTTGCTTCTATGGTGGAAATCAAACTCTTAGAAATAGATAAGGCCAGCACACAGCTGACTACTAACAGAAGTAAAATTAAAACATGTTGAAAACATGTCTTGGTATGGTATCCATTCTCTCTGACACTCTCAGCTCCCTAATTTTGCTGCCATTGACAGAAAGTGAAGTACTCCCACAGCAGTGGGTATAAAGTTTGTCTAAACTGAATCTTTCTGTGAGTCCTGCATAGATTTTTCTGCAAAAATAGCTTTTTGTGGTCCTCCAGGAGCTAAAGTGGGGCATATTTCCAAGGGGAAAGTTTGAGCATTTTGGTGTTACTTCTAGACTGGGACACAGACCAGTCATAACCTTCCTCTGTATTCTCTTGTCTTGCTGAGCTCCCTGGATATGTGCCAGGTTAGAGCCTTACTTGTAACAATTCTCAGCGCCAGAGAAGTTTCTGTCATTTGGGTTTTGTGCCATTTGCTCTCTCCTCCCCCTTTCAATCTTGCTCTTGGTCCTTGCGATAGCAGTTCTCTGCTTTGGGCAGCTTTTGGTAGTTGGGACTCTGGCCAGCTTCAGCCTTTTGCCAACTCACAAGGACAAGGCAGGTTGGGAAAGCAAACAAACTGCAGTTAATGCCAGCAGGGCAGCTTCTTGTGTTGCAGGAAAACCAGGCTTGACCTTGCCACTGGAATATTAACTCTCTCTTGGTGCATACTCTGGACATCTTTATAGGAAATTTTTTTCTAGTACTAGCAATAAGCCTTTTAAATGTGTGTCCTTTTGCTGATCCCTTTTGACTCATTGGAGATGGAGAAGCTATTAGACCATCCTCAACAGAAAACTCTAATTTGTTTCAGCTTGTGTTTTCCTAGGACTGTTCTAGTTTTGTTAAAAAACTATCCTGGTTCATCTAGGCTCATTGCTTGGGATTTTCATGGGTTTTGAAAGAAGTCTTGAGGCTTGTAAAAAACATATTATTGGAGCTCTGTAAGCATGGTCTGAGATGGCTCCTATGCAGGGTCCTTGATGCTCCTTATGTGTGCTTTTGTCTCTGAGCATCACCTTCTGCTTTCTGTGTCGTGTTTTTGCCCCGTGTGCACTGCCGTGGGAATATCTACCTGGTGAGGCTTACAGGCTGGTTGTACAAGACCCTTGGAGGTCCTGGTCCTGCATTGCTTGTTGAAAGAAATGTGACTTCACTCCCCTCAGAGCTTGAATAAAACACGTATGAGGATTTGTTCAGTCATCCAGCACAGGCATCAAACTTTGCTAGTTGGTGTCCTCAATCTCTTCTTAAAGTTCTTGAATACAGAGAAGTATGAGGAAGGTAGTGTAGGAAAAAGTTGCACTGCCCTCTGGAAGATCCGCTCTGTTCGCTCAGTACAGCAAGAGCTCAGAGTGATTGGCTTACTAGTTCAGCCTGATGACATGAGATGAGGCGTGTCAATAAGTTAAACTGCAGAGGCACCTCACTACAGCAGACTGCTGTAAATGTTATTGAGTGAAACAGTAAAGGTGCACAGCCATCTATCAAATCTAGGTCAGATCTTACTATTTAGACTTAATATTGGACTGGAGTTAAATAATTTCATTTAGTAAGCATCAGTGGATACAAAAAAGCATTAATTTTTTCTGTGTGAATTCTGCCTCTGTGTCTGTCTAGCTGTGTATCCTAACTAAGGAATTTATCTGAATACGACCTAATATGTGTGTTTCTTAATATACATTTACTATCTACCCTTCCTTCTTTATTCCTGGCAGTGGTGAGTTACATTTCATGGTTGTTGTTATCCCTAGTTCCCAGCCCAGGCTCTGTGTCAGACAAGCCTATACACACATCAGGGATAGCAGCATAGATGTGTGTTTACTTCTTCTTCTTCTTGCATTTTGCAAACTAGTATACTAAATGAAGTGAAATCAACAGCAATTTACATTGGTAAACAGACTGTTGGTTGTAAGGAGGCGTCAATATTTGTGCTATTCAGCTTTCTCTAACAGAGAGACAGGAAAACGGATGTGGTTTCAGCCTTCCCTGGAGACAGCCATAAATATTGGTTCTCATGCAGAGGATGCTGGGATGTGGATCTGGGCAGACTGATGTTTATGCTAACTATGCTATGCTTCCTGCATGGTAAGCAGAGGTAATTGTTTCATCTAAAAGTAGCATTATTTCTATGAATGACTTATTGTTTTGGCACAGCCCTCTCTGTAGATGTGTTGGACTGCAGGACTAATGGCACTAATAAGCATTCTTTCTCTTTGGCTTTTTTAGGTATGAGCTGTTATGTAGCAGTTGCATGTGAAGAGAAGACAGAGTACAAGGCGTCGTCAGAAGATCCTGTCCTAAGCTGGGCCTGAAAGTTCATCCAGCTGACTGATGTGAGTAGCCTGAAAGGGAGGGGAAGGAGTGCATTATTGGAGACTTCATCCTGACTTCAGGCACCAAAATCACAACTGTCTCTATCACTTGTAGTAAAGGAGTTTTCATCTCAGCAGCAGCCTATCTGGGTTGTGCAGCAGAAAGCTGTATTACAGAGGCTTTTTTTGGCATGTGAGCCAGTCAAAAGCTCCAGTTCTTGAAAGACAATCTCCAAATGCTACTTTTGTGATGATTCATGGATGAATTAGATAAAATGTAGTTCCAGAAATAATTTAATTCACCTTTGCCACTATCAGAAGTGTTCCTATCTGTGTTTGTGCCATAATGTTTACTATCTGCATTTGTTATATCCTCCTTGTTTCTTATCTGCATTTGTGACATCCTTTTCTGTTGATTTTGATGCTAGTGCTAGTAAATATTCTGTGCCTTATTCCTGGTCAGAAACAGATTGAGGTGGTGAGATTTTGGAATTTCCCTTTAGGATGACTGTTCTGGGGAGCCTGTTTGTGATCAGAAGGGCAAAGGTCAAACCAGCAGTTACCAAAGACTGAATTTCTGGCTTTACAGAAATTACACATACAATTCATTTTGGCTACTTCTTTCTTTGCCTGGTGTTTGTATCTATGCCAGAGTCACAGCCATACTGACATTATGATTCTCAAGGGTTGCTTATGTCTATTTCCTTTGGGGATATATAGATATACACACAACCCTTCCAGTGAGGCTGCATCAGCCTTTTGCATGCTGAACATGCAGAGGCTATTGTTAGCTGATGGTGCTGGTTTTTATGAATTACTTTTCTCTAAGGAATTAAAGTTCAAGCTGTTGAAGAGGAAGCTGGAGAAACTTTTGGGATGTATGAAGCCAAATTTTATGTCATTCTCCTACTACTGCCTTATGAGCAAAATCCCACTGACCCCACTGTTGAACTGGCACAATGGACTGTTTTACACCCGGCCTGAATGTGAGCCTGTACTTTGGCTGCAAAAGGGATGGAAGCTCCCTCCTTTCAGTTGGACTGCTTTAGAGGGAAGAGAATGTGATACTTGGTTCTCTTCCAGACAGAAATACGCAGTCAGGCATTGATCTGGAAAAAGAGCATCTCCAAGAAGCCTTGATTCTCAGAGACATGCCTGGGAGTCACTGTGCCTCATGCATGTGCTGTGGCTGACCTGTGTCATCAGCCAAGTGATGACATCTGCATCTCTTTCTTCCCTTATTTGTGATGCCTGCTTAGTCCTACTGGCTGTCATGTGGCATCGAGGCATAGCACATTTGTTCTTCAGGGAGTTCTTAGCGTTGAGTACCAGCGCCTGAATAGCCCATATGGGAGTTTGAAGGAGAACAACCTACTCTTTAGCCCCTATTCCAGCTTAGGTGGAGCCCTAAATGGCCCTTTTTACATTACCTTTTTTGTATGAGAGAAAAATACATACTTCATCAATGCAGTATGCATTGATCTGCAATGCAAAACAGTTCCAGGCCTGTCAAGATGGACCAAAGGCACGGAAAGGGAAGGAAAGCATCTAGCCAGTGCACCAGGAAACAAAGTTAATCTGTGAAAGCACAGTGGATATATATTGACTGAATCTTTTGTTGTCATAGGTGATGGAGTCAAAGGGTGGAAAATGTTACAGTAGACCCAAGACTCAATAACTGAGAAAAAGTGCCCTTAGTGTACACACAGAACAGTTGGAGAGTTGCTAAAGAGTTAAAGATATTCTTACTGATGGCCAGATTTCCCAGAGCCTGCTGGTCAATAGCTGCTGCCTTATCCAGTTCTGGAACTTGTTGCTTTGGATGTATGCTGAAGGTTACTCAGACAAGCTGCTGTAAGGTGTAACAAGTCTTCTTTCACAACTTTCCCTTGGGTCAGAGCAGAATGTCTTCTAGAGGAAGGTGTTGCCCAGAATGTACTTTTGGTTTCAGCTGGTTGATCACACCACCTCCGCACTGGCTCTGCCCATCAGAGACTGTAATAGAGGTTTAAATGATGCAGCACTGTGCCAGAAACCAGAGCAGTAACAGTGAGAGTGAATTTAAAGAAATCAGGAAAATGGAGTTTTCATTTTTTCCATTGAATTTTTGGGAACAGATGGAGCGTCGATGAGGCAGAGTTCTGGAAGGGACAGTGTGTTTCAAACGTTTTTCTTAATGTCTTCCCAATCTGCTCATACATTCATAGCTCCTGCCTGTTTGGCACAGGCCAGTTAGTTTGGGATATGAAAATTTCAACACCCCCGGGCTTCCAGAGGTGGATGTTCCCCAAGGCCTGTTTAGCTGTGCTTTCTGGGCTATGGAACTTTTGATGCAAAGGGCCGTGGGAGCAGCTCATGGCCTGATGGGCAATGTCTTTGTTTACTTCATTCCAAGTCACTGAAGTGAAGGATCTGGTCTTTCTGGACAGAGACAATGACCCTGGAGCATCTTAACTGAGCACTGTACTGATCCTATTAGGATCAGTCCTGCCTCTTCTAAACGGCCAAAGTGTTTTCTTTGGGGTTTTGTTTCTCTTTTTTTTTTTCTTAAATCTGGTTAGAGGCCCAGAAGAATCTAATCAAGGCCCAGCAGTGCACTGAGCAGCAGTCATTATCATTATTTAGTCATCCAGTTGCCGATTCTTTGCTGTAACAAGAAATGTTTGTGTGGTTGGAAGCGGGGGGATGAGGGAAGATCAGCTTTTCTCTTCTTTGCTTGGAGAGGTTTAAGCACTTTTCCTCTCAATACACGTGTACCAAAGTGTTGCTCTTTGAAGACAGATTTAAAGTAAGGCCTTCAGAACTCTGTGACAGCCAGAGTTTATGAGAGAGGAATCAAAAAATGATTTAAACCATCATTAATTCCTAAAGGAAATTACTTTCGGCTGTGAACTGTGAAATATGATTACTCTCTCATTAACTTTCATAGTTATGAATGTAACTGGCCAGCTGGCCAAGTTAGAATCTAAATTTCTCCTCAGCCTGGTGTTTTGGGCTGAATTTTTACTTATTAATGACACACAGTAAATACATTTGACAGAACTGCTGGGACTTAGTTTCTGTGAATGCCCAGGCTTGTCTGCTGGCAGACATGTTGCTTCTTTTGGCTCTGTAGTTCTGTTCCTGGAGAACAGAAGATCAGCTGTGGGTAGCCTGATTTGATATTCATTTGTCTTTAGCTCTTAGGGTGCAGAAAAAAGCATTGCAAGAAAATACTGAGATGGAGAGAGAGCACAGTTCAAATTTTCTTTTCTGCTTCTACAATTCCCTTCTTTACTGCACTCCTGTATCTCCTTTTTTACTCTCAGCAGCTTAGCAAATCACTGTCATTGGAAGAGGCAGTAAACTCAGGTGCTGGCACAGAGATTATGCTAGTATCTGAGTATTTTGGGTCTAAAGAAAAATGAGAGAATTTTGCAAAACTCAGCCTCTTTCTGTGTCATATAGGTGATTTTTGTCCTGACACAACTTTAACGTTAATTTAAGCTCTACAGCACAAAGGTTAAGAGCAGTGGTAAACAGCTGGTGCCTTTATAGAAGCTTTTAATATTGATTGGGGTGTATTCTGTTGCCTTCACAGTCAGCAGTGCCTTTCATTGGCTGAGGTGCTGGTTGGATCACTAAGCACATCTCCGGCCTAAACTGAGCTTAGGAAGTGCCTTTGTCCTTTTGTAGTAGAGGAGCACAAGCCTGGGTTCTCCTGCCACAAGCAATCCAGTGATTATTGAGTCCCTAGTGTCCCACACCCCAGTTTGGCACATATGCCACAAATCCCAGCTTGCAAGTTTTGCTTCTGTTTTGCCTGAATGTGTGTGGCAGCCCAGGGTACAAAGGGCTGGAGATGCTTATGTGTAGGTGAGGATGCAGGCTTTGTCAGTCTCATTCTGTAATTGCCATTCATTTCCTAGGACTTTCCTTGCAGTAAGCATATCTGAGCCCCAAGTTTTTCCCTTATAGTATTGCAGTTAGCTGGTCCTGAATTCCACAAAATTGCTTGGACCAGGGTCAGCAGCCATTCTAGGAAGAGGAGCGAGGTTAAACTTTATTCTGTGCATGGGAGTTAAAATAGGTCAGCAGATCAGTAAGAGCTGGAAAAAATGTTCTACTCAGGTGCCTGCTAAACAGCTGATCACTCCTACCTTGTGCTGGTGTAAGGGAGTCTGTCCACCTCCCATGGAGTTCAGCAGTCAGAAGACAACTGCAGCAGGTGCCATGCCTCTCACTGAGGTTTCCCTTGAGATGCTGTAGATCCTGAGTGCAGGTAAACTGGGATCCTACCAGGTGGTATTTCATTCTGTTTTAAATGGGGCATCACCAATCTGCTGTACAGCCTGATTTTCAACAGCCAAAAGGGGCACTAGGACAGTTCTTCAATCTTCAGCAAGGAAGACAAATTTTGCATTTGCTTTTCTCAGCCATTTGAGAAATTTTTTTAGTACTTTATATTTTGTATTATCTGCTATTCTCTCTCTATGCTTAGCAGGTTATGTGCTTTCACTGGATTAGTACATACCTTGTTGTTACAAGGACCTCTTGCTGGCCCTTAACTTCTGTCCTGAAGACTTGCTCCTACTGACAGATTAAGTTCCCATCTAGGGTTCTTAAAGTACCTGTATACATCTTTCCAAGGAATTTTTCTCAGTCTCTGATGACAGTCTGAACCCCTTATGCCATGCAGATTCATCTGGAAGTGCTTCCTGAGTCCTTGTGCAGTTGGAAGGAGCAGCCTGGCAGATTGTAGGGGCTGCTGATGACAGTATTTCATTCTGCAGTGGTGCTGCTTCCCTTGCATTTCAGCTGGGCAGGACTGAGCGGCAGAATTTAGGCTCAGGTCAAGGGGGTCCACGTGTTAGGAGCTTTGGGGCAAGGTGGAGCTCATCTTTCATAGCAGGGAGGGTGCTGTCATACTATCCTAACCACAACCTGGGTGGCTGTTTTGTAACAAAGCAGGGCAAGGATGTTGGGTGAATGAGTTTTTGCTCATTGACAGTACTGGGTGGAACTCTGGCAGCAACGTGTTATTGTGGCTGAGTTTTGTTTTGCAATTCAAACCCTGGAACTGAACTAAAAGCACTGGCATGATGTAAGCTTGCTTGTCTTCCTCCTCCATCTGCAGAATGAAGTAACTTCAATCACTTTTGTTTAGCATTTCCCAGATCTATCAAAAGTACCTCCTTTTCTAAACTGCATGTCACAGCACCTCTGCCTTCTTCTGGTAGCTGGAAAGCCTCGTCCCACAGCATATTGGGGTGGCATAAAAAGAACTAGTATAGCTGTGTGCTATTTACCAAAATTAAAAAACCCGCATGGATTGTGCAACAAAACTTTCCAGGGTAGCTTATAACTGGTAAAATTACTCCCTCCAGTGAATCAGGTTTGACCAGTGGCTACTAGAGCAGGCATCCAGAATATCCTAGAACCAGCATCTACTTCTGTTATGCCAAAGACTTCCTTTGTTGAGAAAATGAATCTGTTCCTTTTTGTTATTTCCTTCCACCACCATAGTGAAGTTATCTTTCACAAAGACATGGTATTATGGGGAAAAACACAGCAGATTGTGCAGCAGCAGATGCCCGGAAAATTGCAGTGCACAGTACATTAGTACAGTGGGTTGATGGTAAAAGATCAACACTTCATAAAGCTTATTATCCTGCACTCAAGGTTGGCTTTAGAAACAACCAAGCTTTGTGGCCCTGCAGCCAGGCAAAGCTTGGTGCTCTTCACCCAGATCGAATCCTGTGAAAATTATATTTTCCATTCAAGTGCTGGTCTGTAACAGAAACTCCTCCCTCCTTGCCAAGCTGTTTGAAGGTTCTCTAAGCTGGTTTCTGCAAAGGCCAGGAATGTTTAAACCCCATCTCGATCTGACCATTCTAACTTTGGACCTGAGCCAACTTCTGGATCCTTCCTTACTTTGCCTCTCCCTGGGTGCCGTGCTTTCATTCACTAGCTGTTATTTTTACCGTATGGGTTTTTTTTAATCACTGTCATTTTTGTTACCTGAAGACAAACTATCAGGGACTTGTTTATAATCCCCTGTTACACAACAAATATGGCTTCCAACTGACCTGCTCTTAATGTGTTCCAGGCTTCACAACAGACATGAAGGAGATCAAGGAAGTTGTCTTTGGGTTCTGAGGGGTATCTCCTGTTGTATAGTGTGTAAATATGTGTTTCATGTTGTGTAAATAAGTATGTTTCAAATAATTCGTGTTGGTGTTAACTGCACGGCTTACTTTGGAGAATGTGGGGGCTTTTGTTGGCTTTTCTGGTTTGGTTTTGAGAGCCACATGTGGGGTTAGGGTTTTTTGTTTGGTTGATTGGTTTGCATTTTTTTGTAAATAGGAGAGTGGGATCTCACCAGTCAAAACATACATACTGTTTTCCATCACCCTTGATTCTCACTGTTGATATGTTTGAAATTACCCTCTTCCTCCACCCAAATCAAACACACCTCAAATATAAAGGGACTAGAACTTAACCTAGATCCAGGCCTGAGTTTTGCCAATAGTGTCTGGTATCTGCTGTGGTGGATGAAATCAAAAGCCCAGGTACAAGCTCCCCAGCATTAATCTTTGGGATGTGGTAGTAAATGTGGGCTCCAGAGCCCTTTGTTTACTCTGATTAGAGCTACCACTGCCATGTTCACACTGAGATTTGGGATTGGTCTTCAAAGAGGTAAAATAGTGCAGCCCTTTTTGGCCCCTTAGCCAATATACCAAGTTGGAGTTATGCCTATTTCGGTTTACAATGAAATGCTTCATTTGGTGGGAGGTAAGTATTGGGATGCTAAAGGATTTACTGGAGAGGAAAAAGGAGAGCTTGTGTTGCTGAGTCAGCATTTGACAGAGGATCAGTATGGGCTTATATGTGTAGGTATTTGGAGACCTTTGTTCTGTGTCCTTTGCTAACATTTTACTGAAAGAATCAGTAGTGTAAGCTTTGACCTACAGATCAGTTTTGCTCTATGCCCTTCTGCAATCAGCAACTCTTGCCATCTGTGTTGCTTTCTAGGTCTCATTTGAATGCTGAGATGATCGTCTTGCAATAATTTTCAGTACATTTTATCAGTCTGTAAGTTTGGCAGCAGATCAATGTCTGTACGTGTGTGTTTGAGGAATCAAAATCCAGGGACAGGCTGCAAATAGAGACACATTGGAGTGTCAGTCATGAAAGCCAGTGCTGGTGACAAAGGATAGTATCAAGAGGCTTAGGGGACTCCTTCAAATTATTTCCACTATTAAATTACCACTTGGTCTTGCATGAACCAGCCTCCAAGGTCTGAGTTGAGGAAGTCTTTGTCCCAGTTGTTCGTGTTGTAGACACTGGCTGTGGAAGGAAGGGTGATTCTGTGCTGCAGTTCGCCTTCCTCTCTAACGGGCTGCCCAGGTCCGGGGATGTGTGAGTGTATGTGTGGATATACCCTCGCTCTCCTACAAGCTGCCACCGCCTCCACTCCATGGCAAGCTTTAGGTAGCCAAGCCGCGCTGTGGTGAGGGCACTCCACTCTAGGGATGCCCTAGTACTGCTGATGGCTCAGAAACTTCTTTGATGCCTGTTGCAATGCTCAAGGAGTGGGCATATGGTACGTAATAGCCATTCAAGCAGTTAGTTTCCCCTTGTGTCATGTCAGGTATTTATGCTACAAATCTCAACTGCCAAGAGCAGAAACTTTAGCTGCCCCTTCAGTTCCTAGCCATTGAAATAAGATCTGCCATGTCCAGTGCTAATGAAAATTTTCCTTCCTAGACAAGTGGATGCTGTCTGATAAAAAAAAAAAAAAAAAAAAAAAAAAAAAAAAAAAAAAACCCAGAAGTGCTTTTTCAAGTACTTTCCCTGTAATTTAACATCCCTTCAAGGTCTTTCTGTCACTTCTCTTCTCAAGTGCATCCCATACCAATGCTACCCTGGAGTGTCACCTCCAACCTTTTTCCCTTGCCCAGCTCCATAGCTGCAGGAAGAGACAGTGTCCTTCGTGATGACAGTGGCAGGGGAGTGACAGGCAGGCTGGGTGGGGGTGGCTGTTGGTGAGCAAGCCTAGTGACAGGATGGGGTGACTAAGAACCAGCTGGCTAATTAAAGCACAGCAGTAGGAGGAGCAAAGTATTTAAGGGTGCCAGAGAGAAAAGAGATATGTCTCCACAAATTTCTTACACTTCAGCAGCCAAGTGCCTGGGCAACACAGTGAAAGGTTTACTTAACTCTTTGGTGCCTCTCATTGAGTGAAATCAAGAGACTAAGAAAATGGCTCCATTGACTGAAAAGCCTGAATTGAGGTAAGGACACCAGTATGGTTTTTAGTCACAGTTAGTCACATCTAGCTCTGCTAGACCTGCTGTGAGCTGAACTCCCAGGACTTTACATGACTCTGGCATGTGCTAATATACACTGAGTGGGTAGGTCTGGTGGGCAGTGCAGGATAGATATTTCCAAGTGCTGATTGAAAAGAGGTAATGTCAGGGTAGTCATTACATGGGTTTGTGTTCTCATTAAGGCAAACGAGCATGTCCTTGCCTCCTTACCCTAGTGACTGGATCTTTCTCCTAATTATTTTTATGGGAAGGAGAAATTGAAAGGAGTTCCTGAATGTGGATTCACAGGCAGCTACTTAGGAGGAAAGTGAAGATAATGGATGTGGAATTCTCAGCAATATATGAATTTGTCACCTGAGGCAGGAGGAATCAGAGGGAAGTAAAGATGAGGACTGTTTTCTGGAATGTAACTTGCTGCTATTTCTGGAGACACTTGGAATGTCAGACTGTTGCTTTACCCATCGGTTTGGTTTTCTGCAAGTGTTTTCAGTAGTGAGTAGAGAAGCAGTCACTGTGTCCTTCCTTCTGGCATGTAGATGACTCTGGAGGCAGCACACTCCATCAGGACTAGCAAGCCAGTGGCCAGCCTTCTGGTCTCAGAGTTTTGCTGAGACCATTTTGTTTCTGATATCCAGGCAGATGAATTAGTCCCCTGGAAATTTTGCTAGCATAGCAGTGCTTCCAGGTTGGAAAAGGCTAGAGAAAATGACCTTGTCTCATTTCAGCTTGCTTCCAACTAGGCTTGTCAGAGATGTGTTGGCAGTATTGCATGCCTGGCTCCCTGTGTGCTTTGGTTAGACTTAGCTCTGTGTGGTTCTCTGGAAGTTGTTGCAGTTGTTTGTAAAGGAGACCAACTCTCAAATGGATTTTTCTTATTTTGAAACTATAAAAAGTAACCTGTAAAACTGATACTTATAAGGCCCTGTTACACTATGCTACATCAGCTAGTTTTGGATGTTGCATAGGATAGAGGCCCAAATCTTCCATCTTGGTATAAAATTTGACTATCACCTGTATGTCTTGAAAATTATTAGCTGTTGCTTAGTGAGCGTTTGTACAAAGCTTTAGAACAGCTAATGCTAGAAGAGGTTGTAATTAACATTTGGTGTGGTTGCCACAGTAAGCACTCATTCAGGCCTGCACAATTCCTCTGCCTTACACAACTGGAAATCTCAGGATGTGTCTGGAATGGCATAAGGGGGTCTGTAGCATTGAAGTATCTAGAGTATCTGTTTTATATCTCAAAGGTGCATCAGAGTCTTCTCTTTACTCTAATGTTTATGAAATGTTTGTAAGCTGGATTTGAACTTTGAGACACCAGTCATTCTGTAATTAGTATTTTTACTTAATGCAACTTCCTCTTATTTACTACTTCACTGTTTGAGAGTGTGTGATAAAGGTGAAGACAGCCTTTGTAGTCTTTGTTATACGAAGTCATGCAAGAGAAGCTGCTGGATGTTGTTTAGATGATCTAATTGATTTGTATTTATAGAATGCCATTCACTGTAGTAAATGCAGTGCAGTGTTTGTGTCCCTCAATCCTGCAGTCAGCTGAATGGATTCATTGTTATACATAATTAGGGCTTCTGGAATTTGGGTCTGTTTATTTACGGCAATTGTTGCGCCGAGGCACAAGTGGCCCCATATCAGAGGTCTGCAGAGTTCGGCACAGTACCCAGAGCGCCCCAGCTGCACAGCTCTTACAAGTAGTCTCACAACAGCTTGAGCTCAATGAATCCTCCATTTCTTCCAGCTGAAGTACAAAGCCAGCATCCTCTTGGCTAGGTGCGGTCATTGCAGATTGAAAGATTTTCCTTTTGCAACAAAGGTAAATCGGGTGTCATGGAACGAAATACCCCTTACCTGTAAATAAGTTCCAGTTTCAGTAGTTGTGTGCTCCTTGCCCCAGTTCCTGTGTGAATCTCAGTTAAGTGTCCTGAGCAGTCCCAGGTTGTGGTATGCTGTTAAATTGTTTACAGCCTTCCCTGGAGCTGGCAGCCTGAGATCTGTGCCCTGTGAGCTCCCTTTTATAGGATGTACATTGGCTTGTTTGTAAAGTGTTTCCATCTATGAGATATGATCATACATATTGTAGATAAATCTGAACAGAAATCTCAACTTCTGCTGCTGTCAAGTGCTGTGCTTTGGGTCTTTTGCTAAGATGGAGATGAGACTTTATTTAAAATATCCTGGAAAATGTTTGTTTTCTTTCTGAAGTTTCAAAATGTTCATGGGAGTTGCTTGGGTGTCTGAGTGTGGACGAAAGACATTTGTTTCTTCAGCTGACACCCATGATATATGGGCCAGGGCTACTGTCACCATGTCTCAGCCACCAAATACTAAAGACAGAGGGCAGTCATGACAGACTCAGGAGGAAGTCAAAGCCCAGTTACAGTGTATTTGGAGTCTATTGTCAGGAGAAGAAATGTTTTTGACCGTAAGGCAGGGATGTAAGCATTTTCTTATCCAGAGGGAATTAGTGGTAAAGTGTGTGTCAAGTCTGCTGTGAGCCAAACAACCTTCTGGATGGCTGTTTTTCAACCCTGAGTCTGCAGCAGAGCAGGTGGTTGATGGCTCAAGCAAGAGCCACCTTCCATACACACAATCTTCCAAGTATAAGGCAGTGTTTGTAAATGAAGGTTTAGTGCCTAGTATGAAATTATTCTAGTCTGTTTCTTTGCAGGGAGGTTCCTATAGACATCAAATCACTATTGGGACTAGCACTAATTATGGAATTCATTTTAGTATAGAGGTCAAAGATAGAATGGACAAAAAGAGATGATTTACCTTTTCAGCATTGCTGTTCAGCTGTTGGGCATGTTGGCTGTAGGCTTTGCTCACTGGCTTTGTGACGTTAAGTGGAGTTTAGACTTTGGCCTGCCAACCTTTTAAAGTCTTTCACTATTTGCCAGATTTTAATGAGATGGGTGACAGCACACTTCTTTGGGAATGCAATTGCACTTCTGGGGAAGACTCAGGGGTGCAATTGCTTTCTAAAAATGCATGGATAGGGGTGAGTGCAAGGAGGAAGACCTGCTTAAACAGAAAAATTGTGTTGGTACAAAACAGTTTATCTGCAGCTGCTCATGAATATGATTTAGGTCACAAATGAGAAGCAGCATTCATGCCATAAGAGGAATGAGTTCTGGAGTAGGCTTCCAGGAAGAGCAGTGGAGGCGGCAAATTTTAGCAGTTTTGAGCTGGAATGTGAAGTGTTCTCGCACAGGGTTGTATGACACAGTTGCCTGCAATAGCATGGGAGTAGGCTGCATGACCCAGGAGATTCTTTTCTGCCCCCTGCTCCACAAGTGGTGACCTTGAACTGAGTCAACTCAGGTTGCAGTAAACTTTGTTTACTCTGAAGTTGACGACTGTAAGATGACTTAGTTCAAAAGCATCTCGGAATTCTTAAAGCTGTAGCTCCTAGTTTACATTTCCTATTTAATTTTTGTTATTTAGAGAGGCACATTCCTTATATATTGCACAAAACCTGGCACCTATACCCCAGATATTTTCATTTGCCCATTTGGAAGGCAACAGACACACAATATATTTAAGGAAAAAAGGGAAGCAGGGCTGCATTTGAAATGTGCTGTGTTTGTTTATTGTAACAGCTGTAAGTTCAATTATTTATAAGAACACCTTATCCAAACTAGTGTGTAATAGATGCCATTTGTTTCATTTGGTAAGCTTTCAGTGCTCTCTCTCTGCTGTCTTAACACTTGCTGAAGAGTGTGTGGAAGCTGTTGTCTTGTACAGAATTGGTGTGATTATTCTATGTGGACTGCTTGCTTACTCATAGTCTTTTCATGACTTTTATTCTTAGGAGCATAATGTCTTATGAACATTCCTGAAGGAATGACAGGATGTTCTTTAACCCTTAAAATAAAAATGACAGACAACATATTTCAATATTCCAGAATAAAAGAATAATGATAGTTGAAGAGAGAGCTGATTGCCTGGGTTAACCTGAGCTGCCTGCTCTATTCTAAGGTGTTTTTTTTTTTCTTGTCACGTTTTATATGATGAGAGGTGAGAAGTGCACAGGAGATGTGTTTTTCCAGAAAGTTCCTTTAAGCAGAGGAATGTGCTGGTGGGAGGCACTGACTGCAGTGAGCTCTTTGCCCACTTTCCAGATTTGAGACTCCATATTGCTGACCTGGCTCGCTGAAGAGGAGCATTTGTGTCAGGGACACTGATGGCATTGTGAGAAAGGGTCTGAGCCGGGGTAAAACAAACAAGTGCTGCTGGTGATGTGCAAGACCTGACCAGGTGAAAAGTATGTTTTGTGATTGCTGATCATCCTTTTAGTCTGAAAGCTTCAATTTTTCTGATACCCTCAACTCCTGCTTTATACTAATATACTTAAGAATTTGATTTTTCATTTAAATGCATCCACAAAACACTTAAAGCTCTTGTATTTAGAGAGAAAACTTTGAAAATGTGAAAAAATTGAAACTGAGAAAAATAAAGGAGTCTACATCTCAGGAATATAAGGGACAAGCAGCATAAGTTTTGAATGTTCATCTCATGCATAGCAATTGTTTTAAAATCCTATGTGAGTCACCAGAGCTGTCAGTAATAACAAGGGAAGAAAGGAAGTTACTTTTCCCTACACTCACATTAGACCACTAAAAATAATGACTGCCCAGGACTCTTAGCTGAGATACCAGTGACCTAAGAGCATGTGTCCTTGCTCAGAACTATTAATGAGCTGTTTGTTACCCCCGCCTTTGTAGGGGGAGCATTCAAACCTTTAGAGCGTGTGAGATAATCCAGACAGGCTGTACAGAAGTGGTTGCCACTTATCTGCATTCCTCCTAAATAGGCTTCTGAGCATGCTGCTCTCTTTTCCACACCAAGTAGGGAAGGGATTGCAGCCTTGGAGAAATGTATTGGGGGTGAAAGGGAGGAAGGAAAAGTTAAACATCCGTCTAGAGGTAGGACTGAACTGACAAGGAGTTGGTGGATGTTACGTGTGGACATTGGCATGTTCAGGGTTACAGCTGCTGGTTTATGCCCTGAGGAATTTGTTACCTTTCATTGTGTTTTGCATGTGTGCAGCTTTGAAGCCTTTGTTGCTATGTCTGTTGTTTCAGGAAAGGCACTAATTCCAGTCTGGCAAGGACACACTGGTTAGCTGGTTGGAGCAGGGAGCTGAAAGGAGACACATGGAGGTTTTGCTTTAGAGTACTTTTTCTAGTACTCCTTTGCCTAATCTGGCAATAGGGAGTTCTCAGTTTTTAACACTGACATGAGGAGCCCCATTCTCAGTTCCCTTTGACATGCTCCCTTCTGAAATACTGCTGTGCATACTGTGTGTGTCTACAGGAACAGCTTGGCCGTGAAAGGTCTTGAAGGGAACTGGGAGCAGCAAATGATTCCAGACCCACCTATTTCCAGGGACAGCCTGTCTGCCCAGCCTGGCAGGGACTAATCTGCCTAAGGATGTACCATCCACATGTCTATAGCACCCTGGCTTACAGCATGTGCCTTCCCAGCTGTTACAGGTCCATACTTGGCTGCACCAGCGCCATGGAGCCAGATGTGTTACCTGGCTGGACTGTCCATCTGATCCCAAGAGCAGCCCTAGGACTGAGATAGGGCTAATAGGACTTCAGTTTGTGGTTTGGATCAAGCATGTGGAAGACAGGTAGAATCTGATGCCCTGATACAGTAAGGTGCCAAAGCGTGCTCTCAACTCCAAACGTGCACTGTAATTTTGTTGATCTAAACAGAAATTATTTCTGCTTGCATGCAGCAGATCTGTGTGCAGATTCTCAGCTGATCAAAATCAGCTTTTAAATGGAGTTTCTGGAGTTAGACCATTAGACCAATGCAGGGACTCAGGATTGGTTACTCTCATCCTGAGCACGCTGAATCCATTCTGTGTATGGGAACTTGCACTAAGCACGTGTTTGAGTGCTTGAAGGAAGCTGATTCCTTTCACAGTAAGTGAACACTGGATGCTTGTTATTTTAATTTAATTCCATAATTGCTAGTAAGTGTGGGGATATATGGAAAAGTAATTTTTCCAGATCCAATCTAGATCTAATGGGTTTGTACACATCTTCCATTTAATTTTAGCAATCTTCTTTAATTGTCACTTTAATTTTTTCCTCAAATCACTTGTTTGTAAAAGGTAATTTAATCTATTAATGCTAAATAATTATGCTTCTTTTTGGTGTGAATTTTTTCCTAAATGCTCTTCTTAATGCAGTGAAGGTCAGTGCTTTGCGCTGTAAGCAATGTCAAGACTTGAATCAAAAAGACATGACTGAAATCAGAGTTTTATGGCAGTTGTGATGTAACTGTTTCCGAACAAATGAGACTTTTTAAAAGGGTAAAGCATGTGGTCATGAGTTTAATTGCTCCCTAATGTGGGAGGGGAGGTGTTGCTCTGGCATTGCAGCAGCAGTGGGCTCTGCCTTTGCCCAGACATTATAGCCAGTAAATCGTCTTTCCTCTCCTGAAAAGGTAATATATTGAATTATTTTTTCCCACTCCTTTTTAATCTTGCATACCAGAGGAAAGCATTGCAACCTCTTAGGGATGCTTGGAGTGGAAGAAATTCTGTGTTGACTTTCTTGAAGCCCATGGGGAGGGCCAGTGCTGAGTTAAAACACCTGGGTATCAGCAACCTCCTCAGCTTCAGAGAGAGGTTGATCCTAAAGCTGGGATGAGATTTACTGCAGTGTTGCCCCTTCTTGTGCTTTTCCCCGGGCCCGTGGAAGGACTGGTATTTATCCCAGTGAGTTTAATATGTAACATTTTTCTGTGGGTAGAAGAGCACAATATTGCTACAAGTCTCATTAAGCTGGTTAAAATAATTTTAGACTGTTTCTTTTTGATTTGCTTGAACTTTTTTTTGCTTGAACTAAGGCATCTTTCTGGAATGCAAACACATGGAGATCAGAAGGGCCATTATTACTGTTTGTCCACATTTTCAGGCTGTGTCAACCATTACTATTGCAGGGACTCACTTCCAGTATGAAATGGTAGAAACAAAAAGATACTGTATGGGCAGGCAAAATCAGCTAGCCTTTGAAGTTGGACCCGGTTTTTGTTGTTGACTGGTTTTATACTGTACCCCCCACTTTACATTGTATTTTACTGGGATCAACTTGGAGCTAGGCTGAATCCTGCTGAGGATTTACGAACCCACAATGTATATCTTATGTGGGTATTTTAGCAAAGGAAATATTTAAACAATTAAGTGTTGGCAGCTATTCCTAGGGTAGCTTGATGGGGAGCCCAGCTATTGCCTCATTTTATAGACTTATCTGTTACTCTACTTGCTTGTTGGGTTTTCTTTCCTCTTGAGTGTCTGTTGAACATGCTCATTATATTCTGGCTGGCGTGAAACAAATGCTGGTTAGGAAAGGGGACGCTTGAGGCAGGAGAACAGATTCAATTCCCTGAAGGGAAATTTCACCTCTTACAATGTTCCACTGCTGCCTCCAGTTCATGTAAAAGGAAAAGTATTTCCAACTCTGTTGTTTAGTTTCTTGTTTCCCCAAGCACTTTTTCCTATACTCCTCAGTTTGAGCTTCTTGGTTTTACATGATTTTGTGATTTCAGATGCATATTTCTGTTGGTATCATGAAAGCCATCAATTGTCTGGAGCTGCACTTGATCTCACTTTTTATGGCTAACTTTTTGGTGGGGGGAGAGGTGGAGATTGGAATGCAAAATTAAAGGACTTTTAATTCAACCTAGGACCTTTAGAGAATTGAGCAATCTTGTCAAACACACTTTTTTATTTTGTAGAAATGCTCTTTGGCTATTCAAACCAACATCAGTGACATTGAAACCTGTTTGCTGCAGGTATCAAGTCCCCACAGGAGTGACAGATAGGCCTCACAATTGTCCTCCACAGATTGGCATCACCATGAAAACTGACTTTTTCTTCTGATCCCCATCTGGTACTTTTTCTCTTGGGTTGGCAATTTCACTGCCTTTGGTAACAGGAGAATTAAAGCTTCCAGCTCTCACCTTTCACTTACTGGAGTCTGATCCTGAAAATATCAGCAGCATTGCACAGCTGGAAATGATTGGTGCAGAAGTTATAATATGCATTTTAACAAGTTCATCTCTTCTGATTGTTATATCTTTCAAAGGAGAGACTAGCTTTGATATGAGCAGCAGATTGCCTTGAAATATGGAAAAGCTGCAATTTGATGGTTTTAGTTTAAAGCTTTTAGTGTCACTTTGATTTCTTAAATTCTCTTAAAAGGTGGTGCATATTGTATGTATTAGAAACTAGTCAGACTTGCACTTTGCCCTTTATAGACTCTTAGACTAAATTGCTATCTTTCAATTTCATATAAAGATTACGTATAAATTACGTATAAATCTTTCGTATAAAGATTAGTCTTAAAGTCTGGAAGCAGTGCTTGTATTGGGTAGAAATAATCTTAAGTTTCTGATAATTATCAGCAAAAAAATTTTATGGTGCTTGACATGAATCCACTTGGCATATGAAAGTATTTTTTTTAAAGAAACTATGACTGTTACCTTGACTTTTGTGGTGAATGTTCAGCATTGTGTCCAGTGCTGTCTGGACAGACATGAAACATAATGTAATCATTCTGCCTTTCACTCTAAACAGACATAAACAAAATCTAGAAGTGGAAAAGGCAAGTTCCTCTGCCACAATGAGCTCTGGTAAGTCTGTGTTGTTTTCTACTTGCACTCATTGGTCTTCCTTTTTATTACTAGTAATATTCCTGTTTGTTTCTGATGCAATTATTTGCATTTGTTGCTCGAATTTTGGCCCAAAAAGTAGCTAGAAACAACTTGAACTGGATTAGGTCCTGTAGCTTATTTCAGTGTGGAATATAAGAATTCAAAATTACTGATAACCTGAAAAAATCATCTGAATTTGATATATTTTAATAGAGATGAAATTATAGTTTGACATATGAATAGGAAAAAATCAGATGTTCAAAGAAAAACAAGGGACCAGGAAATGGGAGCTGGTTGGGAAGAGGAAAACTTCTGAGCTTGTCTGGGTAACAGGCTAAATCAGGGTGAAAAATAAAGCAGATGCCAGATTGAAGAGAGATATGTAAGATCTGTAGAATGATATTCCCACTTAATTTTAGCATCTTAGCAAGTCTCAACTGGGGTATCATGTCCTCATTTTGGCACAACATTTTGAAAAAAAATGTGAACTATTTGAAGAGAGTCCAGAAAAACATGACCTGGGAATTCAGTGTAAGCATTGATAAGCTTACAGGCTGGTAAGCACTGGAACATTTTCTTTTATTTAGATTTTATTTTCAGGTTACATTAGGGTGGTGCTGGAAGTTTGTTAGAACTTATTAGGGAAACGTTTGTCAGGAGTGACAGAGATAGATTTGTTTCTTTCATGTTCAGAAATAGGGCTTTAGATGAGCTTTGGAGCTTCTTTCTAGCACTGTCTCCTGTGTTTCCCTGAATTTACAAGAGCCAGTTTTATTCGTGTCAGCTGAAGACCTTGTAGACTGGCAAAAATCTTTACTGAAAACCACTTCATTTGTCTTATAGAACATGAAGAAATTGATGTTGCAAAAACTGTTGTCAATGGACTGAGCAGCAATGGTCAAGAAAAAGGTGGGTTAAGATCTCCAGAGACACCTCCACAGCTCCTCCCGCATGTCAGCTGGTGATGTGCTTGATTTTCCCAGAAATTCACTACAGCGGGGGCTTCCAAATTCAGTTCACTTGGCAACTGACACAAGAGAAGTCTTGTACTGTGCCATGCTGGTAACAGCAGCATTTCTTAGCTCAACAAGTGTTCTTTGTCTCTTTAAAGTGGCAGGCTGGACTTGGCTCTTTGTATATTTTTACTGCTGTGTTGAGGAAAGCTGTACACTATTTGTGAGCACCTGCGAATCAGTATCTTAGTGAGTTGGGACAGCATGGGTGTGTGGTGCCCGTGTGTGAACTGTGTTAACTTCAGGGAGAGGTGGAAGTTTAGTCTGGGATTAAACATTTAAGTCATGAAAAAAAATCGAAACAAACCAGTCTTCATGTTAACATCAGCAGGTTTGCAGTGAGCTTCATAGCATTCAGTTTTGTGGAGCGACTGTGTCTGTTTTGGCAGAGTGAAAGTATGTGGGTATGGGCTGATTTTCTGTTGGTTTTATTTCCTTTCTTTTCCTTTGATGCCTTTTTATAGTGGTTAGTATTTTGACTGCATTGTGGATGGATGAATTCGGTCCGTTTCAAAGCAGAACAGAATCAGGATTGTTTCCTAAGCCACAGGCTGTTTGATTTGGGATCTGTTGTATTCACAGGGTCTCTGCTCAGGAAGAAGTATGGAAAACAGGGGTTGATTTGGGTTCCTCTTTTATTAAAAAAAAATTAAACAAATCTATCAAATTAAGTACTGATGATTTTAGGAGTTTTGAAAAAATTCTGTTAGGCTCTTTGCCCAGGCTTTTGATGCTTGAGACCCCTTTTCTAGGCTGTGAAATCTGTGCTTCCCAGTTTTGCCGGTTATCAGAAAGATCTGCCACAAGAGGGGGCGTACACACCACCCTGATGTCAGTGCCTCCATCAAGCTGGCCCAGTGCTCAGTGTTAGTCTGTAAAGTATTAGAAATGTGGTTCCTCTTACTCCTGATTTTACAGGCATGAGATGGTGTGGAATATGACGGGACATTTATCATTTTCCAGATAATACATGCAGGAAACAGGTTTTATAGAAGAAAATCCTGGCACTGCAGAATCAAGAACACTACTCAGATTATGCTGGTAGAGTCATGATGTACAAGATGTTTATCTTGGCAGCTCCTGTTGAGCTTCACCTGTGAATAGTACTGCCTTTTTCACAACGACCCCTCTTCGTACCCATTGATTTGAACAGTTATGTAACAATTGCTAGAATTTTGCATAGTGCTATGTGTGGTTTTCCCCAGTGTTACCACATATAGTATAATTAGTGTGCTAGCTAATGAAGTCAAATAGAAATCTCTTCTATTTACTGTTTATATGGATGGATTTTTTTTCTGAAATAGCTATATGGATGCTGCACTTTAGCATGGGACCTTTTTCAAGATTATTTTATTCCTTCTGTTGTTGAACTTGTAAAAACATGAGCCATGAAATTCAGAATTCATGTAATGTGGCTAGTTTAATGTTCTTCTCTCAGCCTTTCACTACTTGTTTTTGGCTTTTTTCACTTTATTTTGTTTTTGCTGAACCATAATAATGTTGTACTTAACATTTTTATTTTTGCATGTAGTGTACCTCAGTTAAATGATTACACTAAAATTTTTTCATGGCTTCTAAAAACTAATGCTTCCAGATTCTCTTTGCCTGCAGCATAGTGGCAGTCAGCATTAGTCCATTCAGTAAGCAGTTCTGTATGCTGCATAAAACAGACACATCCTGAATTAGGGAGAATGAAGAGATATTTTTAACAGTTGCATCATTGCTCTCTGGACTGCTTTTGTGTTTGAAATTTCCTGCTATTGTGTCTCCAAGTACGTTAGAAAATTTTGTGGCATGCTTCCCAAACTCTGTTCTTTCCTTTTTGGATGTGCCATTTACACTTTTGTGTTTGCAGCTGTTGACGTCCCTTTATGTACACGTTCTATTTCTGCCGTTAAAATAATCCCTGTGAAGAAAATGAAAAGTTCTCCTCACCTAGTGCTGCCTACAGGTATCTTCTTTCCTCCCCTGCCATGCCTTAGTTAGCCATCATCTCTCTCCTCCCTTTATCATTGTGTCTCTGCTTCACCCACATGCTTTGGCTAATTCTCAGCTTCATGCTCCTCTCACTCCTCCCAGAGCTGCAGATTTCATTGGTAGATAATGCAGTTAGCTCTTGATGGCACAATACACTGTTCTCAATTATGCTGCTCTTCTGCAGACTTAATTGTGTCTGCTTGAATCTGGGATCATTGTAAGCTCTTCTACTAATACTCAATTATGAAAAATATTGTTATTATTATTATAGACTCATTTTGAACCAAACTCCTGAAGAACCAAAGATTGTATCCTGCATATCTTTGGTCTTTATGAAAGCAAATGGTTCAAGCATAGCTCAACATTGGTGGTATGGTTTTGTTTTTCTGTACATGCACTGAATTTAATCCACATGTGAATGAGTAAGGATGTTAGGCTGTCACCCTCTCCCCAAGCGCATGCTTTCCCACTAGAAGTACAAGATTATGCTTGTACTTTGCTGGGCAGTCAGACTAGTGTAGCTGATACTGCTTGTCTCTCCTAATCTGTCACACATGTTCTTTGTTGGACTGCTACAGTGTATATAGTCCTGTTTATTACTAGCTGCTGGATTTCTATACTGAGAGATTCAGATTCTTGTTTTCTGTCATTTTTTGAGGGAATACATCATTCCAGACATTTGTTTTCATCTCCCAGGGTGAGATAGGCAGGAGTTTATTTTCAAATATTTTCAAAGCATTTAATTTATTTTTTTTTTAATTCAGAGCATTTTTTTTCTGACTCTTATTCTTTTGGTTCAGTATACAGGTTTAATCTGTTGTATGAAAAATAAATTTAAAAAAACCCCATTGATTCCCAAATTTGATTCTCCTCCAGTATGATGAAGATACTGTTTTGACATATCATACATATTGAGCTCTGTTTCCATTTCCCTCCAGTGCCTGTGAAGCAAATGTAGGCATAGGGGTGTAGGAGGACAGCTACCCTGCACTCTTTCTGGATGTTTGTATCAGGCCTACTGACTCCCAACATCGTGTCCATGCTTTACAGATACAGCACTCTTAAAACTGAAGTCTCAGAGCTTAAACCTTTGTCCTGTGGTTTGAAAGTGAGTCCACAGAGTCCTTGGGCTCTGTGTTGTGCCATGTGGATGGGAATGATAGCCAGAACTGCACTCCTGGGCAAAAGGAATCTTGACCCTACCTGAGTCAAGCAAAAATCAGTCAGAGAAGTCAACTTCTATTTCACCAGGAGTGTGGGTGACCTTAATTTGTGATCAGCTGTGATATATTTAAGGATGAAACACCTTTTGATGTGTCTGGGTGGATAGTCTTTCCCCTCACAGGGGCTGCCTCAATGCTGCCTCAGTTAGCTAAAGGCTGAACTATAGGAAAGTATCCTCTGATTTCCTACTTACTCCATCCTTTTCATAGTCCTAAGTATGGATCTAAAACTGTTTTTTGTGAAATTCCTAAAGCATTGGAAACCCACGTAAGGGCTTCAGGAGTGGAGATTCCAGCACAGAGGCCTTTCAGTGAGAGCCAGGAGTTCGGCGTTCATTGAGTTTCTTCTTTTACTGCCATTGTTTGTCTGGCATACTGATTTTTCCCCATATTGTGGCCTCATTGGCTGTGGTTTGCATGGTTTGCAACCTTAGCCAAGGTGTTACCACAGTCTCTAGGCACTGTACTGGTGTGGGTTTGGTGGGGCATTGCCTTGCTGAAATCAGCCAGGGAATACTGATCTGAACAAATGTGGGCCGTTGTCTGGACAATAAACAACAGCCTTTGCCTCCTCTGTGCAGTCTGAAGGCATCATTTTTGTTATAGTAGCAGTTCCTGGAGAAGAGCTGCATCCTTCCCCATGCAGAGATAGCATGCTCCTCAACCCATAAAAATAAAAATTATTGTGTTGTCACTTGTGTAATGCAGCATGCACTCAGGACCTCTTCACGCTCCCTGGGCAGTCATGGTAGGGCTGCTGCCTCTGTGTAGGTAAGTGAAGTCTGATGGCAGCTGCAGGGTCACTAATAGTGCATGAGAAGAGGAGGTGATGTGTTCGTCCATGGAAATAGCCTAGAGAAACAAGACACTTTTCAGGCTTATTATTTCCAGAGGCATCTTAAAGGAAACAACTCTCCAGAAAGATTTTAAGTAAGAGGAGAAAAAGAGGTAGCTTTGAAGTACTGGTTTGTTATTATTTAATAGGATGACAGGAGGAGAAAACCCAGATCATGGACTGAAATACACAAAGGTAAGCCTGCACAGAAGCTGTGCTGAACTGTGCCTCAGCAAGGATGCTGGCATGATCTGGTATCTGATCATGATCACAGGTTGATCTGAAAAGGCATATGTTAAATTTCCTGTTGTCTGGGATTTGGGTCCCTGTGTCAGAAGGTGAAACACTGCAATTAAATGGGGAGATGGCAGGGAGGTGGCTTGCAGTGCCTTGCCTTTAGATCATACTCAGCATCGTTAGAGGATTTCATCTTCCAGTGGTCAAAAGTTTGGGGTTTTTTTTCTTCTTTCAGTCCTCCACCAAAGCCATTTTTAAGCTTTGGCATGTAAAGTGCGTGCATTATGTCACTGGGACATCCCTATAGAAGAGCTACAGGTGTAATAAAGACTGTCCTTGCTAGCGAAGTGTCTCTGTACAAAGTAGCACAAATACAGCAAATGGCCCTGTGACCTTTGGTTCAAACACTCCTTTTTTCCCCTCTTCCCTCTTAGCTCTGTTGCACCAACTCAGAACTTAACTGCTACATTCATCAATTACCTGAATATAAAACTGCTTTGATTTCTTAATGCTTTGAATACAGAGCTAATCTTCATCTGCACAAACATTACTAGATTGATTCGCCTGAAGGCAGCCATGCTAAAATTACTCTAGAGCTCTGATGGCTCCTGATAGCTTTGCATCATTCCTTTCTATGTGTTTCTTCTGTGCATGTGCATTTCCTGTAGAAATGGATCCCACAAAAGTCTGCAGTGGAAAAGGAGCTGTAACCCTCCGGGCAACTCCATCCTATGAAGGGAATCGGAATATCACTTCACCATGTCCTCAGGATGTTGAGCAACCTGAAAGTAAGTGGTGGAAGGTTAACTGGCATCTGTTACTCACAGTAACCTCAAGACAGGTCAGTCCAGGATCTTGGGCTTACTTTATAATTATGGGGTAAAGCCCAGAATTCATAGCATAGTTGGAAACCTCTCGCAAGGACCAGACCAGTAGAGAGACTGACTCCTAGTGCAGGTTTAATGACCTCTCAATCATTGACTAAAATTTGTCAGGAGCACCAAAAACTCTATGTTCTTTTCTTTCTTCCCCTCCCACCCCCAGTGCCCCCAGGGTAGCCTGTGTCACCTCTTTTTACCCCAGGCATGAGGTGGAACAGAAAGAAGCTGAGCAGTGCTACTGGCACAGCAGCATTCAGCTGGGTTGTCAGGGGAGTGGGCATGGCGTCCCCCCAGATGGACAGCGTCACCACAGAGCTCTGCTGTCTTTCAGTAGCAGACGTGTAATTACTTAATTGTAGGAGACAGGCAAAGCATAGCAAACCTGGCCAGTGTCGTGGGTCTGGCAAAGAGGATGAACTCCCAAAGGCAAGATGCCGTTAAGGGGGAGGGGGTAAAACGTGCTCTTGAAAGCAAAGCATACATAGTTTCTAACTGTATTGTTGGACAAAGGGCAGTTCCATTAATTCTAGTCCTTATGTGCCACTTTCTGCTCTGTCTTCTCCCGTTCTGCTCCACCCATGACCTACCCCCTTTTTATGCTTGCCTTTCTCTGTTTCTTCACTCCTACCCCCTACTGATGCCTCTCTCCTTTCTGTTGATGGCTTCATAAATTTCCAACAGCTTGAATGGCAATGGGTCCATTACTATGGAAATCAGTTCATTAATACTTCTTTTGCTTACTCTCTCAATCACTTTATGAAATGTACTTTGGAGCTGGAAGAGCTTTGTGCATATAACTTAAACAGCAAAATGGGTACAGGGTGGGGAGCAGCCCAGTGGGAAGCGGGTAAATATGTGATGAGACCGCTGCATGTAGCTGCAGGGACTTGTAAAGTGATATTGTATCTTATTACACCCTTCAGGCACTTAGTCTGCAAAACTTGATCTCTTTGTTGGTAGTCCTTTATCTCAATCACATATAGTGATATTGTTAAGGATAGCTATGTCTTAATAATCTGAAAACAGGGTCCCTACATTTCCAGTAATTTGTGGCGTCTGGATGTCAAGCTGCAGCTTTAGAAAGTAGCTAGCTGGGCAGCCTTTTTGCCTCTGAAGTAAGAATGTCAATGAACAATTGTTTCTTCATTGCTCTGAATGAATTGCCTTGTGTTTACAAAGGTCAGAAACAAGGAGGACATCATGTTTAGGGCTGGTCTCTATGGTAATTACGCAGCCCTGTTGGAAAGCATTTTATGTGTGAAATGAAGTAGCTTGACTCTTGACTTCAATTGGTACATGTTTTCTGGAAATGTAATGGTTTATTTCTTCCCCCTTTCTTTTCCTCTATGCCTATCCTTCACCCCCACCTCCTCTGTCCCTCCTTTCTGTGAAACACTTAGGTCTGGAGCCAGAAAACTCAGAAACAGGTATAAACATTGGCTGCTTCTGTTGTTACTTCTGTTGCTTTATTGGAATTATTTATTGTTGCCTGGGGGGAAAAAAAAGAAAGGGGGGGGGGGGGGGGGGGGGGGAAGGAAGAAAAGAGTCCCCTCCTTGCACTTATCCTGCAACTGGAGGGAATCTGTGATCTGAGTTTTCTTTCCCCTCGCAGATGATTGGAGGTCATCGTCTAACACTGATGCCAATGGGGATGCCCAGCCATCTTCTCTGGCTGCCAAGGGTTATAGGAGTGTGCGCCCAAACCTCTCTTCAGACAGCAAGCCACAGGTAAGCCTTTCTTCTGTGACCCTGAGGTGATCATCTGGGTTCAAGCACTGAATTCATGATCAGGAGTCCTGGGTTGAACTCCAAACTTGACTGCAGATGGGTAAGTTGCTGTGCCTCAGCTTTTTCTGCCTTTAAAATGGGGGCAACACCAATGTCAGCAAAGTGTTGTGGAGCTCATGTATTCAGGCACACCACAGTGTTTCCTCGGTGCATGAAGGAGAAGGACGCTATTTGCAAGAAAAAAGGTGAAGTAACTATCTGTAATTATTTTGTATTTTATGCTGGTTTGTTTCCTAGAAGTTGCTACAGGTTGAAATCAGAGTTGCACTCTACATTAAAAATAAAATATTGGGGAAATGCCTTTCAGTTTTTACACTGTAACTGACAGAAGCCAACGAGGGAAAGGTTATTTGTATCTGAAGGTAAATTGTTGAAGTCAGTCTGCTAAGAGAAGTGCAATGTCATCCTTTTTAGGGGGGTGGGGAGGGGTGCTCAGTCTGCACAGAAGCAGTCTGGATGCTGGTAAGAAAACCCTTCATTAGAAACTGGATTCTTGTGTGAATCCCTTTAAAGCCCAGTCCCCTATCAGTGTGACTGCTCCCAACATCAGGGTCACTTTAGCAGTGCTACAGACCAGGTACTGTAAGTGAAAGTTGGAGAAGGAACAGCTCCAATGAAGGTGTGGGAAGGAGCAGCACCCTAAAGAGAGACTCATTCCTGCTCAATACTTAGAGCTGTCTTGTAGTCCTTTCCTGATCTTGTTGATGAACAGAGTGAGCGCTGGTGTACATAATACTTGTTACACAAGTCTCAAGAACTACTGTTCAAACTGAGCTGAAAGGGAAGAAATTCCAGAAGGAATGAACCTATTCAGAGGCAGAAGCCCATCAGAACAGCACTAACCAACCCACTTCTCCACTCCCTTATGCTTCAGGGAAGGGGTGGGAGGGGCAGAGGGGCAGCATGAGGACAGCAGTATTTGGAACAGCAGCTGTAATTTTATGAAACTTTTCTACATCAATATCCATATAACAAGAATAGCTACTTGCCACAACTTGTCATATATGGATGACTTTTAAAGGATGTCTCTTTCCAGATTTGAATGTTGCAAGCTGTTAAGGCATCTTCATTCTCTGGTTCTGACGTTTTTAGCAGTGGTTTAGGCAGCCTTTGCCCATAAAGGTTTGACAATGAGGTATTTGTAAAACCTACTTTAAACAGTCTCCAGAGGGTTAATTTGCAAAAACCCAGGGAGCTATTGTTCACCAGGTGGGTATTCTCTTCTTTCCAGTAGATCTTTGTTTTCAGCTACTGGCAAAAAAGTAATAAATAAAGTGAAACCCCTGTATTCTTATTTTATCTCAAAACAGTTTGGCTTTCAGAAAAAAATCACTGTAATTGGAGATGCAGTAGGCAGATGATTTGGAGTTAGCAAGCTATATGTTGCCAAGTACCAAAATCAGTAAAGCTTTTCTTATTATTTACTGGAAGCAGGATTTCTCTCTTGGTGATCTTGATTCTCGAGGCAAATTCTGATAATCTCAGTTCCTCAAAAAACTTTAATTTTTCTGGTCTTTCTGAACATTTTCAGGATGGAAAAATCCTAAAGAGAATTGAAGATCTGGCCTTTAGAATGAAGAAATACTCACTTTTTACTTAGCCAGCTGTAGTAGGATACAGCACTCACTTGATGTCTGCTTTCATGAGCATTGGTGACACTTGCAATACTCATTTTTCAGCAGTGCACTTAACATGTAGAGGTAGCCTAGAACTCTGAATTTGGCTTTGTAGTTCAAATGTCCCCAGTGCTGGGAAATGTTTAGTTATGCAAGCATGAGACTGAATTTAGTTAGCCATGATGTTAAATCTTGACTGAGGCTTTCCCAGGGGCATGGTGAATGTTGCCGTGCAGGCCTCTTGAAACAACACAGTAGTGAGAATTATTGAGCGCAGAGAGAGAAACACGTAGGCAGGGACTTGAGGGCTGGGTTAAGTTTGTGTGCTGCAGTGAGCTGTGCTAAGAAAGAATGTGTGGGACGAGGGATGTGAGTGAGTTCTGCACTGGCCTTCCAGATACTGTATTTGCTTTTTATTCTTGCTGTGTTAAAACCTGCTTAACCCAAGTCTAATGATCAAATTTGTTCTGAGAATTTAATTTTTTTCCTTCCTTTTTCCTTTCATTTGATGCTGCTTCCTCTCTCCTTCCTACCTTCTTGACTCTGCCTGATCAGGCCCTTGCTCCACCCCGTCCTCCTCTTCCCAAAGAGGAAAGCTTTGCATGGCGTCCTCGCACTGACACTAAAGTGACCAACCTGTTGCCAGTGCCCATCATGGACTGTGTGTACCTGAATGCACCCAAGCCTTACACACAGCGTGCATCACCAAACACTAGTGCACGCTGTTATTTGTCATCACCTACCCCCTACGGGGCTGTCCCCAGTGGGAAGCAAGGCTTGCCAGCAGGGCGTTCTCCCTCTTCAGGCCCCAAAGATGAGGTGCATGCTGGGCAGGCACTCTTGGAAAGTCACTCCTCGTCGAGTGCATCATCCATACAACTCAACCCTGTCAGGGCAGATCCCAGTAGTAAGGCTGGAATGAATTCCAGTCATGAGACGAAGGCGGATAAAAAGGTCAGCAAACTATATGTAGCTTGTTTATCTAACAGCACTTGCTCAGGCGCATCTCAAAATTCCACTGGCACCACACATGACCCAGCAGCCAGCACCAGTTTGGGCGCTGAGCTCACTCAGGCACCAGCCACCAACATTGTTCCCTCTGTAACAGACACTGAAAAGTCTCTTCCTGCTGCTCCTCCTCCTCCTATTCCTCCCAGGCCGTACTTTTACATTGTCCTCAGCAAAGACGCAGTTAGTTATGGTGCAGGCCAGCCCTCCTGGACTCAGTCATCACCTCCGCAAGCTGTGAGGGACAGAGTGCTAGAGCCCCAGAGCACAGCTGCCACAGAGGACAGGATGAGAAAAGAGCCTTACCTTACTCAGCAGCGACAGCCACCATACAAGGCAATGGGACGCAGCATGGTACATGTTTTCTCCATAACCTTGTTTTCTTTCAGCTGAGCGAACAGTTCTTTAGTTTGTTACAATGTTCCCTTAATGCTTTATTCCCCTCCTACCTTAATTTCTCAGCACTTGTTGTGCTGCCTTTGAGTCTTGTGGTCTTTTACTTGATAATATTTAACACTCCATATGTGTCCCCTCAATGTTGATCTGTGTGTTTGTGTGTGTGTGTGGTGTTTGTAGGGAGTTGGGTTGAACTGGAGAGGATCTTTCTATTTTAGGGACATGTAAAAGGAACAAGCTCTGTAGCGTATAATGGTTAGAGCTTCTCAAGTGATGGTGAATGCGGAGCTGTTCTTTGTTTGATTTAGCCTCGCTACACAGAACTGGAGAAGAGGGGTGGTGAGGGGGAATAAGTATTTTTGTGAAAAAACGTTGTGTTCATAAAGGCCAGGGCTGCAAGCCTGAAGAAGTATGTCTCCTTAAGGAAAGAAGATCTTCTGGGGCTTTGTATCATTTTGGGTACATTCCTTGCATGACACAGTATGGCTGCATTAGACTAAAGTAACAATCTCCCCCAGTGCATAACAACACCTTGTTTCCAACAGGATGCCACTGCCACCACCTCAGCTCAGCCTGGAGTTATAGTAGTCCCCCTCCTTCAGGTTAATCCAGACAGACAACAAGAAGGCAGCTCCAGCACTCCACCACCGCCTCTGGTTCCTTTCGGGCAAGGCTCCGTATTCCCTGAGATTGTTCCTCCTGGCTCACCCTTGACTTTTCCAACTCTAGATGATTTCATTCCCCCACATCTCCAGAGGGGGCTCCCACCATAACCAAGCACCCTCCACATCTGGCACATTACCCTCTGTTTACCCGAAACTGCCATTCTTCTCATCACCACCTTCACTTGTCCCTCCAGTCACGGGGGCTTTGCACAGGGGCTTGAAGCCTGAAATCACTGGAGTCATCTCACATACAGTAAGCTTGCCAAGTACCCTCCTCGCCCTTTTCCTAAATTTGTATTCCTGGATTAAAATTACTTTCTCCTTGCAATACTAAACTTGAGGGAGGAGTGATGACTCACTCCCTGCCAGCAGCATGACAACTGAAACCGTGTTTGCGTCCTGTGCTAGTGCATGCAGTTTGCCTGCCTTGAGCAGCTTTGAACTTTCTTTTGACTTCTTGCAACATTTGACTGTCTCCCTTTGTGCCCATTCTGCTGGGTGATGTACACCTTAATAGTCTTCACAGGATTTGCTCAGAGTAATGAATCCTGCCGAAAATGAATAGCTGCAACTAACTGATCTTTTCAGGCTCTTTTTATAGCATCCTTAATTGTGTTTCAATAACATTTAAAGCAGCAACAGCAGGCCAGTTAAAGGTTAGGGCTGGCTTTCTGTTCCACTTGGAGCCACAAGACCATATGGTCTCCACACAAATCCCTGATAAAATCAGTGTAAGATTGCTGCCAGTATCCAATGACCTACAAGTTATAAGATCAGTTACTGTACTAAGAGCCCTCCAAGCATGGAGGTGCTACGCAATAAATGAGGCAGAGAGTGTCTCTTCATTTTATGACTGCTTGTCTTTGAAAATTTTTAATAATTCAGTCCACAAGAGTTTGAACTTGGAATTTACTGTGTTCTTCTTGAGTTAGATTTTGTTTCTCTTTAAGCTCATCACCTTTTTAAAAAGTCCTCGAGGACAAGGAGGAAAAGTGGCTCTCAGTTAAAGTTGCAGAGGAGGCAAAAAGTACCCTACCCTCCTCATGCTGATAGTCTTACAGCCACCTTTTTTTATGCTTGCTTGTGAGGACAAGGAAGAAGTTCAGCAGAAACTGCATTCTCTCATGATGATGCTTGCTCTGCCCTTTGACTTTATAGGGATCTAGCAAACAGGCATGTGGGCTGGGGGAAAGTAAAAAACACCAAGGATGATATTTTCAAAAGTTCTCAGCATTGGCCTTTCTATTAAAATTGGTAGGGTTTTTACTGCAGAGAGCAATGAATGAAAGTTTGGATTTGATGTTTCGGTTTTTGTTTTTTCGGTGTTCTTTGTTTGTTTGTGTTTTGGAGGGGTTTTTAAGTTGTTTTGTGGGTTTTTTTTGTTCGGTGGTTTTTTGTTTTTTGTTTTTGTTTTTTTTTTTTTTTTTTTTGGGTTTTTTTTATGGAGTCTATCTGCAGATTCCAGAAAAAAAAAAAATCAGTAGGCATCCAAATCATAGAGGAGCAGTGGAAATTTTGCTGTACCTGACTTTCTTGAGATGAGAGTTGAAACATTTTTGGACATGCTCACTTCGGGCATGTAGTCACCGAGCTGTTTTCCACAATGATTTAAATGGTCTTTGTTCACCCTCTTTGGTGACTTCACTGGGGCTGCTGAGCCTATTCTGATCCAGCATCCCTCTTCTTTGTGGGATTTTTATTTATATTTTAGTTATCAAGTGAAGCTCAAAGCCAATTCTCAAACTTTTCCCTGACTCTTCCTTCTTTTTGCTAATTGCATTGTTTGGAATATTATTGCAGTCAGCAAAATGGGGCTGGTCTCTCTCTAGGGGACATCTGTTCCTGAAGACCACTGGTTCTTTTCTGTCCCTATGAAGTGTCTATGGCCTGACCAACTGCTGCTCAAAGCAAGATCACCTTTATCCAACAGAATAAAATTGTTCTTGCCCATTTCCCCTACAGGCTGGAGAGGCTGTAGGTGCTTGCTCTGATTATGGCCAGTTGTCACTATGATTTATCTTTGAGCTCTGGTGCCAGGCCTCACTTTGGCCCCTGTTCAGTCCCCTGCCTGATGTTGTAAGTCCTTTCATCTGATGCTGGTGTGAATGAAGGGCACTGACTTGCAGTTGCACTTAACCAGAAAAGCTGAGAGTAGGGATTTTTCTGGAGCAATATTCTGGGCATATTCAGGGTTTTTTAAAATAATGATGAAAATACCCTTGAATGTTCAGTTGATTTTACAGATCAGTGGCTTGCAGCCTTTGAGTCTGACACTGGAGCAGCAGGAGTGCAGGAATTTGGTTTGCTGTCCCATATTCTCTTTGTTTGGATGCTCAGTCCCCATTAAGAGTAATTGTGTGTCCAAATTCCTTAAGAGGCTTTGAAAAATCTCAGTCTAAGCTGATGCACACACTGTCTTTAGTCATCATCCCTTCTTTATCTTAGCCACCTTCCCACCACCAGAAGTCCAATATCCATGGACTGAGCTTTTCAAAGGTGAGCTAGGTTTCAAAGTCTCCCTGCAGACACAGCCTGTATTTCTAAAGAGCAGCCAGAGCTGTGGTGATATCGGAGGTGGGTTTGAAAGAAGCAAATAATGGAGCTGGGTGCTTTAGGAGAGCAAGAGCACCTTGCTATCTGTGCTCCAGCAGCAAATCCATCTTTCTTACTAGAGTCCTACTTGTTACCCCCTGTCAGTTTTGGGACCTTTTTATGTCATTACGTTAATCAGGTAGGTATCACATTGTCTCCTGAGTGACAGTGCTAACTTAATTCCTTGGACTTTTCTTACCAAACCAGCTGCAGTAATACTATTTCATTCCAGAATTGCATGAGTTTTGCATGTCTGACTTGCTATGAAAGGAATACTCTTGGAACAAATATTTGTGTGTGGATGTATCAGGGGAAAGATATCTGCATCTTCCCCCCCCCCCCCCCCCCCCCCCAAACCAGATTTGCTCATTTCTGACACCTTGTGTTTGCTCCAAAGTGTCTGCTAGATGAACTTAGTGCCCTCTTTTGGGGTTGGAGTTGTGAAACCCAACACCAAATAACTATAGTACTGCCTTAGCAAACTAATTTCATTAACAATGAGCAGGGTATGTACAAGGAGCAGGGTAATACTTGTGCTTATGCCTTTTTTACTAAAATTTGCTGTGATTATGCTTCTCGTTCAGCCTAAAATGTTAGGGTTTTTCCTGGATTTTCCCAGTATAGCACCACCGGCATGCTGCTAATCATGTGTTGCTCTTCTTTCCAGGACCCAGGTCCTGTGCTAAATGAAGTCCCCCAGCCTGGCACTGACTATCCAACCTCCATCACTTCCATCAGCAAGTCTGCCTCTGCCTATCCTTCTACCACAATCGTCAATCCCACGATTGTCCTGTTGCAGCACAATCGAGGTAAGGAGACTTGCATATAGATAATTTTGGCTCAAAATGAGCAAACTGTTATGCTACCAGGAACTGGAGAATGTGTGTGCTGTTGATAATTAGGTCCAGATTACTAAGAACTAACAAAGTTGCCTCAAAATAGTCTTAGTGACTGAAGCATACACCAGGCAAGTGAGAGTGATAAGTTTTTTCTAATTAAAACTTGTGGATCAGAAGCTCTTTGAGGCTGGGGAGAGGTTTTTAACTGGGCTGTGGGCATATGAAAAAGCTGTTGCAAGGTAACAGCAGTCAGGTGCCTTGTGGTGGTGGAAAGGGTTGTATGCTCCTGTGTATCTGTCTGTAGAAACAGGGTAGCTTGTGGTAGCTTGAAAAGGTGATATGCTACTTCTCAGCTACTGCAGTGTAAAGGCAGCTGGATTTTCTATTACTGTGGGAGAGATTTCACCTCTGAATTTGTAGCAGAATTTACTCAATAGTAAATAATCTACTTGTCCACAAGTTTGATCTTGGGAATTTTTTCCTCTGCCTGTAACGGGATCAACTCAAACTCATATTGCAGTAATCCTTGAGCTCTGGATTTGCAAATGAGCAAAACAGCCTTGTTTGAGAACTCCTAGGAATCAACACCTTTCTCACACAAGCTGAATAGATCGTTCTATCTCTTTACCTCTGGATTTGGAGAGAAACTTTGCTTCTCCTTTCTATTTCTCCTGATGGCTGGCATTACCACAGCTTCCCATTTCATTGTGCAGCACTAAAGACTGTAGCTTGTAACAGGCCACAGAGATGCTGTCCAGTTTGCCTTGGTTTCTAGTGGACTTGGGAAGCTCCTGGAATCTAGCCACTATTGCTGTGGCTTACCTTTTCAAATGAAAAAATATTCAGAAAATGGGGTCAAGGCTTGCACTCTCATACTGTAGCCGTTTTAATTACAGCATTGATGTGCTCCTTTGCAGTCCCTCGTGAGATTTTTTGATAATTAGAATTTAACAGAGAATTTTGATAATTAATTTTTAAAAACAGGCTTCAGTCTTTGATCTTGAAAATAGTGTTCTCACTGTAGCCCAGCAGATTTAAGGGGTAATGAGTGGATTATCTCCTCATTTTTGCTAGCATCTGAAACAGCTTTGCTCATGTGCTTCCAAATGAGGATTCCTCAGCTGCTTCAAGAGGAGAAAATCTGATTTGAGGCAACCTTTTTAAGTCTCAAAGCTTTTTGTTGACTTTCTTGAGGTGGGATATGCTTTTAGTCTTTTTTTTTTTCATCAGATTTGGAGTATTTTAACACAAGGATATTTTTCTTCCATAGACTTTAAGAGCCTGAGAGACAAAGTTGTATCATGTGATGATACATGCAGGCTGAGTCTGAGACAACTGATGTGAAATTATTCTGTTTACTAATTATCTTCTTGGTTAACAGTTTGTCCTGTCTGAATATTGCTTTTGACCATTAGCACTCATGACACTTTACCCTGATAAATTGAAGAGCCTTTTTTCATCATATTTTTTTCTGTGATACGGGTCATGGCCAGTTATGCTGTTTGATCATGTCTGTGAAATACATCATTCTAATAATCCCTGTTTTTCAGTATATATTAGTCAAACTTGGAATTTGTATGTATCATATTGCTTTGACAAGGCATCATAGTCACAAATTTGTATTGATTGACACTGTATCTGTCAGATTATGTATTTATTAGGAGATTCCATATAAATAATTTTTATGGCATTATTGCTGTGACAGACAGATGTCCCAACCATCAGACTAATCTTTTTCAAAGGTTGTCACAACACTTGCTTTCTTCCTTGCCTGTGGAGTTTCCTTTGTGTTCCAAGAGATATCAAGGATGAATGGTCCAATCTCCAGAACTGCTCCCTTCAGAGCAGAAAACTGCTCTAAAACTCTTACTATGGCTTATATGAACTTGCTCATTTTTATCTGATCTCAGTAGCCATCCTTCACCATAGTCCTTGGTTGCTGTTGTAGTGGAAAGTGTTTCTCTATCAGGCAAAGTAAGACATCATACATTTTTTTCTACTTTTTTTTTCAAATGCAGAATGGAAGCACTAATCAGATGTGTCTTCTTTCCTGCCCTTTATTATCATCGTGCCTGTTTTGTAGAAGAACAAGTTCATTGCTAATTTCTGTTTATTCTTTTTCTGCCTCAAACCTATTTTTGAGTCTGAGACATTCTGTTGATGCCTTTATTCCACTGTAATTTTCTTTTAATTCCCAGCATATGTTGCCTTCTTGTAGGTGCACATTTCCCATCTCTTTTTGTGTTGAGGATTTCCTGCAGTTCTTTGTTTCCATTCCTATCTAGGATTTATCCCAGAATAGCATTAAGATTTCTTTCTGCTAACTTAGTATTTTTCCATGGTTCTCAGATCTTAGTTATCTATTGAATTTCTGTCCTGGCTGACATGATTCACATTTGGTTTCATCTTTATGAACCTTATCTGTTCAAAACTAGGTTCTCTCATGGCATATATGACATTGTTCCTAGGTTAAATTCCACCTTCCCCTGAACGCTTAATTATGTTTTGTGCTGGCATCAATTTCTTCATGTCAAGATGATGTCTAGTGAAAATTCCTTTTTTATGCTCTGAAATGCGCTGTAAATTAGAAATTTTAAGGTCATTTTAATGCAGGAAGTCTGAGGTCTCCAGTAGTTTAGTCTTCCAGATGGATAATGTGACTTTCTTTCTCCTCAGTGGATTATTGATTGCTTTTTAAGGTGTTAGCTCTCTTACTCTCTGAAGTGACTGTTGTACCAGACATCACCTGCTTCTTACTATTACTTCTTACTATTTTGTACTTTCTTTGCTAGTTCATTAATCTGCATGTAAGACCCTTTGATTTGGAGGCATCAGAGACTTAGAAACAGATAATGGCATTTGAAACACATGAAGTATCTCATTTCTTGTCTGCTTGACCTCAGTAAATTGGGATGCAAGATCTCAGAATTTTTTCTCCTGGGTTTCAGTAGTATCAACTGAATAAAAGTCATACTTACAAACAAGTAATTTCGGAGCCTCTTGTTTATTTCTAGCAAATTTTCTTATCAACACCTTTATTTTGCACCAAGCATATTGTCAAATACTTGTTTCCTCTTCCCTTTTTTTTCTTGGTTTCAAGTCTTAAAACTCTCCAGTGCTGCCTCCTCTGGGGGACCTCTGAGGGCATCTATAAATTATTCCTTTCTTTTTGCCAGCAGTTTTATCCCTCTCCTTGACCCTTTGTCTGAGAAGCCTACAAGTTTTTGACCTTTGCTTACAGTCCCAGAACACAAGATCAGGAGTGCAAGCTTCACTTAGCTGGTGTGTGTCTGGGGCTACTGTGTGGCTCTGGTCAGGCAGGAGAGAGAAATAGCAGACATCTCCTGCTCCTTCTGCTTCTGTCCATTGGCTGCTCCCTTTCCTACACAGAGGTACAAGGGAAAAGGAAATCTCCCCTTTGTGTAAAAATTCCATTTTTTTCATGAAAAGTCTGTTCATTCGTGATATTCTCTTCTCTGTGGGAAAGAGATAGGGAAAAACTCTCAAGCATTGACTCCTAAAACTACATGTTCTTGTCAGAAGAGCTCAGTGGTTCAACACAGTTCTCCTTGGTGGCACCATTGTCACTTAGATTTTTTCCTCCCAAGTTCCAGAGATGGGCATAGTTGCATTTCTCGCTTGCAGTTTCTTATAATACAGCGAGCTATTCCTGGTGGCCTGCTTACTCCAGTGAGCCCTGCAGCAGGTGCTTCCCATCTATTCTTCTGGCTCAGAGTGCTGACCCTTCCTTTTACCCAGTGCATGCAGGGGTTTTTTCCTATGTTGGCAGCTGTTGGGTGAACATTATGTACAGCAGCAGCTTGTATCAGTGGTCAGCAGAGCAGAGGGCTGGGGCTAAAGATCCAAGTTCAGAGGTATTGGTGTGGAAGCTGCACTGAGGAGAAATACCATTGTCCCTTGCTGAGATGATCCACTTAGTACAAATATGTGGAGACATACACCTGGAGGTTTGTTACTATGACAGATTTGCTTGGCAAGTGTTCTGTGCCACCCCAAACACAGTTATTTCCTGTGCAGGCATTGCATGGCATGGTTTATCATAAATGGATGTGTTTAATATATTAAAGTTTTTTAATCTATGCTCTAACAATATGAGCTTTCAAAACTGTTTGTGCTTTTTATGTCAGTAAAATATTTTATTCTCTTCAAATGGCTTTCGTGCTTTAAAGAAGAGAGTTAACTGCTAGAGAGTAAAAAAAAGCAGAGAACAAGAGTGCTAAGCATTCTTGGTTTATTCCCAGCTGTGATTTGGGTAAGTCATTTGGACATCCTTTTAGGAAGCACTAACTTTAGGGTGGTAAAACCTGCTGAGAGATACCTCAGATACTCCAGTCTAGGAACTGGTTAATGAAAAGCCTCTAACCAAGGGGTCTGTTTCAGGAACCAAAGCCTTCAAGCTGTGTCTGTGCACAAATCACTGAATCTGTGGCTCAGTAATATGTGATGAGACTCAGCAAACACCAACAATGACTTTATCCTTTCCTATATCCATTTGAAATGCTACAGCAGTATTATTTCAAAATGTACTTCATGATAATGGTAACAGAGTTAGTTATCAAGTTGCTTGACTCTGTGAATTTTTACTGGTTTTCAAATTGTCTCCTGTCCAATGTTTTATTCTTTAAATATTCTGATGTTTATTCCGATGTTATGAAAAAAAAGAAAATTTAAATATAAGTGCTCTTTGCAAATGTATTGGTCACTGCATCATGAGATTTGTTATTCCACGAGGCTGCTGTGTGGAGAAGGGACTGTGGGCTGTCACTTTGGCAGGGTATTTGAAAACAGATTCTCTCCAGCAACTGCTATCATTCTATAGTGTATTTCTTGCCTGTCGGAAATGCAGCACCAGAGCACTTGCTGTTTATGTCTCACACATTTGTCCTGTATTCTTTTTGTTTTGTTTCTTCCTTTACCACAGAACAGCAAAAAAGGCTTAGTAGCCTGGCAGGTATGACGTGAAAGGTCTGCTACCCCCCAGCTGCTGCCTCTGCTGGAGCAAAGCTGCTGCTCTGATAGCTTGTGGGGTGCCTTTAGCAAACACACTGCCCAGGAGCTGCAAAGAAATATACCAAACACCTAAATTACTCATCTGTTTGTCTTAAGTCATAAAATTTACCAAGCTTTTAAACACAAATCCCTTAGTTCTGAGCTTTGCAGGGCAGAATTGTGTTTGCTCATGGTACCAACAGATCAATGCATTGCTATGCACGAGCCTTTCCTCCACTGTCTGCCCCTATCAGATTTCTACACATTTAATGGCTTTGGGCAGGATGGTGATGTGCATGTGAATAAATCTTTCTCTCTTCAATGCATGCAGTGATGTAAAAATTATAGGATTTGCAAAAGTCTTGATGAGGCAGACTGAAATTGCAGGTGTTTCCTCTGCAGGAAATCCACATAGAAAAAAATCCTTCACTGAGTATGAGGGTTGCTGTGCTGCAGCTCTGCAGAGCAGAGCTTCAGAACAATCTGAAGTCCCTTGGTGATGCCTGCTGCTACCTCTGGGTGTCAGCTGGGCAGTGTCAAGGAATTCCAATTTGGAAGCAAGGCAATCTAAAGAAATCAGTAATTTCCTTCCATCTTTATGCAGACTCCTGTGCAGTCATGTCATATGTATGCTTAAATAACATTTGTTGTTTACACACTCTGATTAGGGCATGGAAATTAATTGGAAACATCCTGTACTGTCTGCAACAAATGGGGCTGCCAGACAGGTGAATGCAATCTGTTAAAAAGTAGTGCACCACTACCACATTTAGGTTGAAATTGGCAGAAAAAGCTGTACAGGAGGCTGTATTACAGGTGCTTTTTGATGAAGACTGACATTGTAGAGTTATTAATTAGTCAAAAGAAACAATTGTTGAAACCAAAATTATTGTCTTATATGACAGCTGAGACTGTGCTCCCCTGCTTTTGCTGGCATTAGGTATTTTCTTGGGAGATCTCCTTCAGTGTAGCTGCTAATCACAACCAGCAGTGACAGTCTGTCTCATCAACTACTTGCTAGAATTTCTGCCTTAAAAGAGCCCAATATGGTGATGTTGTGAAATGCTGGGATGAGGTTAAAATCCCCCATTGTCATTTCCAGATTCAGTGCCAGACAGATTAGTTTCTGATAAAGTTGATTCAGCGCTTCTGCGGGACAAGCCGGCTCAGGAGAGTGTGCCAAGTGAGAAGAGGGCAGTGGAGGAAAAGAGAAGCACTGTCAGGAGCCCTCCCTACATGGCTGATACCTCTGTTGATGACATTGGAATTCCACTGAGGGTAAAACACTGAGCATGTGGTTGGTGCACAAATCCTGGGCTAGATTCTGCCTACCTTAGGACTGAGGGAACTCACTGAAGCTGCAGGGATTTAAGGGAAGATAGAATTCTAATTCCAATATATTTTTTGATGAATTATTCCATTTGCTATCTATGACCTGCTTCAGCTGCTTCAGGGAAAAGAAAATTAAAAATTATTGTTTCTTATAATATCTGAAAATAATGTTTTCTGCTCCTCTGTTTCCTTCCCATCTAGCAGCTGAAGGAGAGTTTTGTCTCATTTTAGCCACCTTAGAGGCAGATACCTCTTTTATTTGTGATTACATTCATTCAGTGTTCAGGAGAAATTATGAAAAGAATTGTTAACCTATTCTTACAACTAGTTTCTGGAATGACTTAAACACTCAATGTCTCTAACTGTCCACTGAATACTTAAGAAATTGAGATATATGACTAAAACAGGGAAGTTGTTTAAGTTTGGATGTCAAACCAGATTAATATACAAAACATTTAATACAATCTGCAGTTCAAGAGAGGTTACAACGTGCCTCTGCAAAGCTTTTACATTACTACTTACTTGAGTGAAATGTCATATGAGATGATATATCTGGGTGAAATAATTAATATTTCAGGATAGTCATATGATGCAGCTTTCACGTAGAGTGTAATTTTTTTTCATTGCCCGAAGATTTTTAATAACTTTGAAAGGCTGGTAGAGTCACTGTTAATTATTTCTATGTATATTTATTTTCCAACAGAATACAGACAGATCGAAGGACTGGTACAAGACGATGTTCAAACAGATCCACAAGCTAAATAGAGGTACTGTAGCACAGATGGTTTTTATTTACTTTGAAAGACCACCTCGATGACATTTTGTTTCATCCATACGAAGAATTTTACTGGATATTAAATAAAAGCATTGTATGTTAATTAGTGCTCTGCAGCACAGAACTCAACCAATGTATTTGAAATCTTTGAAGTCAAAGGTAGGAGAACAGTGAAGTCCAAAGAAAGGTCTGAGTTGTTCTGAAAGGTGAACTGCAGTGCCCTCATGAAATCAACTATACTATTTGAGACCAGAAAAGCTGATAATAATTCCATACTAAGGGAAAATAGATCCCTGAACTCCAGTTTTACCAGCTAACCCAATCCACACACTTTTAAAATACAGTAGGTTATCTCTGAAACTTCTCTGTGCATAAGAGGAAACTTTTTACATTGTTAAGCTTTAGTACCTGCACAACAAAGCATGATTTGAAGTTCACTGAAACCAGTGGAAGGGTTTCCATTAATTTTTGGTGAGTTCAGAATCGGAACTCTGCTTTTTCAAAACCCTAATCTTTCTCCTTTGAAAACCTAGAACTGTGGTGAGCACTTACAAACTTCACAGTGGTGAACTCTCAGGGGATTCCCACCTTGGGGCACTTCTATGCCTGACTGCTGATATATTCACATTTTTCTGTGTCAGAAATGGCTGCAGTAGCACTTGTGAGCTGAACCCTCTGAACAGCCTGACACACAGATCTGTGCTTCTGGAACCAAATGCTGAGCATGCAAAACTGGAGCTGTATTTGCTGTTGCAGGTGCTGTCCTGATGAGCTTTATGCATAGATAATTGCTGTGCTGTAGTGGATGGGATGAGGAGGAGTTGAACTATTTCCTAATCCTGCTGCTCCTAACAGAGCTTCTTTAGCTCAGCTAAAGCCCATTCTCAGATGAAGGAGAATGAGTTCAGTCCCCTTGGCTTCCAGGATCTCTCACAAGGCCCAGACATGCAAGGCAGCAATGAACAAAGATGCATTCTAGGTTGTGTCGTGCTAGAACATCAGCATGAGAGGGTCTGTAGTCAGCTTGAATGGATTCTTAGCTCACCCTTCTTCCCCTTAAAATCTGTCCTCTCTGTTCTTTTTTGCAAATCATGTTCCTCTCCTTAGACAATCCTGAAGAAAACCCTTATTGCCCTACCTACACATTTCCTGAACTTCCTGAAATCCAGCAAAAAACTGAAGGTACCAGAAGTTTAGTCAGAGTATCTGTTGTCTTGTGCTTTAACTGTACTATAGTGCCCTAATAATAACTAGATTCAGGTTCTAGTTTTCTGTTACACTGCCTGGAAATGCAGTTATGCCCAGTATACCTTCTTGTGTGATGCATAAAATAACTAAATCTTTGCTAATCCTTTAATCTCTTTTAAAGTACTTTACCCTAGTTTTATTAAAGTAGGGAATAAAATCATATGGTGATAGAAGTTGGGGAGTGAACCTCCACTTCACTGTGGATAGTCTCAAAATCCACTGCTTTTCTCTGCTGCAGAAGACAATCCTTATTCTCCTACATACCAGTTTCCTGCGTCTACTCCTAGTCCTATCTCTGAAGGTAATAATAAAGGTCCATATATATTTTTTTCTGCACAAATGCTGCCTTATCTATTTATTTTCTTCCTGGAGTTTTTTCTAGTTGCTGAGCTTTATGCTGCCTCATAATGATTTGCTGCACTCTAAGCATTGCCTTGACTGTATGATGCCTTTTTGGCTTTGCAGTGCTCCTCTGCCTTTGTAACTAGTATTTGATTAATGCTGCAAACTTGGGGTTTGCTTGGTTTTCTGCACTTATCAGTTGCGTGTGCAGTGATTATTTAACATGTCTAGATTACTGACTTTGTGTGGAAAGATGGGCTTAACTGAGATTTCTCCCCCACCCTCCCCAGCCCTTCCAAATCAATAAATTTCATTAATTATTTGCTTTTGGTTTTTAATATTAACATAGTATTAGGGCCAGACCCAGAATGCCACTGAAGCATGTTGGTAAAAAGGCTGCTTGCTTCAGTGGGTTTTGGATCAGTCCTTTAGTGTAGTCTTTTAAAATAAAACATAACTTGATAGCATAGGTTCAGGGCTGGTCTTAGGTGCACTTGGCATATCTAGGCAAGGACAGAGTTTGGATTCATCAGCACATCTCGCAACTTGAAATAACACTGTCTTTACCTTATCTTTTGATGTGCTCAGCAGATTCCTTTATACATCGTATTCAAATCAGAATACTTTGCGGTCATATTTCAGGGATGGTGAAATAGCATCTGTTGCAGTGATAATTGTGTGACTGTGCAAAATTCATATATGAGAAACATTGGAATCTGCTGCACACATTGGGTGTACAGACATTTCCTGATTGGGAAGTTGTTGGTGACAGCCTTGTTGGCTTGGTGCTTTGGTGACACTAGATCCTGCAATCTAAGAACTTGCCTATTTAGCCTGTGCCTCAAGCCAACCCTGGTGAGACTATTAATTAACCTTTTTATTCAATATTTGTATTAAACATCTGGTGGGTATTGTGTAAGAAGAAAGCATGCAGTATGAGCTGAGATATCAAAGAAGGCAAGGAAATATAAGATGCATTTCACTGTTGAAAGGAACCTGGATGAAGTATCATACAGGTATCTAAGATACTTGATAATTTCTTAGTGAAATATATTAGGTGAAGAGCCCTGTCTTGAAAGTTGTAATGCAGGGTAAGTGATTTTCTCTAGGCAGAATGGTATGTTGGTATGGGTGTGAGAGAAACTGTTTCAGTAATTAATGAATAAAAGCATTTTACAAAGAATATTTCCTTGCTCATAATGAGGTTTGAAAATCCATTTTACTCATCTGAACTAAAGTAGTTTTCAAACCCCATGATGAAAATATATTAAAGTGTCTGTTCTCCCATAAATGTCTTCTATGCACTTAGAAATGTGCATATGAAGGCAATTTGCTGGTTATATAGTTTAAATCTTATCAGACTAAACACTAATTTTTATTCTCAGTATATTGGGAAGCATTTCTCTAATATTTGCTTGGATTCTTTTCTTGATAAGAAATACAAAACATTTGATGATATAGAAGAGTTGGAGGGGTTGCAGTACATGTTTTGTGTTTAGAAAACACTTCCAAGATCCATAATCAGTGGCAGTGTATATATATTATACAGAGATGGGTTGGAGCCTCAGTTTCATGCAATGGATGTCAGAAAGGTTTGATGCATAAGATCTCCTAGAAACATCAAGACCTGGGCTTCTTTCAAAAATATATTCAGCATTTCTGAAACCATACAGAGTATGTCCAGTCCATGAAATGAAATCCAACCCTGCAGATTCTCTTCTTTAAAGGAATCATATTTTGAAGTTACAAACTTGTGATAACCTGCTTTGGAAGTAGAGTCCCATGGAAAGAATGCAGTTTTGAGAAATGGAAGATGTTGTTTTAATACTCAATTTCGATTTACTCTTTAACTTTATCAAATCACTCCAGATTTCTATTTCAGTATTTCTTGTATAAAAAGGAAATAAATGTAGACACTGTTCTTCATAAGATACTCAGAGACAAAACATACCAATTCTCCTTATTATTGTAGGTATTAGAATATAAGAAATTGGAAAATAGCCATTAGCTGAAGTGAATTTTTATTTATGTTTTTTCTTGTTTGAATTATGAGCTATAATGAATGTTGATATTTCTCTTCAAGTAAGTAAATATAATTATCTTTTATTGATTATCAGCACTAAATAAGATTATTAGATGTGAATAGCTGTGAAGGTCATTTTAGACTTTTTTTTTTATCTGTACTTGTAGGGACCTACTGAGTTTTGTGATTTGCCATGTATTTTTCTATCGGAGTAAATCAAACTTGTATTTAAGAATACAATTCATTTTTGTCAACAGTTCAGTGTAATATGGATATTTGGTTTTCGTCAGTAAGGTTTAAAACATGGGAATTGGCCTTCATAACCTGAAGGTTATGATGGGCATACAAAGACTCAGTAACCATCCTTTTGGAACTTTAACCTTCTAATTCATTCACCAAGAGAACTAAAGCAGATAGGTCAGAAGTTTAGACTACCCTGAGCCTTCCTGAAAGGCTTGATGAAAGCTTGAGTGCAACTTCAGGTCAGTTGTGTTAGCCAAATTGGTTTTTTTCAGCAGATGAGATTGGCTGTAGCATCTGTCCTCCATGAGAGAAAATTTAGAAGTTGTTTCAAGCTGTTGATCGTCATCACTAAATTCACATAACACTTTTTAAAAAACGTTTTTTTTTAATCTAGTTGATTCTAGCTTCATCTTCTTTGTTATGTCTTTGTCACATTTAGTGGTTTCTTTGCAGAGATATTAGTAATACTTTGGCTGACAATTCTCTTTGCAGTCACAGAATCACAGAATATTCTGAGTTGGAAGCGACCTGCAAGGATCATCAAAGTCCAACTCCTGACCCTGCACAGGACTCCCCTGAGAGTCACACCATGTGCCTGAAAGCATTGTCCAAATATTTTCTGAACTCTGTCAGGCTGGTGCTGTCATCACTTCCCTGGGGATGCTGGTCCAGTACCTGACCACCCTCTGGGTGAAAAACCTTTTCCTAGTATCCAACCTAAACCTCCCCTGACAACTTCAGGCCATTCTCTTGTGTCCTGTCACTGTCACTCCAGAGCAGAGATTAGTGTCTGCCCATTCTCTTCCCCCTACGAGGAAGCTGTGACTGCAGTGAGATCTGTCCTCAGTCTCCTCTTGTCCAGGCTGAACAGACCAAGTGACCTCAGCTGCTCCTCATGTGGATTCACCTTTGGACTCTTCACCATCTTCATTGCCTTCCTTTGGAGGCTCTCTAATAGCTAAATACAAGACTCATATGGGATTCTCAGCAGGGCTCCTCAGCTGGATTATTATGTTTAGCTCCTAATGAATTATTTTAATCATGTACTATGGCTTTCAGATCCTGTATTTGTCTCTCAGCTTTTGATAAAGTGGATCTGTAACCCTTGCTGTAGAGGAGTTTTATGATAAAAAGGGATTATTTTCTAAAGTACTTTGAGAGCCTGGAGAAAGATATTCGTGTAAATAGTATATTAATATTTATATCTAATCTAGGAATTATTTTCAAATGCAATTTTATCTCATTGGAATTTTATTCTTTAGGATCCTCTCCCTGTGGTAAGTATTGGGCATATCACTCAAATTATGGTGAATGCATTAGTAGAAGAAATTAAAGGGTCTCTGGTGCCTTTTCTTTGGGGCTTTTTCAACTCATTTGCAAAAATGCTTTTGTCTTTCAGATGAAGATTCTGATTCATTCTCTCCTCGTTATTCCTATTCTGAGGACAGTAAGTAATTCAGGTTTCTTGTTTAATCTGTCAAAAAGAAAGGACATATAAAGCATGTATTTATTTGCCTCCTATCCAGTTCACCAATATTCCTGTGTGTGATTTATCTTCAGGCAGAACCCAAGTTCCCCGCTCCAAGAGTGAGATGGACAATATTGATTCAGAGAAGGTTGTGAAGAGGTCTGCCACTTTGCCACTGCCTAACCGTGCTTCATCACTGAAATCAAGCCCAGAAAGGTGATCTGCACTAAGCTGTATATAGATCAGTTCTGGAAGCATATCTGAAAGCTGTCAGTGGGAGGGGGATAAAAATGGAAGCCTTAGGTCCACAATGCCAGTTACATTTTTTTGGAAGTTGAATATGTAGTTTTTACTCTGAGACTTTAACTAGGTGGCAGTGGACTCCTTCGCTCAGTCCCCCATTCTGTCCATCTTTTTCATCAGGCATCACAGAGTCTGTTGCATAGTCTTCTGTCTGGGTGAAGAGTTGGGTGTCATGTTTATACAGTGCCTACCGCATAGGCACAGTGGAAACTCTTGGCTCAGTGTGACTCTGTAAAGGTACCTCAGAATACAAGCAAGTAGTAATAATTGTACCCATATGAACTTTTTTGCAAGTAGGATCTAGTCAGCAGTGTCATTTCTGATCTTTAGGATGACTTCCCTCCTGTTTTTTTGCTTTATTACCATGTGTTTTAAACCTCTTTGTAACATTAAGGAATGCATTTACAAATGAGGGGAAAGCACAATAAGCAAAGAATATTTTATGTTCTGCTGTACTTTCCCAGCTCTTGAACTGTTCCTCCCTCCTTTACCACCTGCTACATGCTCTTAGTGTTTTTCATTTGCTGCCTTATATGAGCTAAGCTGTAGTTTGACATACCTGCTTTAATGAGTATCTCAGGTCACTGGATTAGGAGACAAAGTTTACAGATAGAAAGTTTCCTCCTTATGCAGGAATTGAAGACCTAGTGTATTTGCCCTCTGAGAAAACTCTTGCAAGTGAAAGGATTACCGTAATCACTGCTACCGATTATCTACTGGCAAACCAGTGCCTCACCAGAATTTTCTTAGTGGTTGGAGTCTTAAGCAATCAAGTTAGTCTGGACAGGAAAGATCATCCTTGTTGCAATTTGTGCAGTGTTTGTATGCCAATAATTTTGGCTGTCATCTTGCCTTATTTTAGAAAGAAAAATAATTAAATGGGTTGTCTTTGTGTCTTCGCAGCCAGTGAAGAGAGTTTAGGCAGCTCTGTGGTTTGTTTCTGTTCTAACCAGATCAGAAGGGTAAGGGAGAGGAAACCTGGAGCGGCAGTTTTGCGTAGATGCCTCAGTTTTGTTTGGTAAATTCTGGGTGAGATGAATCCACATACACATTGCCAGTCAAAGACAACATGCCAAGAGCAAAATCAGAATTAGTTTATCATATTAAAAGGGCTGATTTCTTGGCTTTTTAAGAGAGCATTTGTTATTCTGCATTAGGTGTCTGATTATATCCATTTTGAGACCAGCAGGACCTTGTAGGAAATGGACCCTGAATGCTTTGTGACTTTTTTTGTTTCAGCTGTGTTGGTATAGGCACTGCACAAAATTATAGTGGTTTGAATAGTCAATGGACTGTTCTTATCCATATTAAAATAGTACCTGAGATAATTCTTTCATGTGTCTGGAAAAAAACCTCCTCTTGGAATCCAGAGTGCCCTCAGAATCTAGAGCAGTGGTAATCAGGTAATCAGAAATGTGGCTATAAGGCAGAAGTTTAGCAAAAGCAATTTAATCTGAGTACTGCTTAAAGTTTGGACATGTTTATATTGTAGTCTTAGTTGAAGCCTATCATTAAGGTATTTCCAATGGGGAAAGATGTAAAAGTCTGGAAGTTTACTGTAAGTTCTTAGAATAACCCCCTCTGCTCCATTTGTTTCAGCCGCTGAGCTGTTTCCAACTCTGCCTGTGACAGATAAACAAATAGCTGTCTGGAGCCCTATCTGAACTGTTCCTCTTGTAGCAGCCTCCTTTCCTAGGTTAAAAAAAGTACCCTGATTTAACCATAATAATAGGGTAAATCAGTTTATCTCCACAGAAACCACAGTATTTTGGGGTAATTGATCTTTCTTTCCTCAGGACTGACTGGGAGCCTCCAGACAAGAAGGTGGACACCAGAAAATACCGTGCAGAACCCAGGAGCATTTATGACTATCAGCCAGGGAAGTCCTCTGTTCTGAACAACGAAAAGATGGTAATGTTTGATTTATCCTGGTTTGTGGCTTTATCCTGCAATTATAAAATACTCTCTAAATGCTTGTGTGGTTCTATTTGGATGGGATTCCTTACGCTGACATTGCAGTGCTCATGTGATGTTTTTTGAAAACTGTTCTGCATAACTTCCTAACATTTTTGTTCTCTCTAAAGCAAGATCCAGGGGGGATTGAGAGGCTTCTTTCCCTTTGGACGTGTTGTTTTCTGTGTTAAGTATGGATCACTAACTCTAGTTTTTAATCCATGTTTGATGCTGTGACCTGTTCAGCAGCTGTTTTGCCAGCTGTACTTTTTCTAGGGCACAGAATTAGCTGATGCAGGAGGGTTGAAGGCATTATGCAGCAGAGAAGGCAGGTTCAGTGTTCCTCTGATGCTTTAAACACTGAACTAGTTTTCAGAGTGCCTTTAGTGTGCCTCAGTAGATGCCTTTGAGGTGCATTAGGATATGGCCATTTTCTCTGGGTTGCTTTTTTCCTCAGCTGGATCTCGCCACTTCTGTGGCAGAGGTGGCAGGACTCAGTGTGAGCTCTCCAGCTATGGTGGAATGTAACCTGGCACATTAAGTGAGCTGTTACCAATTTCAGTCTGAATTAGTAAGCAGTGCTGTGAATTATGACAGCTAGGGACGTACAAAAGTCTCTTTCTTCAGCCTTGGTTAAGAATACTTGACAAGGGACAGGCAGAGAGGTGATGCTAACCTCATCAGCCAGTCCAGTATAAATCAGCACAGATCACTAAAGGTGTCCTTCCATGGTGCAAGTGTGACACTGTAACTGCTAGAAAATACTGGATGTTGTTAGTAGTGTATAAAGATACAATTTGGGTGTTGTTAGTAGTGTATAAATATATAATTGTTCTGTAATGCCTTTAATTTGAAGGATTCAATTAGAACTGCTAATTGCATGTGAGTTTCCAAATGTAAGCTGGACTTTATAACTTAACAGCTCAGACGTTGATCCATGCATGGAATAGATAAAGGAATACTCCTAAAAAACCAGCCTAGGGTTTTACACAAGAGTGAATAACAATTTAAATCAATAGAAATGTAAGAATCAAGACTGTGGAACCTGATGCTTCGCCTTAGTGTTTTGGTGGGTTTTCTTTTTCCCTTCCAAGTGTAACCAAGGTCCATCACTTTTTGAAGATGCTGCAACCAACTTCTTTTCACACCTGTGTCCCTTCATTGACTTCAGCAAAGTTGCTCCTGATGGGAGCATGATCCTAGTGCCTATTGCAATGGGTGGTGGATGACTCCCTCTTGATACCTCTGGGTGTTGGCTCAGCCCATTAGAGGAGTGCCAGTGAGGAGTGGTTTGAACATGGTATGACACCTCCATTCCTGCAGTCCATCCTGGAGCCAGATTTCTGCTGACTTAAACATCAATTTTGTCTCACGGTAAACAGACAAGATTAAAACTTGTGGCAAAAGGCCAGCTTCATCTGTGTACTTAAGCATTTGCAAAAGGTCTGTCATCACCAGTGGCACTGTTTACATGTTCAAACTTCATCAGGTACTGAACTGAGCTGTGAAATCAGAGTCTAAAAGCCACAAGCAGAACCATCATCAGCATAACTGAAAACATTTTATGTACAGAACTTATCGAAACCAAGATGAAAGCAATAGCTATGTTACTTCCAATGTTATTTTATGAGCTTTAATTTGAAGCCATAGACCAGAGAAGAAAGAAGGCTTTGGAATAGTAGCTTCACAGTCTCCATCAGTCTCATTAAATATAACAGTACCATAGTGGTTAGTGACTGCATCTTTCAGGGAGGTGTAGGAGATTTGTGAATATCACCTGGTAATCACACCCACAGCTGTGACTATCAGAATCCCAATTCAAACCATTTCAGAGCAATGAATAGCCTGCTGTTGATATCACTGGGCTTTGTTTTAATGTAAACACAGTTATATAAGATGGGTGCTTTTAGTTGGAGTGCAGTAAATAAAAAGCAGAGGTATTGATTCCTTTGTGCTTTTAAGAAATAGCCAAATCATTCTCCAGGCCATCTGGCATTAAACATGATGTAACTATTTATCTTGCATTGCCTCTCATTCAGCATCAATGCTGAGCTCTTTTCCTAGAGCTTGTTTTTTTTTTTTTTTGTGATGCTAATGGCTATGGCAGAATCTGGGACATCCAAGTCCAGCACTTTTGTCAACTGCCTCAGTAACCACATCACAAAATGATTTCCGTGAGGACAGTGTGCATCTATGGGGCTCCTTCTTCCTTGTGATGGAGCACTTGGGATCTTACCTGCACAGCAGACATAATGTGTGTATATTTTTAATGCACGGAGATCCACTCTGCCTTTGACTAGGTACACTGAAATGCAAGAATTAGCTAGATATCTGATATCCCACACTTTTGGGGAGTGGTACCTCAGAAGCTTTAGCAATGGACTTTTTTTCTCTTAACTCACCAGCAGTGTTTTCAAACAGCTACAACTATTACAATTTTTTTTGTTTCATTAAGACAGATGGTATGAATGAAAGGGAATTTCCTTTTCAGCTGTACTGTTTTCTGTCCTGTCTGATTTTCCTTCACTGTAGTTTTGTCTGATACTCTAACATTTATTTGTGAGGAAACATGTAATATTGTCGCTCTATCCATCCTTCCAGAGGTCTTTCGGGGTGCGCCCTCTCTGACATGTGTCTCGTATGATTTAGAAAACCACCTTCCACTCTGTTTGCAGTGTATAGAACAGGATTTCTCACATGTTCATGTGCTGTTAAAGATGCAGTATTTGATTCAGGTCTTACTGAGTCTCTTTTTATAACCAAGTGAAAAAAAATTGATTGAAAAAAATAATAATAAAGTATATGCAGCTTTTGACTTGATAAAAGTGTCTGACAGTAGGACTGACAGACTGCTGGACTCTCTGCTCTTCCATTGAGTCTCTTCATGTTGGTCACAATGATGCTATTGGGCTTAATTGATGTTTTCAAAGCAGTTCATGGCCTTTATGAGAAACATGCTATAGAAATTCCAAATTATAAGGCTAAATATCTACATTTTAAAATGGAAGCCATGGGATCTGCATCTCTAACAGTCCCTTTCCGTGTATTCTTTGCATAATGTTATCCTTCTCTTTCTTCCATTCCCCTATCACCAATTCCTTTAGACTCGGGATATAAGCCCAGAAGAGATAGATTTAAAGAATGAACCTTGGTATAAATTCTTTTCGGAATTGGAGTTTGGGAAACCGGTAAGTTTGATAGTTGCAATGACCAATGAAGTCAACCTGCCTTTTAAAATTTTTTTTTGTAATTGTAACATCTCTCTCCTCGGCCCTAAATCTGAAACAGCTGCCTTACTCATTTAAAGATGATTGTACATAATGTCGTCCTGGTACTAACATAAAGCAGCTGTTCTGTGGCCACTTTTAGTGTTTTGAAGCCATTTATGAACATTCCCTGCCTTCCAGCACTATGTATCAACAAGGTAATATTTTTTCACACACCATAGTTCAAACTGCATTTTTGTTGTTAATGTTAGAAATAATACCCTGCTCTCATTCTTAAAAGTCCTTATTCAAAGCCCTTATTCTCCTTCTGCCTAACAAAATCTAGGATGGCTGATAGGTAGCTTTAAGTCAAGGAGAATTATTTATTCCTGTCCCTGGCTTGTAAACTGTAGGTCAGTAATTTCCAGCTCTCCATAAACAGATCATGGCCTTGTTTCCTTATGGATGTGGCTGCCCATTGCAAAAAAATGGGTGCACTAGCCTGTGTTGAACAGCCCTTGCCCTTCCCTGAAACCAAAGGAGTCTGAGAACAGTGTTCTTTTTTTTCAAATGGTGCTGTGTTGCTGTGTGTGCAGATAAAAAAACGCCCTTGATTTCCCCTCTGGAAAAGATGAACTAAAGCTTAATTATTCAATAGGACAAAGAAGATTTTGATGGAGGGAACACATCAGTGGTTGTGGCTACTGGGAAAAATGTGACTTTGAAGCATTTTATGGCCTAGTTCTTACTGATTAAACGCTATTAACTTAGTTATTAAATACTGTTTAATAAGCTACTCTTACTGCACCAGAGGGTCAGTGTCAGCCTCTCACACATATTCAAATGTAGTGATGGTCTCTCATTTCTGCTTTCCCCTTGAGGTCGGTAGTCAAATGCCCATGCACACAAATTTTGAGTGCTGCTGAGATTCCATGTGTGTACAACAAAACAGAAGTATTTTTTAAGGTTCTGTACTGTCTTCAAAGGCAACTGCACATGAACACCAGAGAGCAGTTTTCCTTTAAATTGAGTCTTTGTTCTGGCGGAAGTGGCAAAGTTCCTCTGCATAGAATGCAGCTGCCTGAAATTATGCACTCAGTCTGATCACATTATAAAAGTAGTGTGATTTTTGCTGGAAAGCAAGGATGTACAGTGGTTAAGTAGTCCAGTCTTTCATAGAAAACTATGTTTTATAGCTATGGACCTTCCATGCTAAGCTAAAGAAATTTCAGCAGTGTTTGAGACTTCCTAATGTTTAGGCAGTAAAAGTCAGATAAATCTCACCTCGATGAGGCTTTTAAGTGTTGTGAATGTAAGGATTTATCTCCTCACAACTTGTCATGGTTTAAGGTTTCCACAATGAGAAGAAACCTGTTTATCTTTGTTGCCATGTAATTAATTAATAACCTGCTTTTGCAGTGAGTGAAGGTTTGTCATCTCTGTGGTCCTTTGAGTTAGTGTGAGTTAATGGAAAATGTGTCAGAGAAAGAGAAGCATTTATGGCCTTGGTCCTTTCTACATGTGGGGGTACACCCGTTCTTTAGAAGTGTGGATTTGTGCTTTTAGTCATGCAGCCTTGGCCTTATTCCAGAAGAGGGTATCTCAGGGCAATGTGTCTCATGTTCAGCAGACCATCTGTTTTGGTGACAAGCTCCCCACCTTGCTCAGGGCACTTTTGTCAAGTGCTACTCTCTTATAAGGCTCGCCTTGAACTTGCTTCAGTTCCGAAGCCATGCAGCCATGATCCCCAAGAGCTATGCCAGTTCCTGAATGTGGAACTCCATAGGTAGTGCATCAGTGTCAGGCACTTGAATTCAGGATGCCATCTCAGACTTTTGTAGCTGGCAAGCCTTTTCTGAGCATCATTGCCACAGCCCAAAGAACGTGCTTTTTGTAGCTTTGCTCACTCCAGTTATGGGAGTCCGGTCCAGTCTTTTACTCTGAATAATCCTGCCTGACATGTGCATCCAAACGGGAAAGAAATCCATTTGGAAATCAGCCCTTTCAGGTGTAGGATGAATTTTAAATAGCTAGTTCCCAAACTTTCTCGTGTCCCGCTCTGTCCACCAAAAATCCCCACAAACAAACCCCCAAACCAGTTAAATAAAAAATAACAACTCTGCATTCTCATTGCCCCACAATGCCACCACGGGAAAATCAGCCATTTGTTCACATGGTATGTATTCATACGCTGATGGAAGCGAGAAAGATTTTCCCTTTTCTTTATCAAAGGCCCTTGGTTCACCCTTTCGTTTTGAAAAGAAGAATGAGCAAAACAAATGCTTTTTATGACTGTGTGGTTCTCCCCCTCATTTTGTTTTGGTTTTTTGTTAAGAATGCTTTAACCAACAGCTGTGGGCACCCTCTAGAGAGTCCAAAATTCCATAGAGCACCTTGCAAAAAAAATTTCTGAAAACATTACTGAAAACAGCCCCTTCCACACTGCATGTATGTTCCCTTTTGCCCCCCATGATTTCTTGATATTTATGCTATAGCAGATTTATCCCTCTTTCTCTCTCTCTTTCTCTGTTGTGGTTTGTTGTTATTTTATAATTTCTTTTCAGTGTTGATGCAAATTCCCTATTGTATTTCCCCTCTGTTCTAATCCAATTTCCATATTCTCTGTGATGTCTTTCCTTATCTTCATTTCCTCATTTCCTTCCTCTGCTTTCCATCAGCCTCCAAAAAAGATTTGGGATTATACTCCTGGAGATTGCTCTATCCTTACTAGAGAGGATAGAAAGGTAATTGTGTCTCACGTATGTTGCACTACAGCATCTAGCGCGTATATATGTGTGTATGTGGTTTTCTTTTGGGTTTTTTTCTTGTAGAATTGCTTGGGTTTTGTGTGCTTGTGAGTGATTTTCTTTTTTAATTGGGCTTGAGCTCATTAGCCTAACAATTAAGTAGCTAGTAAATTGATTTAATAAACAATTCTGAAATCATAATCAGCCATAATTTAGAGTGGTTGTTTTGCTATCTTGACTTGCAATGATAATTGTACTAACAGCATATTGCGTGTTATTACAGTATCTTTTTTTTTCTTTACAGGTGGGTTTTATAACTTTATGGTTTGTAGAAATAGATTCTAGCAGGCCTGTGCATCTCTTGATTTTCATGTTAATTGCCTAAAACGATTTCCTCTATAATGATTGAAACATGATTAGTTGCTAGTGATTTTCTGTGTATTGTCCATACCACCTTCCTCTTTTTCGATTAAAAAGGCTCTCTTTTTTTTTACAAAATTAACATTCCTTTGGTTTCCCCTAACCCTAAGCATTGTTTTCCCATTCTTCTTCTCCTTCTTTAACCAGAGTGATCTAGAAAAAGACCTCTACCTCTACCAGACTGAGTTAGAGGCAGATTTAGAAAAAATGGAGAAGCTTTATAAAGCACCACATAAAAAGCCACAGAAGGTATTTCCTATTCTTTTCATGCTGCCAATCCCTGTTTCCAAACTCTCTGCTCTAATCTATTCACTGCTGGATGATTATTAAATGAGGTTGGGATAAATAATGGTTCTGAGCATTCTGACTGCATGGCTTGCTGTGTTGCTGTCAGAAATAATAGAATGTGATGCTGAGAATCCAGCTTGAAATCCATTTCAGATACAGTGATTTCGTCTCTCACCCCACCACCACGTCTGCATTCAGCTGCCCCCACCCCCATCCCAGTCCCCATTTCAGGTTTAGAGTTCAGTGTCTGCAAAAAAAACCCTCTCTATTTTTCACATGAATAGGCAGCAGCAGCAATCAGCTTAAAATTCTTGGTTGGCGTGTCACGTCATCATCTCGTGCCTTTCAAGCGTGTTGCCATCTACTCTCCCTTCTTACAAGCCCCGCTCTCTGCTTGGAGCTCACGCCTACCCAAGATTTTGGATATTCCTGAGAGATTTTACACAATTTTCCTTATGCTGCACCTTGCCATGGCCTTCTAGGGCAGGTCAGCTGCTGCTGCTGCTTCGAGGGTCTGCAGCACTCGAACCATGAAATGATAGATTAATTGGTAACACGCCATTTTTTCTTTTTCTTTTCTGTTGCTGATTTTTTTTTTTGAAGCTGCGGCATTTCACCAGGACTTGGAAAAGCTGCTTTTTCAAACCCAAGATTTGCTTTTTCTTCCTAGACAGAAATCCTCACATAGATGAGGGGACACCAAATAGAGAATTGTTTCTAAAATTGCCTTCAATTTTTAAATAACGTGTCTGAGAAGCGTTAGATGGATTTAAAGCAAGCGGCTAAGAACTGGCTTTTGCTATTGAACCTGTGCAGCTGGCATTGCTTCTCTTAAGTAAGGAAACTGAACTGAAACATCGCTTTTCTTTTTAGAGCTTTGATATTTTTTGAACGCTGAGGAATGTATTGTGCTGCAGAAATGTAATACACCTTTAAAGCAAAGGCGGGCAGTGACCGGTTGGGGGAAAGCTTGGGGAAATAATTATGAGCATGTGTCTCCTGGTCATGGCCCAGCTGGTTATCTGTTCTTGCTTTTGGCTTTATTCACAATGACTCATTTGCAGACAAAAGAGTAGGCACTGCGAAAAGGCATCGGCTGTGCTAAAAACCTGTCACTGCCCTGAAGGAACTCACGAAAATTGTTGCTTTTCTGCAAAGACATTGACAGCTTAAATTGCATTTAGATTTAAACCTCAATGTCTCCTATAAGCTAATATTGAAGCAATAGATGGAAAATTACTTAAGCAAGCCTTTTTCTTTCTCCTCACATGTACGTGCATATCAATGACTCCTTTGTTTGGACTTTTGCAGAATACAGCAGGTGTTACTCCTCTGGAAACTTCCACAGACCATTCTTCCTAGTAAGTTTTTCAATTGCTTGTTGATGTCTCTTTTAAAATCTGAAGTCATGTAGGACAGGGTGTTGGATGTTGGAAACGCTTGGCTTTTTGGGGGATGGATATAGACAAATGCATGTACCATAAGGATTATACGTGTGCTTTAGGTGAGTCCTGGTACACTGTCTGCTTTTTGATCCAAAATGTGTTTTGAAGTGATTATATGACTGATTGCATTGTCTAAGTAAGATTTGCTGATTGTGCTAGGCAGTGGCTTTAAAAAAATCAGCAGACCTTTAACTTCATCTGATTAATTTTGCAAATTGACTGTGTCTTCATGCAAGTAACATTATTGTGTGGAATACACAAAAATTGTTACACATGTGTGATAGATTGCCTGCTGCTAGATATTCCATGTTACGTGCACCAGATCAGATGGATGCAGTTGATGAAAGGCAGTAATTTTCCAGCCTATAGGAAGGGAACAGTGGTAGGATTAACAATACTTCTCAAAGATCTATTGGGCACTGCTTTTTCAGCAGAATATGTAATGAACAGTGTATTCTGTGTGAATGAGTTGTACATGGAGTTGGTTTGTTTTAGAAGAGGAGCACACACACACAAAATCCAGAGCAAAATCCTGAGCTGTGTTGAGTTACTTGAGTTATCCTGAGTTATTTGAACCACAGAGCCAGCCCCTACTGTGAGCCTACTGCTCCTTGTAATTGTACTGAATGCTCCATGTCCATAGACACAGTGATCCCCTCTATGAGGATAGTTTGTTAAAAAAGGCAGTTTCTCCTCCAGATGTCCACTAATACCATGTATGTTCACTGCCCCTCTGGGGACCTTAAAGGTCTCCTGTACTTCTTTCAACACAGTTTCCTTCTGTCTGTGTTCATTCTGCTGGGAAACCCACACAAGCGCTGCAACTGTTTCATTTGGTAGGAAAAGAACAATAAAATAAATGGAAATCTCAGAGATTAGCAAAAAAATCATATGTTTGCAAGTAACTGGTAGGGTTTCTGTTCATGGCAGCACCAGCAGTGCCATAAAAAGCATTCAGGAATGCCAGTGGAGAGGAAGCAAGCTGAGTATACTGGGAATGGGGCCCAAGAGTGAGGCCCAGTGGAGATGCACATTTTTCCCTGCCCTTCCAGGCTGCTTGGGCTCTAATACCATACTGCTTGCTGGCCTGAATAAGGGAGCAGCTAGTGAAGAGATTCACCAAATGCCTCCTCTATCTCCCCCAGATTTAGTCCCAAAGGAGGATTGTTTTAACCCTTTGTTTTTTAACCACTAGGCTAACAACTAACCTCAGGGCAATCATTATTCCCTGCAGCAACTGGCTATGTTTCCTCAGGTACCTGACAAAGAGATGCACTCTTTATCAAAGAGATATCCCTGTAAAACAATGGCTTTGTAGGTATGGGTCTGTTTGGGCATTGTCTAGGTTGAAAAACTGACAGTACTCCCTTTCTCTTTCATGGTGCTTTTCATGAGCTTTTCCTCCAGAAAGTAATTGATGGGACTGCATATGACCTGGTTTTCCTTGTCCAGAAACTAAAGTCATCTTTGTGATCCAGACGTTGTGTAGTTCCACCTCCATAGCCACTCCTCTGATGTGTTTAAAGCTTTCTCTTTACCCCAGAAGTACAGCATCTATCCAAACTAAACAGATACATGTACGAATTTATCCACAGCAAACAGATGTAACCACAAACATTTCCAAATTCTCATAAATTTGAGTCACTCTTGGACATCAGGATGTCAAATATTTCTATTAATTGGACAATCTGTATATTTTTATTTTTTCAAATTTTCCAGCAGTCATGCTTTGGCCTCAGAATAGCTTTGTGTGAGACTCCATCTTATTCTGAAGAGCCTGGTTGAGCACGAGGACTGGTATCAGTTTAGCTTAGCTTTTAGGAAAACAGTCTGCCTGATTGCTTAGTAAGTTTTTTGCACCTGGAAAGGCAATTTATACCATGGCATTGTCAGTTATTCTTTGTTCTTTTGGAGAGAAAACAGGGAAATCTAGAAATCAGATGTGTGAGCATACTTGTGCTTAGGTCCATGATTAAAAAAGGGATTTGCAATACATTTCCAGTCCTTAAAAACCTAAGAAATTAAAATTGTACTAGTTTTAACATCATTCTGTTTGTATATATGCATGGTAGACCTAAAGTCCAGGATTTTTTATTCCCTGTAGTGGAAGCCTCTGGCAAAGCTGAACAGAACTGTGTGCATCTGGAAATTCCTGTGGCAGTTAAAACAGTGTTAAATCTATAGCCCTTTACTATTGTTTCTCTGCACAGTTCCTCATTGACAAGCTTCAGAAACTGGTCAGGGAATCTTGAACTGTAGTGTTGACTGGGAGGCTGAACTGGGTGAGATGACCCCCTGAGCAGCTGTGCTTTGGAAGCATGGGACAGGCATGGCTAGTGTTTAAGGAGAGAGAACTGGAAGCTGGAAGGTTTTGTGTACTTCCAGCTAGGCAGTGAATTTCATTGTGTCTGCAAAGAAATCATGCATCAGCTCTGTGACTGTTGTCTCATCTGTAAAATAGAGGAGTGCTTTCCTGCTGCCTGTTTCCTGGGGGACTAAGACTGGACAGTTCCCTCAAGTGGAGGATGCTTTGGTAGTGTCAAACACAGAACACTATTGCAATGTATTCATAACCTCTTTATCAGCACCAGTTCTTCATGTACAGTCTATTCTGTGTTCACAAGTGTGGTTTTTTTTTACTTTACATGAGGCTCTCAACAAGCAAGTGTGACCTCCTGGTGTCCCTTTTCATTTTGTTGTGTATTCCAGCTCCACTTACTCACCCAACTATCATGCAGTGAAGAGGGAGTCAGAGCTAGCTGTGGGGGACCCTGCTGCCTTGGAGAATGAAAGGCAGATTTACAAGAGTGTGCTGGAAGGTGGAGATATCCCATTCCAGGGGCTGAGTGGTCTCAAGCGACCTTCGAGTTCTGCTTCCACAAAAGGTAGGTGGTTAGAACACTAACCTCTTCTCCATTCTGCTAAGTGTCAAAAGCCTGGTGATATGACCAAACTATTGCAAGGTTTAGAGTCCTATTTGAGCCAGTTGAGATTTAGGCTAGCCTTCCTCTTTGCCCTCCCCAGTGTTCCCTCCTTTTTTCTCTCAGACCACAATGGCCAATATTTTTAATGATTCCTTTAACTGATCCAGGTTCCTCTTCTCAAGAGATCAGCTGCCTCCATTCAGCAGCTCAGCCACAGCCCATACCCTCATGTTCTTCCTCAAGGCTGCTTAGGCTGGCCTTGCTATCCATCTGCTCCCACTGCCTTGCCATTCTAGAGCCCTTCCCTGGCTTTTCTGTTCTTCCCACTGCAGTATCTCAGCAGGCCACACCAGTCTGCTGGCCTGGCTACCCTGGTGTAGCTGGTGCCCTGTGCTGCACAGCCTCCTGCCTGCCAGGCTGTGCAGAGAATGCACTGACACTGAACCAGCAATTGCTGGCTGAACCAGCCCTGCAGGCTCCAGGAATGTGAGCCAGAAGAGACCAATCTCCTCCTCTTCCCACCCCCTGTTGCAGACTCTAAAAGAGACAAGGAAGAGCATGACTCCCATCAGGGAATTGTACTGGGGAATGTATCTCTGAGCCAACTTCAACCTAAAAATGGCTTGAGATGGGGAGAGGACTGGAGAAGGAATGTGCTGGGTTTCCGAACTGCCCTCCCTAAAAATAGTACATCATACCAAAAAGGTCTCTCTGTCTCCATCTTCCAGCTGTTTTTCAGCATTTTGTCAGGCCTGTAGGGCAAGGAGTCAAACTGGATCTGAACAAAAAAAATCTGTTCAAACAGTTCCCCAAACTGTAATAGAACCTGAATGGTTATTTTGACATTTGAATTTGAACTCAAATCGGAAACAGACCTAAAAGCTGCAGTCCAAGCTGAAACCAGACTGAATCCTATTAAAAAAAAAAAAAAAAAGTCCTGATCTGACCCCTTCAATTTTAAAGCAACCATGGCCAACCACATTGTCTGAAGGACGCTCAGCTTATTCCTAGTATGGGGAATGTCTAAGCAGGCATCTCTTGGGCGAGGTCAGCTGATGTGCTGTGCTTGTGCTAGCACAGTCAGCCTCTGATTGTTTTCTTCCTCCCAGGAATAAACTGTTTGGCAAGCACTGTGGTGAGACCATAGTAGGTGTGATTATAGGCTTGGTATTAAGCCATTTTTGCAGTGTTAGTGTCTCTGCATTCTTGCTGACACCCTGATCCTGCCCAGAGTTCAGCTGCCCTTTTCCATGGTGCCACAGCTTCCCTGGAAGCTCATGATGCTTAGCACTTTTTAGGAGAGTACCTTAAAAGTGCTTCAGATTTGCTTCTGGCCAAGCCTCTCATTTTAGAAACGTTAGTAGCACTTCACCTACTCCTCTAAGCGTGGCTTGTTTTGTAGTTTCTTCCTGCTTTTCTTTATGTTTTGGAATTTTGTTTCTTTAAGGTGCATTTTATGAAATCCAAGCATGTTCTTTCTCCTTTCTCAATAGCTTTCTAGCACTTAAGCTAACAGGTTCTATTTATTTTATTCTGCATGCTTACCAGTGGATCGTAAAGGTGGGAATGCTCATATGACTGCACCCTCTTCAGTTAATAGCCGAACCTTTAATGCTAGTCATTCCGGTATGTTAGGTCACGCATGTAAACATAAGAAGCCTTTATCAGCTGCCAAAGCCTGCATTACTGAAATCCTCCCTTCTAAATTCAAACCCAAACTAGCAGCTCCAGCTGTTTTTGTGCAGGACAAGACGGGTATCTTGCTGTCTCATGAGAAAGCTCAAAGCTGCGAAAACCTTCGTAGCTCCGCTGCCTTGTTTGATAATAAAAAGGCTTTAATGGTAGACATAGGGGAAAGCATAGAAAACATCTTCCTGAAGTCAAAGCAAGAGTATGCCATTAAATCTGGCAGTACCATGAGCCTGCAGGAGTATGGCACCAACTCTAGGAAAGGCTACCTGTTTGCTGCCTCCAGAAAGAGTGGGGTGGAGTTTACAACACTCTATAAAGACATGCACCAGATCAACCGGTCCAGGATCCATTTGGACGCAGTTTCCTCCTGCAGCGTGAAGGATATTGCATCTCAGTTTGAGAATGAAGCAAAGGACAGGATGGGTCATAGCCTTAGTCGAGAGGATTCAGAGCAGATCCCCAAAGACACCGTTTCCTCCCGTATCAGTGCCTTTGAGCAGCTGATCCAGAGATCCCGATCAATGCCCTCACTTGACTTTTCCATTGGGCAAAACAAACCCACCACTTCTCTTCAGTCTAAAACTTGTCTGAGTGCTGCATACTCTGCAGAGATTCTTCTGGATTTGTCAAAAGCACACCAAGAAGAGAAGGATGTTGCCAGCTTTGCAGATAAATCCTCCCGCTCCTGCAGCAATGTGGAAGACACGGCTTCGGATGTCAGTGATGTCATCCCTATGGACACGCTTTCAGCTTGCACTGATGAGATAGATCTTCTCTCAAATGCCTCCAATGACAGTGGCAGCAGCAGCAGCAACCTGAATGGGCCTCAGAAGCATAAAATCAACAGATGCAAAGGCGCATGCCCAGCTTCCTACACCAGGTTCACTACCATCCGAAGGCACGAACAGCAGCAGGCCTCCAGGAACCCTGATTCCAAAGGGGATGTCTATGGGGACAGGAACATGCTCCCCAGAAATGTCTACCTAATGAGCCCGCTCCCATTCCGATTGAAAAAGCCCTTCCAACACAAATCCTGCAGAACTCCGCCCCCAGACTGCCTGGCAAGCCTGGCAGTGCCCAGCCCTGAGAACCCCGATGACCCCATACAGCTGCAGGGGAGTGTAGGAAACAAGAGTCACCACTCCCAGCACCAACCTTGCTCCAGAAGCGGGCCTCTTGCTCCCAGGCGCCTGTCCTCCTTTGACATTGTGGAGAGGCTTAGCTACTTCCCCACCATGGGGTCTAGCCGGGATAGCCTCATGGGCCGGGCTGACATCCCTGACTCCTTAAACAATGGGAACCCTGTTTCATATGCCCTCTACCACAGCCTGGACACAAACAACAACCCGCAAAGTGAACTTGGGACGTACCTAGGAGGTGGTTTTTGTGTTCTTTACCGGTGTTCCTTTATCTGTCTTCTTTCTTCCATTCTCCTCCTCTTTTCCTCCACAACCCTTGCATTTTTATGTCCCACCTTTACATTCCCTGAATCTCTGGTTTTCTCCCCCTAGTGCGTCTAATGTCCTTTTGCGTGTCTTGCTGAGCAGTTTTGTTCAGGGCTTGTTAACAGCTGCACTTCTGAGAAACAATTTCCACTGCATTTCTAATCACATCAGGTTCAGTTTATCTCTCAAACAGCTCTGGGGGTGCAAGAATCTCAACATGAGATAGTTCTAGCCCTGTATCATTTACACACGTGGGAATTGCAAACCAAACCCAAATGATTTGCTTTAAGGAGTAGTTTCTCAAGGTCTAGTTGTGTGTGTGCGTGTGTGTGTATTAAACTTTTATCAACAGTAAAATGCCAAATCATACTTTGATGACAGTGAATCTTTTCTTCACAAAGTCCTTCTATGTCTTTACTCTTTCCCGTATCATTATTTTCTCCCTGTTCTTGGATCTTTGTTCATATGTAGAGCCCAAAAGGGAAAAAAATGAAAATGGATAAATAATCAACATCTGATTGGCAATTTGGTAAATGGCAATTGAGAATCCTTACTGTCATAATGGAAACAAATTGTTTAAAAATATTTATTTTTTTCCTTTCTGGTTATGCTAGATAAATCCATGTGTATTTTAACTTCCTTATGTTGTTTTGAAGTAGATTCAGAATCACCAAGGCATTTTGCACCAGTTGATTACATGGAAACTCCGGAAGAAATCCTCCGCAGGCGGTATGATGATAAAGAGGTAATGCCCTTCTTTATGGCTTTATAACAGTAGTAGCAGCTCCACATACAAGAAATACAGCATTCAGCCTTTCATAAGGGTAGCTTGTATGTCCATGGCTGTGTGTCCTGGAAGTTAGAGTAACAAGCAGCAGCTAGTATGTTTTACTTTTGATACTCTCTGCTGCTGATCTTCTGTGTGATGTGGATAGTCCAGTTCAGCTTGTTTCAAATAAACCTGATAGTTCTTATCAATTACACAAAATTACATACAGAGGCTTTAAGTAATATAAAAAGGTTGGAAATGTATGTGAGAAGTGGCACAACACCCTAGTACTTGCAGAAAAAGATTGGTAATCTGTAATTGTTCTTCATGCAAGCCACTTGAGTCAGTATTAATCAAACTGGTGAAAACACTATTATTCCTGTGGTGGTCCTCAAGTTTTGAACGGTGACTGTAAGATGTTTTAAGCTATGAGAAATTGGTAAGTTTTCCCCCAGTGCAAACTAGAATTCTTTACAGTGTCTGAAGTTGTTGTCAACAGAATGTAGCAGTCCTTTTTGAAATGGCTGGGTAACAGTGGGACAAACTGAAATAACAGGAAAGCCACATAGACTTTTCAGCACTGAGTGTATTCAAGCTGAGTTAAAGAAGTTATCAAGTGCTTGCTTTCCTGGAAGATGGAACTAATTTCCCTTGCTGGTGGGGGCATGGGGGGTAAGTTTTTCTTTTAGTGTTAACTTTCTGAGTTCAGATAATGTTTATATGTGCTTTGAAATATGGTAAAACCTGTTGTTAATTCCTGTGTGAAAAATGGTTTTTTTGCTGTCGTCTCCTGAGAAAGTTAATAATTCCCCCACTTCCAAAATCCAGCTTGAAAACTCATGTAAGGTAAAAAACTTGGATTCAGTAAGACCTTCTGGTTTCAAATGAGTTAGCATACAGCTGAACTCTTCAGCCTACAGTCAGCCTCAGAAGATGGAAGAATCCTTCTGCGCAGATGCACAAGAATGCATGTTTCCATTTAATGTGATAGAGACTTTAGAAATCCAAAATAATTGTCAGGTGTTTATTTACTTTATTTTAAAAGTGTGTTATATGAGCCCAAAAGAAGTATGGGCAAACCTGAATGTGGTTAGGCACTCTCCCAGGCTCTTTGCAAGGCTTTGGAGAATTTGGTGCCTCAGAACTCAATGGGGCTGATCCAGGTCTCTTGGAAGTCAATGAGAGATACTTCTTTTTGGTGGAAGGGGGTTTGGATCCAGTCTCTGTATTATCAGCAATCTTCTTAGAAGCTCCTAAGACCTGCCCAAAACTTAGAAAAACTCATTGACTTCCATCAGCTTTGGATCAGATCCTCTGTATGAGCTAGATTTCAGTTATGCCATAATGATGATGTACCTTCTGTGTTTGTACAATTAAAGGGTATTGTTTAGGTAGTAGAAACAACATTTGATACTGAACTGCAAAGTCTCAGCTATTTGCAGGGAAGTCAGGAATCTTAAGTCAAATTTATGGCAGCTTTTGAATGCCTTTAACTAGATGATTTACTGCCCATTTTATGCAATTTTATGGCAGAAACTTTTAGAGGACCAGAGACGGCTTAAACGTGAGCAAGAAGAAGCTGATATTGCCGCTAGAAGGCACACAGGGGTTATTCCAACGCACCATCAGTTTATCACTAATGAACGATTTGGGGACCTCCTAAATGTAGACGATACTGCAAAGAGGAAATCTGGGTCAGAGGTCTGTTTTAGTTACCTCAGTCTGCTGCTTGACCCAAAGCAATAATTGCCTCTCACAATGTTGTGCTTTAGGCCGACATTAGCTCTTCAGAGAATGTCGTTTGTTGTTTTTTTTTCCACCTTCCCCTTTCCCATTCTGGCTTCATTTAGATCTGCTTTGACTTTTATGCCTGGTAAATTAATTGATATCTCTATACCAAGCTGCATATATTAAAGCATGCCTGCTGAGAATTGCTGGTGCCCACCTGTGATGCATGCCTTTAAATATCAGCTACTTAGTCAATCAAAGGCATTTCTACATCATATTGCTACATTGTCTTCTTGTCTGTGCCTTATGCTTAGAAACTTCATGTCTTGTTGATCCTGGCCATGTGGCTGTCACATAGTTGTGTATTTTTTAGAAATACATTGTTTCTCCTATTGAAATATGCTTAACGTCCTTTAGAAACATTCAGAAAAAAAGTCTCAGCATGTTTCACTCCGTTCAACTTGGTTGGACTTTCTGAAGGAGACAAAGGAGGAGGTACATATTTTTTCCATGAGCCCAAGGCACTTTTCTGGAGGGCTGGATGTTGTGTCCAGGTGTTATGGCCAAATGCCTTTGGTGCCTCACATGGATTGCTGCTGGGCTCTTGATAGCAGCTCTGTTTCCCCAGAGGTGCTGCACTGTGGTGGTGGGTGAGGTGCTCACCATGTGGGTGGAGTACACCTGTCTGCCCTTTAGTTTCAAACGCTCTGGAGCCTCATCAATGTGACTGCTTTGTATTTTATGCTCTGTTACCAAAATTACTGAAAAATTGTCTGAATATTCTGTGGCCTTTAGAAAATTAGCCAAGTAAACCTTTTAGAGCCCAGGCCTGTTGTCAACATTCATTTTGGTACTTTAGCCACTGAAGACTTTTTTTAGGCGTGTGCCTAATTTATTTGTATTTCCCTTTCACCTTTGTCTCTTTCCTACAAATTGATACAGAGTACATGGGTCACATTGCAGTGTTCAGCAGGGCCAGGTAATAATCAATAAGAGCCACATCAAATAATATTCTACTGTTTTTCCCAGCTAGTAAATTTTGCTTTTCCATTCAAATGTCAAGAGAAATTTGGTCCTGGAGCCCTGGTAACTGTAGTTACTGGATCACCTTCATTCATCAGAGTTAGTCACATTAAAAGTTGCCTGCTGTTACTTCCATTTCCTGTAGAGCTCCTAATTATTGCTATGCCAGAAGGTGGCACTTTGTGTCCTGGTGGGAGATGCCCATCCAGCATATTTGGACTGTAATACCAGTTGCACGCAAGCTTGTAGCAGAATACCTGCATTCAATTTCCTGCCCATGCTAATCTTAGCTGTAGAAGAGTTTGGGTGATTTTCCTCAGAAGAGGGTTGAAAACCTAATTATTATTTTAATATATTGTGTTTTTTTGGTTTTTTTGATCTCCAGATGAGACCTGCTAGAGCCAAGTTTGACTTTAAAGCACAGACACTAAAGTGAGTACAGCTTGTTGCTCCTACCTGGAGTGTTCTTCCTCTGCTTTTTCCCCTAGGATGCAGAATTTTTGAAGTGTCATGTAATTGGATTCATGTTTTAGGGTGTCTTTCCAGTTCCCAAAGCAAAGTTTTCCATAGTAAGGCAGGGAAAAGTAATACGAACCTTGCAGATCATAGCATCTAAAGGACCTTTAGAAAAATATCTTCTCTCTCAGTGCATCTCTATCTCCCATGATTTTTAGGACAAACCTGCATTCTTTACTGCAACAAGTGAGTGCTCTGCCCTGCAGGTGGGTGAAGCCACAGGAGAAGAACATCTTTTTTACTGTGCATAGGATAGCCCATGGGTAGAAGTTAAACAGATGCCCAGCTCTAAGCATGTGGGCCCCTGGCTCAGCATTTTCCTGATTCAGGGCAAGGAAGTGTGCAGAGTGGTCACTGCTCTGCTGGCATCTATGGATACATCAGCAGATGTTCAGATGTCATTGCTGTACCTCCAAGCCCTGTTGTGGTCCTTTGGGTGAATCCCATGACACTACTTGTTCTTTTTAGAGAAGACTGCTGTGAAGAGAAGGCCTGGAAAGCCTGTGCCTCAGCATGAGCCTGGAAAAGTTCTCATTTTAACATTGTTAGAGAGGGAAGAAAGAAGAGCACAATTCAGTGAAGGACCTGCATGAATGAGCTAATGTCCTGAGAATATTTTTTATATACTCTATGGGTGTTGATTTGTAATAACTTAATAGCATCTCCCCAGCACCTGTAATAAAACTGAGGAAGATTGGGTGTAGCTGTTGTGTCCTTTGAGTAGAACATACCAGAGTGCCAGACAAAAGTGAAGCAGAGCTTGTAAAAATCAAGGAAAAGGCTGTGTTGCTTATTTTCCTCTGGGGACCCATGCAGTAAGTTTAAGAGCCTAGTACAAGCTGGCCACAGTTCCTCAAGCTGCAGACATTCATAATTTTAGCACTGAAGCCTGTGGATTGAAATTCCAGTTTTTAGCCCACTTGAGGTCAGTGATTGCTCAACCATAGGCTGACCATCAGTGTAATCATTGCAGGATCAGCTTCACCATGTGAGTATGTTAATCTAATCAGCAAACTGGCTCAGATTAAAATCATATGTCTCTTTGGAAGGTGCTTGTGACATGACTGTTTCAAAACTTGAATTGAGGGCTGCCCATCATATCCAGCATGGAAAATAGCAAGTGTCATATTTGACTTGAGTTTGACACCATTGCTTCTGGAGAGCATATGGTTATTAGGGCCCTCACAGGCCAACTTTTTTAACAGAATGCCCAAAGAACAAGAGAGGTCATACACATCACAAATGAACAGAGTAATCTTCAACAATTAGCTTGTGCTTTGGGTGGAGCGTGATGTGTATCAACATGCTGATGGACACCTTGGTACCTAGGGATTGCTGGACAGAAAAAGAACACATCTGTTCTCCTCCAGTGAAGTTCTGATGGAGTGCTTGTGTTGTTAACAGGGAGCTTCCTCTGCAAAAAGGAGATATTGTTTACATTTACAAGCAGATTGACCAGAACTGGCTTGAAGGTGAACACCATGGCAGAGTTGGCATCTTCCCACGATCATATATAGAGGTAGCTGCTTTCCTTGCAGGTGTTCTCTTTGTCCACTCCCTTTCTGCCTGAGACCAGTTTATGGGCTCCATGTATGAGACTTACCTGGTTCTGTTTGTTCATTCTAGTTCCTTCCACCAGCTGAGAAGGCTCAACCCAAAAAGCCCTTACCATTGCAAGTATTGGAATATGGAGATGCTATTGCTAAGTTCAACTTCAATGGGGATACCCAAGTGGAAATGTCCTTCAGAAAGGTAGGACTTCTGTTGTGTTGATTAATTGAATCCAGACATGATGATGCTTTTTAGCACTAGTAACTTGCAGTTTCCAAATGAAAGCTCCAATAAAATGAACTCTGCATTCAGGAAGGATTCCTCCTCATCACCCTTGTTTTTAATCCACATTATTATGTAGCGCATTGCAGTTTTTGTTGTGGGTAGGCTAAATCAAGAAATGCCAATTGTTTCCTCAGGACCAACTGAGAAGATACTTTGAACACAAGTGCTGGAAACCTGGCTCTGCAAGGCAAATTAGATACTTGGTGAAAGGTCTTTCCAGGTTGGTTAGATTCAGTGGAGGCCCACACCATTACACAGTGATTACAGTTACACAGTTACAGTGATTTAGAAAAGAAGGAAACTGGGTTCACCGTCCCGGTGCTACGAGACAAATCATTGACCAAGCCAGGTTCTGCGGTGTTGAAGTGACTGGCTAGACTGACTGCAGAGTGGAGGTGTGGGAAGGGGTTGTGTAATGCCTGTTCAGAAGAAAGTCATCCATATTTAGATTAAGTAGCAGAACTTCTCCATCTCAACCAGCTTTCTGTTTTGATGCTCAGATTAGATCTTCTCTGTCTTCTCTTTTAATTATATATGAAGGTGAGGCTTGCAGTGTATATTAAGAATCTGGAAGTTACTTTGTCAGCAAAACTTGGAGAGACCATAGAGAGACCTAGTTTAAATGGCAGACCTGTGCATACTTTCTGTACACCTCATATGCCTGAGAGTCCTATGGTCTGCCTGAAACTGCTGGTTTCCATTTTTAACTGGCTTTAGCAAGTAGCGTCTTGAAAATGTGAGCATAACTGAGTCTGCAGACAGACCAAGTCAGTACCAGAAGATCTGCAATTTTTTCTTTCTCTGAACTGAAAAATAAAATTCCCACCCAGAGTTTAGGATTAGGATAATTGGAAATAGGCTGAGAACCACCAATTATTTTAGGTCAGCTGCACCAAGATTTGAAATGTAATCTGCTTTGGAATGATTAAACTTGTTAAAATCATAACTACATTGCTATTCCTTCCCACAGGGTGAAAGGATCACGTTGATTCGACGAGTGGATGAGAACTGGTACGAAGGAAGAATCTCTGGCACCAGTCGCCAGGGCATCTTCCCCGTCACTTACGTGGAGGTGCTCAAACGGCCGGTGGTCAAGAACGCCATCGACTATCCCGACCCACCCGTGTCCCTCTCCCCCAGCCGCAGCATGACAGCTTCACCACAGGTACTAGGACTAGATGCAGCCAGGTGCACCACCTTGCAAAACAGTGAGATACTGCCATTCTTGTGCAAGAAGCAATGGCTGAAAGAAAGCTGTATTTAAGACTTGAATTTTGTGCCATAAAGCCACGTGCTTCCTGCAGTAAGCTTCAACTGCAGGAAGAGGTGATGTTTCATTTACCAGAAAGGTTAATGAACAGATCATTTGGGGATTTGGAGACTCAGCTTTTTATCTCTGATACGTAGCTTGAATCCAGGCCAGGTTGAAAGGGCTGCCTTTCACAGCCACAGTGATTAGATTTCACTGTCGGAGATGGAATGAATTAGTGATCCAGAGTCATCCAGCTTCTCCTGAGTATGTGTTTACACTTCACACACCTTTACTGTGTTGAGGGGAATTTTATATTATGACTATTTGAAGTGTCATAGTCTGTAAGGTTTTAATAAGTGCTATAGTCTGTAAGAGTCATTATATTGATCCCAGTCAGCTTGAATTGAGCTGTACACCTGCCCCTATATGATCTAACTCATGACCAAGGTTTTTGGAGACAGGGTCAGGAGAACAACCTGTATTATTTGAAACTGCTGCTACATGAACTCAGGTTTTGAGAGCAGGTCAGTCTGGGATCTTCATGAATATTAGATTCACTACAAACCATTCTGCAGTTCAAAGCAAAAATCAAAATGGCAGTGGGTAATTATGTGGGGATCCCAGAATGTTTGCCATGGCAAACTTATCAGGGAGATAGTGAGTCTCTAAATCCCTTTGTTTTTGCTCCCATCCTGCAAATACTCATGCCAGAGGAAGGTCAGCATACATGTCTGGGTCATGACCATGAGGTTCTGCTGTATTTCCCTCTCACCCATGGGACCAAAACAAAGTCAAGACTGCAAGAAACATAAGTGGAGAACTGGGATTGGGAGGAAGGGATATATGGTACAGAAAGAATATGAAAAATGATGCCATGACTCATGCCTGTTGTCTATCTGGATCTTTCCTAAAAGAAGTGTTTCCAGTCTTAGCCACTGTGTAAAGAGGAAAAACTTGTTGCTTGTTTGGGATTCTCAGTCAAAGTGGATGTCAGCTGAGCTTTTCTGTGAGCTTGGCAGCCACTCCGCAGATGTTCCCTATCTTCCACAAGCTCCCTGCAAGCTTCTCCCTTTGATGGAAGGGATCATATCCACCTTTTTTTAGTTTCCTTTTCTATTCTTTTGATTCCTCCCCTATAAAGTCAGTAATCCCCCTAGTTTTTTGCCTGACTTGGCTGCGGACTGAGAAACAATCTGACAGTGCTAATGTAGCTGTTCTCACCAGTGCTGCTGGTGGTAAAAGCTACAGGCAGGACTTGGTGGTGCGTTCTGTCCTTTAAACACAGGACCTATTTTAATCACCTGAAGAGCTAGCAGCCACAGCTGGCTTTTTTGATCCCTTTCTCCTATGCAACTTCTGCAATGCATGCGTCCTGAGGAGCAGGCATTGCTTATGTTAGAGTTGGATAAAGTCAAAGCTGGATAAAGTTCATTGGAGCAGTGAATTCTGGCTGGATCCACAGTGTGAGTTGCTGGGACCCCAGCTGTTGCTGTCAGGCCAGTCCAATGCTGCGTTCTGCCATCATGATGGTGGCTTCAACTGCTCCATGAGTGACTTAGGGCTTATGGTATGAAATCAGAGGCCACAAGGAGTTTTGTGTCTGGGATACTGGCAAAGGCTGGAGAAGGGTATTAGCAGCACAGATACAGGCTGGACTCTGTGGTTGGAGTAGCTGTGGACACCATTGTCTCCAACACAGCAGAGCATCCACAGAAAACTTATGCATGTGGCCACAGATCTACTTCTCTCCACACTTGCTCTCTCTCCTCTTACTTTTGCTTGGTTTTGTATTTCCTTTATTATTTTTTTTGTTCATTTCTTTCTTTTTCTCTCCTGCTTTTGTCTCCTTCAAGTCTCCCAGCTCTGAGCTGCTCCATACTCCAACTCCTCCGCCTTTGCCTTTTGCGCGCCGCGCTTTGTCTCCAGAGGTGCAGGCGGTCACATCCGAGTGGATTGCTCTGACCGTGGGAGTGTCTCCCAGCACCACTCCCGCCATAACTCCTCCATTGCCTCCTCCGCCTGAAGCCTCCCTCTCTCACACTGACTATCTCTCGCCTTCTGCTGCAGCCAGCCCTTCCCCCACAGTCAGCCTCCACCATTCTCATCTCTCTGGCTCCTCGACTCCCAGGTCCATTAAATCCCCCTTGCCCTCTTCTTCATCCAGACCTCAGTCCTCTGCTCGCAGTTTCTACCAGGCCACTCCACAAAACGAAGAAAAGTTTGTTGACTCCCCTTCTCCCAGCGTGACTTACTCTAACTCCTCTCGCTGGGCAGTGGAGAGCCCCGAAAGCATCCTCGCAGAGCAGCGTGACACCACTGCCAGCCAAGCCTGGCTCCAAAAGGCAGGAGAGGGCAGCAGCCACCCTGAGCAGAGTGCTCATGCTGTCCCCAAGATCTCTGTTGAGCGCTGCCTGAAACCATCCCAACTAGACATGCGTGCCAGCCCAGAAAGGAGACCGGTGGGTTCCTCTGAGGACAACCAGTTGTGTCAGGAGCTAATGGCTATTGTTCAGGGAGGTAAAACAGAGAAAAGAGACATGAGGAAAGGTGATACAGGAAAGTTTCAAAGCGGGGAAAAGAAGGTACTTCTGCATGTGTGTGTGCTGCTGATTTTTGTTTAACTGGTGGGTTGACGTTTGTGCTGCTCTGCTGGCAAAGCAGAGCCAGTGGCTGCCACATGTCATTTTGATGATCTTAAGACAATTTTTCAGGGGTCACCGGTGGCATTCACTTATAGCAGATCAAAACATTTTGGAAGAGGGCTCAAGAGCAGTGTAGAAAAAATTATTTTAGAATAGATAACGCAGGACTGACACAATCAGTCACATCTAATGAGGTGATTGTCCCAGAGAGTGGCTATTACCAGACATGTCAGATGAAAGCAACACACAGGCCCACTGTGCAGAATGCAGACATTTTCTTGCTAATCAGTGATTTTACAGAGTGTAGTGAATAATTTGTGTTTAGAGAATTTGTTGGTTTTTCCTAAAACCAAGGACCAAAAAGCATTTTTAAACATAAGCCTGGCTCCTAGAATCACAAAAGGTGTTCCCCTGTTGATCCTGGAGCCTATGGTTTAGTGAACCTTAGTCTAGGATGTGCATGACTAAGGGAGTTTTGATTGTTATCTATGTATTGAGGGGAAGTTATTACCTTTGCATTTCTAAAATTATATGAAAGGCTTTAGCCACAAAAGAGAATTAGACCTACTGATGCTTTCCCCCAAGAGTTTTTAGTTATATGCAGCCATATGTTACAATTAGAGGAAACACAGAGGGAGCTCTCCAGTAGCTTCTACAACCTATCTTCTGCCCTCCATCTTTGTATAGGATATGTGCTTTACTTTGCAGGCTCTCTGTTGCCTTGGGGCACATTGTGGGGTACGGCCAGCCCAATTACATTACAGTACCCCAGTGAGTGTAAGTTTGGAGAATTTGAAATCATAGAATTCTAAATACTGTCTTCGATGCACTGCAGTAGCCTCCATGACATACCCCATCTAGCCAACATTAAATAACGAGAAACCAGGGTTTCCAAGATGACATGTTTCACACTGGGCAAACTTATGACAAATAATTTGATTTCTGCTTGAATCATAACCAGAAGTCTACTGAGAGCTGTGTCAAGACTGTACTGTTTACTATCCAGATATATTTTAGTAGCATTTTTTAGACTTAACCTGCATGTTTAAAACAGAGTGAGGTGGTCAGCTCAGACAAACCAACTGGAAACTGCACTTGTCCTTGCATGGAGTTACTGTTGCTGTGTGTGCTTCAAACTTACTGGATAGTAGATGCTCTTATCACTAGCAGTGGTTGTGATAAGAGAGTATGTGCCAAGCTGACCAATTTTTCTTTTCTTCAAAAGTCTGCAGACTCAAAAGTATTCTCTTCATCTGCTCCTCTCTCTTCCTCTACCCTCACTTCCTCTACTGTCACAACACAGCCACCTCCCAGACTTACACGCAGAGTCAATAAGCCACAGGTAATCATCTTTGCTGATTACTCTTCCATTACTTATAGTCGTTTCCATGCCATGCCATTGTTTTGTCATATGCTTATTTAGCTACTCATTGATTACACAGGTGAGATAATTTTCCTCTAAGTTAGAATTTTTATCAAAAAAAAAAGAAAAATTACTTCCATGCTGTGCAGAAGGGCAGATATGGACAAAATCTTCAGCTGCTGCAAATCTACATAGGTCAAACGTAGGTTTCTGCTTGTTTGTACCAGCTGAGGATCTGTTTATTGGTTCCTCCAAAAGATTAACTCAGGGCTTACTTAGTTCTGACCTTGAGTTCCTACAGCTTGATTGCATTATAAGGCAGTGTTGGTGGCCTTCTTAGTAGGAATGGTGTAGCACAAGAAAAATTGGTTCAGGTATTGTTTACCCACCTGAGATCAGGATTCAAGGTTTGAGCATCTCAGAGCTGGGGATAAGGCATACACAACTTGGTATCCACAATGCCAGGGGCCTGCTCTGGTCTTCTCAGGTAGGATTCAGAGGTTCTCAGCTCTATTGCTGAGAGCTACAAATATTTTTAAAGAGGGCTGCACTAGGGTCTGTGCCACATGGCTCAGCCTCAGCACTGTGTCTGGAGTGCCCAGAGTGTGGGAATGAGCAATGCTTACATCTGCTGGTCCCTCATCAGTCCTTCAAGGCAGCTTCCACAAGATGGCAATATTTGAAGCAGTTCACAATTAACAAAAACTGGACTGAGTTTTAGTGATGGGTATTGGGAAAGCAGTCTTTAGCTTCAGTGAACCAGGCAAGTTGGTCATACAGGATGAATGTGGGAAATAGTTGCCAATGTTACTTACTTTCTTGATTAGATTAAGAGAGAGAGACAGTTTAAACTCTGAAATTTTCCTATTACCTTTACTCCTTTTCTTCCCCTTGAAGCTTGCACAACTTTTTACTGATCAACCACCTCCTGCTTCCCTTTCACTTTCAACATCTGAGTCCAATAGAATACATATTCTGCTTCATGTCAAAAATCCATAGAAGTTTCCTGTGTTGGCCTTTTTCCTGAGCTCTCATCTGCTTGGTCATGCTGGTGCTTGCACTGGATAGATGTGATCCAAAAGAACAGGAGCAAAGAGCCACATTTAGACAAAGATGTTTCTCTCCAGTGATGATTAGCACACAGTTCTATTTTGGGTGTTCCACCTTGTTGTAATAAAACCCCGTGGCCTTTCTTTGTAGTCAAAGTCAAGTCAATATTTATATTTTATGTGCCTTGACAATCAAGTTAAAACTATGTGTGACATTAGCAGTAGTCTTGACCTCATTTTCAGCTCTGAGTCCACAGTTCTTTAGGGAGCATGTGTGATATTGATATGAGCAAATGGCTTCTCGTTATCTGTGTGAACCATACAGAGGCTGATGGTTTCAGCAGAGCTTCAGGTAATACCCTGGAGGCTTTTCAAAAATCTGTACCTCTCAACTGATTTTAATCAAATGAGGAAATCACTTAGCAGCCATGGAAATGAGACATTACATTTGGGTTTTCCTTCCATTAGTGTCTGTCCCTGGTGTTTGAGGTACTTTATGATTGCAAATTTTAGTTTTCTTTCTCATTTATGCATAACCTCTCCAGTTACGAAATTCTGACCCAGGATTTTTTGCAGGTTTTAAGACCCTTTGGTATAAGACTGGTGTAAGGACTCTGTTCTTACCTGTTACATTAAGAAAAAATATAAATTGCATTGGCTCTTTACACTGTTCTGAAGTTCCCTTTTGTTTGTTTTCACACTCCTAGCTAAAAAGAAAAAAGAATTACCTCACAGCATGTGAAGGTATTTCAAGTATAACTTAGAGATAACTTGTTTCAATATGCTAGTAAAATATGTTATTAAGGAGTAACATAATCTATCAAACTAATGTATTTCAGGAAACCTGCAGGCATTTTCCATTCTAATTCCTGTTCTAGTCAGAGCTCCTATTAGCACAGTGTCACAGTCAGCAGTGGTGCCAGCAGGTGTGTGAGCAGTGTGGTGGCTTTGGCCCTGGGGCTGGACTTTGGCTGGGGTGGAGAAGGCAGGACTGGCTGGACAAGGGTCCCCATATCAGCAACGTGAGGGATGTTGGTGGGACCCATCTGCTCCTTTGCACTTGTACAGAGCCATGCCAGCAGAGTGGTAATTTCACTTGCTTTTGGCTGGTAGAGAGGGGAGCATAGGAGGTGGATGCTCAGACCCCATGTTCTCCAGCACAGACCAACTACCCCCAGCATGTTCCTTGCTTTGCACCGTGTTCAAGGTAGATTTATGCCTCCTCCAGTGGTTTTCTGTTGCTCCACAGATTCAGCACAGCAATGTTTCTGCTGAGTGCTTGCTGTCCAAGGCAGAGCTGCCCAGCCTGCAGCAGTTATTTGGTACCTGTTTTCCAAGGGAAATGCCTTTTTCTGCTACAGACACAGCCTTCAACTTCTGATCCACGGTCTGGGGAGTCTTTCCACTGATTATGACAGCCTTCAGGTCAGGCTGCTCCACTCTGCAGCCTTTTCAGTGTCCTTTGTGAGAGCTCTTCAGCCAGGCTTCCATTCACTTTCACCAGAGCTGGCCTTGGTGTGTGCAGGGCTTTTCCTTTTGTTTCATCTGGGCTGGGGAGACCTCCCTGGTCTTGGTTCTTCATTCACGTGTGGGAGCATCAGTGTTGATGTGTCCCCTCCTCTGAGGGAACACCAATTTGTCTGTCTGTCTTGTGTGTCTATTAGTCTGTTCTGTTTGGCTTTGTCTTTCCTTATGAAGTTCTTTAACTCCCACCTGAAATGGATGGAAGAAACATAAACAAGAGCTGCAATGGGTAGTTGCACTGATGACCCTGAATTTCACTTGGAGCAGGGAGAGCACTGTAGAGCAGTCCCAGCATCTTTCTGCTTAACATTTAAAAGCTGCCTTAGGGCTTTTCTAGGCTCTTAATGTAGAACCTTTATATGGTAATTTTACAAACTTGTGGCGCTCTTTATATCCATTCCCAAACTCCATCTGAGGTGAAAACACTGGCCAGCTGTGCTTTAGGACTAACTGTGCTGCATATTTGTGTGCACAGTCTGTAGAAATGGAGACAGAGAGACTTCAGCACTTGCTTAAGTTTATTCACTTAGTCTTAACAAAGCACGTAGTGTGGCTGAGCAGGTTGAAGTTGAGATGTCCTCACATGTTGTGAATACTTGGTCACTTTTAGGGCCTTCAGCTTACCCTCAGCAGTTACAGGGCTGGCTCAGTGTTTTGGGGGAAGTCTTTTATACTTTGAAGCTGTGCTAAACACTTCCTGATTCCTCAGCTACCTCTGGCACAAGGGAACCACCACTGTACGTAGTACATGGACTGTCTAAACCCCTGTTTGAAGAGCATTTAGACCTTTTTCCCCCTTTAATCTCTTCCTTTCCTGAAAGAATACTGTAGGGTTTGGTTGGTGGATTTAGGAAAAAAAATTTAAAAAGCCACATAGATCATGCTATCAGGGTTGCCTGTTTACATTAGAGGGGTGGTATATTTACAGCCCAAAATTATGGGATCTGATCTGGTTTGTTTTTCACATTTTTCATCCTGTTTAGCTAATGCTGCATAGTTGCTGACTGTGGGGTGTTTCAGCACCTGCTGCAGCCATGGGAGTTAGTGCTTTGGTAGGAGCTGCATGGATCTCTAGAGCAGAGGCCAGAGGAGATCCACTTAGTCATGTGTCTTGTCAGGAACTGGAAGTTCCTGCTTGGCCTTTGCCCCTGCCCAGCTGCCTCATGGAAGTCCCCATGAGGATCCTGCCAGGAAAGGAAATGTGACCTGGGTTCTGATGCTGCACCTCCTGGTAATACAAACCTGCACTGTGGAACATTTAGAGGCAGTGTCAATTTTTTAGCTTTCAAAAACTAATTCAATTCATAGATATTAATGCTTTTAGGAGGAAAAGCTGTGCAGGAAGGTCATAAGTAATCAGTGGGAAATGGACCATGTGGTCTTAGCTCGTGGAGCAATTTCAGCAGTCAATTTATTGGTATGGAACAGAGAAGCACTTTCTTGAATTAAAAAAAGAAAAAAAACCACCTAAAAACATTCTTACAGCTGCCTCAGCCTGAAAATTGTTTTTTCCAGCTACTTAACCACCTGAGCTAGCTCTGGTCTCATCAGATTTGATGCACTATATCCAGTTGGTCTGCACAATATTAACTTTAAATTTGTTATTTTTTCATTTGCCTTTCAGGGCTGATGATAGGCAGGAGGGACTTCCAGAAATCCTGTGAGGATTTCAGGCTCCACAGTAAATGCTTTGAATGCAAATTCCACTAGCTTGAATTTACATTTAAATTTCTTTCTCTAGAAATATACATGGTAACAGGGCATTGTTTCACAGGGCAGTGATCCCAGATTCCAGCACCAGAGAGTGGAGCAGACTACAAAGGAGTTGCTGTGGGGCTGGCTTGGCCTAGAATGGGTCACAGTCCTCGAGAAAAGGAATTGTTTGCTTTAATACAGTGATGGGCACAGCTCCAGAGGTCCAAGATATGGTTCAGTGGAGCTTTGAGAGGAATGAGCTCATCACCCTGCACTTCTCCAAAGTCTTTGAGCATCCTTGTGCTGAAGGTGTCACAGACCTCTCTGTCTGCTTCTGCTCTCAGTATGCCATGAAAAAGCAAGCTTTTTACTGGAGGGCACTGCTGAGGTGAATAAAGAGGAGGACAGAAAGCTTAAAATTGAAGGCTGTGAAATTCAGTTTGAAAATTGTGATGATCACAGAGCATGGCTATGCTCTGTATCTCAATCCACTTTGCCAAGCAGCCCTGCAGGCAGTACACCAGCTCAGACATTACATTTGCTCACAGCATGCACCTTGCTTTCAGTGGGTGTTTGAATATGCAAAAATGTGCAAAACCAGGCCGTGGATATTTGTGTAGCTTTTTCAGTGATCTTCCCCATAAAACCTCCAGCCTCAAACACTGATTTCCCTTTACGTGTCCTGGGACACATGGTCCCTGTGTAGAGTTGTGACTGCGGAGTGAGGCAGGGCAGAGTCCAGCAGCTTTACTGGTTGTGGTGTTTGGAGCTGGATTTTTCAGTCAAGGCCTCCTCTGACCAGATGCTCTGCCTTGTTATGGGAATTAATAAAACATTTCAGAGCCTTGCTTGGTACAAGGTAGAGCAATTTTGTTGGGGCTACACAGCATTGTGCCTTCTGAGGACCTGAGCTGTTGGTTCTTTTTAAAAAGAAAGCAAGTTGCTGTTCTCTTCTGTCTCAGAGTCATTGAGGACTTTTCTGAAAACAGCAACAGATGCCTCCCAGCATGCTTTTGGCCTTTCAGTTTTGATGCTCCCAAGTATGTGTTCCTGTCTGTGTTCTTTTTGCCCTACAGCAATGCAGTATGAGACTATTGTACCATTTCTGGCTGTAGCAGTGTCCATTGCCTTCCACTCTGATTCCCTGCCCTACCTTCTGTTTTGCTTTCCCTTGCAGCATTGTGTGCTGCTGTTGTTACTGTAGCCTCAATGTCTCTTGTGTAAATTAAGGATCTTGGTGTCCAAAAAGTATGGTGTTGGGGTGGGAAGGGGAGGAGTTGTTAATTTCCTTTTGTTGTCTGCACTCCATTTACATTTTTTTAATTCTGACCAATATAACATCTGCTAAAATGTCTTCCTTATCATTTGCTTGGTGATCACACAGCCTTCCCACCATTCATTGAGAGCTGGACCAGATCTCACAGAGTCTGAAAAGAGCTATGTGGTAAGGCCCCCGTTTAACTCAGACGTGTAGTCCTAGACACTCTTCACCCAGACACTAGCACCTCAGTAAGAGATAAAATGCCAGCACTGTTTTTAGTTGCAAAGTAGATACATATTTATCTCTTTGCATATATTGCTTGTTTGCAATAGAAGAAAGGGAATTTAACAATTAGAAAAAAATTGTCACAGCCAATGAGAAGCTGGGCTAATTGTGCTGCCAGACCCTGGGTATAAGTTAAATGAAGCCAAATGCATGAATGGAGCAGCCCATCCTCACCTTGCATTCTTGAACTGACTTCATAGCATTTGGAATGGTGCCACTGCATAACTAATTGCAACCTCTTATGCTGCTTCTTTTAAAATATGTGTAAATGTATTTGTTACAAATCTTCAAACTAAATGCCAAATTCTTCTGTATCTGCCTGTTTTTCCATGCTTACATCTGGATCCCTTCTGCACTCCACTACCTGGATATTTACCTGGATCTACAACTCTTCTTTTGTTTTTGGTTTTTTTACTGGACTTATATGCTGCAACTGGAATGTCCCATCTCTTCTTATCTATATTTTCCCCTCCCTTCCCCCTGTTGACTGTCCTTTGGGTGTTCTTGGATGTCAATGCTGCCTACCACACAGGAAGCTGTTTGCAATGAAATCATAAACATTGCAGAAAAGTCTGTTCATTACTGCAGTACTATTTCTCAGCCTCTTGACTCTCGCCACAAGGTGACCTCTAATGACCATAAATCATCTCTCATCATTTCTCAGCAACCTCAAGCACAGCAGCAAGGAGCCAGCCCCGATCGAAGTCAAACACCACGAGACACGTAAGTTCTTTTGGTTCCCATTTCTTCCAGGGCCCATATTTCTGACTGGTGGTGCAGATAGGGAGGTATGAGAGCTCTCAGTGTTTCAGAAGGTAAATTTGAATCATGTGAAAATGTCAACTTTGCTTTTAAGAACAAAAGTAGTCACATACCCTCATAATGAGTTTCAGACCATGCCCTTTCTGTCTGTATAGCACCTGAAACAATGACCTCAGTGACCTGCATAGCACCTCAGCAACGATCCTGGGTCTCCATTACAGAGGCTGTCTCAGTGTCTTTGTATCTTGAAGCTGGCAACAAGTTCATATCCACTGGCTATACCTGATCATATGACGTGGATCAATGTGTTCCACTCTGTTCTTAGCTTCTCACAGTGCAGTGAGAGTCTCCACGCCGATGCCACTCGGTGCATTGCTGACCAGTTCCACAGGTGAATTTGTAGCTGAGAGACCAGGGATGAGATTTTCAAAGCTGTTCAGTCGAGCTGCCACTAAGCTTGGTGGAGCCTTACATTGATGGTTTTGAGAATAGCAGCCTGCACTGTGCTGGGGACTGATGGTCACAGCAGCTGGCTTTGCTTTTTGCACAGCAGGAACATCTCACATCAGCTCTGTTTTCATGCTGCATAGGCAGGGGACCCAAGCCTCCCCAGATTTGCCCAAAGATTGTTTCCACTTCATAAGGATCCTTTCTAGTGAATACAGTGTGCCTGTGGTACAAATGACATCTCGGGGCAGGATTCAGCCTTGGGGTTTTTTCCCCACCATACCTCCTCAGCCATGATTTATCCATGTAGATAGAGTGCAGTGGAGTAGGCAATATCTTTTTCTAAAGTCCTTTGTTCTGCCATTTGGTCAATTATGGCTCTCTCTGCCTATGTGCCTGGGCAAGGAAACAGCTGTCTCATTTAGCCCAAGAATGAGTGCATGCAGGTTTTGGCTTGCACTCAATAGGGTGTCTGCAGCTGAACACTGTCTAGGTGCTACATGCTAGGAAGACTCTAGTTGTTTGCAGACAACTACATGGCAGAAAGGGAGCAGAAGCTCTCCACATATCCCACACAGTGTAGGTATGACACTTTTTACTACCATGACCTTTTGACAACAGCGAGTTCAATGCAGTTGGCTTCCACCTCTCAGAAGGCAAGCACAGGTCCAGACTGCATTCAGCAATATGTGATAGGAATTAGGGGAAGAGGAACATCTCCTCCTGAAGGGATGGCAAAGAAATACAGTGGCTAACATCTACTGTCTTTCTGGTTTTTAGAGTTAGCTACCAAGCCCTCTACAGCTACACTCCTCAGAATGATGATGAGCTGGAACTGAGGGACGGTGACATTGTCGATGTCATGGAGAAATGTGATGACGGCTGGTTTGTGGGTGAGTGTGACACTTGCCTGTGAGCAGAGCTTTAGGGGATGAGCAGTTTTGCAGAGTGTCTGGAAGTTGCTTTCATTTGTGGGGTCGAAATGGTGAAAAAAATTGAAATGTGTTTCCACAATTTCCCATCTTTTCCCACCAAGAATATTAAAATTAGGCTGCAAGGTAGTGGAGCTTTGTTTTCTTTGCTAGGTCTCTAGTATACTTCCTTTTTTATCTTCTTAGTATCTCCATTCCTCTCTTCATCCTGATCCTTCTTGTTTACATAGATGACAGAGCAACAGTGGAACCCAAGAAAAACTGGATTTCTGTAGCATTTCCAAAACTGAGGGGAGCCGTGGCTAGTTACAGAAAGTGGCAAGTAGCGGGTGAAGACAACACATGGATAGGAGTTGCAGTCCCTGAAAATCCAGCCTCAAGTGCATGTTTAGCAAAATCCTTTACCTTCAAGGAGTGCAAGTCTGGACAGTGTTCTCTACCTCAGCATTTCAAATCTAGGCTTGCCATCTCTTCTTAAGGGAGATTAGCTCATTTACACTGAGAGGAGTTTGACTTCTAACATATAGGCCCAGGAGCTTTCACCAGCACCTTATTAATTAAAGGGGATGACCAAAGATGATTAGTAGCAGAACTAGTTGTGATCTGGTTTGTTCCAAAAGACTCTTTGACTAGGGCTCCTATTTAGTATTAGGAATCAATGCCTGCAGGCAGAAGAGGTTGCCACCTGTACCTTTTTAAACCCTGGAGCCTTCCTTGCATGTCTCCATCTTACTATGTCTTCCTTGTGTTTTATTTTGCAACAGGTACATCCAGGAGAACAAGGCAATTTGGCACCTTTCCAGGCAACTACGTGAAGCTTCTGTACCTGTAAAATGACAGCGATCCCACCATGACAAGGATGGTGGGATTCCTTTCCAGATGGTGTTTTTAAACAGTGAAGAAACAGACAATTTATGAATGTAATAGACAAGAAATGAGAAGTGTTAGGAGGATGTGGTTATGTGGTACACTATTGGCTTGAATGTGTAGCCCTGCTTCCGTGGAGTCAGGGTGTGATTTGTTTGCTGAAGAAGAGACAGTTTCTAGTTTACAGTGCTGCCTTTCTGTATTCCTCTCCCTTCCCCAGTAAGAGTTTTGATGATAATCTTAATTTGTACGGAGTACTTACCTCTGAGAAGGCTTCAGGGAAGCACACGGTATAGGTTTTGTTTGTGTGTTGAGATAGGGTAGTGCTTTGGGGCAGTACTCCGCCCTGCAGCTGCTCATGTTGGTTGGCACAGTTCAGGAGCAGGAGTTCAAGAAACAGGCTTGCTGCCCAGTTTCTGCCTTGCTGAATACTCACTTTTCTCTGCCTTCCATTTCCATGGAAAACACCTTTCCTTCATGTCATGCATCTTAAGACCCAGCAGAGGCAGAGGACAGCTGATACAATTGAATTCAGAGCTCTGTGTGGAAAAGGAGTTTGGGACTGGTGGTTTAATCCAGAGAGGTCAGCCAAAGCATAATGCAAATGTGCAGAAATCCCAAACCCTTCAGCAAGGTATTACTGCTCTCTGCAGGGTTTTTTCTTTTGTGCAGGGGGTGTGTGTGTGAATGTATTGTGTGCAAAATTAACCGAGTCCTGTTTTTTTTTTTTTTTTAAAGAGAAATCAGCCTAGCTTTGACATTTATCTGCACAAAGAATAGAACCAATAAACACAACATCCATGAGGGCAAATCCTGTTTATGAGTCCTACGGCTGTTCACTTTCTCTGCCTCTCTTGCCCTGCCACTGGCCCTAAAGGATCACACACCTTTTCCAGTATATGCTTTGGGATTAAATGTTGGGGCTTCTTTCCCAGCATTAAATCTTAGAGGCTCTGATAAATCTGAGCAATGTATCACTGAGGGTGCCTTTTTTTTTTTTTCTCATTTTGGTTACAATGTTGATGGTAGGTCAAATAAAGACATGCATTTTGGCTGCCTCTTAGTCATACAAAAAAGTCTAATCAATTTGGAAAGCTGTTCCCAGCAGTTATTACCAGTTACATAGATTTGTATTTCCTTGAGGGGGGAAAAAAAACCCCCATGGCTTGGCTGTATGTTTGCCTGTAAATCCACTATGAATACTCTTTTGATAGACTTTGTTATTAAGAAAAAGCATAAACAAAACCAGTTCTATCAGACTCTGCTTCCTACAATTGCCGTACAAATAGCAAAGAGTAGATTGCTATTTTGTCATAAGCCGTATTTAATAATATAAAATGCCTATTTTTATGCTGATGCTTTTATACAGATTTATTAAGAGTAAACTACAACTAACTGTTAGCACGACTTGCAATGTTTTGATAAACTAGCCATGCTCCTGGGTTTGAAATCAAGTAGGCTTGTCTTCCGTCTCAGTCAGCGGAAGAGAAGACTCTGTGTCTCAGAAGTTTGACTGTAAATATGTATATTTAACTTTGTACAGACAATGTACTTACCTTGTATAGAGAAATAATTTAAACACATTGAGTGAAGGGAGGGGAAAAAAGGCAGTTGTGAAAGGTTGGGATTTTTTTCCACTTTAATTTAAGTGATGGAATTCCATGTATGTTCACATAAAGAGTTTTAGCACAAAATATTCATTATGAAAGGTTTCAGATATGACACAAAGCACCACTGTTTATTTTCTGCAGGAGGTATCTTGAATCCTGCATCTCATTTATGGGTTAGTTGTTCTGCTTTGGGTTTGCCCTCCAGTTATTTGCAACAATGTTTAGGCCTGTTGGTAAGATTGGATAACACCAAATAAATCTATCCAGCAAAGTAACATGTTGATATTGATTGTATATAACATACTCATTTAGTTAATTTTCTGTTCCTGCTCTTGCCAGTTTAAGTTAAACACACACACACACGCAACACACATATCCACACAAACTGCAACTTCTTTTTGTGTTGATTTTTTGTTTCTTATTGCAGTGGATTACTATTTGGCAATTAATAAATGGAATTATTGAATTACTATTGTGTTCCTTGTACAAATTATTAAATAAAATCTACTCTGGTTGTTCCTGTAGCAATGCACTTTTGTACTAGTGCCCCGCTGTGGCTTTGTATCCATACTGATGTGGAGGTGTCTGCCATGAGCTTCTCCACTGTCCTGCCCCTGAGGATCCTGCTTGTGATTTGGCTTGAGCTCACCAGTCCTTCCTGAGCTGTAGGCTGGCTGTGACTTTTGCATAAAGAAACCAAGGTGTAAAGACAGAGGACAAGCTGGTTTACACACAGAGCTCACCATAACGTGGTGTCAGAGTAGAGCTGCTGTGGCGTGCATGCAGACTTGGGAGGTCAGGAGTACACCTCTGCCCACTGGCTTACAAAGGGTCTTTGTGACCTCAGAAGAAAAGACCACCCAGGTTAAGTCAGGCAAGAAACTGAAAATGCCAGCCTGTGGGGGAAGGGATGTCACTTGATGTTGGGCTTATATGTGCATTTTTACCCTCACTTGGGTCAAAAGCTTTAAGACTCTGCTGTCTGGTAGCTGCACCCTGACAGGGCAAGTATGGCTACAGCATTAACTCGTGGGGTTTGTAAGTCTGTGGTGATTGTGTCCTGTCTCCCAGCCCTGCAGCAACATACCTAGCTGGGAATATCTGGGTGTGCCTTGCAGAAGGGAACAGTCCCTGAAAGAGTAGAGTGAGGGAAGGCAACAGCTGAGCTGCCTGGGTGGGCTCACTGGAGGCCGGTAGCACACAAGTACCCAAAAAATGCATCCTGCAGCTCTGCATGTTTGGCTCCTGCATGGTGCCTGTGCAGGACTGTGCTCACCCTAAAGACTGGTATTTCACAATTTTGGAGACCTCCATCTCAGACTAAGCCAAAATTGCACAACATATTCAAGCTCTGTGATGATGCGACTGAATGGCCAGGCAGACAGATAAACATCATGGCTGCACTCACAATGAGTTTAGGAAGTCAAACTGTAAACAAGTCGATCCTAAAACCAAATTACCACCATGGCAAAAGCCTCAGGCTACTTTACATGTTTTTAGAAAGCCCACAGACACAAGCCCTTTTTTTTTGTTTCACAGGTCACCTTATATAAAAGCCAAAGGGCAGCCTGACCATGGCTTTGCTGACAAGCACTGCTCACCTTGGCTTTACAGCAGCCTGGACAGGGAGGGGAGAAACTCATCTGTGCCTGCTGAACATTGGTATTTACTCACTCTCTAACCTAACGTAAGGTAAGGAAGCTAGAGGTGTTAGAGACTGCAGAAGCTGGGCAAGCAGAGAGGGGAAGGTGACCCAGCAGTGTGCAACAGCCCTCTGGAGATCCTGCACACTGCTGTAGCAAAGCAGTGACTTTCTTCACTGTCACAAGTGCCACACCAATGACGTAGTGGAAGAACCACTTCTCTCTGCTAGGGATGAAATTAATAGTCTGGACACATGGACCCTGGAAAGAAATAACCTGTGAAAGACAAGCTAATGCAGGAAAAAGGGCACAATCACAAAAGGGGGTTACAGAAGCAAGAGTGTGCCTTGCGATGGGATCATTTGTGGCCATGTCTTGTAGGACCTGTGTGACCTGCATCATTCTTACTTGCTGCCCGCTCCATGCTCCCCAGCTGTGGCTGAATCCCAGCTTCAGCTACAGCTCGCTGATGTTGTGCTTATGGGTGAGCTGTATTCATTAACTAAATGAGGAGCAATGCTTGCACTCCAGTTGTAAGTGCCGATGGCGTTGCTGTGACCACCCTTTCCCACTTGTCCACCATCAGATTACTGAGGGCTTAATATGCAACTGAAGCAACTATTTTTCCTGAATCACAGATAAGAAGGTTGGCTGAAAAACCTGTATAGACGAATTCCTTTTATTCGTGGTACCGTGCTTAAGAGGCTAGAGATAAACAAAACGCTGTGTAAATCAGTGAACCTGGGATAAATTAGCAGAGAGGTACCACCCTTCCCAGGCTGCACCCTCACTCATCCGATCCGGGCGGGGAAACTGCAGGCAGGGCCGCTTAATTCCATCGCCCCCATTAGGTTTCAGAGTTAACATTGCTCCGGGCTGGAGAGTATTTGCCTGGGAGATGCCGCGCCGGGGCACTCCTGCGTGCGGCTGCCTGCCGGAGGCTTGTCCTGCCTGCCAGCAGGGAGCGAGTGAGGGGCGCAGGGATTCCCGACCCCGGCACCGCCCTGCCCCGGGAGGGCCTGCCCCGGGAGGCGGCGGGGAGCGGGCGCTGCTGCCCCGGGAGCGCGGCGGAGCGGCTCCTAGCCGGGCAGGCGGCGGGGAGCGGGCGCTGCTGCCCCGGGAGCGCGGCGGAGCGGCTCCTGGCCGGGGAGGCGGCGGGGAGCGGGCGCTGCTGCCCCCGGGGCGGGGCGCGCCCGGCGGGCCGGGGGCGGGCCGGGGGCGGGCCGGGCCCGGCCGGTGCGGGCGGCGGGGCTGTCGGAGCCACCCGCGAGGTGCAGCGCGCACATGGGGACGCACCGCATCGTGCTCTCGGGCCCCGGGCCCTGGGGCTTCCGCCTGGTGGGCGGCCGCGACTTCGAGCAGCCTCTCGCCATCTCCCGGGTAGGGTGGCCTGCGGCGGGCGGTGCTGGGGGCGGCCGGGGTCGGCTCGGGCTGGCAGGTGGCACAACGGCAGAGCCGGGGCGGGAGGTGGGGTTGTCTTTTTCTTCCCCCCCTGTTTTTTAGTTTGTTTGGGTTTTTTATGTTTACGGAGAAATGAGTGGTGGCACACTCAGCCCCTTCACCGGTAGCAGACCGGGGTCTTTGCTTCCCACCGAGCCTCCCTCCTCAGCCTGTCCGTAGGGACCCTGCCGGCAGTAGGAATCCTCTGAGCCTCTGGTTCGGGTCTGGCAGCCCACCCTGCGGGAACCCGTCTCACCGAGGTGGGCTGAATGCTCGCAGGCTTTGCTTGCCATGTATAGTTAAGAGCTTTTGTTTACAGTAGCCATGTTAAGGTGTATTCGGTGCCTCTGCCCGGCTCTGTTCGAAGTCCTTCTTGCCGCCCCTCCCTCCCCCCCTTAAAGAGAAATTAGGAAATAGCAAAAATTTTGAATTGGAACAATTTTAGCGTTGTACATGGCTTTTCCCTCCTCTGCTCCAGCGTTTGGCTGTGAGATGCCGGTGCTCAGTGCCTCGCTGTCCTGTCCCCACCTGTCCCCACAGGTGCTGGGCCCGGCTGGGAGCTGGGCCCTGCCCCGCCCTGCAGGCGACCAGGGCCGCGGACTCGTGTGTGGCGCCCCGAGCCCCAAACTCCTGCTCGGCTTTGGTGGGGTGCACTGCACAGAGACTCTTGTCGGGGCTGGCTGCAGGTCTCCCCCATGGAAATAGGAACGAAGAGATTGCTCCTAGTTCCAGCAATCTCTCGGCTAAACAGAGGCATCCAGCGAGCTGCTGTTAGCCTGGGGCTCTGGCATCTGCCACCATTGCACAATTTCGAAGTGCCCGCATGCCCCAGGTAAGGAAGGGCTGCGGGAAGTGGAAGGTGCCAGAACTTGAATTTACGTGGATTTACTGCCCTTAAAGAAGACCAGGATGGTCAGACTTGTGAATTTTTATAAATGCCTCTTGCCACGGGATCTCCTGCCATGGGGTCCCACCGCCTGAAGGAGCCCAGGTGCCACGGGGAAGCTGCCAGCTGCACGAAGGGCAGAGCTCACAAGTGCTGTTAAACCCACGGGGGGTGGGGGGTGAGTTACTAGTTTTCTGTGTAATCTCTTTCAATTACAGTAATAATGCTTCATTTTTCTAAAGCATTTTTGGGACATGAAAGCAGCTTTACTGTAAGGGAAGTGATATTGACTTCATTGTTATAGTAATTATTGCGATTTCCTTCCAGCAAAGACTCTCAGGCAGAAGGGTGTCTAAAGCCCTACCTGCTCTTAGCTCTTCTTGGTCTCCTATCAATGCTTATAGGCACATACCAAGGGACATAGATCAGCAAAGCAGCAAAAATAACCACCTCATGAGAAATCCTGACCCTAGAGACTAAAATGTAATAAAATAGCCTCTCCGATCGTGGTGACGTAAATGCTGACAATTAACAGCTCTTATCAGGGCTTTCTCTTGTGACCCCTCTGACACTTTTAATTTCCCCTCCCAGACTTCAAGTCATTAATCTTTCCTGTGGTTTGCTCGTAAGACTCCTGGATTTCTCTCCTGGGCTCAGGAGTGAAATTCTTGGCAAGTCTTCCCCTTACCATGTAAAAAAATATCTGATCCAGTTTTGGCCTGTTTTAAAAAGTCTGTTCCTCCTTGTGTGATGACTTTACGTATTCTTGCTTATTTTATTTGGTACCTGTGTTTTCACCAGAGACATTTCTGGCACAGAGCCCGTCTTTCCTCACAGGATGGGATGAGCTGTGGCCGTAGGACTGACATCTGCCCAGGGGTTGTGAGGGCCTTTGTCCTATTGTGTTATGAGATAGGAGGGCTACCTGAGAGGTGAGAGGGTGGGGAGGCTGTAACCTGTGATAAGAGCATTACCCTGGGAGCCTGGGAGGTTGCAGCTCTCCCTCCTCAGCACTTATGTTTTCTTTGTGCTGCAAGCTGGCGGGAGGCGGGTGGGTGCACAGATGTGCTCGTGAGGAGCGCTGTTAGCAGGGGTGCACAGGGCTGGGCTGCCTGTCCTGGGCGTGGGGAGCAGCAGCATCCTGACACTGAGAGTGCTGCAGTTTGGGTGTCAGTGCTGTCCCATGTAGCCAGTGGAGCCTGTCCCAGTGATGCACTGATGAAATCACCAAGCTGTTCCATGTGCTGGCATGGTGGGGTGCCAGGAGAGATGTCCATCCGGGTATGGGCCTGAACTGGGTGTCTTGCACTCTCTGAACCAGGTGCCTAAATTCAGCCTGCATTGCCTTCCAGTAGCTCATGTTTGGCTTCTGGCACCATCATCCTTGTCTAAAGCTGTTAAGCTTTAGAGTTTATCTTGGTATTTATGGCCCTCATCACCATTGTGCCTCAGCTCCTTGCTAGTGGCATTTGGCTTCTCAAGCTCCCCAGTCAGCTAGGGAGCAGCTGCGCTGGAATGTAGTCGTGTTGGTGGGAGGCAGTGCTGTTTGGGTTGCTCTCTGGGGGAAGTCATTGAAACTTGGTGTTGCAGTCCTGGGTCCAAGAAGGATGAGGACCACTGGTGCCATGAGCATGGGAGCCACCAGAGCAGCCTGGCCAAGGGCTTCTGGCTGACAGTGGCTGTGTGGTACCTGTTTCTGGTTGTGCCTTGTAGGAGCAGCAGATGAGAGTGTGGCATTTCCACAACTGCTTTTACCTTGTCTTTTGTCACTGCCCTTCCTCACTTACCACTTGAAATATGTGTTCAGGCTCAAATACATCACAGGCATCTTTTTGTGAGAACACTTCTGGTTTCTTGGTTGTGTTGGACTGGTCTTCCTGGAAAGAACCGAGTATGGAGATTTCACAAGTGCTGCTCATGAGACTCTTGTGGAGTTTCCCGTCTCTTTAGGACAAATGCTTCACAGATGTTTCTGACTTATATTTCTTTTTAAAACTGTAGGGTTCTGGTGGACAGTTTATTGCAGTCTTTGTTCAGAAGAAACCCCAAACTTGTGTTTAGTGTAATGAACTCTGGGCCAAAGTCTGCTGGATTGCCTTACAGGAGTAGGAAAGGCCCTTGTCTTTACTGCTCTTTGTGTGATACTCTGCAGTGAGTCAGTGGGGTAGAATTTGAGAGAAGTTCTTTCTGAGATGTGAATGGGCACAATACATACAGGGTAATGGTTTCTGTAGAGCTGACCTATGCACAGGATAGCTCTCAGTTAAATCCCACTGAGGCTGGGAGCTGATGGAGGGAGCAAGCAGCACGCTGTATAAGCAGCCGCTGATGAAATGGAGCGGTCTGAAAAGCAGTGCAGTTGACAGACCCCATCCCCCTCCATTCCTCAGGTAACATGAGCTGTTGCCTGTTTGGTTGCATTTGATTTTGATAAACATTGAGGCTTTTTGTTTCCAGCTGAATACATGGAACTGTCTAATAAACCTTGTTATTGAGATGATTTTTGTGGTTTGTGGTGGTGATCTTGAGCATCTGACCCAAAATATGGGCAGAGCAGATGTTTGCTGTTTTGTCCTGTCAAAAACCTCCCAGCTCCATTAAGCGTGAGTGTCTCTCGGAGTCTGTAAAACTGGACATTTTCATATAAAACCAATTTTCCGATGGAAAAAATGGTTTCAAGACAGCTCAGTTATGTAAATATGTTAAAAAGATGAAATCCCAACATGATGCTTGTTGCTGATTTTGACCACTGTAAAATGAATTTATCCCTGCTTAGTCTGATATTTTATCTATTTGTGATATTTTAAAAACTATTTATATAAAATACAGAATTGGATCTTAATTAGGTATTTGAGTGTGTTGGTTTTCTTTTCAAGCACGGCCTTCTGAACCAGCTTTATAAACTTAAAGCTTGATTTAGTGGTAAAACTGGACTTGATGGTCTGAAATCAATCACGGGTCTGAATCCTGTGGTGTGAAAAGATACCAGGTTTAGCTTTGGTACCAGCTGATATCCTTGCCCTGTCAGCCAGTAACCCTTGTAGGAAGCTGCTGAGCAAAGGCATCCCAGAGCTGGTGGCGAGGGGTCCCCTGCTGGCAGGGGACACCCTGCTAATGGGCATCGCTTGAGGGATGGGTGGAGACTGTCCTCCCTCTGGTGCATGCCAGGGCTTAGCCAAATGGCACAAGTGACTGCCCTAGGAGCTGGGCTCCAGCCTCTTCCCCAGGTGGAAAGAGACTCTGGCTGCAGGTTGTTTTTCTGAGACATGAAGAAAACTGGGACTTTCCGGGCAGCCCTCTGCTCCCAGAGTGGAACCTTTTGGCCTTTCCTTTGCCAAAGGAAACATGGGGTGTGGTGGATGTGATAGGATTTAGGGTTGGGCTGGCTTTCCTCCTCAGCCTGGAAAGCCTTGGCTGGTCCCCACTGTGCACACCTATGGCTGCAGCTCCTCTGGCATGCGGTCCAGCTCTTGTGCCTGTGACTGCAAATCTCAGCATTGTGCTGGGGTTTTGTTCTGAGGCTGTCTGGGCAGAGGGAGGCAGCTGGGGAAAGCTGCTGGGCTTTATAGGAAGGTGAAGGTGGCTTTATGTTTCCTGCTCGGATGTTTACCTGGCTGCGGGTGGGGCAGGAGCTGTGGCACAGCAGCCCTGCTGTGCCGCACCAGGCAGAGCTGCTCCAGAACTACACAGCTGATAGGGGCCTGTGGAGCACTGGTCATTGGTGTCACCTGCCAAGAGCTTCTGGCCCTGCAGAAGTGGCTGGGCTGGTGTTCAGAGGACGGCAAGATGCCTTGTGCCTTTGCTTGGTGGCAGTCCTGTCTGCGCTGTCAGAGCACACCAGCTGTGAAGAGCAGAGGTTGTGCCCCTACAGGCTTTGAAATCAACATCCATCCTGGCAGTTTCCTGGAAAAATCCTGTGCTTCAAAGGTACAAATGGCTGCTGAGACGTCAAAAAGACTTTTCTGATTTCCCTGACGATCAGGATTTGGATGAAAAGAAATCTTCCCTAATTGTAGCAAGGGCAAAGCAGCAAATTTTCTTGGGGTAAATGCAAAATGCTTTGAGGCAAGGACAGGTTCGATCTTTTCCAGTCCAGTTTCCTGAGTTTGGAGGGACACTTTTACCTTGAAAAAAACTTTTACAATTTTTGGGTTATTAATCAAATGCCTTCTACCAGAGCTACATGCAGGAGCACTACTCTTGTCTTTCCTAGGAGCCACGGTTCTCTTTTCCTCAGTGCGCACACTCAGATTAATTTGTCGGTGGTTATGCAGCAGCTTGATGTCACTCAAACTTTGGAGTTCCCTTTTCTCTGTACCTCTTCCTTGCAACCAGTATAATCTTTTTTGATGATGTCTGACCCACCTTGTTCTGGGCAAGTTCCCCAAAGGGCCTAAAGAGAGAACTCTGCATTTGGAGTGAATGTACCAGCCTCAACATTATGTGAGAACTTTAAGCCCTAGCACTTTAGGTGATAAAAGCAAATGCTGGACTTCTTGGGAGGAAGAAAGCTCTTTTTGGTCCCAGATGTCAAGTTATGTATGGCTGCAGGCTTCTTAGTACCTTTCACCCTCAAAAATTACTTTGTCCATCAAGAAATGTATATGGTTATGTAAAATGAATTGGATTTGAAGGGTGCAGCATCAAAATAATAGGAGAAAATTTTTTTTTCAGTAAAAACAGGGAAATTATAGGAGCCCTAAACTGCATAAATAATTGATGTTGTTCTGGACTACAGTATGGTTGCTGATTACTGGATGTGTTGATTTATTTAGAGGATGAAATAAACCATCAGGAAAGACTCAGCTGTTTTTGAGGCCTTGTTAAAAAATCTCTTGTTTGTTTGTATTAATATGGGACATGTTGCAAAAGAAGCTGTGAGGCTGAGTAACTCCTTGACCATCTGTCTGAGCAAATCCTCTCACCCATGTCTTTTTATACCATGTTACTGAGGTCAGCCCTCTCTGTGCAGTGTCTGATGCCTTCCCCTTTCTGCATTAACAAAGCTCCTCTGGCTGTCAGGGTAGGACATGAAGGCAGGCAGGAGGGTGAGGGCTGGGCTGCCACAGGAGCTTGTGCTGTGGAAGCCCAGACCCTGCTGGGGTGGGCAGATGCTCAGGGGTTTCACAGGCTAGAGGTATGATCCCCTTCTCCTTGTTGTCTCCTGGTGATGATGTGATCTGGGCCAGCACAGAGCAGGCAGGGAGGCTTGGGCTGCAGCCTTGCCAGACTGTGATGCTGCAGAGAATGGGAGCAGCATTGAAGGGAGCTCTCCTGGAGCCAGTTGTAAGGGATATCATTCCTGCTCCCCTAAAGAGAAGGGGTGGGGAATGTGCTTGTCTGAATTTTCTCATAGCCTCTGATCTCTGCTGACCCAGCTGCATGCTTTTGCTGGGAGAAACTTCGACTGCTTAGCATAATACTCCAGTGCTGAGGACATTACTCATGGTAAAAAGCAGTGTGTGTGGGTGGGGAGGATTAAAGTGAATGTCAGAGATGTCTGGCTGTCACTGGTGGCCTTGGAAGTATGTTACTTCATGTCTGTCCTTTCCAGCAATGACCCAGCTGGGTTTTCCTCTCAAACACACATAGGTGCAGTTTCTCCAGATCTTTTTTCTTGGCTGATGTTAATTTTCTCATTTCTTATCTCTTCATCACTTCTTGAGTGTGTTTAGGTGTGGAGTGAGGAGTGATGCCGGAGGCTGCAGGGTCTGTGAGAAACTGTGAAGAGCTGACAGAGTGAGCATGTAGGGTGCCAGAATGGATGAGGGGAGAAGGCCAGAAAAAATTGAATGAATTTTAGACCCACCCATCTATCTTGACTCACAGGGAGCTGAGTTATGCTGCTTTTCATAAAAATGCTTCCCACCCTTCCTCCCTGTCTTTTGCTGTGGGCAGCAGCTTCCCTCAGTATACCCACTGCTGCCTCTTGGATCCTTGCCTGCAGGAGGAACAAAGGCACCATATACCTCTGTCCAGGGACTGCAGAGCTTGTCAGATAGCATGTATGGAGGTTCTACATCAAATATATTTTACATCAAATATAAAATGTAGTTGTGTTTGGCAAGCTCTGGGACAGACAGAAGTTTTATGAAGAGGTCCTGGGAGCTGAATAAGCAGCCAGATGTTTCTCCTGCTGCTGAATCAAAGTGGTTTTTATTGTAAATGTACTTGCCCAAAGACTTTCTGAAGACTTGATATTTCATAGCACTTTCTTTGCTGCTTGGCCACCAGTACAAGCAGGTAGTAGCAAGCAAGCTGCCTGGGAGATAGGCATCTGAGTCGTGCAAAGTTCTGGTGGTGTTGGCAAGATGGAGCCCTAAGTGTGTGTGCAAGAGGGCACATGTGCATAAAACTTCACTTTGTAGTATAAGAAAGAAATGTAGTTTTTTCTTCTATCCAAACCAATCCTGAATCTGTGGGACCTGTTTTTAAAAAAGTGGTCCAAGCCTATAACTGGTCTAAACTGTTATCTACTGCATTGAGTTTTGCATGAATAAATAGTGCACAATCAAACCTGTAGATTATGGGGATTATTTGTTTCTTCCATATGCTGGCACATATGTCTGAGTTGGTATCAAGGATGTAGTTTGATGAGTTTGGTTGTAAGTATCTAGAATATTTCCATAGTAGCCCAGATTTCTTACACAGAACACCACCCAAACAGAGCATCACTCTGGGACCTATTTTGGACACCATATGAATCAGTTCTGCTCTGCCTGTCTCAGCACTGTCTGTTCAACAGCAAAATGACCAAACGGCAGCATTACCCAATTGCTTGGGAACAATCACCTCAAGGTAGGGCATGGCTCCTTTCCAAAGGAACCCTTTGGCCATGATGTTACAAGGTGTGCAGAGCTTTATTCACCCAACCGTGGTGTCTCTGGAACAGGGAGGTTCCCGGTGTCTTGTGAGTCTGCCCATGTTCCCATCTGCTCAAGCACAGTGGAGGAAGCCCAAACCAAGTCAGGGAGCTCTTTTGAAGGACACAAGAGACTGTGCCTTTGCCCAAGCTGTGACTTGTACAAGATTTGTTCCTTGCAGTGTCTTTCAGCCCTTCTCGTCTATCCATGCAGAAGTGCAGCTCTATTTCCGCAGTACTGCCTCACCCACCTGTACAAGATGTGCAAGTCACTGCCTGCTGGTACCGTGGCTCCTGCTGGCCTCTGCTCCATGCTCAGTCAAGAGGGAAGGGTAAGAGAGGCTGGGACAAAGCTTTAGATCATCTGAAAGCAGGAGCAGAGCAGTTTCAGGTGTAAAATTTACTGGATCCCTGCTTGCCTGAAGCTTTTGTTCATTTTTGGAGTCCTTTTGTTTAAGCTGGCTGATAGCTGCCAGCGCTCTGAGCATCTCTGCCTGCTTTCCCCCCAGCCACATGCCTGCTGCTGCTGCTTCCCATGGACCAGGCAGGTATGTAACAAAAATAAAAGCAGGAAAACATCACAGTGGCAGCTCTGTGCTCCTCATTTAATAACAGAAACGCCTTTTGCTTGGCAGCACTGAGATAAGCCCAGACCTTACTGTGAGGGGGGAAGGGAACATTATTAGTAGCTATAAATCATCCTAAAAGGATGGGGGATGGGTTCCCTCCATACCCTGCCCTTGTGCAGACATGTTTGCTGTGAACAGTCCTGGCAGACAGTATGAGCTGGATGTTGTAGGCAGTAGTTTGTGGAAGGTTGCATTTCAGGGCAAGTTATTTCCAGACCTGAAGAAGCTGGATTTTAAAATATGTTTACTTTTGGCAGATACACATCTCTTTTATATTTTTGTCCAACCTTGTAGCTTGTCCTTAGGAGAGAGGATTATATGAGAACCTGAGTGCATGGAATAGCCCCTGTGCTACCAGTGGCTCTTATCTGATGGAGAAGAGCACTCGCATTTCAAATTCCTCTGAAGTGGACACAGAAGGGAACTGACACCACAAGCACTGGCAATGCACTGAGACATCGCTGTGAATGCCAGCTGCTCTTCCTGGTGGCTGTTGGGGATTCTTCAGGAAGCTTCAGTATTTCAGTGTCCCTGGCTGCTGTGGCTTAGCTGCTCCTGCTGATACATGATTGCTTCTACTAGCCTGTCACATATTGTATAATTATCAGTCTTGAAATACAGCAAGCTGTATGGCTCAGTCTCCAGCAGTGTTCCAGTGTTGGTGTTAATCCGCTGTTCTTGACCCTTTGGCAGCTTATCTGATTGACAAGGAATCATGGTAACAGTGTACTGAGCTTGGTGTTCCTCACAGGGTCAGTAATGTGCCTCTCTCCCTCCTTTGGTAGCAGAGGAAATAAAGGCCCCGAGAAACCAAGTTAAGGTCCAGAGATAAGGAAAGGACCCACACTTTGTTTCCTGCAGGCCCCTTTTGCTTTAATGATATCCTTAGGGATATGTCTTACAGATTTTATAATGACAGCTCCCAAATCTGGGGGGACTGTAGGCAGCTATCAGTGCTCAGGATTTCTTCAGAGCTGCAAACTGCCCCTGTGTGCAGGTTTTGGCTGGGTAGAATTGTTTGCAGGGGCTGGTAAGGGGCTGTGCTTTGGATTTGTGCTGAGCACAGGGTTGATAATACAGAGATGGTTTTGTTATCACTGAGCAGGGCTTACACAAAGCAAAGCCTTTTTTGCTTTTTGCACTGCAGTGCAGCAGTGAGGCGTCTGGGGATGCTTGGGACAGCTGACTCCAGTTGGCCAAAGGGATATGCCAGGCCACATGACATCATGCCCAGTATATAAAGAGGGGGAGGAAGGGGAAATGTTTGGAGTGATGTCTTTTGTCTTCCCAAGTCACCATTGTGCATGATGGAGCCCTGTTCTCCTGGGGATGGCTGCTTCCCTGCCTGCCCATGGGAAGGAGTGAATTCATTCCTTGTTTTGCTTTGCTTGTGTGTGTGGCTTTTGCTTTCCCTGTTAAACTGTCTTTATCTTAACCCAGAAGTATTCACTTCTACTCTCCCAGTTCTCTCCCTGGTCCTGCAGGTGGGAGAGTGAGTGAGCAGCTAAGTGGGGCTTGGCTGCTGGCTGGGGTTGAACCACAACACCCTGTCGCAAGGTTTACAGGAGGTACTCTCAAGGCAATGAATCCAGTGGAGTGGCTGCGTACTGCACTCAATGGCCTCGATAGGTCACCGGTCAGCTGAGGGCTGCAGCTTGGCAGGTGGTGATCTTCACATGTAAGAATTTCTGTATCCATTTGGTGCTTTGTCTGGTATTGTCACCAGCACTTCCTCTGTCAGTTCAGAGACTGCTTGTAGCATTCAAAGTGGTGTGCAGGTAGTCATTCACTATTGGTGGACCCATCTGAACTCTTTGAATTAATGTTGAGCACCTTGGTCAGCTTGGGCATCAGTGAACCACTTCTATGTCCTTCCTTTTTCCATTAAACACTTTCCTAGTAGAGAGATGAAAAAAAGAAAAACATCTTGTGATTTTTCTTCTGGTTGGGGAAAATAGCCCACTGCAGTTGTGAGGAGATAGGATGAACAGCTTCAGATTTGACCCAGGGAAAACAGTGATTGCTGCTAATGTGTGACACCTCTAGAAGGGGAATGTTTCCCTGGGGGCAATGATTTGCCAACCAAACTCTAGTTAGGAGGGATTTCTAAATCTTGTGAATGGTATTTATGTCTGAAAGCTCTGCTGGGTTTGCTCAGCTGCTTTCAAGCATGCTGAAACCTAGCATGAATGTGTAGAATGAATACCAGTTGTAATGGACTCATAAATGAGGTATGTCTCAGCTGCAAGGCATGTTTTAATCTGTACTCATGTCTGGGAGCAGTCCACCCTTCTCATTTCCTCTGCCTATTAAATAATGGATGAAATCCCATAGAAATCATAACATTCCTTTCACAAACTCTTTAAAACTGCACAAAATCTTATGTAGTGTTTGCAAAGCCACAAACATTATGTTATTTACCTTCTGCCCAAGCAATAATTTTGGCCCAAAGTGGTCTCAGTTGTTAAGAGGACACCTCTTTACAAGAAGTAGGGTAAAATGAAGAAGCCATTTAGTTGATTTGTTTGAAAATGCCAAGTTTTAGCTGGGACCTTTTTCATTAAGAATGTCAGAATGTCATACTGATGGCATTGCTGCATAGTGTCTACTGTCTGGAACCACATGGAGAGGAAAGGGAGATGCAATGTGGCAACAGGTATCAAGGTGAGCTGTGATCAGGAATGGGGGTTGGTGCTTCTACTTTTTCAGACACTATTGACAACTTGTGGTTTAAGGATGAAGTTTCTGATGCCTTTCCCCCTTCCAATCTGCGTAGATCATACACTGCTTTGGGATTGATCTTGCTGAAGTCAGTAAATGTGTGTTGCACCTGTTTCTGGGAAAAAAACATATTATTACAACTAAAGAAGCAATCCAAAATCTTGAGTCCAAACCTTTCCTTCAAGGAAGAAAAAAAATGAAATTGTAATGCAGGCAAAGCTGTTTGTGATTGGCATTGGTGTTGCAATGACTCTGATACTCTTCTGTCACCTCTGTTCTTGGACTTGGACTTCTGTCTGTCCTCAGCACCTTCTGTTTCAGAGAGCACTTCTCTGTTGAGGAAAGAACATAGTTGCTTTCTTTATGATTTTGCTCTCTAGCATGAGAATTGCCTTGAGTGAAAATATTATTTTTGTTATTTACCTGTTGTTCTCTCTCCAGATTTCTATCTGTGGGTGCCGAAACAAAAAACTTTATCTAAAAGACCTAGATAAATTTATTCTTATAATTTACTTTCATTAATTTTACCTTTTTTGCTTCCAGATACCAGTGAGAAAAAACACAACTTCTGCAATTCCTTTTTAAATGTTGCTATGGAAATCTCCTCCCTGGAAAGTCCATTCATTCTTTTTGCTTTCTCTTAGGTAACTCCAGGCAGCAAAGCTGCAATAGCCAACTTGTGTATAGGAGACCAGATCATAGCCATTGATGGAGTGAACACAGACAACATGACGCACCTTGAGGCGCAAAACAAAATCAAGGGTTGCACAGATGAACTGACTCTGACAGTCAGCAGGTACGTAGCTGAGTGAGACTGGGGCTGGAGAGAGGGAGGATTGCAGGGTGGGCAGTAGCTGTGTTTTGGTTTGACAGTAGACCTCTCGCTGGTTTAATTTGACCTCTTAGTGCTTTGTCTGGCAGGTGCCAGCTAGCAAGAGGGAACTGCATTTTATCCTTTAATCCTAATGCTGCTTGCATTTGCTGCACTTTGCCCTTATGAAAACAACTTTCCATGTGGGGAATTGGCTGATAATTTATGGCAGGGTCTGTCAACTTACTCTGTGGCTCCTGACTGCAAGAAACCAAAGATAGTCTCATGAAAACTTCACTCATAGCAGAGGAGGTGTAACCAGAGATGACCTTCCTTCATTGCATTCCTTTAGCAGTTAAAATATGTGCTTATGTGTAGTTCCAGCTGATTAACTGCCTGGTTTCTGCCAAGCACAGACTCAGAAATGTACATTTTTAAGCCTCTTGATCAAACAGCACTGTCAGCCTTAAACAGTGATGACCCAGGGTGCAACAAAGTTCCTCTTAGGCGTCAGTCTCTCGAAGTCCTGAAAAACCAAAGGCAGGTGACAGCTGAGCCACAATTTCTGCCACTAGTGTAGAGCACAGGCTGACTTCAGCTTTCCCACCATCTTGAACTGCGGAGCAATGGAGAGATTCATTCCTTTCCCCAGCCATGCTTTATTGTTAGGCCATCTTTGTTCGGAGAGGAAATGGAGGTGGGAAGGCAGGGCTCTGCTTTGCATTGAGCCGTTGCTACTAAAAGGAACTGGTGCTGGGGATCTATCCTTCCTTTTGGTGTGAATTGCAGCTGCAGGTACTGGTGCTTTTCAAAGTCAGGTGGTAGATGCAGTATAGCATTTCTAGTGGCTCTGGAGCAAGTTTTTTCTGTACCTGCCTTCCGTAAGAATGATCATCTATCAGTTTCAGGGCAGATGCAGGGGAAGTGCTTTCAAAAGGAGTGCAAAAGCATGCCTTAAATGACACAGTGGTTCAGTTTGTTCAGGGCTTTTCTGTGATAAACAGAAGTCTTTACCATGGCTTAGACAATGCCAGGAGTTCAGCAGGCATTTCCCAGTCCAGGAAGAAGCGATGGGTCTTGGCCAAAAGAAATGCCTGATGGTTCATTAAGGGAATTCACAGATGGAAGAACGGTGGAAGCACAGTGCAGGCAGTGTGAATGGGTAGTGAACATTGCAGCAGCCTGTTAACCCCAGAGTTTCTCATATTGGCCTTGAACTTAGCAGCATGTAATCTTCCTGCAAAGGAGTGTTCCTTTTCCTCTCCAAAAATCCAGCTGCTTGACTTGGTAAACCAGTGCCATATGGTTCTGGCTGGGAAAGAGGAAGGGAGGCAAGGGCTCTTTCAGCCTGCGGGCAAGTTCACTCTTACAGATCATTGAGTCTGTAAAATGTGTTTGCTAATGTTAATTACAAAGTCGTTAAGTTTATAGCTACCCTATGCACATTTCATTGGCCTTGGGCTTGGAAGCTGCCATGGGAGAGATTTCTAGCTGGATCTGCAGCTGTGTAAAATTGTGCAGGGGCTTTCAGTTTACACAACTCAACTCTTTCAAGACCCTCTTTCAATGAGGTAGCATGAGTGTGTGTTGGATGCTTCTGCTGCTGTACTGATCACTAAGTTCTGCTGACAGAAGGCCGGGAAGAGTGTCAAAACTGCAAGAATGTGAAAGCAGTGATCTGACTTCTTACACTTTAGAGTTTGATATTACTACCCATTGCTCTATGGAAAATCTGTGTACATCATATTGTCTTTCCTGGTTGTACTCTGTTGAGAATATTTTATCCCTAATGCCCAGTGTCTCCTCCTAGGCCCCATAATTGTGTTGGTCTAAATGCAGCTCCACTCAGTGGTCAGAAGTGCCATGTAGTCTTTATTGCTGAGGCAGGAGCACTTCTTTACTTTACAATCTAAGGCCTTAAAATGAAAGGCCCTGAGAGGATGCCTAGAGAGGTGACAGAGAAAGCATTTTAAAAGACCTGGAGCCATACTTCATCTTCCTGCTCAGCTTAAGGAAGGGGAAGTGGGTGAGGAAAACAGACTGTGGTGTGGTGATGATCTTCTCTGTGAAGAAGGGAAGGACATTGCCATGGGGGTGGAGAGGTTGGAAGATTCTTGGAGAAAATGAGTTCCACCTGGCCAAGTGGTATGGCTTGGGCTTCCTGAGCTTTGGTGGGCACAGTTCTGTCACTAAGGCTTGACCATACAATATAGTTGGTGAGGAAGGCTCACAACACAGGTCAGAGCTGAAAGTTTTTTCTCTGTCAAAGTAGCTCCGTAAATATTTGGCTGAGTATGAAAAGGAGTGTATATCATTTGCACTGCAATACCAGCACCCCTTGGGTCTGGTCTCCACTCTGTGCAGTTGTAGCTCATTAGCTGAATCAATTGTACCAAGGAGCTGTGCTGGTTGGAACATTACACAGCTGGTGGGAGGATGTGCACAGCTGTGCTAGGTTTTCTCGAGTGAGAAGTCTTTCCTGTCCTCCTTTTCTACTCACCATTGGAGAGATGTCTTGTGAAAGCTTAAGTCCTTAGTGATTTTTAAATTGCTAGCTGATGAATTTTGAATGATTACTTATTTAAATGATTACCCATGCTAAATATTCTCTGACCTGCATTCAGTGTGGCAACAAGGTTGTGCCAGGTGGATTTCAGACACAGGTCTGAGCTCACGCCAGGTGTTTCAGTTTCACCAAAGGATTAACACTGTTGTGACAGTGGAGACTTCATTTGTGACTGTGCTGTACACGTGATGAGTGTATGTGGTTTGAAGACCCTAGCGGGTGAATTAGTGCGAGTCAAATCTTTAAAGGATAATATATACAATGGTGGTATCTCTGCTGCAGAAAGCCTTTAAGCTGCAAGTAGCTGGAAGCTAGGAGAGTGTTTCATGAAAGTATTATGCTTGTCTTTTTCATCTGCTCTTCTGTGAACCAAAACAATCTTTATACATGTGTATTCTTCAAATAGGCAACTCTCTTCTCTTTTAACGACAGCCAAGCAGTTAAGATGTCTTCATGTTTGGCTTACTAATGATTATTTAAGAGAAGTGTAAATATAGAGAATTGAAAGGACCTAAATGCTTCTGGTAAAGGAAATGCTGTTTGCACTGTATGCTTGATTGTGTATATCAACAGCATTCCAATGTTTCCTGTTTCGTTATTTTTCTTAGCAATGGTAACGGTCCAAAAATATTTCAGATCAGATTGTAGGCAGGAAATCTTGTCTAACACAAGTCACCATTAAAAACGTATCAACTTTCTAGCTGAAGAAAATATGCCTGATCTGCTTTTTCACCCAAAGGGGCAAATCTCGTAATTTCCTAGGATTTAAAACCCAGCCACAAATTGCTTTCTTTGAATACTCTTTCCTAAGTGGCACTGCCAGGTGCTTTGCTATTCGACTTGTGAACAGAGTTGGAAAGGTCTGTCTTCTGCCTCCAAAGTGGATGTTCAACAATGTTGCCGTAGATAACAAATTCCCACCGAACTCACTGTGTCTAGCAGCTCCTGCTCTTTTCTGAGCCTGTTTGTTTATTCATTTTGCTTTTTGTTTCAAGAGAAATGTAGTTACCAAAAAATCAAAGTAAATGTTCCATTAGTGTTTTCAGCAGTGTAAAATCAAGCTCAAGACAGTGCTTCAGTCAACTCAAGCCTACCTGGTTGCTGAACTGAGAAATTCACAGGGAGATTTTTGAGTCTCTCTATAGGAAAAATGAAGTTTGAATATTTTAGAAGAGCTATGCTTCTTTTTCCTGGTGATTTCATTTTTTCAAATTAGGGTGTGAACACCACTGCACTGACATGTTAGGGGTGAGCTAAGCCTCTCCCGGCATTGCTCTCCATTAATGGGGTAAGCAGCAAGATGTGTCCAGGAACTTGGAGACAACTATCAACTTTCTTTGGAAATTTAGTGTATTTTGAGTAAGATGCTTTCCCTGAAAAAGAACATTCAAAGCAAAGAAGGTGCAGGAGAAACAGATACTCCTACCACAAAATTCACAGGATAGTCAAACAATCCAGGCATCACCCATGTCAGTGGAAGTGCTCATGATGAATTTGACACACAGTTCTGTTGTGGCTGCAGATGTACAAAAGCAGACAAATGTTCATTGCGGCACAGGTGAAAATTATTTCTATAACAAATGGCTCTTTGCCTCTGGCTATAGTCACCAGATGGGTGGTGGAACTGTGCAGCCCTGAGCAACCCAAAGGTAAAAGTGTATATTTATATAAGGGTTTTTTTCAACAAAACAGGTGTTCCTGTAGTGAGTCTGTCCTTCCCTTTATGTCTGGAGGCAGTTTGGGGGTGGTAGAGGAGAATATTTTTTTAAAAGTTTGCAAATATGTAATGTCTTGTTCTGCTCCTACTGTCATTTTCCTCAAATTTCAAGCTGCCTTTCTGCTACTCTGCTGCTAGCTTATAATACATTAATGCACCTTTTTTGATTGCAAAATAGTCTTTTAATTTGTTGAAAGTGCCGCCAAGGAGTGAAGCTATGTATTTGTTCTTTGAAAAGTGCTAGGATCATGGAAGTCAGGTCTGCTACCAGGACCTGTTAAATGGATTGTCAGAAAGGATCATGTGTAGATGCTTATGAAGAAGAAGAGAGCACATGTGTCATGTCCTTTCATTTTGTGTGGTTAGGTTTGGTTGCACTCTTGCTTGCTCCATGTGTTCCCAGGTCTGAGCTGTGGGGAATAGTTGCTGAAGGCCACAATAGGCTTGGATTTCTGTTCTAGGAAGTTGGTGGAATCCGTTGACTCATTTAGGTTTGCTTTTTTGCTTCCCTGCCAAGAAGAGTTTTCCAGTTCTGTCATCTTACTAATAATGCTTTTGGCCCTGGGAAAAGCCAGCTGCTCAGTGTGCAGCTATATAAGGCCATGCAGGTTGCCTGGCCCTCTGTGGCCACTCCCAACCTCTCCATGGCCAGTGTGGTGCTTCCAGCCCTTGTGGGTGCATGCCAGCAGCTTTTACTAACAACAGGCACGTTCAAAGTAATTTTGGTATATCAAGATTGGTATTTGTTGTGATTTTACAGCCTCTTTGGTGAGGCAGTAAGAGTTAACTCTGCAGCTGGCTAGTTAGAGTCTCAGCAGTCAGTGTCTTAGCCTTTGTAGCTGTCATGAACCTGCTCCAGATAGACAGAATAAGCCACAGAAGTTTAACTGGGGTTGCCTTTTTGGTTTTAGTGGTTGTATAAAGAGACCCCTGAGATGCAAGAGGGCCATGCATGGAGGGAGACATACATTTGGGGCCTCCTGTCTCTGTGGAGTTGTGACTGTCATTGCTGTTTGAATTGGCAGGAGGCTGTATGCAGCCTGAGTACAGTTTTGCTTGCCAAACTGAATATGTCCATTAATGGATGTTTGTTAAAAGTGACTACTCATGTTTAAAGCCTGCATTTGACAGCTGTTGCAGCTAAAAGGCTGATTAAAAGGTACCTTCCTGGTAGCCTGACAGCTCTTGTAGTTAGTTTCTAAACTTTATTAAAACGCCTGTTGAAAACTCTGGTGAGAGGATTGTGAAAGATAAATTCTTTAGGTCTTTCCTCATTTTTCCGCTAAAGAACTTGGTGCTACACAAGAAACTTTTCAGTCTTTTGGGGTTTATTTGCTACTTGGTATCTTAGTTGTGTCCATCCCAATGTTTGAAATGAGATGTGAATGAATGTAGATGTGCCTTTCTTCTTTATGGAAACTGCACAGTTCCTGGCATAAAGAGTTAGACCCTCATTTCCCAGCTCTGGATTTTCCCTTGAAGCTATGGCCCAACTTTGCACGCAAAGTGCTGATAGCAAAATCCGGGCTCTTGTGATGTTTATATTACATCATGTTCAAGACAAGCTGCTTGAAAAGTGTTGTTTCATAAATACCTCTCCATATTCCTGCCTTGACTTGCATGTGGTTTCCTTCCTTCTTTTCCTACCAGTATCTCTGCATCCAAACTAGCATCAGAGAAATTTCTTTCTAATCCTGGGTTTTGGTTTCTGCCTGGATGAAACAGGAGATGCATGGCTCATTCCCTGGCCCTGTCTAAGTTACTCTCTATCCTGTAGTAAGGAAACAACGTGGAAATGTGAACTGCAAAAATGACAGAATTTGTATATCAATGTGCCTGCAGTTAATTTTCCTGACCAACATTCTCAGGCTTGTTTGTGTCATGTTTTTGTCTCCTTCACTGTTTGAGTGTTGCTCTCTGATGGAGTCTCATTTGAAAGAATATGCATTAGAAACCATATTATAAAATAAATATTCATCGGTTTATCAAGAGTTTCTGAGATCTGATAAGGATGCCAAAGCCCCTGGCTTTCACCAGACAGGATGGGATTCCCCAGCAGGCGGTTGGACATCCAGCCCCTACACCAGTGGAGAGGCAGGTCTGGCAGCCCTGCTAGCATGGCCCTGCTCAGTGGCAGGGGTACAGCCTTGCTGAGGGCAGCGTGGAGGTGTTTTTTTGGCTGTGGGCCTTCTCCCTCGAATTTAGGGAACAGAAAGCCATTACCAGCAGCAGCCTGGTGTGAGCTGAAGCTCTGTTACCAAGGCTGGGTTCAGCTGTCTACTCTGATGCCTGTTCCCTCCTTCATGAAGCTAAGATACGGAAACATATGGATACGATACAAACACGGTGAGTCTAACCTGCCCTGCTGTCTGTGCCTGGTGCCCACACTTCCCAACACTGCAGAAAGTAAGCCCTGGGCCAGCAGTGGGACATAAGGTGAACTTTTAGGTGGTGCTTTTCTTCCTCCTGCCCCACTTCAGTAGAATTACAGGCATTGACACAAGAAGCAGAGCCTGGAACACTTTCCCAAGAGCTGGGACCATCATGGTTCTACCTAAGACCCACAGACTGTGGGCTCTGCAGGTGGGATGGGGAGCATGCCTTGAAAGATCTGCTGGGTAGAGCCAGGGAGAGCAAAGCTGTGTCCTTTTTGCCGCTTCACTGGGGCCATAAATGGGCTGCTGAGAGTGGCTGGGGGGCTCTTCTGCAGCTGTTGTGAATACAAAGGGAAGCTTTATCTTCTCTGCCTCAGAGGGACAGATGCATGGCCTATTTAACATTCCTGCTTGGATAACTTCTAGACTGGATTGAAAGTAAAGCTTGGAGTGACCTTGCTGCTTCCATTTATATCCAGTGACAGAGCAGTATGGCAGCAGTCTGGGGAACAAACTTGAGCTATTTGCCTTGCTTATAAATAAAGGAGAAGAATTTGGTGAAACCCCCCATGGGCTGCAGTAGTTGGCTGTAATTGCCTCCTCTCTTCTGGAGACCAATGTGCTGTGTGATCAGCACCTCAAACGCACTGAGGGCCAGTGGGATGAAAACAAGTGCCTGGGGGGAAGTTTCTGTTCCATATTCATACACTGCCCTGCTCTAGGCTTACATTTTTCAGTGTGAATAAAGCCTTCTCATGCTTCTGAAAGCTTATAATAAACTGCTGTGAAAGAAAATGCTACCTCAGAAGTTCTTGGATCACTGCTGCAAACACTGGCACAGGGATGCCTCATGCTAGAAAGCAGCAGAAGTGTTTAATGCTCTCTGAGCTGCTCTTTCATCTCCAGTCAATGTCCCTTTGCTTATAGCCTGGCTGGCTGGGTGTCTCATTTCCATACATTTTGCTGTGTCCCCTGTTTTTCCAAAGGAGATGAAACTTGGTCATACATGATCTACAAACGCTTCCAAGGAATAAGGCTTTGTATTCATCATCAGCCTGCTTCCCTATGTGCAAACAGTCTTCAGGTGTGGAAAATACAGGCATCCTGGAAATGGGTGTGACCTTGTGAGGCTCGATAGCCATAATCTGGGTGGAATTGCTGGCTCCTCAGGCACCTTAAAGCACGAGTGCCCAGAAGCAAGGAGAGAATGGTTGTTTTGTATTCACCTGAGACATGTTGGCCATCCAGTCACACCATCATCTTGTGACAAGATGATGATCAGATTGGTGTGGATCCGATACCATGCAGCTCTTACTCATACTTGTCTGTGTGTGCCCCAGCTTGCCAGACAGCAGCGTTTGAGTGGTATGGGTTGTCAGGTATCAGCTGGGCTTGCAGGATGCAATAACTACGAGTCAAAGGTTTGCTGTACCGGAATACCCATAAAGCATATCAGGTGTGACCTGTGTGTTTGTACTTTTCCTGTGAAAGGAGGTACAGCACAGCAGCCTTCATTCAGGTTTCTTCTGTGTAAAGTCCACAGTGCAATAAAGGGAATAGCAGATAAATAAAACACTTCTTTCCTGGCTGAGCATGCTGCCTCCCATTTCCTCACACTGAGCTACCCTCTAGGTGCAAATATTAAAATACTATTTATGCAGCAAATATCTGGAATGTATATGTACATCTCAGCTAACTTTGGGCTGTTTAAAAAAATGTTGTGACTTTGGAGGGCTTTTAGAAGAATGGTGCACACCAGACTGAATATATTCTGGGTAGCTCTATACCCTGTTTGTCCATCTTTGTTAGCCTTTTCTTTTTCTTCTCTCTTCCTCCTTCTTTAACTGAAAAATCTCTTTCCACTTATCCAGTTAATTCACAATGGAAACATTCCTGTTTTGCTAACTAAGCACTTAAATTATAGCTAGTCCTTGACCCACAAATACCTAGGAAGTACATCTATTTCCAGTTCCAGCTTCCAGAAAAGGTCCCTGTCAAGAGGACAGAACATGGTTTTCAGACCTCATCCGGAGAGTTTATCAGCCATCTGGTTGCTGCATGATGCAATACTTAGCATTGAACAGCAGTTTTCATTCAACAATACTGCAGTCACTCATTCCCTACTCTTCAAAAGTTTGGGAAAAGTGGCACTGTTTAATCTATCTGAGATGCTAACTACTGTCTTTACTTCTGAGAAATGTAGGCACCATATGTTTCCCACAACATATTTCAAGCAAATCCAAGCACTACACTTCTTCCTCGCCACTTGTTTGTCATTCTTTGGGACATAGCAAAATTCCACAATGATGATGGTAAAAGCAGTTGGATTTAGTTGTAGATCTTGACTTGTGTTTCAGACTACTGTGAGTAATTGGGTCAGACCACAGACCAGTAAAGGTTATGTAGACTTTCTCTGTCACATGAGGTCATCTCAGTTCTCAGTCCCATTGCAGGCGGGGTTTTTTCATTTTCTTTTCATCATTCCAAAAGGCTTCTGTTTGTTCAACATGGATACCACTGTAAATAAGAAGAAAATTCGGAAGCCCCAAATGAAAAAATATTTCTAGCTTATCTCCAAGGCAGTCCAACCTCAAGAACAAAATGTTCTTTGTATAGTCAATACAGATAAGAATCATTCTCTTTCTGGCTACCCATAAAAGCTGAAGCACATAGCAATCTGAATTGTCCCACTTAATTAAGGCATCTGCAGGATATCTCCAGCTTCTGCTTTTGGGTAACCCCCAGCTTGACAGCCTGGATGGGAGCCAATGCCTGATGTGTTGCCTGTGGAGTCACAAAGAGTTGGCCAGGACAGTCACTAATGAGATCTTGTCTTGCTCCAAGGACCTCACTTATCTAAGCCACCTACATTGTGTACCTAAAATGAGGCTGTCTAGATTCCTCCTGATGTGGATTGTGCTATATTTGAGAGACTGCGGAAATGTTTGAGAAATTGATGAACTTTGAGTCTTTTAATAACAATTATGGTGCTCACTGATGAAAGCAGATTAATTATTCAAAATTTGTGTGTTGCAGAACGGAGGCAAAAGTCTGGTCACCACTTGTAAGCGAGGAGGGAAAGACACATCCTTATAAGATGAATCTGGCCTCTGAGCCACAGGTAAGTCCTGAAATAACTGCTGTTGTTCCCTCTTACTCCTGTGAGGGAAGTTCTGGGCCTGATCCTCCAAGGAGCTGAGCATGTGCCACTCTGTTAATCGTGTTGGGGGTAGCATCATGTCCCATACTATCAAGAGATCATGTGGCCCTTGGAGGCCTTGAGAGTTGGACTCCCTCCCTCATGGTGAGAAGCCTGCTGCTGTGGAGAGCTAATTGGGTGCCATGCCTAAAGTAACCTGCTTGAGTCAGAGGTGTCTCCATCTGCATGCTCACACCTACCACAGGGCACAGAAGGCACTGTAGAGGTGTGGCCCAGTAAATCATTGCTACTGTACTAAGCCAGTTGGTTGTCACAGATAGAAAAGACTTTAGGGGTGAGGAATATTATTCACTCAGTGTTTTCTCTTGGTTTGGTTTGTATTTTTTTCTCTTACTCAGTAAGCTCTTAGCAGTCTACCTGTGGAGAAAGTGGAAGAGAAATACACGAGGATCTTACGTCTTTTATCTGTGTGGCAGATCATGCAGCCTCTGTCTAGGAAGTTGGTTTTGTAACCTGTTGACAGCCTTGTTTCATTGGCCTGCTGCCTCTGTCAAGTAAATGTAGTAATAACAGCGACCTGTGCAAGGGCATCGCCTGGGCTAGATTTAGAGGACTGCACTGCAAAAAATCTAAAATAACTACACTAAAGTCAATGGCATTCCTCTGGATTTTCACTGGGGCAGTGACATGGCCCCAGTGGATTCTAGCCCAAGCACACATACCATGTGAGTCTTTCTAGCAAAATAAGTAGATTATAAAACTAGTTTGACTCTGCAAATAATTAAGCACTAACATGGCTGTTTTGGTTGGAAAGCACCTGAGACTAAAGCAGCACATGTGCAGCAACACCCTGCCCAGACCTTGGCCTGGGATCTGTCCATGTTCTCTTTCACATCAGACTTCTCTGTATTGCTTGGCCCGAGAAGTCGGTGCGGCATTCTCCAGGTATTTCATAACTCTGCCAAGGCACAGTGTGAGAGTGAGCCATTTGAGCTGGAGCCATGTGGTGACACCTGTCTGTGACACTGTTGAGCTGAGGTCTGCTCTGTGCCTTCTGCTGGCCAGGTTTTGGAAAGGCTCTGCTTCAACCTTGAGACTTGGGGGCTATCTCTTGCCAAAGGAGTGGGGCAGAGTCTGCACTGAGGCTTTGCTGCAGTGATGCAGAGAGCTGTCATTTAATTCAGCAGGAGACTTAATCCTAGAGACCAATTTCCCAATGCAGCCATTAGCAAGAATTCAGCTAAATGCCATAAAATCAAATATACAGCACAACACATGCCCTAAGTGGGATTTTAAAGTAGCTCACTAATTTTAGTTAACTGCAGCAAGAAACCTGCTGCTGAACTCCCCTGTCACTCACTGCCTCACCACATTTTTGCCCCCCAGTCCAGCCTGGATAGATGGTCAGGAATTAGCAGTAATGCTGCTGGTGGAAGACATTCCCTCCTAAGTCTTAGTCCTGGTTCTAACTCTGGCCACTGGATAGATATCCTGATACTGCTAGTTTCTAAGTATAGTACAACTGAATTTATTGATAGCAACTGACTGTTACTATTGATAGTAACTGACTTGACCAGGAGAATTTGATGCACAACTGAGTGGAGAAATTCATGATACAGAGCTTATCTCTGAGCAGTGACCATTGTCTTAATCTTGTACTAAGAATCAATGGTTGCATGAAAATTAGGCTTTGACCCCTTTGATGGCTGATGCTAGAGGAGTTATTACCTGGTGTGAAAGGAACATTTAAACTCACAGAAGTCTTGTCTTTTGTTATTCCCTTCCTTTAAATTAAAGCAGATTGAATAATTTGCAGTTGTGTATGTGAGTGGGGCTTGCTGCTGTTCAGAGCACTGGGTTTAACTTTGAAGGGCTTCGCTGGCTGCATACTCAGACAGGAACTCAGCAGTGTCAGGGGAGATGCATCACGTCTCCAAACCACAAACTCTTATTTACTCTTAAGGCATAACAGTGCCTGAACATCCTAATCTGCTATGCCAAAGCGTCAGGGATACCATCAATTTGAAGGGTTGTGGGATTTGTTGTTTGGTGGATTGTTTGGGGGTTTTTTCCTATTTGCTTTTTCAGTAGCTGACTACAGCTAGTAAGTTTTGTGGTGAGGTCTTTCTGCTTGGAGCGTGAAATCAGGAGAGCATGCTGATTCCTGCCAGAGCGTGTGGCAAATGTTGGCCAAGTTGCTCTGGGGCTGTGTCTTTGCAGCATCATCAGGGGTTTTGGCCAGGCCTGCTGCAAATCAGTGGAAGCAGAGTGCAGAAAATGCTATGTGTATGTATACCAACATGGCAAACTGCTATGAATTTTACCACAAAGATGCTGATATCATTTTTCCAGCACGACTGGTTGAAGCTGTGAGTAGAGCTGAATCTTCGAAGGCAAAACTGAGCTGTTCAGGTTTTTTTGACTCGCTGGCCAGTGAAAACAGTATCTTTGCTTTTCTTGGCAACAGTCTAGTGCAGAACACTTATTAATTCACTTACCAAAGAAAATAGGATGTGCGGAGTCCAAGTGGTTTGTTTAAATCCTGATCCAGGGTCGTCTGACAATGGTTCTCATTGGCTTTGCACATAGCCCTTTGAACGCAGACATAGAATCATACATGTGAATAACCTTACTTCAGGCTCAAAAAAAAAAAGTCTTTAAAACCCTTGCTGTAGAAATTGACTTATTCAGATATATTACCATCTTTCTTAGAATTAGTTTGTTAGGTGTTGCCTCTCCTACCTTTGGTATCTTAGAAGTTTTTCATGCTTGTCCACCTTCTTTTTGTCTTCCTATTTTACTGATGTAGCTGCTAGATCTTTGCAAAAAATCTTGCAAAATAACTTAATTTTCAGTTTGTCTCAGGAACCAGTGCTTAAGAGCTTGTCTATGACTAGCTACATATTTTAAGATCCCTGCTTACACATTTTTGACCCCATTTGAAATGGACTGTTTGTTTAGTGCTGTAATCCTTTTGGAGGCTGATATTTGGTGACATGCTGCATCATGCTGGTGGAAGTGTTTTCCCTTACTTGGAATGTACGTTCAAGATACTTTTATTTGCCTTTGGAAAATAAAAAGCCATTCTGCAACCTCCCATGCATTCCCTGAAGTCCTGAGTCCGAAGACTGATTTCATTGTCTAAGCTGATCTTTGCCCGTGAAAGAGCTACAGTCTTATTATTATTTCATTGCCATTATCCTTTTCCTTCTAAATTAATTTAAACTGAGGCAAGAGTGATGACAAAATTGCATTTCATCAAAAGGGGCAGCAACTTGTCGGTGTTGATGGCTCAGCAGCTGACCTAGCTTTGTTTTGGTGCCCATGGCAACACTAGAGGAAGGAAATTACAGTCTTCTTAGCATATTTACTCAGTTAGTTCACTTGCACTTCTAACCCAGATCCTAAGGCTGATAGCTCGGTGGCATTTTCCCATCAAGATCTTTTCCTCACAACAGTGGGAAAGACTAAAATAACATGTCTGTCTCTCCCTTCTGCCTAATGTCTCTTGAGAAAAGTGGTCACAGCAAGAGAGAAGTTATGTGATGGCTAAGGTAATTTTAATGCTTATGATACTGACCAGAGACCAGCAAAACTTCAAGTCAGCTGTGCCCTCTGGTGATCTTGGGCCACACAGGGCCCATGGGCCCCAATTGTACCCAAGGGGCTGAACTGCCTCTATATCCTCGAACTGTGCCAAGTCCTGTCAGACCTGGGGTCTGGTTTGGTTTTTTGTTTGTTTGGGTATTTTTGTTTTGTTTTGGGTTTTTTTTTGTAAGACACAGATGCCAGTGGGGTCCAGGTCTCTGTTTTTGCTGAGTGAGCTAATGTAGAGAAAGACCTGAGAGAGTACAGCTTCAAGGACATTCAATACCCAGACTGTCTTCAAATACTTGTCCAGCTCCCTGGAGGCTGTATGTCCCCTTTGCAACAAGGCACACGTATTAACATCAGACCTTGAGAATGCCAGTGAAAACTCTTGGTTTAAGATGGTTAGTTCAGCTCTTCTTAATCGCGAAAAGTAAGGGTTTTCAAACATAAGGATTTTTTTTTAATAGATATAACCTTCAGACAGAGGTTAGCAGCTGGAGGAGCTCTGAGGGTGAATCAGGGTATTTTTAGGATGATAGAAATAGACAGCCACTTCTGTCTTCCCAAAGTTTCTTTTAAGTGTCTGTCCTGCGTTCATCCTTATTCTTACAGAGTGATGTCATTGTTTCCATCTTGTGTATTTTATTTCCTTGGATACGAAGCAGGCGGGGGTATAGAAACTGGGTGTGTGGCTGGCTTGGCCTTTGATAAGGCTGTGCATGTGTGGGCAATGCATGAAGCAATAGGTATATAAAGTAACAATACTGAGACTGGGAACTGTGCTGGCATATTGCGACCTGCTGGTTTTGGTTAAAAGGCATTACTGCATGGGTGTGGAATGTGTCAGGGTCGCGGAGGGAGAGGATGTGGGAAGCTAGTCTTATTGTTTTACCCCCCTACAATAACAAAACCCCAAACCCTTCGTAATTTTTAATCAGATTTCAAAGCATTGCAAAAGATCCTTCCATAGCTGAAAAACCCCAAACAATAATAGAGGGAGAGGTGAAAGTAAAGGCACTTCTTAATACTTGTGATCACAGCTGATGAAACATAGCATGTGGTGGAGTTTGCCATGAAGATGTCCTCTCCTTAGCTATTGCTGTGTGTTTGGCAAGCACAAGCAGCCTCCCCCCAGACACGCCAGCTGGTCACGAGTGTGGCCTTTGCTCCCTGGGTGGCTTTGCAAGGGCAAGGATGAAGCTGGGGGTTTGCCTGCTGGTCTCTGCTCTCCTTCACTGCTCCCAGGACCAGAGTGCTCTCACTCTCTGAGGTTTGGTCAGGGGCCCGTTTTCTTAGAGCTGAGTAAACATTTGTACTGAGAAATGTTTCATCTTGTTTCCTCTTGGCGTGCCTCTGGAGGTGTGCAATCCAGCATTGCCTGCCCTGAGCTGCTGGGCTGACTTGGGATGCAAAACCATCCCACATTTCTGAGGCCCTGTGAGGCAGCAAGTTTTGCTGGTCCACTTGGCTGCTCCAGGCACCTGTGGGGGCTTTTGCTTTCCCTGCAACTGCAGTGTCTGGGTGATGATTTTTTTTTGTTTGTTTGTTTAGTTTGTGACGTGAGGTGAGAGTGAATCCCCAGACTCCAAGAGCTGGCCAGTCTGTAAAGCACTACTGCACACCTGAAAGTAGTTTTTGGCTTCGAGCAGCCCCTTGCTCCATGTTTGACCTCTTTCCTCCAGAGTCTGCAGAGAGGCAGCCTGGGAAGGGCCGGGGCAGGCAGGGCAGTGAGGGTGCTGCGGGTGCGGGTGCGTGGCAGCGGCCATTAGCCAGCACCTATGAGGGCCTAGCCGGGCTGAATGCCTTCAGGCCATGTGGCTGAATGCCTTCAGGCCATGCTGTGGGGAGAGGAAAACCCCACTTAACAGGAGAGGCTGCTTGACCCGGCACATCTTGGTTTAGTTTATTCAGTGAGTACAAAAAGCCTCCAGATTTTTCCTGTTTCTGGTGGTGGTGACGTCCATACAGGCCTTGCACAGGATGGCCTTGGCCACGTCACTGCAGGGTGGAAGGGACCCAAGAGCCCACCCTCACCCCAGTCTGCTCCCAACCTGCTCGAGGGCACGAGGTGAAGGTGTCCAGATGGCTTTATGCACTGGTGTGTAGGACGAGTCCCAGCTCAGCTGATACAGGTGGCTTATCTGGGGCTGTCTGTCTGTCTGCCTGCTTCACTGACAGCTGGGAATTTCCCTGAAGCTGCATGCCCCCATTCCCAATGGTGGAAATGGGTCCAGTGGTGGAAGTGTTGGTGAGGAGGAAGCAGACTCCCATGCCACAAGCCGCCAGCTGGCCACAGGCACAGCAGTGACAGCTGATGTAGCTGTGGGGATTTCACAGCCTGGACGTCAGCGTCACTGAGGATGGCCTCATATGAGAGAGAGGAAGGGGCCATTGTTTTCCCTGATAATTCCCCGTGACGCAGCCTGCAGCTGGTGCAGTAGGAAATGCTGATCTGCTTCCTGCCCTGGCACAGGGATGTTTTCCCCATCCTCACAGCCTGGCACCTTTGTTGGCAGCTCCCTGCTGTTTGGCTGTGGTGATGGCAGTGGGACCCCCTTAGCACCCAGCTGGAATGGCTGTGTTGCAGTGCCTGCAGCGCACGGCTGTGTCCCATCTGCCTCAGAGAGGGCTGCTGCCACTAGCAGCCAGCACCCAGAAAACTCTTCTGGCAGAAGATGTGCATGTCTGACCTGAAGCTACAATTGTTGTTTGTCCTCAGGATTGAAAAATAGCTTTTTTCTGTGAGATGGGGACATTTGCAGTGGGAGCACTTGGGGCTGTGCTCCAAAGCCATTTTGAGCTTGTTCTTATAGGCAGGGTAGCTTTAGATAGGAAGGGGGCTGTTGAAGGAATTGCTTCGATTTCAAAGTGAAGTGAGAGTTCAGAAGCAGCTGGTAGAGAAGTCTATGCAGTTGCTAATCTAGTTTAGCTTGGTCTAACTCTGCTGAGCCCTCTCAAACATAACCCCTGCAAAAGAAGGAGGGGAGCAAGGCTGATGTCTGTGCAGACAAAGCAATTTAACTATCATGGTATCAGTTTATAGTGGTAAAATAATGCCCTTGAATATCCTACCTGGTAGCTTGGGAGCTTCCATACCCCAGCTTCAGACCAAAATAACTACTGCTGGTATCCCTGCCCGCTGCTGAAAGGGCTGGTGTAAGGGGACTGAGGTCGTGCCACAGCTTGCAGGGAGAGTGAGGCAAGTGCTTCCAGTTCTGCAGGTGCCAACAGAAGGTGTCTCTGAAGGGATCTAACATTATCACACTCCTCTGTACTACTCTCAAAGAAAGAGTAGGTCATGTCCTGATTGGGTAAGATCATGTCCTTTTAGGTGACTGCCATTCTTCCTCTGCAAACAGACCATTGCTTATTGCCCTTGCAGTCTGTGCTCCAGCCAGGGATGTTGGTTTATGTTGGTCCTGGGATTGCCACAGCCTTAGAGATGCTGTAAACCCTATACATCTCAAATGCACAAACTAGGTGCTGTCCCCACACATCTGCACAGTGTAGCTGGGTTTTTGCACTAACGTTTTCCACTTGCCTGCTGGTGGACAGGTTTTTGGGAGTGTCACTTATCTGATTTTTTTTTCCGGTAGTAAGTGAGAGACTGTCACATAAACATGATTCCAGGAGCTGGGGCTTTAACAAAACTGCTGCACAGCACAGGCCCTAGGTTAGCAGTTTTGGAAAATCCCTAGATAAATATATTTAACAGTGAGAACACATTACCTTTTGATCTTGGGATCATGAAGGCACTTGTTCTCTGCAAATTCCTTCCACAGTCTGAGCAGAAAGAACAGCATGGTCTAACAGGAAGTGCTGGAGAATTTGGATTATCCTAGTTCCCTTTATAATGCTACTGCTCTTGTAATACTTGTCTGTGTACTCTTTGAGTTATTCACCTTCTGTGCTGTTCTCTACATGGGATTTTTCCAATCTTCAGACACCAGGTTCTGCACCACTTTCTCTGTTTAACTGTTAAACTCTCTTATGGTCAGTGACCTCTATACACCTGAGAGCTCCTGGAGATGTCCCAACACTTTTGAAAGCTTGACTTATAGTCTTGGTGTTACTACACAGCAGAAAACCTACCTGGTGTCCAAAAGTAGGACAAAAGCTCCTACATGGATTCTGTGCCGGAGTGTGTGTTGCAGTTCTTGGAGTCAAGGCACTAATGTGATGTCAGTCTCTCTTCTCCATGTAGCTGCCCTGTTCTTCCTGCCTCAATACTTGCAGGAAGGTGAGGATCCTTGAGGCCTCCATCACTGTCGTACTTAATTTGGCTTGGCTGACACATTCAAAGATTCAACATGCCCATGTGCATGTTGGGTATGTAATTGAGACACCTTACTTTCTTAGGAAACCAGAGTTAAAAGAAAAACCCAACTAAACTGTAAATTACTTCCCTTTCCTTAATTCATGATTAATGCTTAAATGTTTCCTCAACACATCTTGTGACATGATTTCAATGTGGAGTCTATTTGACCTAAGAATATAACCCCCTTAGCCTAAACCTTCTGCCTCAGTCTTTCATGAGACTGACTATTTATGTGCACATCTGTAACCCTCTCCCACTCATGGCCTCTGAATGGCGGGCTACCATGTGTATTTAGTGCTGATATAACTGTTCCCCATGGTTTGATATACGGGCTAAAGTAATTTTTTTTTCCTAAAAATCCACATTTTTGCCATGGGAAGGACTATTTTCACAAGTCCTGTTATGTGATTTGAATGAGATTACAACAAAGGGAGATTAGCTAATTACTCCAGGGTCATTTTCCCTTTGGTGTGTGGGAAAGTTTAATAGCTGACATCCATACATATTGGCCAGAAAGCTGTGGGAGAGCAGCCTCGTCACTCCACACCTGAACATCTTGAGCTACCCCGCTGATTTCAAATGACTTGTAACTCATGAGGGCGTTTGGATCCAAGCTGCTCTTCTCTGAGGGATTCTATGCTCTGCTCGATGCCATAAATAGCATTTGGATGCCATGAAGTGAGATGACTCCCATCTGTCAGTCTGGGGAGGCTAGCCAGCTGCCTAAGGAAGTCTGGAGACAAAAATGTGATTTAAAGAAAAAATCTGTAGGGAGATTTAAGTCATACTTTTTGTGTAATGAGTGTTTATCTTGTAACTATATCTCTAGCAAAAAAGCACTGTGAGATGTTCATAGAGCAGTCAAAGCTCACATCATTGATGTGGAAGTCAGTGGCTGTTTAGAGTGGGAGTGGGAACTAGTTGGTTTAGAGCTGGGACCCATGGGCCCAGCAGGCTGAGAAGTGCCCCCTTTCATCCTGTGCCATTGGCTGTTAGCCCTGTATTGAAGCCATGCCCAATCTCATCTCTTAGCCCTCAATATCTCAGCCACCTCTGTGGCTGTTAGTCCTTTCTTATGCCCACTTTAGTGAGGCCAAATTATACTTTCTTCTTGCTTTGGTCAAGCGTTGTCTCTGGAGAGAAATAAGCCCTGGGTGTTGTTATCTCTGCCTGAAGGCTGCTAATTCCCAGCCTGCTGAACTGGTGATAGGGCTTAGAAATGTCCTCATCTTTGTTAGAACTGCCTGTGATTAAGAAGAGTCCTAGCTCCAGTCTTACTTAACTTGGATTTGCCCTTTTTCTTGTTAGACTGTAGCCTGGGTTTCTAAGTATACACTACTACTGCTGGAAGCCTCCAGTTTGCAGCAAACCCAGAACATCTGGGTGACATTTTGTACTTCTGACACTGAAGTTGCTGAAAGTTAGCTGTCACTGCCTGTGGACAACCTTTTGTATTGACAATGGCACTTCACACTTTTGTTGTAGATTTTCTTGTCCAGAAATGCCAAAGTTGTTCATCAAAGACAGCTGTGTACCCTGGTCTTAGCTGAAGGAGCAGAGATGCTCCAGAGCATTTGTAGTAATGACAAATCCCTTCTTTTTGGGGTGTCTTATCTAAAGGAGGCCAAACTTTCAGATGTCATTGAGAAGTGCTCTTTCTTCTGCCCCTCATCTTCGCTTTTCCATTGAAATCAATCGTGCTGTCAGGAATTGCAAGGAATGCTTAAAATCTGTAGTCTCGCATGAGGAAGTTGGTCCTGTAGCTAACTGTAGGCATGCAGGAACTCCCAGGTGTGTGTCACCTTGAGCTAATAGCTCTGGCAGTGTTTCTGGGCTCTTATATTGCCAGTATGTCAACACTGAAATGTCCTGAAGGTCATCCTGAAGCCATCCAGGATGGGCCCTCATGCCGTCTGGAAGATGCTCACTTGCTTTGGTGGTTGTGGTCACCTGTTCCTCAGCTGAGACCACACATGAAGGCCACCACTGCAGTGGCTGTGGGGCTGCCCTGTCACATCCACCTGCATGCCTGAGCACCTCTGATTGTTGCCTCTGCTCCTTTGCATGCAGGAAATAAGGCACATAGGAAGTGCACACAATCGGAGTGCAGTGCCCTTCACTGCTGCCACAGCTTCTGCCCCCAGGGTGATCACTGCTCAGTACAACAGCCCAGCAGGCCTCTACTCCTCAGAGAACATCCAGACCTTCAACAGCGCAGTGGAGACAAAGACATCGCCTGGGGCCCTGGAGCCTACCAAGCCGTAAGTACCTCCCTCACCCCCTCCCTCCCTGGGCCTCCAGGGAAAGGCTTCAGGAGACACGAGTTCACTGCAAAGGTGCCAGTCTAGTCTGTTAAACCAAGAAAAGCTCTCTTTCAGGACGACGGAAGTAGAAGAGGCACAAGTGTGGGTGTTGTTCCCAGGGACAGGGCTCGGAGGAGTGGGGAACGTTTCATGAGGTGCAGACATGACATTAATGCTGTTGTGTTTCTTTGTTTAGCAGAGACCGACGCAGTTTCCGCGTGCGTTCAGCATGACGTACCAGCCCGCTGGTCTGAACAGGTGCCTGATAGCTTGTTACAAGCACTTCCTAAAGTTAGTGTTTTGTGCCAACTTCGCTGCCATGCTGGGCAGGAAAGGCACCAGCTAGCGCAGGAAGCACACCTGTCCCTGGGATTGATAGCCAGGCTCAGCCTCAGTGTGGATATTTCTGTGGTTTATTATCAAACTTTGCTTTTCACTGGAGTTTTAAAAAGTAGCTGAAGCATTCATTCCATGTGAGGGATTTTATGTATGACATTGGAAAGAGTCCCAACCTTAAAAGGGCCTGTTCATTTTTGTGTTTGCAGATAAGCCTCACCAAAGACATTATTTTATCCTAGATTTTCAAAGTTCCCCTTTTTTTCATTGGAGGTAATAAACCAGAAGCTACCTGAAAGTTTTCTGGCTGTGATGGTCAGGTTGCTTAACTGCCCTAAGCCTCTGCATAGCAATATCAAACTGCCTAGAAGGCTTTGGCTATTTTAATAATAAAAGCTGGAAGAACAGTGCTTTTGGTAATACTTGATTAAATTTCTGACTTGAGAGTGGGGAGGCAAAAGTAACTTCAGCCTCTGCTGTTGCAGGGTACAAAGACCTGATTGTGGTTTAACACAAGCCTGACAGCTTTCCTGTGAGTGAAACCAGCTCCTGCATTGGCAGCCCAGTCTGCAGCGTGGTCCCTTCTAGGCAGTTACAGTGCTGCTGCTGGCAGACAAGGTGGCAGATTGTTCTTCATTTGCTTCTGGTAGACTCAGCAGCCTCATTCAGGGGCTGGGCAAAAGCAGAGAAAGGACAAGGAAAATCTGACATTGCATTAACCTGATGGGACCATCTGGCAGTGAGATACCATCCCTAGTCTATTCTGGTGTCCCCTCCATGTGAGAGCACTCCCTGGAAGCCAGGGAAAAATTGTAGCTGAACCCCTTTTCTTGGCAGGGATCCACAAAGTTTCCTTCTAGGGCTGTGGCTCACTCTGCTCCTCCTAACAGGAGAATCCATTGCTAGCCCTGCTCCATCTTGGATACATGGCATCTCTTTCATCCTTTCCTTGCTGAAACACAGCAAGTTGCAAAGGAATGCTGGGAAAACTGTGGATGAGGCTTTGATGCTAATATGCTTTTGTTTACAGAGTCATCAAAAGCAAATTAATTACTGCTGGTTTTCAGTGAGAGCCAGGGACCCCAGCCTGATGTTAAAAACCCCCTGTAGTCTCCCCAGTGCACAAGCACAGAGTGTCTAGGCTCTCCCTTCACACAATCTTCCAGCCGCCTTTAAATTCCTGCCCATCTGTTTCACTGAGTTATTTGGTATATACCTGACCTTGCTCTGGGTCTAGCTGACATTTATCTGCATCCTCATCCTGCATCCTGCAGATACACAGCCTATCTGAACCCAGCACTTGATCCTGCCACTGCACATGGTGACGTGACTGGACACCTAGTCCGTGCTTCATCCTTAGAGAATATGTGGTATAAATGCAGGGCTGTTGTACATATAGAAGTAAAAGCAAATATCTCCACTGGATTTGATATTGCAAAGCAGGTGGGGACAGAGAAGCCCCACTGCTAAGCACATCTGGTTTGGGATGGGAAGTGAGATTACTCCTCAGTAGGATGCCATGGCTAGCTTTGAGGAGAGCAGCAGTGAAGGTGGCATTCCTTGTCTGAACAGTGGGACCACAAGTGTGTGCGAAGGGATTTACTGTAAAATGAAACTCCTGCTGCCACTTCTTCATTGCTTTTACAACCCATGCATTTGCATATCAGTGGAGGGCTCGCTTTTTAGTTTTTGTGTGGACACACCTGGAGTGTGAGACCAGAGGCACAGCATTAGCCAGTACAATTTGTGTATTCAGTGGTGTGTCCTTAAGACAGTATTCTGCAGCTGCTTGATGGCTTGAAGTATTTGGCTTTGCCCTTCATTAATTTCTTTCTCCTTTCCTTTCTTCCTCCTCTGCATTTTCCCCTCAATTTGGCAATGTAAACCCCAAACAAACCTTGAACATCCCACCTCCCACTGCCCATGTGGACGTGTGGGCTGGCAGCCGCCCATCGCCGGTGGGTGCGATGCAGGCTCCCATCGCCTCCGTGTACGACCCTCTGCAGAGCTCCGAGCTGCGGCGCAGGCACAGCACCTCCTCCAGCCCCAGCCAGGTCCGAGTGGGGCCTGAGCAGCTGAAGCACGCGGCCCAGGTCTGCCCCAACAGCCCTGTGGAAGTGGAGGTGCCGGGACTCAAAGTGCTGCACGTGCAGTTCAATTCTCCCCTGCAGCTCTATTCGCAGAGCAACATCATGGACACCCTGCAGGGGCAGATCTCTTCTGTTAGCCCTGATTTCCCCAGGTAACCTGCCCATGGCCTCTGCAGGCAGCTCAGCACATCTGCTCATCTGCATTTCGGTGTCCACAAGTCCCTCGTCCCCGTCTGTGGCTCGTGGCATTTGTCTGGTCACAAGAAAACAGCATTTGCATTTCACCCTTCCAACATCAGTGCATGACTCTTCACAGGAGCTTTCTCTGCCTTGTGTCTGTGCCCGACACCATGGGAAACACCAAAACATGTTTTTAGTGTGTCAGTGTGCCATCACCCCCGGCACACCCACACAGTGGGACTTGACAGCACCTGGTGGCTTTTCTGGAGGAGCCACCTGCAGCAGATGGGTTTGCTGAGGGTAGGAGAGTGCTTTATCCTGAAAGCTGGTATTTTTCCTGCACTTGAAATAACTTTTGTTGTTTGTGACTGAGAGGTGCTGCCAGTCTTTGTTCTTTTGTTTCATTGACCAAGGATGTGTGCTGAGCATGTTTCATTTCAGGCTGAAGCAGGTACCCATGCTCTCCATCTTTGGCTGACAACAGTCAAGAGTTTGGAGCAGCCTGGCAGGCAGCAGGCACATGGAGGGACAGTCTGTGTTCCCACCCCTGCCCGCTTGTCTGCAGAGGTTGCTGCAGCACAGGCTACCTCTGCCCAAAGGAGTGGAGGATGCTCAGCATGCTCTGAGGTCTGCAGGACCTGGATGTCGTCTTTGTGGTACTTGGGAGCCCCCTGGACTGTACCTCTACGTGACAGCCTCTGGGTTTTACAGCAAGGACTTTAGTGTCAGGACAGGTGAAACAGAAAGCACGTTTATCTGTCTCACAGGAGGAGTCCATTCAAGGAGGAATTGTGAACCTTCTGCTATGTGACCAAGCAGCTTGCAGCTGTGTGAAGTGTGGCCCAGGACAGTGGTCAATCCCAGGGCTTCCATGGGGCAGAAAAGGACACAGCCAGATCTCACGGCTCCTGCACTGCTCACAGTTCCCTTCTGGGAACCATGTATTCAGAGCAGAAAAGCTGGTGTCCTCACCCCTGGACACACACAGCCAAGCTTTACCATGTGCCAGGAGCCAAGAGATAGTGAGAGGCTGAGGATTTACTCCTGCCTCGTTACTCAGTGCAGTTACTCGCTTGAAGTCAGTGCTCTGGCTTGTAGTCAGTACCATGCACACCAGAAGTGGTCACACTGCCTGCTCTCTGTGCTGGCCTGGAGAGCTGCTGGCGCTCACAAAGGAGCCCCAGACATCAGCAGTTGTTTAATGGCAAAAGGGAGTGCTCCAAGCACTGAGCCTTCCTGTAGCCTTGAGACTCTTTAAGCGTTGCAAAATAGGCTGGCATAAAATACTAAAATATCCTTAGTAAAAAACAAATTGTGCTTTTTGAAGATTCTGTGCAAGGCTGTGTCTCTATGGTTTTTATTATTATCTTCTTGCCAGTATTTAAGGCTCAGTGATCAAATATTAGTCAGTGTTGCAAGTTTCCCATGGTAGCAGCAATGAGATCCAGTAATGGTTGTGTAAGTCTAAAACCCAATAAATGTGGTTGGGGTTGTTCCCTACAAAGTTTCTGCGTGAGGGAACTCGTGTACACAGAAAAGGACACCAGTTGCTTGTGATTGCTGCAGATAAAGTACCTGTGTAACACAAGGTGCCAAAAATCAGCTGGCATACAGAGACCCAGTATCTTGCGGGTGCTATTTCTGTGCCTGTGGCCTTGCCCTTTTGAAAGATACACATGCTTTTTGGAGAATTAAATGATGTTTAATTTAAGCAGCATAGCCTTCTGCCCTAACAGTTTGAGGTATTTTACTCTGCTGGTACAAATCTGGATTTGATGGTTTTTATAGCCTTTTGGACATCTTGTATGTGCAAGTGGATGTATAGGGTGCATACCTGGGAGAGCTGATCTGTATGTTATGCACTGCCACAATGCATGGTTGAAATGTGATGGCTTTGTTTGACTCTAATGCTTTTTAAGATTATTTAGCCTCTGCCTTTTGGATGCATGTTATTGAAACATTCTTAGGATGCAAACTGCAATGAAAGGCTTCTTGCATAATGCTTTTATGGGTGGATGGAGCAGTGGGAGTATATGACTTCACATGAGATGAATGTAATGTGGAGCATGGGACATCTTCTGTCTGATAGAAGGCACATAATTGTTTTATTTGGGTAAGAAGCTTCAGTAACTGAGATTCAGGTTTCAAAGGTTCAACTGTTTGCATGTCTAATGTGCTTCCTGCTCCGCTGAAAATTGCTAAAGATGGAAACATTTTATGAAATCCTTTTTATGGAAATAGCATTTTATAACTCATGTGATGATTTTACTTCTGATGCTTGAAGAGTTCATTATGTAGAGTAACTCCCAGATGACTCAATCGGTCATTGGCATTGAAAGTATGTGGTTGCCTCCTCGAGAAAAAGATTTCCCCCTGCAATTTAGTCTGAGCTTCAGGATGTTTATGTACTTTTCATGCAATCACAGAGTGCAAGAATGGTGAAACCGAGTAGACCATTTACATTTATAAGACTACATTATAGAATTGAGCTATCAGAGGAGATTTGTCAGCTATTTCATTTTATTGTATATATTTTACTGCAGCTACAGAACACAAGGCAGGCAGGAACTTCCTGTGTCCTTTAATCCATCCCTTAGTCCAGCATTTGGCAATTTAAACCACTGATTTAAATAATTCCCACTGTATATTTGTCCAGATTATTTTCAAATCCTTTAGTTTGGAGGTTCCTCACCTGTCCGCAACAATCTCCTCTGGTATTTCAGTGTCAACAGATGTATTGGAATGCTTTTCCCAGGGGATATTCTAAATATTCTCCTGCAGTTTAAGCCTATACTCTACCCAATGTATGTGGAGAATATCATAGGTACTGCCTCCAGACTCTTTTTTTATCCCCAAAGACCCTTCGAGTGGCACAATGACCACCTTTTCCATGACCCTGTGCTGTGCAAAGCTGCCCCTGAAGCACCTTGGGCTCTAAGTTGAGGATGCAAGTCCCTCATGGCATGAGGGGTGGCAGCAGCACCTCAGGGCAGCTGCCCTGAGGGCTTAGCCTTAGCCAGCAGAAATTTCTGCCCTCGACCTGCTCATTAACCTTCGTAAAATATTGTAAATGGGCTCCACCTAGAAAATAGAAATCTTGAAAACCAGACTAAATCACTTCCAATCAGAGAGTCTTCTAGTTAGACTCTACAGCTGCTACTCTGTGAAGGTGACATTTACAAGCAATTCATAGGGTACTTGCAAAGATTTCTTTTTAATGGAATAATCTTTACTTAGTTTGAGATTCACAGTGGTGTGAGGTAGTACTGTAAGGTAGTTTATGCATGCAAGGAACATGCATATGTGGATGGCACAGCTACTAGGTGGGATTCCCATCCCAGCACATGAATTCTTTCCTATTAACAGAGCTGTGGTTTCCTGGGCAGGTTTTAGCTGCTGGACTGCGTGGTAATTGTGAAGCAGGGAGAACCCTGGCCGGGGGCAGTCGGTGAGCAGCTGCTGGCAGCAGCATGGGCACACAGCCCAGCCCAGCGTGCCAGTCCCACCCGGAGCACATCCAGCACCTCCGTGTTCGTGGCCTCCCGCCGTGCGTGTGCTTTGCACGTTCATTCTTCAGTCATCGTGAAAATTTTGCTAGAGGCATTGGCTTTGTTTTCATCCATTTAACAAGAGTTCTCTGTTCCTTCCTCAGTTTAGATCAGCATAACCAGACCCCAGGCAACATTGCCATAGACAAACAATCTGAGGTTTACAAGATGCTGCAGGAGAATCAAGAGTCAAATGAGCCACCCAGACAGTCTGCTTCGTTTCTTGTGTTGCAAGAGATCTTGGAGTCAGAGGAGAAAGGTGAGTACCTGATCTGAGCGTGCTCTTCCCCTCTGCTGTTCTTTGGGTTGAGTAGCATTTAACACTTTATTTTCCATTTAGCTGTTGATTGTTCAAGGTAGCATAGATTGTTCAAGGTGAAAAACCTTCAGACCTGTGGAAACCTACAGACCCTGTCACTAATTTGATCCCTTCATATTCTCTCGTTTATTAGCTTCAGTGTCTATGGGCCCACATCATTGCTTAATCGTTGAGTGAGTGCCCCAGAAATAAACCCTTGCAATATTTAGTTATCAAGAAGGAATTTTTAAAGTTACAAAACCTCCTGTAGTTTCTAAAGTTTTGCTCCCTTTAAGATAGTATTCACTGGTTAAAGACCATCTTAGATTCAAGACTTTGGATGGTATCACAAGATAGTGCTCTTCAGTGAGTCCTATTGCTTCTGAACTCCCTCCCCGTACACAAGAAAAAGTATCCCCTTCTGCAGCTGAATATAAAAATACAGAAGCTGGGTTACAGTGAGCAGTTCATAGCTTTTAACCTCTGAAAATTCACTCTTCTTGGTATTCTTGATCTTAAGTTCGGACTTGTACAATTCATAGCTACAGAGTTTAAGATAAAAAAGCCAGTTAACTTATCTGGGGACTAAATCACGCTCTCTTCTCCCCTTAAATAAAATAAAATAAATGAATGGGAGAAGAATTCCAAGAATGACCTTTTTTTTTGTCCTTAGGCCAGTCTTTTGTGTTATTAGCTTGGCAGTGGTATGTTCAGTTTAATCCAAAAAAAGCCTGGTGCTGAGATATTCACCACAAAGAGAAACAGATCAGCCAAGTGCTGTAGGGAAACAGCAAAATGAAGGAAATAAGGAAACAATAGGAAGAAAGAAACCAGGATCAAGGAGTCTCTAATATGCTGTTAAAATACCTACCTGAAAGAATCTTTTAAATATTGAGTGTTTGCAGCTTACCCTCAGGGTTCAGCTCCTGCATGGAAGGAGTAGCCCGGACTTCTCATGAAGCCAAGGTCCTCCCCTGTGCTTAGTAGTGGTGAAGAAGATAAGAAGCAAAAGCCTCTGTTTTATCTTTCTTTGAAGATTTGCAGCATTGTTGGGATTCTCTGGCACAAGGTTTGCCTGCCTCAATCACAGGGCCGGGATAGGCTCTGGCATTATCCCACAGTGAGCTGATAAAACCCCATGGCCCAGCCTGCCGTGCTGCTCGGCCAGCAGCAAACAAACACACACTGCTGCGAGTAAGATAGTTTGTGTGATAAATGGCACATTGGATGGCATTCTGTGTGATAAATGGCACATTGGATGGCATTTTCTGTGATAAATGGCACATTGGATGGCGCCTTCTCCCAGCCCGGCTCCAGGCAGTGGCTTGTGAATGACAGCTGTGAGCCATGCCCAGCTGGGACAAGGCCCTTGGGGCATCGCTGACTGTGTGGGCATCGCTGACTTACACCAGCTGAGAGCCTGGGCCGGGCACAGCGGCCGAGAGTGGCTGTCAGGAAGCACCATGGCTGGTCTTTTAAGGCCTGACCCTGTACTCAAAAGTGGAGAGTGGAACATGCTGCGGTTCCTGTGGGTGTTTGATTAGGAGAGATTTAAAAACGTGTTGTCGGTGTTGCTGATAAGAGCGAAGTGCTGGTTGAGGCAAAGGGAGTGAACAGAAGTGATAGGGAAGAGTCTGAAAATGTGATTGCTGCTGCTTGCTTCCCAGTGAGGGTCACTTGCAGCAACTCTTGGAGGGCAGGTGGCTCTTGCTATGTTTGGAGGGTTAGGGAACTTGCACCTCTGGACCAGCATCTGCACAGAGCTGGGTGCAAACCTCTGAGCTGAAGGCTGCCCTAAAGGCAAACCAGCGCAGCATCACCTGCCCCACAGCTGAGGTAGGCAGTTCCCCCCCTTTTTCCTTCAGCTCTTCTATCAGTGATGCTGCCCTGGGCTGGGGTGAGTCCCTGAAATGGCTGGTCACCAGGGTCTGTCTTTGGAGGGTTTTTCCGCTCCTTGCGCTGGGAATGCCCATTGGAAGTGTGCTCTTGGTTTGACACTGGTCTGAAGGGTTTCAGTGTCGCTCACAGTCCAAGGTGTTTCTGGTGAAATATCATGGGAGTCTCAGCAGCCTCCTTCCCTTGTTAACTGGTGTCAAACCATACAGAAGAGATGAGTCCCATCACTGATGTCATTTCATAAAAGGCTCCTTTTTCCCTGCAGATATTTAAAGGCTTGCCTCATATCCCGCATCTAGGATCCACTGCTGAATTAGACATCCAGGTCAGCACAATGGCTCCTGCAAAGGCCCTGCAGGAGAGAAGGGCCTCCCTGCCCCAGAGAAGTTGCAATAGGGAGATACCTGGAGCATGCTATGCAACAGCAGGGGAGTGCAAGGTTACCCTCAGTGCCCCAGGGCTCTGCAAGAAGGAATTTGTTAACCAAATCTTCCAGGAGTCTTGGGGGAACCAACTCCACTGTAAAACAGACAGTAGACTGGAAAAGGGCTTTGACAGTCCTCCCAACAGAACGCCCACCTCTTTCTGAGCTCAAATCTGGGAATCAGCTTGACTCTGAGTGTGTGATCAGACAAGTCAGGCAGACTCCAGTGCTGCCAAGGCTCAGGCTTTGCTTTGCTTTGTGCATCTGTGCATGTGAGACACATCAGCTGAAGTTTGATGGGCTTTTAAGATGAGAAAATAATCTCTTCTGACTGCCCACCCTCTCAAGCCCTCACATTTCCAGGGCGAGGTTCAGCTGTGTCCCTTCTCTCCTTCCTCCCCACACATCCCTAAATCCCTGCCCATTTTCCATGCATGAATCCTTGCCTCAGAGCTGGGGTTAAAGAATATCATGCCCCCAGCAGAGCACCTGCTTGGGAGGAACAGCCTCAAGCCACGCATCTCACATGCTCTGAAGCACTCTCCTTCCACCTCCAGGAGACCCTACCAAACCATCTGGATTTAGGAGCGTCAAAGCCCCTACCACAAAGGTGGCCTCATCGATTGGGAATGCCCAGAAGCTGCCCATGTGCGACAAGTGTGGATCTGGCATCGTGTAAGTAAGCCTGTCCCTGGGGTTGCAGGTGAGCAGCCCGTGCCTGTGCCAGGGGCTGAGGTAGTGCACCCAAGCAGCTTCACTTACCCACATCCAGTGCATCCAGGAGACTCAAGGCACGTTTATTCTCACCAGCTTGAATGACACTAACTTTGCAGGTCCCTGCAGTGAGGTAGGAGTTGGGTTTCTATTTCTTTAGATCCGTATCAGTGGAAGCCAGAGCAAGTCCCTGTGACTCAAGCCTTGAGGAAGTTGTTGCTGCAGTGTTTGGCTGACCTAAAATCTGTTTACAGCATTTGGAAACAAAATGACCTTTCCATTCAGGGTCTGTGTATTTAATGCGTTTCCGGTCTCAGTGCTCCCAGGCGGGGCATGGAGACTTGCCTTGGTGGCCAGAGGCAGTGGGGACTGCGGAGCTGCATTCTGCTTCCTGCTCTCCTGTAGGACCTCACACCTCCACTGTGTCTATGCAGACATATTGTTTTTTGTCTTTATGTGGGTAAAATCCAACTCCAGCAGACCTGGGGTTTGGGTTTGATACAGAGCTGCTGTATCGTAAGTGTGACCACATGGGGGACCCAGCATTGAAAAACTGTCTTTGAGTTGCTCTGTTTTTCAACCTCAGATTCTTCAAATTCTTCCTCTGCAACCCCCTTAATTTAAGTACACAGCGGCCAAGTACTGGTAGCCAAACCTGCACTGTCATGGAAGAATTCTGATTTTTCAGATGCTGCCTGCCACAGGCTATCAGATTGTTGCTGAGACCTGCTACACTGTGTTTGCATGGTCCTGGCATGCCTGGAGCATCTGGACCAACAGATTCATTAGAGAAGCAATCCATACCCTGTAAAATATGACTCAGAGACAAACCCTGTAATTATTCAACCAGCTGGGTAGGTCTGGAGAGAAAGCACAAGGCCTTGAATAGCACTCAAAACTAATGAATTACAGAAAATCGAGATGGCTGCTGGAACAAAATAATACTTGAAAATTGTTGTGTTGGGGCTGATGGTAGTTAACAAACTGCTGTGTAGTTTTTGTAGTTTTCCTAGTCATCTGTTGGACTGAGCTGTGAAGTCTTCCAGTAAGAGCTGGCTCACATTTGGCTGGATCTGTTCACTGCATTTCCCAAGCAGCCACGTCTGAGATGAAAACCAGGATCTAGTCTCTGTGCTTCTCCCACACGTCAGTCACTAGCAAAAGGGCAGTGCTGGCTGTGCAGTGTTCATCCCTGCATTTCTGCATTTGTTTTGCCATTCAGTTGGCTTGTACCTGGATTTTGCTTCCCCAGATGGTCAAGCTACTGCCTGCCATTTGATCCTGGGCATTTGAATGCTGTTGTGCTGTCTGCAGCCACCAGCTAAAGATGCCATCACAGTAATTCTTGCCACCACAGGTGATAGGACTGTCCCTATGTAACTTACTCAGGTGAATGCTGGGAAACACTTTCTAGAGGAGAGTTTCCATGCCAGCACATGTTGGGCTTCTAAAAGTGCTGTTAACATTTGCCTGACCAGAGGTAGGGGCTATACTTTGACTTGTCAGGACCAGAAGAAAATGGTTCACCTTTGGGACCGGCTTGGGTCTGAGCTGGGTGGCAGGTGGCTGGGGAGGAGGGAGACAGCGGGCACTGAGCGGTGCTGGTTCCTCCCCAGAGGGATGTTTGTGAAGATCCGGGACAAGCAGCGTCACCCCGAGTGCTACGTGTGCAGTGACTGTGGCACCAATCTCAAGCAGAAAGGACACTTCTTTGTGGAAGACCAAATCTACTGCGAGAAGCACGCGCGGGAACGGGTGGTTCCCCCGGAGGGCTACGAGGTGGTCACTGTCTTCCCAAAGTAAACCGTGCTGCTCACAAAGCCAGTGTGGATGATTTATCCTCTGCTGATTTTCCTTGGAGAGCATTATCCCTACCCCCTGCAGAATCTTGTTTGCAATAAGGAATGTTAGGCATGGCTTTCAATTTCCTTGTCATTATTAATCCTCCATCTGTTCACATGAGATGTCACTAATTGTTCAACATTCTTTTCATCCTCTCTTGCACTTTTTTTTAGTAAACAATTTTTTTTTCCTTCATTGTGCTGCCAATCACACAGGAAAATCAAGAGGCCAAAGTCAGATTACAACTTTTCTGTTTTCTAGTTATTTGCCATCTGTTTGCCTGCAATAAATGGGGTGAATCCACAAGGTAGAAGTGTCTGCTTTCTGCTGTTTTCCTTGTGCACTGGATTGTGGCTCCCAGAATGCCGTGCAGCAGAAGAGGTGCCCAGTGCATGGCTGTGTTTATCCTGGAGAATAGTGGGAGAGGTTTACAAAGTTGAGTCAGGCTGGTCTTGCTGCCAGCTGAGCTGTGAGCAGCTGCCTGCTGGCACCCAGCAAGGGGCAGGTGGGCACAGCCAAGCCGCAGAGCAGCCTGGTGGCCTGTGCCCAGTGCAAGGCAGCCGAGAGCTGCCTCTGTGTCCAGCACTGCTTTATGATGATGGGACTGGGCATGGCAGTGTTTCCTGCTACTGCATCACCACAGGTGCCCCTTTGTTCCCCACAGTCACAAATTGAGCTCTAGGAGAAAAATGATCACACGATGCTTGCTGGAAACCAGGGAATGTGTGAGTGAAGAGGGGAAGGTTTGAGTGGTCACAGTCCCTGTTCTGGATCCTCCTCGGGGGAACCACATGTGGCTGCCCAAGGCATCACCCGGCTCCTAGTGCTGCTGCTGTGCACAGCTGCTGGAGGGTGCCTTTGGGGGTGGTGTGGGGAGGGGGGCACGTGCCCCTTGTGCCCTGGACAAAGGGCTGACGGTGCCTGAGGAGCAGAACCTCCACCCGTGTAGAGCACAGAGGAGGCCTGCAGTGGTTATTTCTCTCACACCACTAAGTGAGATGATGGCTGTTCTTAATCATGTAAAACTAAACGGTTTCTAAGATGTGTCATGTTTCCTTTAAAACAAATTGCCAGTGGTTGTAATCAGCAGGGTGGGTTTGTGGCTGCACACAGGCCCTCTGTGGCCAGCACAGGGCCCCTGGAGTTAGTGGGTGCATCTGCAACAGCTACAGACAGGGTCGTGTCCTTGCCCTGGAAAGTCCTGTCTGTGTTCAGCAATGCTGTACTGCTGCACCCTGTTTCCTCTCCTTCACAGTGAATCACACCACAGCACAGCTGCGTTGTGAAAAAAAAAACCAAAAAAACCCAAACAAAAAGCTAATAAACCAAAACAGCCAAGCTCAAACCACAACCCCAAACCCAATCCTCATCTGAGGTAAAGTTGACCTGACACCAAGCCTATAAGCCTCCAGCTGTTCAGACAAAGTGCAGGTTTTGGGCAGGTTGGGCAGGGGACTAATTCACTAACCCAGCTAAATTTAGTTCACCCTCTCAGGCTCCTTCTATGGGCAGAGGCAAGCAAGCGAGGCTGCCATAGCTCAACCAGCAAACTTTGTTTGGATCACCTTTGGGAAAAGCCTGGCTTCTCTGGGCCACTGGCACACAGCAGCACACCCCTGCACGAACTCCAGACAGTAACACAAGCAGCTCTTTTTCAAGGTGAGAGCAGAGGGATTTTTTTTTTTTCCCTGCTGGGATGATGTCTCCCCTCACTACTGCTTAGGAGAGTTAATTCTCACCTCTCCACCGGGCACTTCCACAGGGAAAGGCTCTCTGTGCTGCAGTGTTGGCAGGAGGGACTGCTGTAAGCTGGTGCAGTGGTGGGAAGCACAGACCCGCAGGGCTGAAGGAGTGACCCAGTAGGCACAAAATGCTCTGGCTGTATTCTGGACCAAGTCTCCTGCCCGGCAGTGGGACTGCTACTGGTGGTGTGGCTGCTCCGCACCACCTGCTTTCTCAGCAGGCTGGAGGCTCAGGGCTCCCCCAGGAAAATGTTGGCTGCTGAGGCCATCTGGAGCTGTGTCCTGGCCCCAGAGCCTGGGTTGAGCCCTCCTGTGCCTATAAAGTCACTACATTATTTTGTACACAAATGTCTGTCAGCAAAACAGCGCTCATTCCAGAAAACCTCATGATTTTGGGGGCAAGGGCGTCAGAGCCTGGCCCTGCCTGACATTTCCCTGCCCTCCCACCCAGCGCCACGCTGCAAACAGGTGACAAGCCCTGCTTTGTGTGGGGCCATGGGCTCTGTCACCGGCCCGAGCCCCTGCAGCCAGGCTGGCAGCACAGCTGGCAACACTGACTGCCAGGGCTTGGCACAGGAGTCGGGGACCACAAAAGATTTGTGGAGTAGTCTGGAAGTGTAGGTTTCTAATGTGGATACCAGAGTTGATCCAATTTATTACATGGGAATGGGTTAGATGAGGAAGTTCACATTTGTTACTTGAGGTCTTTGATCACACTCTGCTGTGGCTGGCTGAGAAACGGAATGTATTTATCTTTTATGATGTAAAAAATATTTGACAACTGCAGTGTTCACTGTAGTCTGACTTTCCAGATCCCTCAGGAGTTAAACAGTTGGCATCTGCAGTCTGTCAACAATAACAAAATAGGTTAAATAGCCTTGCAACCACACTGAGCTGCCTGCTTTAGAACTTATCAATAATGTGAAGACACATAAAAGGTTCCTATGTAAAGCATGTTGGGCAGTTGGAGCGAGTGAGGGAGTTTCTCACAAAGGTGGGCAGCACAGCACAAAGCACAGTCTGTCATTTGTAACACAAATTACTTTGATTTTGCACCATATTGCAGGTTAAGCAGGGTGGATCAGTCTCCAAAAGTTATGTAGGCTGTGTGGGAGCAGCTGTCACTTACTATTGTCTTTAACAAGTTTAGGTTGAGATACAGACAGTTTAATGGGGAAAACAAAAGCCATACACACAAGCTAAGCAAAACAAGGAATGAACTCACTCCTTCCCATGGGCAGGCAGGTGTTCAGTCATCCCCAGGACAGGCACATGCTGGACTTTGTATTACTCAAGGTAATTAGTAACTGAACAGAAAAATTAGAAACTTTTGTCTTTAGCAATTACCAACAAAAGGGGCTTTCACCAGGCAAAGATCAAAGTCAGCTTACTCATTAACAGATTTATCTGTTCCCTTAGAGGTAAGTATAAATATCTCTTGCTACTATAAGATTCCCTTCTGTATCAGGCCAATAAAGTAATTATGAATATGAAGTGACTGAAAACTGGTTTCTGAAGTCTGAGTTGGTAGAGGGGTTTTTTCTGTGTTATCCATGCCATGGTAATGAGCACAACTGCAACTGTGACAGCTCCAGCTGCAATTCCATGCCTGTAGCTTTTAAATGACATCTAAAAGACATTTTCACAAACCAGAGCTGAAGGTTTAAAAGCTGCCTGATTCATCCAGAGCTGCGTCCAGTTCTGGGCCCCTTGCTTCAAGAAGGACACTGAGGTGCTAGAGAGTGTCCAGAGAAAGGTAACAAAGGTAACTAAGTGTTCTGGAATGGGAAAGTGCAGAATGTCCACGTGGGTGTGTGAAAGCCAAGGAGTACTTTCTGGGAAGAGAAGGGCAGTCAAGAGGTAAAGGATATTACACGTGCATTTAACCTAAGGGAGTTAGCTGCCATCATTGCATTGGGACTTTTGATTCCAGCCCTTAGCATGGCACTGCCGATCCATCTAAATCATGTCCCCAAGTGCCAAATCCACATCTTAAATATTTCCAGGGATGGCAACTCCTGGGCAGCCATTTCCATGAGAAATGGATTGCTTTCCTGGGCAGCCTGTTCCAGTGCTCGATCTTTTTTGGTGAACAAGCTCCCTAATATTCAGTCTCAACCTTTCCTAGTACAACCTGAGGCTATTTCCTCTTGTCCTATTGCTTTTTCCTTGGGAAAAGGGACCAACACCTTGTTACAACCGCCTTTCATGTAGCATTAGAATGGTAAGTTCTCCCTTCTCCAGGCTAAACACCCTCAGCCCCCTCAGTCACTCCAAAACTTCTGCTCCAGACTCTTCAACAGCTTTGCAGCTCCCTGCATCTGCTTCGACTGGGCAACTCAGCTGCACAGGCTGACCAGCAGTCAATAAAGAAGTAATGTCTGCACCAGAAAGATTTAGGCTGTTTTAGGCTCATTGCTTTTTGGTTTCTGTTCTGTGTGGGGGTGTTTTTCTGCTGTTTTGTGGGGTTAGTTTGTTTTTCTTTAAATGTATGACATTGGCTAATATGCTAAATAAGCAGGAAAGTGTGAATTAATGGATCAGCTTTGCTTGTTTAAGAAGCCAAAATCCACACACTTTTAGAACAAAACAGATATTTATTTAATCAAAATAATTCCCAGAAGTTAAAAACAGAAGCTACACAAATGGCTTTAACATGTTCTCTCCCTTCCAAATAAAACTATAATTGACATCATATTTTTAAAAAACAACCAAAAAACAGGGGTTTAGGACTTCCACAGGAAGATTTTTTTAACAAATTTGCCAGTTTATACCACTGAGTACAAGAACTAGCTGCAAATGTGAACCATGCTTGTTTTCTTTATGAAAGCCTACTAAAGCTACCACTATCACCTGCGTTATACTCTAGAACATGTTAAAATTCGCTGGAAGAACACAAGGGATTTGAACAAGGCCTTTAAGGAAAGTCAGCATCAAGGACCAGCAAGCATAAGTGACATCTCTGGAAGATCTGAAAGACTAGAGGCCACATTTGCATATTAAAACACACATTCTGCATTGGACTCTGATGACTCTTCTAGGACTTTGAAGACACCCATTTTTTCCTTTTTCGTTTTTTCAGAGGCCTTCATTTGATCTACGATTAAAACAAATCAAAGGTCAACAGTAAGAGGTGTAGTAGAAAATAGATTTGGAAAACAAGTTAAAAAAACCATTTTGCAGAATTGGAGAACAAGCAGATAAAAACAATTTTTGTCCTTCATCAACAGCTGGCTACTAGAAGTTTGTATTCAAAAATAATTTCTCAGCTGTATGCTTCTAGGAAAAAATTCCAACATCTCTGGCTAAATGTGAAAGGAGAAAAGCAGTTCTAAAAACTGCCTGAACCAGTTTCATTTTCCTGAAAAAAATACCCAGAAGACCTATTTAGTGAAATTAGAAACATAGAATTACAACTCTGGTAAGTAATATTCTTTCAAAAAATTCAAGGACCTGCAAACTTGTGTTCCTGGAAATTGCAATCACTTTGTTGCCCTTCCAGTGAATAGTACGCTAATGAAAAAGTATTATATTTATATAAATTTAATAATTATGGCTTACCAGGGTCAGAGCTGGAATTTTGCTTTCTAAAGCACTAACTGCAGTTAGCTATAGCAAAAATTCAGTATATGAAGCCTAAACTAATATCTCCCTATTAACATTTTTGACAACTTTATTATATTAGTTTTGATTAGCTTAGCAAAGAAGAAAAAAAGCAACCATGATAAATATGTTGCACACTAATAAAACAAGATAAACAGCACCTTCTTCAACTCCAAAAGAGAAATCAGACTGTTTCACAGTCTGAACTTAAAGATATAGATTTTATTACCCATTCATCAAGAATAATTTTCTGTATTATTAGCCAGTTAATTGAAATAAGCAGTTTTACAGAACACTGGCTTAATTTTTTTCCCTAAATTATCTACAATACAGCAAAAGTTTCCTAAGGCAAATTATTTTTACACAAACTACACACAGCATACTTACTTAAGGCTAAAGTTTTTACTTTTAAATTCTGTAATGACTGGGGTTTTTTTCCTGTATCTATGCTTGGAGTCTTGTTCTGCTAAAGATGTTGAGGGAAACAAGGCATACTAAATCTACTTGTCATACAAAAGCATTCCAGAACTATGAACTGGACAAGAATTTTTCTGCTCAGGAAAGTTAAAATTTTTTTTCAATAATATCTTGACCTGATCAAGCACTAGAATTTGCAGACAGCCTCAAAAAAGAGCTGCGGTTTGGTTGGGGTGTTTTGCTAAACAGCCAATGCACTGATAAGCCATGGGAACTCTCAAAAGCTTGATTTCTTTCTTCCAAATGTTAGACTTGAATTCTTTCCCCCAGAAAAGTTAGACAATGTTAGATAAATGTATTTTAAATTGTCACAGCATCCAAGTACATTTTTAAAGCTTGCTGGAATAAATCTTTCCTGAGAATAACTTCTATTTTGATCAATTACAGCAATTCTCCTTGAAAGCTGCTTTGCAGAACACCTCCTAATCTATGCTTGTCACTCACAGTATGTTCGGGGCACAGCATGCTGAATGTGGTTTTCTGGAATACTTTTGTCTAAGTTCTGTTATTTCTTTTCCAGCAAACCATACTGAAAATGTCAACAAAGAGACCAAAGGGTCCTTTGTCAAATGGACAACACAGCTGTAGGGAAATGAAGCTATGGCAGCTTTCTACATACAAAGAACTCTTACAAAATATGAATTTACTGCTGAACAGAATAAAGAAAACATGAAAACTCAGACTTACCAATAAGATCACTTCTATCCAAAAGTAACTCTAGATCTTTATCACTGATTACTTTTTCTTTAGATCCTTTAACCTCCCTGTTAAAGAAGAAATAATCTCTCAGTTTTCCCATGCAGCAGAATTCCTAGGACATTCTTTCCTCTATGAGGATCCACATACCAATTCATAAGACAAGAGAGCTCTTGACAGCTGCTTGCAAGTTACAAGTTACAAACTCATGGTCCAAGAAAATATGAAATCTGCATACCTCTCATAGTCTCTGGATTTCAGTAATTCTAACAATTCCTGAGGGTCCAAGCAGCTTTTTGACTGTGCTAGACCAGATTTGCCACCTTTAAACTGATCTGTAGAAAGAATAAATTTTAAGAAAGCACACAGAGACTAAAACAAATTACTGTTGAATATCAAAACTAATGCTAGGTTTCCTTGTATTAGTCCTCATGTGAACACTAATGGACACTAATGGACTCAGAGGTACACGAAGGTTTGCATGCAGGCCTTTCACTTTCTGTAATGTGTATGTACGTAGACACATATGGAGTATGCAGAAGAACTGAGTGAAACACCAATTCAACATGCCCACATGAACACAGAGAGCAAAAAAGCCATTAGTTCTACTTACAGTACAAACACTGTAAATAAAGTTACATGGTGGATGCTGAAGTTTGTTCCCTTTGTATTGTAAGCTGGTTAAAACAAAGTAAGTTGTATTAACCACAAGGCAGGAAATATGTGAAAGATGTGGTTTGCAGAGAGAACAACCTCAGTTTAATGAAACAGACAAAGCATTACCCCTGACACAGACTGCTTGCTTGAGACTATGCTAGCACCTATTTACAGCAAACCTGGATGTCAGTCCAACTGTAAAAACATTACACAAGACTATTACCTAACCAAAGCTGAGCACAAAGTCGAGCTTGGTCTTATACATTTCAAGGAGACTGGCAAGACTTGCTGTTCTGTGCCAAGTTTCCTCAGTTTTTACCAACACATGTACCCATTTTATTAATGTGTCTTCACTGATTCATCACACTGATGTTCCTTCCTGTTATCTTGGCTTCAGAAATCCTCCCTACATCTTCTCCCATCTCCCTTCAAGAACTCAGTTTATCTGTGAAGTGCAAATCAGATTCAAGTTCCAGAGCGGTCTGAGCTATAGGACTCTCTCCCCCATTAACATCCACAGCACTGACAGACATGCTCCAGGTCCTTTCAAGCATTATGAGTGATGCTGTCTCTCCCTTTTAGCTTTCACAAACCACATGGTATTAAATCAGTGCCGTGCGGGTCTCAAGGTGCCATAATAGCAAGGGAGATACAGTTTCCCAAGCAACTTTCTTCAATGCAACAGAGACATGAGAAGCCCCAGGTGGAAAGCCAAAAAAAATGGATGTTTTGTAACAAAATCCAGTTCTTAAACTCCAGTATTTGTACTGTATCTACCCTACATAGTTATTTGGTGATTTTCCTTCCTCATTTGCTTCTCCTAAGTTGCAACACTTTTTAGATATTCACCATAACAGTATCGAAACCATCAGCTTTACATTTACACAATGAATCCAAAGGCTCCTGAAGTGACACCCCTACCTAAGCTTCAAGATTTACATGTGATACACCAAAAGATGCCATGATAAATATTGAACTTATTGCAAAACTGAAGGCATTGACACTTAGCTTCCTTCCAGTGCAAGCAGTCCTAGTCTCCAGTGCTGCCTTAGTACACAGCAGTCACCTATTAGAGCCCATTCTGTGCTCATCTTGCTGCTTGCGTTTTAACTTCAGTTTGGACCATTATCAAATCATTAAAAAAACCACACCAAACCAAGAAAGTATACTGGTCATCAACATGCCTATAACGAGGCAGCCCTGGCAGTCACACCAAGACAGCAGTGCAAAAAGATTACAAAGAAAAAGGCTAATGCTAGGATAGTAATTATCAAAGATAACTTCATCCAGAACCAGAGGCAAACCACAGCTCAGGCTTGACTGAGTAGAAAGAGGTGTGGCCTTTTTGCCCCTTTATGCCCTCATGGAAAAGGCTTTGTTCCCCTTCAATATGATAATACAAAAATGATGAGAAGTTTTTAGCCTCCTCAGTTTGCTATAAAACTAGTTGTTGTTCAGCAGCCAAGTTATAAGAATTGCAATTCTTCAAGTGAGCTTAATGTTTGGAAATTGCTGTATATAAGGAGCTACAGTCCAAATGTCACAAACAGAATAAGCTACAGAAGCAAAGCAGGATTCCTATAGGATCTGTACAAGAAAAACTCATCCCCAAAAGGGACACTTTAAAGGAATCACATTCTAAAGACTTTTGAGTATGACAAGCCATATAAACATGAGCACCTCAAGAATCTCCATTGCTCTGTACATAAACCCAAGGACTATTGTTCTATTGAGTACTGGCCAGTTGTTCAAACAGGACTGGACTTCTGTGGTTATCACACTGGACAGAGGCAAACAGGATACTGAAATTTGTTACAGCTTGAGATTTAAAGAGGCAACACGTGTTGACATGAAGTTTTAAGAGAAAGATACTAACTTTTATGGATAATCAGCTTCTCCAGCTTCCTCTTGGCAGCAGCTCTCTCCACAATCTTCTGGTCAATAGTATTTGCTGTCACAAGACGATAAACAACTACTGGCTTTGTCTGACCAATTCTGTGACACCTGTCTTGGGCCTGCAAGTCTGACTGGGGGTTCTGAGCAGATAAAGAAATAAATCAGTAACAATTTAGTTATGCCATTATCATTTTTTAAAGGACATACCACATGCAGCATTTTTAATGGGGAGCTCAGAGTCAGTGCAGAAGCAGAAGAGACATGGTATAATAAAACTCTGCCACTCTTGACTCTTAAGCTTATCCATGACAAGCTCTGCTGCTATAGCTGCACAGGCAGAGAAACCCAACCAGCCTGGACTGCTTCTGCACTATGTGCTGCAGTTTTCTACAGATGCACATGGTTAATATGACAGATTTAGATGACAATTTTAGTTGTAGGTTTGTGTTGGGTTTCTTTGTTAGAGGATAAGAAAAGGTATTTTTAAAGTTTTCAGCCATATCTGAAGCTGAAAATAGCAGCACTGTCTACTAAAATAAAGTGAAGATGAAGAGGTCCTCAGTCATTTCCTTCCCAACCTCTCTTCTTCCCAGCCTCCAGATTTACAGGAGCAGCAGAATCCTAGCTAGCTAAAACAGACATGGCAAATCACAGAGGAAAATCATGGAGCTGGTACTAACATGGCAGCTGTTGTAAACGGGGAACCCATAAAAGGTCCACTTACACTCAAATTTAAGTAATAAAAAGAAGGAAATGTATTGACAACACAAAAAAACCCCTCCTGCTTTTAGTAATTCAGGGGCAAACTCAGAAACCAACTGTAACGTTGTATTCAGTAACCCAGGACTTTTCAAATGAGGCTGTTATTTCACAAACAAAATGTTTGCACATGCTCACATGCTACTATTACCTTCAGGTAACACCTCATTAAAGTTACAGAAATTGTTTATACCATAATGGGTTCGTAAATGGTTATCAAAAGCAGCAAAAGAAAGCATTTTTTGACACCTATCACTAGGTTAACAATCCATCAACATACCCAGTCACTGTCATATATGATAACTGTGTCTGCCGCAGTCAAGTTAATGCCCAGGCCTCCAGCTCTTGTACTCACTAAGAACAGGAAGACTTCAGGGTCAATATTAAATTGATGCATCTGAAAGAGATTTCATCTATTAAAAAAAGTAGATGGACCAAACATAACACAGCTAATGGTTAATGAGACCTGTTTAAAAACATGATCACAGAAAATACAACACAAGCTGTCAGAGGTTTTAAGAACACTGCATTTTAGGCATACCTCAAGGTAATGGCTAGCAGCACACTTCACTGCTTCAGTATTTCTGAGGTGCAGATACTAAGGCAGAAGACAGTTTTCAGCCTAGAGGTGTTTTGCCTATTAAAGGCGAAGTGCTGTGCAAAATCATATCCCAGTGTCATAGCAAAAGCAGAATTTGCTAATGTGCTCACAGGGCATGCCCATATACTTACATTTTCTTCCCTCTGTGAGTAGGACATAGAACCATCCAATCGACTGAATTTGAAGTTTCTCAGGTAACAGTAATCCATCAAAATGTCAAGCATCATAGTCATTTGTGAGAACAACAAGACCTACAAAACCAGAAAGATTCCTTAATAACATTTTTTGTTCCTAAGGGGATGACTGTATCTCACACCTCCAGTAATCTTCAGCTTTACCTTATGTCCTCTTTTTTTAAGTTCTGGGAGCATTCGGTCCAACAGTAGAAACTTGCCTGAATTCTTTACTAGATCTTCATCAACCTTGAAACAGGGAAAAGGGGATCATATATTAGGAGGGAAGGAGACCAATGGCTTCCCCATCTCAGAAGCCTCAAGAAAAGCTCTCTGAAATCTCACTAAACAAGTGTGCACCATTTTCTTAACTAAAAGCCATACTATTGGAAGTAATGTTAATTTAAGCAAACAACATCGAATAATTTAAATCATAATGAAACTAAACTGAACTCCACCATTCCATATGCCCAAATAATTTTTTTTTAAATCTAATTAGTTTTCACCCCATTTCTGGAAGGGGAAACCCTCATGCTGCTAATTTTTCCTCATGGAATAGTGCGGCTGTTTCTTTCCCCGGCTGTAATTAAGACACGAGGCTTCCCCCTACTGGACACAGAGAGGCACCGCTGAACAAGTGGCTGTTCACACCTCTCACACCAGCCAGGAGGTAAAGGTTCACAGCAAGCTTTCACACTGCTGCCTTAAACCCCTCTTCAAGAGAGCTTGCTCGATCTAATTCTTGCCATGGGCTAAGGGCAGGGAAATAGAAACTTCAACGGTCTGAAACATAGATCAGCCACTGTAGTAATTAGGAACACATCCTCCTGAGCAAGCACTAACTCCTGTGGGTGGTGTCAGCTGTCAAACTGTCTCCATTTTCAACACACTAATTTTCCCTCACCTCCCTGACTGGGGAATCTGCTGTTTATGCAGCAGATTTTACATTGATACTGACTTTACATTGATACACTTTAACAGCCTACTCTGGAGTACAGCAGGCTCTGTTATCACTCACCAAATAGGAAACATGACCACACATACCTACAAACCTACATCTACATTTAGAATGTGCAAGCAACTTTCAGTTCTTTAAAATTCTTTCAATTCAAATTATTTCATACTTTCCTGTATTTCCATCTGCTTTGTGTAAATTAAGCTACCACCTGGTCTTTGTGATATAACTTGGATTTTTTTCCCTTTTGAGGAAGGATGCTGTATTCTCAGATGACTGGTATATTTGGTACAGTTCTTCAACAAGTCACACCTAAATGTTACCACTGCACCTCCTGCAGCATGTACAATTTACTTCATGAACAGCTCACCAAGGTTAGCATTTGTTTTGAAAAGTTTCCCTGGTGAGGACACCTTGAGGCAGCCCCTAAAGCACCTGGAGTCAATGGAAGCCAGCAACTCTCTGAATAACTCTCCACCAGTGGAAGAGCACTGTCACAATGAAGAACACTGTGGCACCACTGTGCAAAGGTTGAACGGGCACAGCAGCTGAACAGCTCCTCGCTCTGCTGCTACAGGAACTTTCAAACAATGATTCAGTATACTGCTGGAATTCAACAGGAGGGGTATGCCAAATACATTGAAAAGGTCATTCTTTACTGCCATCAGCTCCCAGTCTATTACTTTTTAATGCCTGGAACAAATTTTCTCTAATGCTTTTAAAATGTGTACCTTGAATTGCTGTGTCGCAGGATCCAAAGGATACTCAATAAGATAGGGGTGATTACAACACTTCCTCAATAACATCATAATGTTCTGCAGTTTAAGGTTCACCTCGGAATCCATGGGAATGCTCACTTCTACCACTGGCCTTGAAAAGACACAACATCTTATTAGTACTGAAAGTGTCCCCTTATTATGCTATAAATATTTGAGAGGAAAAAAACCCTACAACAAAGTTAAGCAATGGAGTCACATGCTGTGACGTGCTCAAAATCCCTTATAGTCTGTAAAGCTATTACCAGACAAAACTTTTTAGAGCGCCACACCTGGCAACAAAGGAATAAGTGTTTGCCATTATTGACTTAAAATAGAAAAGAGCAGTCAGTAGTAATTAGAAGCAGAATTTGACTTGTGCAAGTCACCCAGCAGAAAAGGGAACAGAGGCAAGTTCTTACCAGACCACAGGGTCAGATTTCCTGGGGAACAATACCCAAGATGTTCCAGAATTAGCTGTCTGCCTACCCCATTTTGGCTACACTGCAGAAATTACAATGAATACACCTATTTAGCTCTTCTACATGTAAGGACTGTCTCCACGATAAGGGATCCATGCAAACCATAAATCTAACACAAACATGATTTAATTGTCTGTTCTCAGAGGCTAGTAGACTAGAACTAGACTAGAATAAAAATCTAGCAAAATGAACACTTTTCAACCTCAAGATTCTCCTTATGCCCAAAGGACTTTAGAGCCACCAACAGAAGGAAAAGTGGAGGACATTTGGAGTGACACTGTTTGTCTTTCCAAGCAACTGTTATGTATGACGGGGCCCTTCTTTCCTGTGGATGGCTGAACACCTGCCTGCCCATGGGAAGCAGTGAATTAATTCCTTGTTTTGCTTTGCTTGCATGTGCAGCTTTTGCCTTCCCTATTAAACTATCTTTATCTCAAACCACATGTTTTCCAGCTTTTATCCTTCTGATTCTTTCCCCAACCCCACTGACAGAGTTGTGAGCGAGCAGCTGTGGGGTGCTTGGCTGCTGCCTTGGGTTAAACCACAAGAGTGTCCTTAAGTTAACTGCAACTCCAATGAGCCAGTGAGCGATAGGACAATAATCACTGCTATCATGGCTCAGTGAACACCAGGTAAAATCAAAGAAACAAACCATAAACCCACAAGGATTGTGAATCACTAAATGCCATTCTTCCTGATCAATTTCAGTAAGCAAAGCACTGGAAGCAAACTAAGAGGGAGGGAGACAGTACAAGAAGAAAAAAAAATCATTCAAGACAGGCACCTCTCTTTTTCTACTTCCTCTTGCATTTTGCTAATTAGTTTTTCCAAGTCATCAGGTGAACCATTATGTTCTTCACAATAATCAACCACTTTCCGACTGCGGCGTTTTGGTCGGCCTGTAGAGCTCAACTCAACTACTTCTTCCTGTGGGAAAGGAGAACATTGCCATCAACAGCAGCCAGCTTCAGACTCAAAGGCCTGTGCTGATGCAAGAATTCTCAAAACTGAAAAGAGGCTTCAGTGACGTGCATCATGCAACCCTTATTTACACTCGGCATCTTAAATTTTGGCTTTGTAGAACATGCAGCCAAATTGTAAAGGTCTACAACTGTAGATTTTGAAAGTTTGTTTGATTTTAGAAAGTTACATTCATACCTTAGTGATTCTAAGCTGAAACTGCCAATTCTATGAAAACAGTGTTCTTTCCCTCCCAAGCTACAAGTAATCAAAAACATATTTACACTTATATTGTTTTAGTTCTGTGCCACAGGCCTATCACAGTAACTGCCACTATTGAAATAGACAACAAATAGATCAGACTAAAATTTTAAGAATAAAAGCAGGTTTAGTTACAATGGTAATGAAGCAGTACCCATATGGTTTTGCATAGGAATTATTACAAGCAAGCACATTCCTAACATCCTTATCAGCAGATACCTCATTATTCCCAAACAGTTTCCTAATGGTGCGATTGACAATGGCAGTATAGAACGTTTCCTGCTTCTTTGCCAGCGGTGCATACACCACAACTTCTCGTTTAGGAGGAACCTCGAGAGCAACATCCGATTTCAGCCTTCTCAGGAGGAAAGGTGTCAGAATCTGAAATGGTGAGCAGATGCTACAATTACTCAAAGCTGTCAACACAGCTAGTTTAAAACAAAGAAAACAGACAACAGCACAAAAGCAGACCTACTGATGTAACGCTATTTTGCCAATTTAAAGCAAGAGAGTTAATTGGCACATATATTTAGGTTTTCAATATGTATGCCTACTTAATGTTTTCATGCACATGCTGGTACTAACATGTGTTGAAACACACCCCTTAACACTTAAAAAATTCTGAACTGCATAGTAGGGTTGCAGTAGTAACTACGTTACAGACCTTTCTTACAAATTCCAGTAACTGAAAGTAATCTTAATATAAAAATGCTCATTTCATTTGTTATATTTCTTAAATCAAGTTTTTCTGAAAACAGCCAAAACCTTTAACCAAAATAAATACATTGTCATCAACAATTATACATAGAAGATACAGTTTAGATCCCTCATCAGCACCTTATAATGGAAAAATGATAAGTCTGTAAGCATTTACTTCCACACACTCTCTTAAAAGAAGAGCTTGAAGTGTAAATTTGAAGACAGCCATGTAATATAACTAGTTTGTCGAAAGGTATTCTGCTCAACACTTAAAAGTTACAAAAGTTCCCTCAAAGTTATCTTTTAACAAAATAAATACACCGATTAAATCTCTTGGTGAATTGAAGTCTGTAACTGCAATTAAGTTTGACTAAACTCAATTCAGCTCCAAGAATAAAAATGAGTTCCTATGAAAGAGATACATTGTTCCTTTAGCATTTGCAAGTGCTGCAAAGATTGAAAAGAACACCCTGCAAGTCTCAGGAAGTCCAGAAGTGTCACAGTAAAAACCTCAGACCAGAATTCAGCATCACAAACAAGATTTTGACACACTTCATGACATGAATGGTCAATGTTACAACTATATCATAAAAAATACAAAATGAAGGATAAATGAAAACCTGATGCAGCATATGCAAGATGTTTTGCTCCCTTTCATTAGCAATAATATCTTCAGCAGTTTCTGTAATGCTGGTAATATCAAACCAGGATTCAAAGCTATAAAAACAAAGAAAGGAAAAAAAATAGCTTAATAAAATAATGAAGAATAATAGCTACAAAGTATCTACTCTCTTATCCTGTGATTTAAAAAAAAAATAAAGCACTCACATCCATCATGAATAGAATTGGTGGAATTTCTGAAATATACCCGTCAATTCAGAAGTGTGAGGTTTTATGTGTAAAAATACTTGTAATAGATGGAATATTCATTATCATCTATTATATTCCATCTAGGTTATAGCTTTTTCCAAAAATTAGTCAAAACACTGTTTTGGCAGTGCTCTTCCATCTGACCCCCTACTACTGCAGAGAAGAATCTATGGGTCCTGTGTCTGCCAGCCTCACGCAGCTTCATCCAACACTTTTGAGAATCTCCAAAATTCAGCACCAGGCATTTGTGATAAAACAAACATCTCTCACTGCAAATGTTTATGTCTTAGTGGAAGCTCAGCTGTGAGCTATCTAGGGAGTCAACAATTAATTCCTTCCTTTCTGAAACAACTAAATGTGAGGCAAGACACATTTCAAAGCCTTTGTCACCAAATAATCATAGCGGATTACAGCTATACCATAAAACAACTCTTTACATGCTGATAAGTTTAATTATTAAAGAGTCATAATACTCAAACAGAACAAACAGAAATAGTTTCCACCATCAGACTGCAACCTACCTTTTCAAATCATCAAACACATCAGGCAACAGGAAGTTAAGCAATGACCAAAGCTCTGCCAAGTTGTTTTGCAGGGGAGTGCCAGTCAACAGGAGTTTATTGTCTGCGTTAAATCGTTTCAATTCTCTGATAAGGCGGCAGTTCATGTTTTTAATCCTGTGACCTTCATCTACTATGAGGTACTTCCAGTAGCAGCTCTATGAAAATAAAGGTATTTCAGTAAATTTTAGCTCTATTCCATCAAAACAGGTGTAATATTAATTAAGAAGCACTAATAAGACTGTTTGATACTGCTTGTTACATAGGTTCTATTTACTGTTTTTCACTTTGCCAGACTAACAGAGCTGAGCCTAAACAGCTAATGCCACACACCTGTTTCACGTGCCTGCCTTTTAGAAAGCTTAGGTGGTTAAAACAAAACTTCTACAAGAAACTCATCTTGCTGAAACAACAACTGTGATGTTAACCATAATATTTATACACTAAGTACAGTTCTTACTCTAAACATCCTTAACCAACCAGGTAACAAAAAGAGCAGGTATGCTGTAACTATCTGCTTTTAGAATAATGTTCTATTTGAAGAACTTCAGCATTAAATTGCAGAGCTACTACTACCAAGGCAACAGAAGCGAATGACAATATACATTCTACAGCATGAAACTTATTGTTCAGGCAGCATGTGGGATTTTTTACTGTGTTCAAAAGCACTGCTATCAGTACTGAGGAACAACACAGTCCTAGGGCTAAGAGAACTGGGATACCTGCAGGGCACTTCTGTCTCGCATTGCAATTTCAAAGGAAGTAATGACCACAGGATAGATCTGCAGCGATCCTTGTCTTCCACGCATTTTACGAACCAGCTTACGACGCTCCTGCTGAGTTCCATGATAGAGCATCAGTGGAATCTGTAAAAAAAGAGATTACAAGTCAGGACTATGATGCCCATTTAAGCTAATGGGAGCACAGTAGAAATACTGAGATTTCTTACAAGAAGGCTGTAAATACATAGCAAGTCACAGCACAGCTTGTAGTAACCACAAAAACAACTACAATTAAAATTATGTTCTGCACAGAGAAAGCTTCAAGGCAAAGAAGTAGAATAGAAATTAAACAATTTGTGCTTTTAAACCTAAGGAGGAAGAAGAAAAGTCTTAATTTCTTTTACCTCTGGAGTAAATCTCTTGAATTCAGACATCCAATTTGGAAGAGTAGACAAAGGACCACATACTAAGAATGGACCAGGGACCCCTCGCTCCACCATCAGTGCTATTGTTGCAATACACTGGATTGTCTTCCCCAGCCCCATTTCATCAGCTAAAATACCATTAATACCATTTTCCCAAAGCATCTGCATATGAAAAAAAAAAAGTAAATGCAAAATAATCAACACTCATTTGGAAAAACAAATATCTTTAGGAATGTAACATCTGTGGAAACACTTTACTAGGCCCATTTTATATTACAGATGAAGATGATTCTATTATAAAAATAAATACAAGCATCTTGTAAATGCTGGACATTCTCATGTAGATGTATGCACTCCTAGCCAACTAAGTGCCTAACTAGGGCACAAAAAAACAGTATCAAATGAAAGTACATAATTTACTGTTGCACCAGAAGGCACTTTAACTGCAAGTACAGCTCGCATTACCCAAGGCTCATCCCAGCTTTGAAACCTCACTTAGCTCTGCTTTCCAAAAGACCAAATGACTGTGCTGACATTTCAGTGGTATCTACTCAAGCAGCTTCTGTAGGCATGGAGCTCCTGCAGCTACCACACCACAAGAAAAAGGTGCACTTCCTGGCCAACACAGCCACCTGCTCCACCCAAAGTTCTTTGCGCAGACACTGCCTGCTCTGACAAAGAGCAGAGCAACCTCTCACAAAAAAAACAGAAAGACACAGAATTGCTCTTTGGCCACTCTCTACTACTCAATAAAGATACATAAAAAGGTTATTATAACTGAGGGCCCAACTAAGGAAACTGGTTTTCCCTTCAGAAGAGGCCCTGTCTTCACTAGGCACTTTCCAGTAACAGAAGTGAGTGAGCAAATTTAGAGGCACTCACTTGAGGGGTGAGTCTAAGCCTGTTGAAACAGACTGTGTATCCTTGTAGGGAGAAAAAACAGAAAGAAAAAAATCTAAGAGAAATATGAGATCAGTAGCAGAACTAAAATTAGTTTTGACTCTTACGACTTTTTAAATTTGGCTTGCATGCTGAAACAGGTAGAAGTTAAAAATGTATGTGCGTAATTTTTATGGTAATTTTTTATTCCTATATTTTTTTATTTCAGAAGCTAAAGACATAACATTTTTAACACACTGTGCTAATATTACTAGTAAAGACTCCAAGATACAGAGAATAAAAATTCATCTGTGTCAAACCTGCAAAGGTAACAGGTCTTTGAATACCTTTGGGCTAAGTATTGAAGCCCTTGAGAGAAACAAATAAGGCTGATCCTCAGTAGGATGTACCGTCTTGCTTTCACAAACTCTTTCTAAGGAGAGGCTGAGTTGAACAAGAAAATAGATGGAAAAAGGGAAGATGGAGAACACCAGCCAGAAAATCTATAAACAAAGGCTTAGAAACACCAATGTCCTTCCCACACTGAAACATTTTATTTGCTGTTTGACAACTTTTTCATAAGACCAAATTCTTGTACCATGAAAGTTCGTAACTCTCTCCTCTTCACGTTCCCTGTACCAACTATGATCACAGACTTCCAATACGTCTTCCCCTCCACACCAGTTTCCAACCAGTAGCAATTCTGATCAAATTCAATTGCATCCATACCCTTAGCCACTCCATGCCTTCCACTTGGTACCACCTCATTACGCCACCAGTAAAAATCTTTGGCTGCTGAAAAGGCACTGGCTGTCCATTAAATTTTCGCACTGGATCAAGAAATTGCTTGGCACTGTGTCGTACAGCTTGACACAACCTGTCCTTAATGACACTATTTGAGTCTCCATTTTTCTGCAGGTCTTCTGGATGCAGGGTGTCAGCAGAGCTTTCATCCTGTAGAAGGAAGGTCAAAGAGCATGTGACAAGTGGAATGCACATCAAAGCCTGTTAAGACATACTTCTTCCCAATTTACTGCCTTAATGCGCAGTGAAGTAACTCAGTCTCTGACACAAAGACATCTCTTGAGTCAACTGTCAACTCAAGAGTAGACTTTGTTCTCCTTTGGAATTCAAAAGCAGTGACACTACTGAAGCTTATATTGGCTTATAATTTTCTACCCATAACAGTAAACAGACTTAAAACCTTCCTCACAGAGGCTGGCACTCAATGCAGCAATTTCCCTTCTGTAAGCAGAAGGGCTTTCCTTTCTGTAAGCTATTTTAATGTTAGGAAGAAATTCAGACTGTGCATGCAGCTCTGGAACTACAGAAGCAAAAAAAGAGACCTCACCTCTTATCTCCACACTTGACTGCTTAAAAATTACTGGTTTAAAGTCTTAAACACCAACACAAATATTTTCTAATAAATTCCTATTTCCTTTATTTCTGAAGCTACTAGTAATCTATAAAGTATAAATACCTTCAAACTCAGTTTTTAAAAAAACAAATTAAAGTTTTCACCTTGGATTTCTGAAATATGTATTTAAGTGCATTCATTTATACCACCTTTCTAAACTTTAATTCAGGACTTCAATAACTGGCAAAGACGTTTATTTATAGGTAAAGTTAAAGGATGCAGTACAAGATATAAAAAGCCCTCCCTTTGGGCTTAGCGCTCTTAAATTGCAATAATATGTGTCAACATACCTGATTTTCCACTTTACTTTTTTTTGCCACTGATAATATTTCCTGGAAACAAACAGGGAAAAAAAAAACATGCTTATGTGCTTTTCAACCTTAAAAGCAACTGTAATTTGTATTTCATGTAATCTCTTCATTCATCTTTCAATCTGGATATACTTTAAAAAGCTTAACATACAAAATCATTAATCATACAAGTGACTCTAAAACAAGACCATGCACCAGGTAATACATTTCAATTACAAAGGGTGCCTGAAAATTCAACTGGACACGTAGACTCTTCACAGCTTGCCTCCCTAAAAGACTTGAAAAAAAAAGAGTATTCATTCTCTACAGCTGTGACAACACTGCTTGTTGCATACATCTTTGCTCACAGACAGACTACTGATGGCTGATAATATCTGGAAGCAATGTATGAGAATGAAGTGCTCTAAAATACAGATGTCACAGAAACTGGCTCACCCATTAAAAGTGCTACAAAAATCCAGACAACCTATTTATAGGGCATACCTCTTTGGACATAATTTCTGATATGTTGTATGTCCCATCTTCTCTTCCTCTTTTCTTTTTTGCACCTGTAAGATAATATTTGAGTTTATACAATGCATCAAACATAAAGGAAATCAAACCCACCAGTACTGAAAAAAGGCAAATACATTACCCAGTTTCTCCTCTTTGCCATCAACTGGGTTTTGACCCTAGAAAATAACCACAGGAAGAGATTTATCATCTTATGCATCTCTAATTATCAAGACACAGATAAAAAGATGTGATCAAACTCCTACCATTACCTTTGAAAGCTTCTTGAAATATTTCTACAACTAAACACTTTTCAAAAACACACAAAAAAAATTCCTGTTTTTCTTGTTACTTATTCACTATTTTGGCTGAACAAAGCAATCACTGCTAAAACAAAAAAAGTTCTCAAGATGAACTGAAACCATTTTCTCTAATAATAACTAGTCAAAAACATCCCCTAAAAATTATTGTCATGGTATACAACTTTTAAGCACTTTCAAACAGTCTTACTGCAGTTAAAATAAATGGTATATTAGATAGATCCTGCAAGTCAAATACTGGACAATCAAACTTACTTATTTTACTTACCTTGGTCAAAACAAACACTGTAATTTCTCAGACTTTATTTAGAAAGTTGCATAAAGAGCTACTTAATCTTACCTTGGCAGATTTTAACATCATCTCTCTCTTTTTTTCTAACTTCTCTTTCCTCCTCTGTTCCTAAACAAAATAAAAACCACACATGTAATTCTTACCTTTCCATAACACCCCCAAGAGTACTATCCACTACAGAAGCGGTAGATTACATCACTAATTCCAAGTTCCATGTACTCTGTAGACTTTGTTTTTGCAACCCCACTAAGTTTGTTCTGGGGTACTTTAAAACAATAAAGCAAAATTTGGACAAGAAAGTGCCACTGCTCTAAATTTCTTGTCACTGCAGAACAGACAGCAATGTAAGTAGCCTAGAATGCCTTTAACAAAGAAGTGCTTTCATGTCTGAAGAACTTAAGATTTTCATTCCATCTACTATTTTTTCTTGCTGAAGTAAAAGCAAAAGGATCCTGAAGAAAGAGTAGAAGACCTTGGTATTTATCAGATGGAACAAGATTTAGTACTGAAACACACATTCCAGCAATACAATAACCATGAATTCAAGCTGACAGCTGAAGAGGAGGTTCCTGCAGTCTATCAGTGTCCCTTTTCAGAAAATGTTGTTCCTAATCTTTTCCCTCTCTCTCAAGCATAATATCTTGCAAGCTCGTCCATAAAGGTAGAGTTAAAAAAGTCAAGACCAAGCTAGGTATGAACTCAGCAGCCCACGGATTAAAGAAAAAGAAGACACATGACACTGTTTTATGGAAACTCCTGTTTGGGAATAGCATGGCCTCAGGTCTCTGTAATTTACCGATTTGTTTGAGGGAGGCCTAAGTTAGCATTCTTGAAGGTACATCTCATCCTCAGCTTTCAGCTAATAACACAAACAGGCTACTCACCTTCCTACTTGTCAGCTCTTTGCACCTTCTATCCTCCCTCCATGTTTTCTAGCTCCCTTAAACTTCAGTTCTTATTTGAAATACTTACTCTGCTTTCTTTGCACTCAGGCCAAAAGAACTGTAAATATATAAAGGCATCAGTGCCACCTTTACACTGTGACTTTAAATTATAATTCATGTTCTTCAATGTCTGATTCATCTTTTAATTTATAGAACAAATTCCGAACACTACATAGAGCATTCTGTGCACTAGGTTTCAGTAGATTCTAATGTTACTAATGCAATCTTAAAAACATTTTTAATTCAAACAGTTGGATGGAAAAAAAACCCTAAACAGACAGCCCCTTAAGAATCCCCACTGCAGACAAGAACACACCTACCTCTAGCTGCTGCTGTTCCATTTTGGTTAGCAAGAATTTGGAATAGATGTTGCTTTTTTCAAGCAAATGTTGAAGCCTCTTATAGCGCATTTCACTTGATTCCCTGTCCCAGGAAGTACGAGCCTGGCCAACAAAAAGACATGTCAATCATTTACAGATACAGTTGTGATTATACTGAAGAACCATTGCTTGTGTTAAAAGCACTAACTCTGAAGTGTCTCACACAGACCCATTTCCTTCCAGCCGTCGTACTCTATGATGTGTGACTGTATGGACTCACACGTAGCTATGAAGTGCTCTAAGGCAGAAGTAACTGAGGGTAGCATTCACTTGCCCGTGCACCACACACACCCCTCCTAGAGCAGCACATGGCATTCAAGGACTCAGAGATGCCTCAACTCCAATGCAAAAATGAAATCTCAGTTTACTTGTAGTCTGCAAAATTTTTGAGGAAAAAGCCCTACCTGACAAATTTCAGCACAGCTTCCCTAGTATTATATCCCTTCGTGTACATTTACACCTAGTTAGTTTCTCATGAAGAACAAGATATACAGACAGCTACAAAACTATCACACGGTTTTACAGAGCTCAAGTCAATTGCCAATATGAAAACAGTAACTTCTACTCACTTTGCTTACAAAATCCACACATGCTTTTCAAAGTAACTGCTGCTGAATTAGTCAGGGCTGTGCATTTAGAAGTTTGCAAATTACTCTTTAAAACTCGCATCAAGACACCCCCAAAAAAGTAAAAAACATTCACCCTTCTGCATTCATCTAACATTGCCTGCAAAACCGAGAAACCAAACAAGTCACAGAATCATTTAGTTTGGAAAAGACCCAAGATCATGGAGTCCAAGCATTAACCAGCACTGCCAAGTTACCACTAAACCACTACACTAAGGATGCCTCGAAGTGCGACATCTCCGCGCTTTTTGAGTGCTGCTTCCACTGCTTCCCCAGGCAGTGTCTCAGTGCTTGATCACCCCTTCAGTGAAGAAAATTATCCAAGAATGTCCCATTCTAGAATGTCCCAAGAATGTTCCCCTGGCTCAACCTGAGGATGCTTCCTCTTGTCTATCGCTTGTTACCTGGAAGAAGAGCCAGACCCCCCCACCCCCCTAGAGTAGTTGTAGAGAGTGAAAAGGTTTAATTAGCATCTCCAAGAGAATCCCCAGAGCACAAGGTGCAGAGCTTTACAAGATGCTTATCTATGTCACTGCCTTCAAAAGAAACACAGGGGGAAGGGCACACTAAGACACAGAAAAACAAGGGATTCTTCTGAAACTAAATACACTAATAGGCAAGGAAATGGGATATTTCCTGAACCATGGGACAAACTGTGAGACACTGAAAAGGTGGAGAATGTCCGTCCCCTCAGAAATCAAAACTCCATTTTCTCCAAATAATTCCAACCAGGTAGCAATCACCTTGCTCTTTTAAGAGAGGAAGATACATTCCCACAATTTCTCTCGGGGAGGAGATTGCATTCTCGTGATTTTCTTTGCTTCTGCTCTCCCCAGTCCAGGTTTTCACCTTCAGGTGACAAGTATCTGAGTTTAGAAAGATCAACTTTTGATGGCAATGCCAAGAGAGAATATAATTAAAACTAACCTTTACTTTTTCAGCAAACTGCTATTGCTCACTTTTTATTGGAGTGAACGCAGCATTCTTATTTGGTCAAACTGAGGGACTGTTTCCTCGACCAACTTCAAAAATTTCAAGCAGAAAAAAGAAAACTCAAAGATGAACAGCACTTAATGACATCTCCCTGTGCCTTTTGACTCAAGCCTTAACGCCTTATGACAGTGGGTTTTTTCCCCTTTCTGACTGAAAAGGTCAAAACCTTGCCACTGTTGGTCACCACGCTACATTCACACATATTTGCAGAGTATTTCACCATTAACCCTCAAAAAGAACTGACAACTCCTTTGCTGCACCGCTGTACAGATCACCTGGCAGAGGGTTTGCCGAAGTGACAAGCATAGGAAATACAGAAGCTGCCCCCCAGTAAGCCTGTGGTAACTACAGGAGTAAATCCCCTTGGTCTGGCTGGCCTCTGACTGCACAGGGAAAAGGTGATGAAGCATACAGGATGATGGATATTCTTGCTAGAGGTACGTCATGTGCATTCTCAAGAAATGGAGAATACAAAAACCCCACATTACAGCATCATTACAGAAGTGGTCCTTGTGAAAGAAATTAAAATTTAAGTCTTTTTTTGAATAGCTCCTGTGCAATGAGAAAATTTGCTCTACAAGGGTTTCCTCCTTACCTTTAAGGAGTATTACCTCCTAATTTTTAGTTCCTAGTCTAATCAAGGAATACCTGAAGTTCCAACATACTACATCACCACTTACAGTTTGCAACAAAGAATATTGTGAGACTTCTGGGAGAATCAATATTCTTTTCTAACTACAGTATCACAAAATAATGCATCATCAAAACATACCTTTATAAAACCTAACTTGTCTTAAAGTAAGGAAAAAAGAGTAATCAAAGTTAGTTCCAGGCCTTTGAGACTGGTATGTTTCAGGCCCTTAGAATAATGTGTTAATTCTTAAGATAGGGAAAAAAAACCCATTACCTAATTTCTCTATTATATAGTTCCTCGAACATTTTGAGATCTTTAAGGTCCCTTCTAATTCAAGCCATTCTGTGATTCTTTAGAATACAATTCCCCAAAAAGCATTCAGGAGAACAGCTCCTTCAAGCTTCTCTTTCCTTATGTCTGAAACACAACACTATCATGCTATCAGAATACTATATAAGGGATCAGCACAGGTCTAGAAGCATCGTGCTCTCATGTTCTCACTCCAAAACAGACTGGTTAGTATCAACTAGTGCTTAACATCAACGCTTGAAAACATTCTCAGCAAGAGAGAAAGGAAGCATAGCAATGATGACATCACTTGCGGTGGGAGGTATCATTTCCCCGAGGCAGTCTTTATTTCCTGTAACACGGGCAAACCAAGGTACCCAAACCAAACATCGCCTCGCGGTTTGCTCACGTGTAGGAGGAGCTCACACGCTTCTCCTGGCAGCAATGCAGGTCACAGGCAGCTCCCGCTCAACTGCGTGCAGGGAAGAGCAGGAGTGCAGACCAAGACAGTGACCGGCCTTGTTAGCTGGGCTTTCTCGGCTAGACTGCTTCATCAGGTCTGCATAAACTATACCTGCTACGGAAAGAAACACATAACCAGGCTTATTCTGCAAAGGATCTGCAGGACTCTACTCAAGCCGTTTGGCTAGTGAGCCTGTTTTAACCAAAGAGGGAAATAAGTGTTACGTACACTTTGAGAAACAAAACCAGAAAAATTTTGTCTTTAATGTTTCAGATAGAAATTCAAAAGAATACGAACTTACTATCCTTTTAAAAATGAGCTCACTTTACAGGCATTATACCTCACATTTTTAGACTCAGAACGACAGAAGCAAAGACGTAATCTTCCCACCGCAAATTTCAATGCATATAAAATGCAGAAGGCTTCTCCCTAAGTGCAAGAGTTCACCGGTAGCCTTTAAAAACAAAAAGAAAACCGGAAGCCCCCGGTGGATGATCAAAATGCGCTTATACACCACAGCACGGCCTTTATCAGCCCCTCACGTTTGTTTGTTTTGAAACCGAAGGAGCTGCACGGCCCCGGACCCCAGACACCCCGACAAACCCCGCAGCCCGCGGTGATCCCTGCCGCCCCTCACCTCCTCCAGCATCTGCCGCTCCTGCTCCAGCCCCGCCGCCTCCAGCTGCTCCTCTTCCTTCAGCATGGCCGGCGTGATCACCACCGCCTCCGCCTGCTCCCCCATCTCGGCTCCCAGCGGTTCTGCAAGGAGCGCACGGTTACGCGCGGTTACTCGCGGTCGCCCCGGCCGTGCCCCGCGGCCGCCCCTCACCGCTGCCGCCGCCCGAGTGGCGGGCGGGCATCGCCCCGCCGCGGCCCCGCTCCCGCGCGCGCCGCCTCACCGCCCGCCTCGCGAGAACAAAAAAACCGCGCGCTGCCCAAGCCCCGCGAGAGGCGGCGCGGTTCTCGCGAGGCCGCCCGCTCCGCCCGCCGGGCCCGCGCGGGCCGCCTCGGCCCGTCAGGCTGCGGGCTCGGACGGGCAGGGCCGGAGGGGCCGGGGTGCACCCTTCCCCTTGGAATGGGCTGCCAGGGGAGCCGCGGGAGTAACGCTCCGTGCAGGTGTTTGTGGAAAGACTGGATGTGGCACTTGGTGCCGTGGTCTGGCGGACGGGATGTGGCACTTGGTGCCGTGGTCTGGCGGACGGGGTGGACTCGATGATCCCAGGGGCCTTCCCCAGCCGGAGGGATTCCGTGGTTCTGTCCGCTCCCTTCCGCCGGTGCCCGTCGCTGCATCGGCAGCTGGGGAGCGGGACGTGGCGCGGGCGGCCCTGGGCGCTGCTGGCTGTGCCACGAGAGGGCAGCGGAGCGCTGGGAGCCCGGACGGGAGCGCGCGTGCCCAGCCGGCGGGAAACCCGAACCCGGCGCTGCGTTACAATGAGTATTGCTCGTGTTCGGAGCACAGACGCTTTAGCTCCACGTAAATAACACACAAGCTGCCAAAATGACAAGGCTTATCGCTTCAGATGCTGCGCTGGTATTGTCTACCCCTATTTGTCAAACTAATCACTGTTTTGAACTTGCTGCACGCACATGGCGACCTGCGCCCGGAGACCTGGAAAGGGGGAGGAAAAAAGAAGCAAAGAAAGACAAACAAGTCTAGGAATAACTGAGGTGGATGGCATTCTTCTCATTCCCAAAGCCTGACAGGCTGATTCTGGATAATGTGGTTTATGGAAAAGTAATTCTGTTCTCCAAGCCATAGTTCAGAGGTTAACTGGAGATGGTTCTGCATCCATTTTAGGGAATGTTAGCAGGGAGTATTGTTACTAATCCCAAATACAGTTATTTTATAGGCATGGTGGCAATCAAATGCACCTTTTTCAAGCCTCTGTTTCACTTGCAAACATTCTCAAGTCATCATAGTGAATAAACAAAAAAAACCCTTATTTTCTGTGGCACCTATCATTCTGTAAAACCTGAAGTGCTTTCAAAACTATAACATTAAAGTAGAAAAATCAACTAAATGACGACTGAAAGGCATCCAAGCTGGAATATGATGGTGGCTGCTGTGGTTCTCAAAACTTCCTGTCGCAGGCAGGAAGCAGGGATGAAGATGCTACTAGAATTTAAGGAGCACTTTGGAAAATTGCAAACATTTTATCTAAGAAATGAATGACAACACCTTTACTACTTCAACAAAAAAAAAAAAAAATACTTCCTTCCCAGAAATTGTTCTTATCCAAAGAGAATAACCCTCTCGGTAATATACCTAATAGAATACAAATGTTCCATCTCACTCCTGTGTCCATACACGTCATTTTGTAACATCATTTAAGCCATTTTAAGATTTGTGAGACACACGTACTCCACCTCACCTCAGATTATCACTTGAATGAGATAGCTTTGTTTCAGCCATTTCCTGCTCTGCCCAACACCTTGTCTGCGAGCAATTTGGGATGGGAAGGGATTTGCCTATGGCTAGTGGCATTGTGGCTCCCTGTGGGTGGCTCAGCATCACGATTGCCATTCATTTTTGCAGGGAGAGGCTGTGCTGCTCTGCAGGGACTCTCATCCTCCCTCCCATCACTGCTTCCGTGGATGCATCCACATCCATGTCCTATGGACCCCCCACTATGCCCTGCAGCAGGAGAGGGGCTCTGTGAGCTCTTGTTTGCCTCTGTGTGCAGTGTGTTTCTGTGTTCAGTTAATTGTAATTTGGCTCTAGAATATTATTATCCCTGTTTATTGTTAAAAGTCATCAGGAAAAAATGGATTGAAAGGTAAATAGCCAGCTCTTTGGTGACATTCTTATATCCAACCCCCACGAAACATGATGCAGTGAAAGCGTAAAACATGCCTTTAAAAATATTTCAGATAAATGCTACCAGATCTATCAGTTGAGGTTGAAACGTGTTGGACACATACCATTGTCTGTTTTTAACATCCCACAGATAGACAGACACGTAGAAGGGGAGTGTGGAAGAGATTTGTGTCCAGTTTTGCAGACAAGGGCAATTAGCCTGGCTTAGCACACGTGAGTAAGGTGATGTCAACAAACATCCTCCTCCAGACCCACCAGATTCCACTGCTGTGGAATGAGTATGTGCTGCTTGTCACTGCTCCTCTCCAGCTGCTCTCAAGACTGAGACATCAGTATTTTATATTAAAAGCCTGAGGTGACAAGGGGAATAAGGCAGTCCTTAAGTAAATTGTTCATGGGATAGATTCTTAGGAATTTGGAATAGGGCTGTTTCTCCAGCAAAATATATTAAATGGACAGAGCTGAGAGCACCTTCCACAAGTGTAGCAGGATCTAAAAATGTATCTGTCTCCATGGCATAAATTCTTCATTCACTGCTTTGCCCAAGCAAAGAAGTTGCAACATGTAGCTTCCATCCAGAAGCCATTTACTCACCTCATTAATCAGTGCTTATTATTGCAGTGCAGAAAATCACTGGTCTTTTTTGTTTCAGAAGATGGAAGAATATGGAAGTCCCTCATAAACACACCTGGATGCTTCTACAGTCTAATGCAAGGTGCAGAAAAAGATGAACCTAGTGGCACAGAGGGGGCTGGGGAAAATTACAATGCAAGAGAGCAGATAAGAGTTAGAAAAATGCAGATTGTAAACAAAGACGTTTCTGTTCCCAGCTTGGCCAAGTGGCTGCTGCTAAGTCACAGTAACACTGGGTTGTCACCTTTGAATTTTACTTGTCATTCTGGTATGCAGTACAAGAATGTGTGTCATTTCATCATGTTCCTTGCCTGCACAGATTACCTAATTAATTTACTACAAACTGTAAAAGTAGTTCCTTGTACTAATTGCCTTGTCTGCTGGATGACCAAAGAGGAAGCTGGGACTTTGAAACAAGATCATTTTCTTTAGATGAGAAAAGTGAGACATACAAATTCAGGCTATTTTATCTTTGTCTTATTCCCTCACAATATATGTACAAAGCTTTCCTACTCCTGATAAAATGAGAAAGTCTCAAAACCACTCCAGCAGATAGCAGTAGATCCCTGGCATTCACTCACTGATGTTCAAATTTAGATTTTTTTTTTTCTTTTTTTCCATTGTTGTTTTTTGTTTCCTTAAGAATTAAAGATTGCTAAAACACAGTAGTAGAAGCCAAGGAGACTCATTACTTTTTTTTCATAGAAACAAACGTTGTTATGAGTAAAAGAAATACTACAGCAGCATTCTATTCTCCATCCACGAGAACAATCTTCAGGTCAGAAATTTCAGGGATCAAGCCCAGTGAATTGGCAAGTTTAACTAAGACTCCTGTAATTAAAACTGATACCTCAAGCTGGGAGATGTGTCGGAAAAAAGTAGGGAAGTGTCTGGGGTATTGGCAAGTAACCAGCATGCTGTATATGCAATAACACTAGATGGCTGCACAGTCTCCAAGAAACTGCTGCTGTCTGCAAGTTTGATTTGGCAGCTTGTGCACCTGAAACACACACAGTGAGATGTGTTGATGAGTGGAGTGTGTTTGTGTGCCAGCCCCTCTGTGTTCGTAGGCAATCCAGTTCTCTGAGCTGGCAGGCAGAGCTGCAGGATGGGCATTTGCTGACAGCTGGACTTAAGCATCCCACCAAATGACATGAATATCACACGGTGGTGGGGCAGCCTTCCTCCAGATTTGCTATGTCCCTGTCACCAGGCGCTGAATCACAGGTGAAGCAGCTCCTGAGACACTCATTTCCAACCTGGCCTTTCGAGAAACCTGATATCCCCATAAGTGCCAGCCAAAGGGTGGAGTATGCAGGAGGCAGAAACCTCTGTGGCCGTCCAGCTTTGATCAGCCATATTTGTTTGTTTACAAGGACATCTAAATAATACCACCCGCGATTCTGTTCATCAGCATCCCAAAGATTTCCAGCATACAGCTCTCAGGTTTCTAGATCCTGCTGCAGCATGCAGCCCAGACCAGACAGAGCAGGATTAGGGTTGTCAGGGAAAAGGATGGATAGTGGGATGTTATGCTTCAGCAGGTAATCAGTTCTCTTTAGGGGCAGGATCCTTCCTTTAAAGATCCTCCAAAAGTTACAAAATAATTACCATATAAGTCTAGCAGTTTCAGCGAGCTCTTAAACTGGCGTTTGAATACACAACTTTTATTCATATATTACATGAAAGATTGCTTGTGTTTTCTCACCATGACCAGGTCTGAATGTTTCAGCATCTCTGCTTGTAACTGGCAATACAACATCTGCTGAGAAACGACAGTTTTATCCAGCTCATCACCTAGTCCAAATCTTTCAAGCATAATTTCTGTCAGCAATGTATTCCCAGGCTTACATTTGGGTAACTGTCACAAAATCCCCTTCCAGCTTCTCTGCCCATAATTGTTTGTCTCTTTGCAATGGTTTGTGGCTGTGCATCCACACAGGCATCAAATTCATGCACAATGAGCCCTAATACCTTCTGCTTGAAAACTACATTCTGCTCTCCCTTGACACGTATGCATACTAGAATCAGAGCTTACAACTTCATTTCAAGGCACCCCAGGAAGGTGGAACCAAGCCCTGGAAGGCTCCTAACCCTATTGCAGACACTCCTGCCTGGTACATAAACCACCTCTTTGCTTGTGGCTGCAACAGATTAAAATGTTACAGCTCAGGCAGACAGGAAGAGGCCAGAAATTATTCTGTGCTTTAGTTTGCTACTTGCCCATCACTTTTGCCAATTTGCCAGCGAAGCCTGGAGATCCTAACACCCCACCAACTGCAGCCTGTGACCCACTGGATGTTGGGAATTCACAAACTAAGGGATCTGGAAAAGCTGATCAAAGGATGCAGCCTTGCATGTGCTGCACAGCAGCCCACAGAGGTGTGAGCTCAGGGAGTCCTCACTTGGTTTGAACATGCCAACTCCCTGCTTCTCCCCACAGAGTCAGCTCTAACCAGGAATGATTACATTTTTGAGTGTCACATGAGACAAGGACCTCTAAGTCACACTGAAAAAAAAAACACCTCTTGCAAAATTTTTGCTGGCAGGCAAAGGAAGAGCACAAACATCTGTGAGCTCAATGTATACCAAACATGCATGTTGAAATCTTGCTACAGGTTGAGAGCACAGAGTGGGGAGATACATATGCACAGGCAAACGCAGTACTGATGACATGAGAGCGATCAGAGCACCACAATGTTCACAAAACTGTCCCTGGGTAATAAATCAGCTCCTTTTGTGGGTTTTGATTGCAGGGATCCGATGACAGCTGGTTTGCATGAGACAATCAGTCTTGCCTTTGGTAACTCCTTCAGAGCTGGGCTAGCTACAGTATTTATCACCAGCTAATGTTTGTTACTTATTTCGTAATCATTACAAATATCAGCAAATGCTGCACAACTAACAAACCCATGGTTTAACCCTAGCAAACAGGAGGGCCAGATTCACATTCACATTGCCTTCTCAAAGGTTTCTAGAACCACAGCCATGGTGGTGAGGGATCTGTCAGTGACACTAGGAATTTTTTTCCCAGGGATTGTCTCCAGGGGAGTCTACTTGGTACAGGGTTGGCTGCAATTGTACTAACTAATGTGATTTAGTTAGTACAACTAGGTTGAGTTAGATTTAGCCTGCAATTGTACTAACTAATGTGATTTATTTGTGTTTTGCAATATAGGACCTAAAATTCATTTAGTTCACAGCACACAGACAGTAACTATCTCACTTAAAGTATCATTCCTTCTGATTCCTCCATGCTTAGTTTTTGCTGACTCATAAGCAACTTCCACTATGCAAGAGTATGTTGATCTTCACCAACAGCTAACAGCATACACAGACACAGAGTCTCCAGCCTGGTAAGTCTAGCATGTGTCAGAGATGTGGGATCAGGCAGCCACAAATGGCTCCCTGCAACTTTGGTGGGGTGGAGAGCCCAGCCCTTAATACATGTGATTAGCATATCTGCTGAGAAGTGAAACTCCCTCCCCTCACACTCACCACAGCACAAAGGTATTTTGGATCCTACAAAAGGCATGCCAAAAATCAAATTTTTCCATCAACAGAGAAAATTAGGAATGTGTGTATCTGGTCCGTTGGGCTCAAAGGGGGAGATGATTAATCACCAGCAAGGGAGGATGACTGTAGCTAGCAAGTCAGCATCTCTTAAGTATTTTGTTTTTCCTCCCCACATCCCTTTTTCCTTCTAAAATGAACTCTGAGAGATTGCTTACAGTAGAGTCTCCTCTGCATGCTTTGGCATCTTGTCTGAAGTCAGCAAGTCACATCCTTTCTGCCAGCATTCAGAAAACACTGGTCTGGAAAACAGAACCTACCTTAAAGGCAAACCAAGAAGTACAGTGTTTCAGGAGTAGCTGTAGGTGAAGCCTTGGAGAGGGACTGAGATGGCCAACAGGGTAAGTGAACGGAATCCCAGCCTCAGTGAACCCACTGAGGATTTTGCCCCATCAGAGTATATATGCCCCATATTCTTTCCTCACCAAATTTCTGTCAAAATTCTCAGGATTTCACCACAATTTTTTTTGTACCTCTGGAGTCTGCTGTTGATGAAAGCTTCTGCTGTGATCCACTCAGGATGTACAGTCCAAGAATGAATGACTCAACATAAGGGATGAGCAGAAGACCAGCCATTGAAAGTGGTGGCCTAGTGACACTATGCTTTTTTAACCCCCAAGTCACAGAAATTATTACAGTACAAACCAGATAAGGAAACAACACAGGATAAACTACAAGACCTATGCTGGTGAGATACTGCACTTGGATTTAAATGTAAAACTGAAGTTTTTATGCAACTACAATCTTCAAGAGTCACATAGTATTCACTAAATAATAGAGTTGTTAATGTTTGCATCCAGACAAAATTCTTGTTCAGATCAGTTCCTGCCCTATGGTTTCAGTTGAACACACTGTTTTCCATTTTAAACTTAAACTCTTGACTGGAAGTGAGGTATTTCCTTTAATACTGTTATATTGAGACCAAGATCTATGTCATTTATAAAGAATTCCAGATTCACGGGGAATGGGAAACGCTATTAAAGTGTGAAAGAGCAGCCTTTTCCTCTTTTTTTTTAGGTAAGAGGCAAAACTCACTAAGCTTCTTTCAGAAGATTTTATGCTGTAGTTTTGATCCTGAATGGGCAGAAATAATAACAAAGCCAGTGATTTTCCTCCAAAGGAAAGGTTTTAAGTGGTTTTGATGAAAAGTGTACATACAGCTGGTTCTCTGGTACAAACCTGTTCTTTAACCTTAGTGCTGGGTGCATGGGGAGAACACCCACGTACATCTAAATAATACAGACATCACTGGTGCTGGGAAAGAAGAGGTGCACTGTAGATCAAGGGAGCTCACCCTCTGTGATGCATGCTAGGGTGCTGTGCAATGTAACACAGGCACTGCAGGGTTAGCACCTGACCTCTATTTCTTCTGGAAACACTAAACATTGGCCCTAGGGCCTAAGCAGGAACAACCAGGAACCAGGAACAATCGGGACACTGCTGGGCAAGTCGTATGAGTGCAGCTTATCAGTCACTATAGTAGTGCTCATGTGGAAACAACCCCACATCAGTAAATCTGGCTTACAGCAAAAAGACCAAGAAATATCAGAACTGGGGACTGACATAAGTAAGTGCCAGTAGGAGGGTTCAGGACATGTTGTGCAGACTATTTGTAGAGACATGTTTCTGCTGTTCTGAGTCCATAAATAATGTTTACGAAAAGGTATTAGGTACCTTCCCCAAGGGCTGCTAGAAAAAAGGAATAAACAGACCAGAAGGAGCTTAGGCACATTCCAGTTTGGGGAGGAGAAAGAGGCTGTGAAGACAACTCTAGCAGACTTATTATGGTACCTTCATGAAACATTTGCCTTTTTTACCTGGAGGGCAGGGGTGAGGGAAATATGACTCCTTGCTCTGATAATAGTGGAGATAGAATGCTATATCTGGATGGACTGCACTCTCTTGTCTTGGAGCCACTCCTGCAAAGATGTCCTAAGCCAGACTGGCAGCAGCCAGAGGGGTTTCTGGCAGCTGCTCCTATCCCAGGGAAATGGCAGGTATATGAACTGATCTCATCAAACTTCGGAAAAAACGAGGAATGAGGAAAATACTTGGTTTTCCACTAACAAATCTTGCGTTGCTCTGTTCTTATTTACAAGGTTGATCCAGGACAAAACATCACCTCTTCAACCCAAACAATGCAGCACCATGCAGAGAGCATTGCAAGTCTGCTGATGTCCTTGCTGTGATCTCACTGGGGCTTCGAAGCGCACTCACAGTTTAAAGAAATGGATTGTGATGATAAAAGAGAATTATCTTTGCTTTACCCTCATATGCTTAGTAAACTCCCATGAAAACTTAGCAAATTCCCCCTGCTGCTTCCCCAAATGTCTGTGCCTCAGGCCCAAACTCAGTTATTCCTTTAATCCTGTGCAGAAGATCCAAGATCAAAGTTGGTGGGACTTTGTTTCATCACAGCTATTCCCAGCACCATCCCTGGAATTCAGACAGCTGCTGGTTTTCATTCCTCTGCCATGGGCTAGCCAGATCTGACACTTCAGTGTTAACCCTTGGTTTTGGCATGAATGATGAACTGGAGTCTTGTCTCCTGAAAACTCCCCTGCTCTGCAGCAGATGACTCACCTTCACTGTGGTACCCCATGGGAATAAATTACTTACTGGTGTTTCCTCATGGGTACCAAAGTTCAGTGGCAAAGGAAGGGATCCCTGTGGAATATAGGATCTTGTGGAGATGGAAGGTGATCTCTAACTATGCATTATATTATCCCTGGGAGAGGGGGAAAAGAATTGAAAACATGAAATATTTACTGGAAAAAAACAAGACCAGCCCTGTATTTAATCAAAACATTTTGTTTTGTTCCACTTGTAATTATTTCCATCCAATGAAAAAGTACTTTAACAAAGAAAATGACAGTTCCCTTCCACGGGCAAACAAAATAAGAAGCCATGTTAGTGCCTGTACAATGCTACAGTGAAGGTGACATATTTTTGATGCTCTGTTGAAATTGTCTTTACTTGTATTGCAGTAATATTGAACACATCAATTTACGTTTAATGATCTAATTTCAGTGTTTGTTAGGGCAGTGGTGAGAAAACCAAAGATTTGTAGGGAAAAAAGCTGAAGTGACACTTAATTTCCCCTGAAACTCATGAGAATGTGAATATGAACACTGATTACACTGATTGACTAGGGCAAAGGTTCCAAAAAGATGAAGACTAACCTGAGAGCCCAGGGAATTATTGCCAAATGCCAGCTATGCTGGTACCTTGGGGGTTTTTTTTGTTGGCTTTTTTTTTTTCCATTGGAAACCCTAGTTTTCACATGGTAGAAAAAAGTAAACAGGAAAAAATAATACCCATTCTTGTTCAAGACTCACTCTTACACTCAAATTACTGTCTCATAATCAAGGCAATAAATTGCAGGTACTTTGATTGTAGTTTATTGAGATCCCATGCCAGGCATAAGCTCTCTGTATGTTTACTTTAATTATCATCTTCCTAAAGAAGGTAACAGTTTATGCAGGTTTACTACAATGCCTGACTACCCTCCCTTCCCTTTGCCTCAGGTACCTGAACTTTGTATTCCCCACAGAAAAGTGGGAATAACCTTGGAGACTTCTTCAAAACTGCTTCAAAACACATTGAGATCTACTGGTGAAACAGCAGTAGAAAAATATTGTCACTTCCACATGGTGGGATATTTTTTTCCTAGAGCTCTCAGACACTGAGCATCACAGTTACATTTTCCTGCCTAGAACAGGCCAACCATTTTCTCTTCAATACCAGCTGACTTCATTGCCCAGGTGAAAAGGGGCCTGTAAGTCGTGGACATTGCTACTCGCTTTTAAATGATTTTTCACCCAAGAACATTATGCTGGTTTCTGCACTGTCTTGGTGTAAGTCCTGCTTCTTGGCACTATCTCTGCACCTCACCCATCAAAATCAACAGGTATATTTTCATATCCTCTAGCAACAGATACTTTGTGGAGGAGTTAGTGTCTGCCAAGCGTGGTATAATACTAATTTATTCAGGCTCCTTGCCATTTTCTCCTCCAACTCAAAACTGACAGCACACCAATCACATATATTTTTCAGCAGCACATCATCTGACTGAATCCAAATGTGCCACTGAGATCCATCTCCATGGATGCAGCACAAACAGAATTCAGCTGCCTGCTTCTCAGACAGGTGTGATATTTCAGGACCCACCTGACATTGACTTAAACCCCTGTTAGTGTGGTTTTGTGGCAGAGAGCATGGCTAGTTTGTGAGTGGTGAGAAGTCACCATCTGTTCTGAGGAAAAGGATGGTTTTAAAAAGGTGGAAGTTTCCCAAGATGTGCCAGCTCAACACAGGAGGAGATGTCTGGGAAGCACCACTGTAAGAATCAGCAGGCTGGTCTGCTGGATGGCTTGTGGGATGCACAAAGAGGGAGGTAAAGCTCTCCCTTACAGGAGGCCAGCATCTTGGTAACAGAGGAAGGAAGAGTATTCCTTTCTTTTTGTGAGAAAAAAGCAGGGTGCCCAGGTCTTCAAAATACCAGGATGAAATCACAAATTTTATCTGAGATACTTAAACCTGCTGGTACCAAACCTCTTATTTGTCATGGAGAGCTCCACCTCCTCCTCCCTCTGGGTACTACTGACATTGCCAAATCTTTTGCTTACCACAATTCTTTCCACATAATATTTTCTGTGCCAGCAGAGAAGTCTGATCTACTCTGGGAGGTCAACACCATCCTTCTAGAGCTTTCAGCTACAAGTATGATGGCTTGCAACAAATCAGCAGTTAACACTGATCAATTAACCACAAAAGTTTATATCTATGAGAAAGAATATCCTAAAAAAACTACAGTCAGCTACTAACTAGAACTGTCTACCTTGTCTAACTTTGTCTTATATCCTTCTTTCTCCACCCATGGCTTTAAAGATTACCTCTGTTTCTCCTAGAGCTTTCTCAAAGTATTAATGAGCTACACAATCCAAGTCTGTATTAAATCTCTGAAAATGTTCAGTTGTTCAGATATAGAGCTTGGTTTCTGTTCATATATCAAAATTTCCAGGTCATTAGCTCTCATGTGTTAGGATAGCAAATGAGTTACAAACTCATTCATATATGTGCCATGATGGATTTTCTCTAATTGCCTTTTTCTGAATTCTGATGGTTATGAGTCATTGCAGGTAGGAATTTATATAGCCAGAAAGGTTAAATATAAATATATCAATCAATAAATCAATCAATATAAATACTGCCCACTCACAGAGACTAGTATATGAAGAGAAAGGCCAGGGATGTTCATAGTTAAGGAATATTTCTATTCCAAGTGGACAAACATGTAATGCTACCTGCAAGTCTTGCTGATAAGAATGTGCAGACACTTGGGTTAGTGCTGGAGCCAGGAACGTTACACCAAATCTGATGTGGAGTGAGGGTGCACTGCTGCGGCTGCTCTGCCCTCAGCACTCAGGAACACCCTGGCCACCCAGCACAGCTCAGCAACTTCCCGGCATAACCACTTGTGATCCTCTCAGCTTCCTTCTGTGCTGTGAATTACACTGTCACATCTTTTCAAAAAGCAAGAGTTCTCCATTAAAAAAAACCCTCTGCAGTATGATCCTTCAGATCTGTTCTGTCTTCACAGGAATATCCACAGCAGCTTAGGGATTTCCACTATCTTTTGTCCTTGCTTGGGCCGAATCACTTACAAATACAAGGATAATGACAACAAAATCTTGCTATTTCTGAGGTTCCTGGTGGCCAGGATGAGTTACTGCTGGCAGCACACTGTCCCCCATTCCTGCCATCTGGGATGGGTGAAAGGACACTAATCAGAGTATCTGCTTCATCCATAAGAGTAACATGGACATCCCCCAGTACCGCAGTTCCCTGTTGTTTCAGCTGAAGGTCCCAAACCTGCCTTCAGCATGGGGAAACAGGGAGACAGGGGAAAGGCTTCCCACACCCCCTCCTTTTCCCTGCTCATTCCCTTACTGAATCCTCCCCCAGCCTTATCACATTCCCTCCATTCCTCTCATCGCCCTCTGAGCTTGCCTCAGAAATGCTGAGCCTGTGCTGCTGCCGTCCAGCGGCTTCCAGATCCCCTTGCTCAGACCTGTGCCATGGGGTTCCTGGCCACTGCAGTGAGAGGGGTGGGGGAGCCCTCACCTCCCACTCATTGTCTTTTGCCACAGCTCTAAAAAATATGTATTCACTCCCTACCCACCTCTACTCTCAACAGCACCACACAAACTCCCTTCTTCTTGATGCTATCTATTTACAATAACTCAGTTTCCATAAAATCTCCTCCATTTTTTCCCTCAGTGAAGCACTCTTATCTTATCTTGCAAACCTGACTGGACATCAGGCAGTTTGGTGTTTATATGAAAAAGGGTTTGGCTTTTAAAACAGTTCAGCAGCCACAAACAGAACTAGGTCTTCAGAATAGCTTAGCCTGCATTTTTGGGCAGTAAAATGAGAAGCCAGCTCTCCCAAGAGGGCTTTTTGTAATGGGGGCTTTGAAAATATTACTATAAATATCCCTGAAACAGTTAGATGTGGAGCCTTTGCTGAAAAGTTAGACTCTATCTTGGTGTCTCCCTGGCTGCCAAGCTCACCTGAAATCTGCTCTGCAGCCTTTTGCAGCTCTTAGGAGCCCTTCCCTGGTTTCCTGCTGCCTCCTCAGCCTGCACAATGCAGGTTATCAGGGCAAGGGTTAGGCTGGTCCCTGCTGATTTTGACGGACTGGAACTTGATTGATTCAGTTGCAAACTTGGGACAATACTTTGTTGTGTCTTTGCCTGTTGCTTTACATTGAAATTATCTTGGGAGCAAGCAAATTGTGCTACCAGACTTTAATTCACCAAGTTTCAAACTTGGGTCATGTCGAGGTCAGGGTTTTTTTGGTGGCTTTTTGGTGAGGTTTTGTTTTGTTTTGTTTGTTTTTGTTTGTTTTTGTTTTTTTTAAGAGCACTACCAAGAACTCTGGGGAAGGTACCAGCGAAAGCTCTCTTTATACAAAACCACTAAAAATACATATGTCCATTATTTTTACTCGGCATGGAAACTTGCATGTCAGTTAAATTGTATTGACTTTCACAAAGAATAGTTGTGCAGTGGCTGTTCCGGTGTACAACAGTTTGGTGACATCTGTCCTCCATCCCATGAGTTGCGGAATACTGCAAAGTCATGAAATGATCTGTCACAAACCTCCTGTTATTTCAGGATACAGAAATATCTCCCAAGCGCTGTATATAGACTATGGATTCATCATGAGCCAACCTGGAAATTTCAGTCTGAGTAGCAGTCCTAAATTAGTAAGTGCATGGAAGTCTGCAGTAAAACAGCAGACTGTCTCCAGTCATCCCACACTAAACAAGCATACAAACAGAAGTAGAATTTTATAGATAAAAGCACAAATAGCACCGTTAAGATAAAAATCACAAAGGTCCCAACCCCTGAAAGTGCTTGGTAGTATTTAATTTTTTACAGTGGGCTTAGATCAGATCTGAAGAGAGGAAATGTGAATATATCACTGGCATTTCCCATCTGGACATAGAAGAGCCCTGCTTTGGGGCTCGTTTGGAAGGGAAGAAATGTCTCTTCATGCCAAACGTGCTTTAGTTACACTGGGAAGCCATGGTCACTTACTGCTCATAGAAACATTTTAATACAGACTCACAACTTTAATGTTCAGGCAGCTTTGCAAAAGGGAAAAAGGTTTTTTTTTTCCCTTTTCTCAGCTAGGGAGATGAAAAGCAAAGACAACTGAATCAACATGTTGAGAAGGGAGAACACCTCAGTGCTGGTGCCATATCTGAACTCCTGTGCCCATTCTGTCACATGAAGAGGTGCCAGATGTGGGGACACACAGCAGCAGTCATCTGGTGCTGCACACAGTCGTACACAGACTGTGATGTAAGATCCACAGTCACATTACCAACCTCAGTTCACAAACAGTGGAGCCGCAGATATCCTCCGGGATGTCCACAGGAAATACACACCCCAGAACTGGATATCAGAGTTGTACACAAATGAAAGAGCATTGATTTGGCTTCAGCAAGAGATTTTTTAAATAACAGGTTTTCAGAAACACATGCTATTTGTAAAGTATGTCCTGAGGTCATCCAGACAGGTCCTTGACTACGGAACCTATCTGCTCATCAAGGACAGTTGTTTTCAACATTTTTCAGCCTGGGAAGCCCCTGTATACTTTACCAGTGGAGGTCAGGTCTCATGCAATATATTTAAATTTGCTAACAGTCAGCCTGCTTTCCTCAGTTACTCCTCTCCAGTACTGGAGCAGCCAGAGCCACAGGATCTGACAACCACTGCTCAAGGCCAAGCTTACAGTTACCTTTTTTTAGTGTGATCCCATGTGGCAACTCTTAGTGCTGCTGTTGAATCCTGGAACAAGTGAGCTCCATCATTGCACTGAATGGGGGAAATCAAGGCTCACATACTGCATGTCAACAATCCTCTGTTCCTATTTCTTTTTGAAGGTGTACAACAATGTATACCACCTCCAAGCAAGAAACAGTAAATTTTGTAATCAAACTGTGAAAGTGCAATTATAGGTGCAATTAAGGTGAAATATAGCTCTATTGAAATTGTTGGGGGTTTTATTATTAACTAAAGTTTTCCCCCTGTGTTTTGGGCAGATAGTTATCCTGTTCAAGCAAAGAATCCATTATTTAATCAAAATGACATTTATAATTCAGTATTACTATAATATTCAAACATTCAGGACATGTTTACTTTAATCAGTTGTAATTAAATTGTTATACAGGAAAAAGATTTAGTTCAACTGGTGAGTGCACATTTATTCAGGGGAAAAGCAATGCAAATTGTCCAGGATCTCATTAAGTGCTATTTATACTTCTTAAACTCTGGTGATGTGTTAGCAAGTCACATCTAACTCTTCTGTTCAACTCCACTGAAATGGATTGTCCTAAAATGAGAGCGAGCATTTCCAAACTAAAGGAACTGCAATGTTTACAGTCATGCAGCATTTGCAACAAGGTAAATGAAGCAGCGATTGCCAAACCCTCAGCCCCATTAATGGCAAGGTTTAAGCAGCACTTTCACAGCCACTGGGATTCTCCAGGCCTTAAAAGCAAAGAAGCAAAGAGGCTGAAGGATGCTCTGGATACTCTCCCACCCCATCTCTGGGCTAGGAAACAGTGTTGGCACATGCCTGGCAGACCCTACCCAGCCTGGCTTCTTCCCAGCAAAAGATCAAGCGAGGGTGGAAGGTACCCATTTGTCTGCACTGGGCAGATTCACAATAGGGATAGAAAATCAGGTCAAGCCCAGGCCTGGCTAGAGTTTTGCAGGCCTGCTGACACCTCAGAGAGTGAAAAGGGAGGCCCAGGTCAACAGCAGCACTCTTTTGAGTTCCTCCTCATCACGTTTGCACACAATGTCATTGTGGTAAACTCCTCGATCCTTCCCTCATATCTCCTATCTTTTTTGTCACAATTCCTTGGATTACCATCTAGTTTTACAAGTCTCCTCATGACAAAGCAGAACATGGAAGTATCCTGCCCTTCCAGAGTGACCCTGATCATGACTTGTCCTTTGTCAGGGCCACAGAGGCAACCCCCTGGCACCCCCAGGACACCAAGGTCCCAGCAGAAGAGTAAGGCACCTCCTCCTCATACCCAGCTCAGCTTGCTTGCTTCCTTCCTTCCTTGTTGCCACTAGTCCTCAAGCACCTCTACTACTTTTCCTGCGACTTACCATCTCTCCAGCATCACTCCTCTGTCTTTCTCCACTCACACTTGACTGCCTCACCAGTGTATGGCCCCAAGGTGCTCACCACTGCTCTGCTGCTCATCCCATCCCAAACCAGGCACCATCCTCTTTTGGCTGAGACCTGGTGCATATTGTCTGAGACATCTGACCTAAAGCCACTGGTGGAGAGGGGTGCAGGTGTTGTGGGGTGAGGAACTGCTGATGGGGACCCCCTCTGTGCCTGCATTGCCACCATCCAGCCTGAAGCATCACAGAAGGAAAACAGAGGGTTTGGGTTGTGCCATAACCTAGAAAGCAGCCAGCACAGCACAGTACAGTGCAGCTCAGCCTGCCTTCAGAAGGTGTTGATGAGGTATGCCAGCTTGTCCTTTGGCTGAGAAAAGTGTGGACCCTGAGGGCAGGAAGTGACAGGAAAGCGAGGGGAAGTGTCCTGGCTCTGGAGGCCTAGAAAGCAGTGACTGAGTTTAAGCACTTGTTTTAACATCTTTTAAGTCAGCCTTTCAGCCCAACTCAGTGAGCACAAAGGTGCTTCCATTGTGCACCAGAGGAAATAATGTGCCTGGCAAGTCACTGACCCTGACTTCCCAGGGCAGAGTTCTGGGCAGCTGCTTCCCATGTGGCTCACCAGGGTCCTTTTACAGCAGGGTGGAGTGGGGACCACATACCTGCTCCAGGATCCAAACACACGAGGTGTTATTTGAGCCTTCTCTGCTCTTAAAGGCTGGTGGACACACGAACAAGCAGAACAGAACGGGTGCTGAGCTAGGTGGCAATTTTTTCTCCTACTCCTGTGTTTGGGGAATTGCCTGAGGCAGCAGCATCCTTAAGAAAGGCAGAGAAGATGCAGAGGGGTTTTGCTTGTATAGGCAGGGTTTGCACATTTTGAATATTAAGTGGTAATAAGTGTTAGATTAAGTGAAGGAAGAGCAAAAACTGAAATGTATTTAGACTATGCCAAGTGTCTGGAGGAAGACACAAGATTTGCAAGAGTTAACACATTACCTCTAACAGAGTCAAGAGCCGCTCACTACCCCAAGAAGCTATTTTTGCACCATAAGTGCACTGCAGTGAAACAACTTCCTCTTATGTGACCCCAAACCTTCACCTGGACAAGCTGTACACATGCGGGCCACTGCCAAGTTAGCAAGAGAACCATTTCACAGGAAGCTGGAGTCTTCTGGAAACTTCTGTTTACAGGATTGCAATTATCATGCAATTCCTCTTTGAACCTACACCTCTTGTTTTCCCCCTTGACCTGTCCCTCCTGTGAGGGGCTGCTGGCTCAGGCAGCACGGGCTCCCCTGCGTCATGCCTGCCCACATCCTGCCTGGCACTGGGCTCAGCGGGGCAACAGCCCCAAAATACCCCCAGGCTGGCACTAAGACCCTCATGTAGAAGGTGCTGCAAGTCCTCACTTAAGTGACATTAATACTGCACTGCTGGCATGGCAGATCGAGCAAAGGTAGCTAAAACCTAAAAGAGAAAAAAGCCCTGTACAATCAACCACCGGGCACAGGTCCAAGCCAATCCTGATGGATGCTGCACAGAACATATCCTCCCTGTCCTTTCTCAGCTGCTGGGGAGTACCCCCATAACACGACATTAAATCCACCCCTTTTCCCACACTGTCACACAGATATCCAATGTCCCTCTGCATGCTACATCCCAAAACCTTGCTTCTACCAGAGTGAAAGAAAACATATTTAAGTCAAGAAGGTGATTGCATTGCAGAGTCCTTTTGTGCCATGCTGCATGAGTACAAAGCAAATCAGAAGGTAATCAAGCAATCTGTCTAGATCCAGCCTTTAACTAAGGAGTCAGGGAATGGGATGGAAAACAAGGTCTAATATGTATGCGTGATGAAAGGTTGACAGTTATTTCATTGTGTGCTTCAGTGTGAAAACCACAATGACAATGATACTGGAATGGGGGCTTTGTCACCATGAATACTTCATGCCAGGTGGAGAGACCTTTTACATGCATGACAAATCCTGTGCTTTGGGGGCTGCACAACTTAAAGAGGATGGGCTCTGAAACTACTTACAAAAATTCTGTTCTCCCAGACAAGCTCTGGCAGAAGGAAATGAAGTTATTTGCATGTGGGACATGCCTAAAGCCAAACAGCAGAGGAACACCTCTCCCAGATGAGACAGCTCACCTGTGCAGAGCTGCACCTGCTCAGGGATATGTCCTGCTACTGTATATTTTGTCTTCTGGGGAGTTTTTTGAAACAAGGCTCACATTTGACAGGAATTCTCCTTTGCAACTGCAGAGCATCTCAGTGGACACTGTAGCAGTAATTTTTGTGAAAGATCTGGGATTGCACAGTAGTAATTGGGGCATGAAGGAACAACACAATGGCCCAAACGACACAATAGTTTTAGGAGTGATCACTAAATATATCTCTCTTGCTTTCCAGGTACCTAACTTAGGAATTGTAGTACAAACATATGTTGCCCAACCCCCTCACCCACCCTCCTTGGTGCAAGTAGCTCCCTGTGAGCTCGTGCCTGACTTCTCCACAGTAGAGAACTACCCTCTGCTCTGAAGATGCTTTCCACAAGCTCCAAGTTTACAGAGATGACAAGAAACACAGGATGCAGCTGTACACCAAGGGGATCCAGAGACACAACACCTTTCCACACTTGTGGACTTCTTTGGGTGGAGTGTTTTCTCATGACTGAGGAAATTGATGCATCCATCAAAATTTAAGCTGATGCTGACTAAGAGGTTTTTTTCTCTTCATGTTACATCCTCTGCAGCTCAAGAGGGAATTTCCTGCCCAGTTAATATTTGGAGAACACATCCCATACACTCAGCACATGGTTAAATGGGAAGGAGATCCAGCACAAGGACTGGCAGCTGCAGAGAAAGGGCAGATGTAATGTGTGCCAAAAGCCACAGTGGCCTCAGTCCCCAGGCCAGGCTGTCCCAAGTCTATTTCCCTGCCTGGCTGGTTCTTCCCATCCTTGTGCTCTGCTCCAGGACAGCAATCTATAGCTCAGCCCCAGCACCCCTCACGAACAAACTGGACTTTAAAGAAAAGGAGTCGATCTTCCTAAAACTCCTAATTAAATGGTGAGATCTGACAATACTCTCACTGCCAGGCAAGAGATGAAGCTGCAAGATAGAGGCATCTTTCCTTCTTTGTTGTACTGCAGCAGCAATTGGTTCAATATACACAGGGAATATGATCTTTCCCATGTCAAGGGTGTTCAAAAGGTTTAGACAAAAGCACATTAATAATCAGTTTCCCTTTCCTGCACTTTTTTCAAGCTTGGACACCAAAACCAAGCATCACTTTTGTTTCTTGCCTGTGGGCTGTTTTTGATGAGGGCTGGAATTGGTGGTGTCCACCCCTCAGAAGGTTTCACTGCTGTTCATAATACAAGCATAAAATGGTAAAATCTCCCTTTGGGTACATGCATTTACACTGGCACAAAAGTCCTAAGCATGCTAATGCTTTTTTCTGATTCAGTGCTAAGCTATTCAAGTAAAACATCTTGATGTTAATATAGCAAATAAACCTGAGATGAAAAAATACTTAAAACACAGTTATGTTAGTGTAGACAAAACTGTAGACAAAAATAATCCATGTGTAGACAAAAATAATCACATGCAGCAACTAACAATAGCCTTGTGGAGCCCTCTAGACTCTGAACATTGTCATATATTGTGTCAACACAGGGCATTTCCAATTTAATTGTCAGTTTCATACACACAAACACACCCTCTTGTGAGAGTACCTAGAGCACTGAAGTCCTTTACTCATCGCCAGCCATTTTCATTCCATGTTTGCCCTAGCCCACAGCTAGAGTACTTGTCTTGTACACATTCCAGGGGATATTTTATTCTTGTTCAAAAGCTTACTGTCAGTGGGTTGTTTTATTTATTACATTTGGTAACACAGTCATTTCTGTTGGCCTCAAGCATTTGTTGAACACAAGGGGGTAAACCAAGCTTAGAAAGAGCCAGCTTGAGACGCCTTAGGAACTTCAATTTCTGACAGCATCATACACTTTGCTTACCACAAATGAGATACTGTTCAGAACACTTTGGGCTGAAGCTATTTACAAACATCAGCACTGTAGCTTTTTTCCTTCTCCAAACTAGTTATTAAAAAAAAAAGAGTCTCCAGGTAGTGTAGGAGTATGCTCAGCAGTGCACAAAACAATGGAGCTCAATGGCAGAAAGAAAGGAGAGTGCAGTGGTGTATGGGCAGCAGAGCTGAAGGTTAGAAGCAATTTCTATTTCTTTGTCCCCAAAATTCCTTTGGCTGTCCTATTGCATTCATGCTAAGGCATCTGTAATTGCTCTCTGCTGTAATAATTTAAGTCTGCCCTCTGCAGCTGGGAGCTGAGAGGGGAGCCCAAGCCGGTTGCATGGGCCGAGCATGGCAGCATGTCACACAGCAAGCACACAGCACTAACTCCAGCACTGTCTCAGTGCTGGAAACCAGGACTTCCTGTCCCAAGGGAACCTACAGCTTTCCTTCTCACCAGCCCAAAGAGCATGGAAAACTTGGCTTGGTCCACACAACAAACCAGAAAAGGAGGAATAGGTGCTCCATGGGTGCCTGGAGTGTTTGAAGAGAATCAGATGCAGCCCCCAAAAACTCTATCTCATTGCAGTGGGAAGCAAGGGGAGAGCAGTAAAATCCTCCCAGCCTGAGGAGAAAAGATGCCTTTTGGTCGATGACACAAATTTGTGAGCAATTAATAATTAAATACAAGAGCAATGTGGTGGGAAAAGGGGCAAATTAGATACCCTCCCTTTGAATTGTGGCTGGCTCCAGTCAGCAAACACCAGTGACTGCTACAGCAAAAAGTGAATTCACTTTAGTTGATACTTGACCTGAAGTGCGTGCTGCACAGGCACAGGACTGCAGGCTGGCACCTGCAAAGCAATGGGGCAAAGGGACTGATCTCCTCTGACAGCTCCCCTCTCACTCACTTTCTCATGGCATTTGTAGCACCACTCTGTGATCTCCTTGGGGACACTGATCCTATGGACAGCTGAAGTCCACGGAATTAGGCCGGTTTAACCGGTGGAGCAGCACATTTTCTCCTGAGGGTGCTCATGTCAGCAGAAGTCTGGATGGGGGAGCAATCAGGGACTGATGCTCTCTTAGCAAGCAGAGACCCTTTATAAGTTTTGGGGCTGCTTGTTGTAGGGAACTTTTACTCCTTAAACCTAGCCTAGGAGTAATTTCCCACACGTTTCCCAAGACAACACTCCAGTGGGCTCAACCATGCCCAGGGCCTCCCAGAACACTTCTTGCGTGGCAGGCATGTTTGGAGTTCACTCCAGTATGGTGACAGTGCAAAACTGCTCATGGGAGCTTGCACCCAGGAGAGTCCTTATACTTCCTTCTCGCCCTTCTTACCCATAGCCTGCAGCACCAGTGTTAACTAAGGCAGTTTTCCATTATGAACACATACCATGCAATTTAAATACAGAACAAGAAAAAACCTGAAAAGAAAAAAAAAAAAAAAAAACCAACAAAACCCAACAAACCCACTCTACTACTCTACTCTTTTACTCTCTCTCCTCCCCACCCTAAACATTCCAGCCTTCCCTGCCACTAGAGAGGGGAGTTGTTTATTGATATTATGCAAGTACTGAAATATTTTTCTTTTTCTTCTCTGCTGTCCTTTTTTTCCCTCTCTCTCCCTCTCTTCTCTGGGGGTTGCAAAGGTAGTTCAAACCCCTCCAGTCATCTCGGCTTATCAGCCACAGGAGATACATTCCTCTGGGCTGCTCCCTTTATAAGTCACTGCTGGCCGGGCGCCCGCCCGCCGCTCCGCAGCCTCCGCGCCGGCAGCGCTGCCCGCTCCGCGCTGGCCCCGCCATGCCCTAGCCCGGGCCCGCTCACCCGCCCGCCGGGGGCCGCGCAGCAACTCGGGGAGGGTCGGCAGCGATGGCACCCCCGCCCCCGTGCCCCGCCCGCCCCTGAGGGCGGCTGCTGCCGCCGGGATGTTCAGCTGGCATCGGAGCTTCACCCTGGGAACGCCCTGGAGGAGAGGTGAGTCGGCCGCTCCCCCGGGGCCAGCCGGCGGCTGCCAACACCTCCCCAAACCCGCACCCCCGCCACCCCCTCCTTCCCTTCAGTGGCCGCGCGGACGATACTTAGGACAAATCATCCCGCCCGCCCTGCTCCCGGGCCCCGCCGGACGGGCACCGGCCCCATGCTGCGCTCGCTGCTCTCCGGCTGCCTCTGTCCCCTCGCAGGTAAGGCTGCCCGAGGCGCGTCCCCTCTCGCCCCGGCCCCTCAGCCCCGGGGCCGGCGGGGACAAAGATCGCGCCTCAGGAACCGGTTTCATTTCCACTTAAAACGGGTTTATTTCGCCTTGGTAAGCGTGGCAAAGCTTGGGAGAGAGGAGCAGGGCAGGCGGGAGCGCTGTGCCTCCGAGCGGTCCGCGCTGCCGAGGGACCGGCACCCGCCGGAGCGGCTGCTCCCGGCACCGCGCGGGTCCGGCAGCTCCGTGAGGCGGGTCGGGGCTGCCCTGCGCCCGTCACGGCGCGGGCCACGGACATCGGCTCGCTTCCTAGGCACTGTATTCCCATCCAGCAGGGATTGTCGCGGGTTCGAAGTGTTTTACTTGCTCCCGCCTGTGCAGATTAGGTGACCCTGGCAAGAAAGGCAGGTATAGTCCTGCAGCTGATCACCTATAACTTTTTAAGCCTGTTGTGCAAACCAAATGTGGTCTCGGTATGCCTTTTCCAGGAATAATGGGGCCACTATATTTGATACCTTAGCCAGAACTGCAGGCGTTGAGATCACAAGCCCCACGTAGCAGAATTCTCTTAACATCCCTGTTTACCCCTCTGCTTGGCTTGTAGCAGCTGTAAACGAGATCGGCAGGTTCTGTCTCATTGGCAAGGCTGCACTAGGCTGGTTTGCTTGGCATGGAGGTGGCTACAGACAGTTTGTCAGAGCGTAAATGTACTGTGCAGTGCAACAGCAGGACGGTAAAAATGTTGCAAACGCACGTGTTTGGGGTGGTGATACCTCCTGGGGTGGTGACTTTCCATCCTTATGCCAAACTCCTGCTTCTTTTGGAGTGCTGCAGCAATTGTTCCCATGGAGTCATCAGAAATGACACATTCTTGGAGACACTCAGGTACTCTCTGCTTGGATTGTGCTTCCCAGCTGTCCTGGTCTGGGGCAGCTGCTTAGAGCTCCGTGTGAGCCGGAGCCTCTGTGAGGTGCCCCAGCAGGTAACTGTTAAGTGCTGCCAGCAAGGCTGCTGAAGCACGGTGCTCTGCCTGGGTTCAGTCTGGAAAGTGCTACCCAGTGACACAAAGGGCTCTAGAGCAATGCTGCTGTGAGAACGTGCCAGCATCCCCGTGAGATGTGGAGGGTGTTTGAGGAGTGTTTTACAGTATGGTGGAAACTGTTCCTTTTTTGCGCCAGATGTAACTTGACCATGAACTTGTTTCCTCCAAGATATATAGTGCAAACCTGATGGCAGGGTTAGGAGGTGAAAGGAAAATTGCTCTTCCACATGGAAGTGTCCCTCACCACCCAGACACAGCAGTATTGTTAATAGAGTAGGTGAAAGCTTTGGTGGGGGAACAGAGTTATGCTATTTTGAGCATTTTGAACACTGAGGGATCAAAAAGAGGTTCAGCTAGAATTTATCCAAATAAGAAACAGCAACATCACTCTCTAATCACTTCATCTCGGAAAAAGACACCAAATATTATGTGTGTCCTGATCTGGATGCCATCTCTATTCAGAAATAGCATTGTTGGCTCTTGCTCTCACTGCAACTATAAAAGATTTCAGACATGCCAGAGCATGGTTACGCCTGTCCGGTGCTACCTTGTTTGAGCAGAAGCAGCTCTCCAGGGTTTTACCAAGGGACAGCAATGAATGTCATGAAGTATGGCTTAACAGCAACCTTTCTAATACCATTCTCGAGTTCCTTGGCTTCAGTTGAAGCACTGATGTCTAAATGGCCTTGGTCTTTGGGGCTATTGAACAGTTGTTTATCCAAGCTTATTATAGGCAATAAAACCTGAATTACTACATACCTGTCATCCCTGGGGGGCACGTTCCATCCTTGCAAAGGGCCTCCTGGCTTCTAGTTAATTTCTGGTTGAATAATCCTCTGGGATGAGGCAGCCTGCAGATGAGATGTACAAGGAAAATATCTAAATTAGACAGTTTTTGCCAATGTGCAATATATTTGTTTCTATTGTTTTAATTTTCTGCTCAGACATATCACTGAGTTGTGTGCTAAATAATCTTTTGCTGTTATACAAGGCTGCTCATCAAAGCACTGTTTCCTTTAACTAAGGTTATGAACCTTTCTCTTGGAGGAACACATGGGAATTTCCAAGGAGAAGGATTTGCAGGTCTTTAGTGGCAGCTGTTGTCTCCGTGACAGAAATCTCACAAATTATACCCATAGGTGATTGTAGGGGCTGAACCTCTTCCCTCCCCCAGCCCTCAGGACTGGTTACATTGCAGAGTAGGGAGGACTTAGGCCCTGATCCTTGTGCACCAAAATTATCCCTGGCCAGGTTTTCCCACCGGGTCATAGATACAAACAAATAAGTTGCAGCGTGAATGCAGAAACGAGTGGGAGCAGCGCTTTAGCTGGTGCAATGCACAGGGTCAGGTGTTGTCTCAAAACTGGTGACTGCCAGCCTACACAAGTAACTGATAAACCAGGTGGTCTCAGGGGACCTGCTGTGCCCCGGGACTTTCTGCCAGAGGTCACTAATCTATCAGACCTGTCGCTTGGTTTCAAAAACTTCACAGGTCACTTGGAATGAATAGGTGCAAGCTGTAAAAGTGTCAAGTGGCCTCTCCACTTGGAAATCCATTTCCTCTTCAGTTCACCCAACTATATCAATCAGTAAACAATCAATCTCCCTCTCATTCCTCCTCAAATGCTTGAAAAGAGATATAATTAGCTCCTCTTTTCTAAAACATAGATACTAAAGCAACGAATGTCTTCTCAGAGAGTCTCAGTTAGAGTCCTTGAACCCTGTTATCTTTCTCTCAGCATCTGCTTTATATGGATTTATCATTACCAGCTGCACCTGTGGGGACCTATAACATTTCTGGTCATGTTATATTACCAAACTACGATCCTAAGGAACTTCACCCACTTAACTAACATTGAGACTAGACACCACCTTGGAACCAAAGCATCTAAGTATTTTGGGCTTTTTGTTCAAGGACTATCTGAAATCTCAGCTTTGCCACAACTATCCCTTTGCATGCAACATTTTGAGCAAATTAAATTGTATATGTATGTTCTTGAAATCCACGTGCAATTCACTTCTCCAGCTGGATAAATTGGAAGTTTAGAGAATCGGATCTATCATGCAAATATCGTGCAATGTTGCACGTTCCCCTGCAAATACGAATTTTTCAGCCACAGCTCCTATAAAAAACCCCAAAACAACAAGCAAACCAAACACAATAAAACAACAAAAAACCCGACCTTTCTTCTGACAGTGATTTTCATGCCTTCACAAGTTTCTGCTGTTGTAGGTAGAAGTTGTAACTGGTGCACTGAAGACAGCAGACCCTGCAATAAGCTTTCTGTACAAATTTTTCAGCTTGTGATTATCCTAATTATTTAGGAGAAGCCTTGCTCAGATTGGGCACCCCAACATCCGGCAGCACACTCAGCACGCTGCTTGAAAAGCGTTGGAGAAGGCAGATAGTTTGCAGACTTCTGGTGACGAGTAGCACCTCTGCCATTGCCAGGACTGGGATCAACAGTCCAGTAAAGCACCAGGTAGTCGGGTGATCCCCACCCCATGGAAATCCATGTGGATTCCAGCAAAGCTGTGTGGAGATAGACTTTGCTCACAGAGGGTCAGTTGGTAGTGGTTACTGATTTTCTGGGGTGGGGACTTTGTTTGTTGGGTTGGTTTGGGGTTTTTGGAAGCGTAAGAGTAATGCGATTCTTGTGAACACTGAGGTCCTGTCCGTGCAGCGCCTGCCTGAGCCCGCAGGGCTGTGCTAGGGCCAGCTCTTCCCCAGCCGGGGAGGTGACACGGCTCCCGCAGGCCCTGCGTGGGGGCTGCTGAGGAGGTGCCAGCACGGACCCCACCCTTCAGCACACGTGGGGGAAAAGTCATCAGCAAAAAATGCCTATTGTTTCAGAAAGGAAGTGACCCCTTCTCTTTTAAATGCTGGGAAATTGAGACCTCATCATTGGTGAGAAAAAAACCCACCTCTTCGAAATGAAAGGGAAATACCACCTGAGCCGTCCTGCCAGCAGTGCTAGAGAATGTGGCACAGTGACAAAATTAAGGGAGTCTTTTTGTACGGGAAGGAAGGAAAATGAGGGAATGCAAGGACTGGGACTGAATGGGAGAGGAAGCCTTTCATTTCTAGGTCATGAGTCTGACTCCAGTGCACTAGTCACTGCTATCTAATGATTCTTCAAAAGGCAAAAATAGTCTCTTAGTCTGTTACTTGGAGGCTACAGTCGCATCACAGAGCCAGTCCTGCATGGTAGGGTTTCATTCTTGGCACAGCTGGAGCCAGAGATGAGTTACTAGGCAGGCTGTGTCCTCTATAGGATGCTGAAAAACCTTTTCTGGCACTTTGCATGTGCACCTTACTCCCGTACTCAGGGCTAAGCAGAATAGTAGGAGTGCTGTGGTTTGAGTTTGGTCTTCCTTTGCAGGGCAGCTGTGCAAAGTCCCTGCTACTCCAACAACCCAAGTCATTGGTGATACCCTTTATTTTTGGTGGCACAGTAAAGTTGGAAAGTACTGGCCTTATAAACTGCAGTGTGTAAGATGTTGCATGTCTTGTGGCATGTGTGGCACACAGTGGCAGGGAGAGGACGAGATTCTTTGAGCATCTCTGGGCTGCTCATCCTGTACAAGCCTGCCAGCACCACCCACTGCAGCTGGGTTCGCTGTGCACATGGACCTTGCAGGAGTTCTAGAGACAAGCAGAAGGCTGCCGTGGCTCTACCTCTGCTATCCTTTGTAAGACAGCGGTGGTTGTAGACAATCAAAACTTTGGCTCCGGTTGTGCCATGTTTAACAGAGATTCTCCCCATGCCAAGTAGCCTAAAAATCAGGATGAACATTTTGAGACAACAGGTGGGCAGAGACTGGAAAGGAAGAGAGCAGCAAAGGGCAGTGCTGGTATGGTTTGGCTCTCTACTGCCAGTAGCAGCACTCATTCCACTGCCAGCCTGGCCTCTTCCTGTCCACCAGTGCTTCCATTAGTTGCATACATCAGAAAACCACGTGCTGTGATACTTAAGTCAGTGCATCAGAGGCCATGGACCCTCTCAGGGATGTAGCAGAGCTTAACAGGTCTGGCACTGAAGGAATTGCCAGTGAAACACAACTTTGAGTCACAGGCATAGATGCAAAAAAGTAAAAATCACACATGGGTTTCAGTACTTTGGAGCACGGGGATTTGGATATAGGCTTTGGCTTGGTTTACTAGAAAGGTGGGAGCTTTTGCAAGAGTTAGGCTCGAGCAGGATTGGAAATGCAAAGGAGTTTTTCCTGGGCAGTTGTTTGAGTTCATGTCGTGCATCCAACTTGGGATAAAGAAATTGCTTGAAAGCAATTTTATATTTACGTATCTGCCCTCCTACTCCTGGTCAGTTATCTCTGTACTAATACACCAGGCTGAGTCCTGGCAGCTGCTAGTTATTGTGCAACTGGAAAAATAACTTGGACTTAAAAGTCCCAAGAAAGTGAAGCCTTGGGACAGAAGATGATTGGGAGGGTAAGGGATTTAAGTTTCTCTATTAAGCTATGCTAACTGCAACATAGAAATATCCCAGAAAACAATGCAAACATGATGCAGGGCAAAGTTCTAGAGACTTAGGTGGGACACATTTGCTCCTTTCACTCCCTACCAATTGCCTTCAGGTATTAGCTAGTTCACTGTCACCACCTCCTTGTGAGTTGGGAAGCAGTCTGATTCTCCAGCTTTACAGGCACAGGAAACCCAGCTTCCCAAGGCTACACATGATCACTTGCCACCAGTTACAGGCATATATTTAAATCCAGGGAATCCTCTATCCCTCTAGAGTGATTACAGAGCCATATAACTCTTTGAAAGGGCTACTAGGCAAGTAGCACAAGCTACCCTAAGACAATGTTTGGCCTGGGCACACAGGTTGAATATGCTTCAGGAACCTATACTGATTCTGAAGCACACATGCAAATCTCCACTCCTTCCCTGGCTGCCACACCAGCATACCAGCCATCTTCCTAAAAACTACAGCATTTGCTATCTTACCCCCACCCCAGAGGGATGTGGAAAACCAGTCCAGAGGACAAGAAACAAACAACAACAACAAAAATCTTGGCTAAATTCCCAGGAACAGCAGCGTCGAACCTGTCTGGCCTCCAGCACAAGTAAATACATTTTACTATTGTTAATGCCACTGTTCAGCTCTCTGGAGTTCTTCACACCTCCTTTCAGAAGCCCCTCTGCAGGTTTGTTTGCAGCCCTACCCCTGCAGCACACTCCCTCCAGTGCCACGCAGGAGTTATCTCCCTTCCTTGCTTTACTCAGGGCCCCTGGTATTACTGAACAAAGCACTTACAGGCCAAGCCCTCAGCCAAAATTAGCTGACACAGTTCTGTGTTAAGGGCCCTGGAAATGAGTTAATTTATAGCAGCTGAGGGTCTGGGTCACCTTTTTTTTTAATTTCCCCCCACCAATTGTACAGATGAGCTTTAATTGCACCATTCCGGTGTTTGTTAGCAATATGCTTGAAAGAGCTGAGTGTTTTTGTATGCCTCTTTTGAGATCTGTAGCAGGATCAATCTGCTTCTTGGAAGCCCCATAGTTTAGATTCTATAATCCAGTTAACAGAGAGGAGGAAGAGAGCCTGCTCTGTCAGTGAGGTGCAGCAAGAATAACTTGAGTTTCAGGTCACTGCCTTAATCATTGGAGATCTTTCTGCTGTAGCACAGATGAGCTCACTGACCACGGGAAAGTATTATTGAATGAATGAGGATGAGGTGCCTAAGTGTATTGCAAAATCCTGTTGTCCTTTGCCAGTATTCTGGTCTTGTGGTGGGGAGATGATAACATTTTGCCTCATCACGGGGCATTGGAAGAATAAATCAGAAATGCTCAAACACTGTGGTTTGCAGGACCTGACAGTGCTGAGAGCAATGGTTTGCAGCCTAGAACAGATAAACAATTTTTGTAAAACACGTTGCTAGTGACCACAGTAAGGGGAGAGCAAAGAACTGTTGTTGGCATCAAGGCAGCCATCCCACAGAGGGTCAAAGATTTCATCTTATTTTCTATTCTTTCTACTCCAGCCAAACCTTCTTGTTCACATTGCAGCTTTTGTAGTCCTAAAAGATATGCAGTAAAGCATCTGACATCTCCTTCTGTAAGCAGCAAGACCATTTTAATATGCTGCTTCCTGATTTTAGACAAAGCAATATTTGTGTAGGCCAGGGTGAAACCAGTTAAGCAAGAAAAAACAGGGGCAGATTGAAAGAAGTAAGAGAATCTCCACTCAAAGGAAAGCATGGCATGATTAATAAGTGAGAACAATCAGTCTGTGGGAAAGAACTACCATTGCATATAGTAATTCCTGGTAAGAATGACAGCTGTATGGTTTGTTCTTAAAAGTAATTGTAGGAATGCAACTGATCTCCTCCTGACTCTCGGTGGTTTTGTTGGCCATCTGGGGTAGTGATGCCACCAGAAGAGCCTGTAAGCCTTGTATTTTGTATTTTTCATGTGGATACAACGTTTTGTGTCTGGCTGCCAAGAGGTGTTTGCAGCTGAGCAGGTAGATCCTCTTTACTCCAAATCAAAGTGACTCAGTTCCACCTCCTCCTTCCAAGACCTGGCACCCAGCTCCCTCTTAGAGCTGATGTTTTGCTCTGAAGCTGCAAACCAGTCACCCTATTCCTTGTCCTCAGGTCAGGGTCCCTCATACATATCCCAAAATTGGAGGAGTAACAACAGAGCCCAGCACAGGCAGCTCCTGATGAGCTTTCCTGGTTGATGTCTTTTTCTTGTCCCCCATCACAGCAACATCCTGGTATTGTGTGGCTGAGGTCTGGCACTGACTGTTGCAAACGTGGCTCTTTGCACGGGGAAGATGCCTGTGAATCCTGCTAAGGGAGGCAGTGCAATTCTGTATATGATAAACAAATCTCATATAAGGGGTATTAGCACTACGTACCACAAGAAGCCCATCAGATTATTTATCACTGACTGCCCTTCGTAAAAATCCAGTGTAAAATATTAAATCAGAGGGTGTCTATGAACAGCAAAGGGCATGTTTCAGTGGTATGCCAGGAAATTCTCAAGATCAATTGAAGGGAATTCAAATAAAGTAGAAAATGATCCATGTAAGAGTTAGCTTGGCCTTAATGAGTAAAAGTCTCCCTTATCTAAGTACTCTGCAGAAAGCAAGCTGGAGGAGGTAAAGATGGGTTATTTCTGAAACAGGGAGCTTCTGGGTTTCCGCAAAGGAGAACTGCACGGCACAGCTCTCCCTGGTTCACTGCTGGTGGGGTGGATCCCAGGCTTTCCTGCCCGCCTAGGGACATTTACATTATTGGCGGTGAGTTTGTGAAGCTGTTGCTGGTCTGATTCAGGCAGAAAGAAAGAGGAGAGGAAAATGAAGTAGAAAGTAAGACATCCAGGAAAGTGTATGCATTGTAGCCCTCTGAGGCACTCTGGATTGGGTGCTAAGGGAAAAGATACCCGGGAAACTGAAGTTTTGTTGTGCATCAATTCTTGGTTCCAAATCCGCAAACATACATATTTGGAGCTGAGATTTGCAGCTTGCTAAAAGGTAGATGCAGAATTTTCACACTGGCTCTCATGCCATCATGATCCAAATGTTTGCACTATGAAATATTATATTCAGAAAAACAGTAAGAAAAACCTGGGAGCAGCTCTTTGACCCCTGAAGATCAGCCTTTCATCCAGAGACTATTCTATCACATTACTGTGTAAAATAATTGTGACTTGAAAGCAAGTCTTCTTTGTGTGCAAAAGCTCTTGAGCAAAGCTGCCTCCATCTCTTTTGTCTTTACAAATAAGGTAGGAGCTCACTTAAAGACATTACTTCATAGCTAAAACCATACCGGGAGTGAAAAAGATCTGCAGTGCTTTTTACACTTGATTTTCTTATCAGAACTTGATTTTTGTCATGTGTATGTGAGCAGAGAATACTGCAGAGAATACCAAGGAGTTTTCAAATTGCTTGTTGCGACCCAAAATTCACTTAAGCCTCTGGGAAGAGTGATTTCATTTTACTCTTTTTTTCTGCTGGTTCAGAATACACTTAATTGCAAAAAATATTTGAGCCTTAAATTAATGTCTGTCAGGCTGAAAGAACATGTACATCACTCTCCATCTATATGCAGATAATTACTAAAAAAGTTACCTGCCTACATTTGTTGTTTTCTACCTATCTATCAAATCAGAATTGTGCTTTTATGAGCCCCCCTGGAGGACTCTGAGGCTATGAAACACAAGGCTTTTTCTGCAGCAAAGCCCTCAAGAAAGCTTCATATAGCTCAGGGAAACAAATTAGGGCTGTTCCCCTCTACCACCTTGGTATAGGCAGTTTTACATTCCACGTCCCTCAGGGGATGCATTAGACACTGAGTTTTGTAGCCTCCTGTGACCTTCTACTTGTTTTCTTTTCAGCAGGTAAGAAGAGCCCACCTGCTGAGGACAAAGTCGTGTTAACACACATGAAGATACTGAGCAATGAAGGAATTCAAAACCCAGGGTTAATCCCAGAGGCTCCAGCTGACACAGCCTGCACAGAGGAGTTCCATCTTCCTGGTGCCAGCGTCCCACCAGACTGCTTGGGAAGTCCTGATGCAGCAGCCACGCCAGCAGATCCAGACTGTGCGGATGGCCCGGCAAGCACTGACTATGTAGCCACCCTGCCTGACCTCAGCGCCTTCGAGTCCAAATGCCGGCTCCACAGATTCTCCAAATTTGAATCTGAGGACTCGGGGGTTGAGTTGCCAAGCGGTGCTAATTCTCCATCAACGCCTACGGGCTCAGAGAAGAGCTTTGTGCTTCACAGCAGAGACTCATTTTGTGACTCGGGTGTGCTTAGCACCTCTTCTTCTCCAGAAATTGACCATCAGTTAATGAGAACATGTAAAGAACATGCCAGAAAAGTTAGCCTGCAAGATCCAGAGAGCAAAAAGCAAGCTGATTGCTATAGTCAGGAGGCAGAGGCTGTGCAGGATCCTACAGCTTCCCTTAAAGACTTCAATGACCCTCAGGAAGAAAGTACTGATGAACATTTTCACCAGGATGACAAGCAGTCTCCAGAAAAGGAACCTACTGCAGAGATGGACCTTTCCAGGGAAAGCACTCTTTCCACCCCAGGTCCCGTAGAACAGCCAAAGACAATTGCTGACAATTTTCCAGAGAATTTTGGCAGCATGCAAGACCTTCAGATCCATGAACATCAGCTGAAGAAGTACCCCACAAGTGACAGCTTGGATGAATACATGGATGAATGCTGTAGGCTGAGTGAGGTGAGCAACACCTGAACTGAATCTTAAATCTATGCCTGTCCAAACACCCCGGTCAGTGTTCAAGTCCTGTTTGTCACAAATTAAACACATCTGAGTGAGTTTAGAATATCTCCCCTGAAATTTGTAAGCAGTAAAAAATGGTAATTGATTTTTAAGGTTTCTTTTCATACCAGTAAAATTCTGAATTAATTCATAAATATCAGGTCTGGGTAAGGATGAAAAATGACTCATTGAGATCTGATGTTTCTAAAAGCTCTAGATGAGAGGATGGACTTGATTCTGGTCTCAAAATGAAGATTATGAAGTTAAGTCATCATCCTCTGATACATGGGGTGAGGGTCAGAACACAGGTTTATTTTCAAGACCAGGTTATTCCTGTCTCTGGCAATAGCTGGCTTGCTTTTGGGGCACTGAAATTTGTAAAAACCTTGTCTAAGGGTTAATTAATTTCTGACCAGGCCTGTTGTGCCCTGTTGAGTCAACTGTCTCATATAATGCACGGGCAGGGCATTAATTCACAAATTCAGATTTTTGTCGGGCTGGAGTTGTAGATGCCATTTTAACTTGCCAGCATAGTTGTGATGGACCAAACTGCAAAGACCTAATTTCAGCAGGTTGTCTCACTCCTTACTCCCTCTCTTTCTCCTCGCTGGGTACCTTGTTCTGCTGACAAGGGAATAAAAAGCCCTTCTGTGCACCTTCTCCCATAGCAGGTGCTGGTAAGTGCTCCCTCCAGTTCTTTGCCTAAAGCCTCAAGCTGCTGAAGTGAGGACAGATCATTGCAGTGGGTTCCAGGAGCCAGCAAAGCAAAGATCTCAGTGGGGAGCTGATTCTTGACAGAGGGACAGATCAAAGAGCCCCATGAGCAAAGGGAAGGAAAAAGGAGAAAGGCAGACTAGGTGAAGAGGGTCACAAACACACAAAAGCATCAAATGGATTTTTTGGGGGGCATTCATTGTGGTAATAGTGACGAATTGGAGATGGGTGGGAGGAAGCCAAGTAACAAGTGATGTGTGCTTTGCAAATAATTTAACCATGACCTCCCTGCCCTGAACAATCGGGCACTGGACTTCCTTTCCAGCATGCCAAAACGTCTTGAGCAGTGAGGAAGGTCAGAGATGTCTCATCTCTGTTAACATTGCATATCAAAGCAGTACAAGCAACACACAACCCATCTGAGCAGCATTTTCCTCGCCAGAGCTAACTCACACATGGCAGAAGACAGATGACAATTTTGCACAGATCCCAAGCAGATCTGGCCATTTGGCAGAGAGTTCAAGAAAAGAGAAGAGCAGCAGAATCTGACCATGAGAAGGCTTCATAAAAAGTTACCTAAATTCTCTGTTGCACTCTGGAGAGTTTGCACCCAGATTTGGTCTTGTCTGACAGCTCTGTATGCCTGTGAAATTCCTTTAAATCCTTAGTGAAATAGAGCCTCAGTTTACCAAAGCAAAGCATTTAAATAAATAAGAGAATAAATTAGAAAGAAGCTGAAGAGGAAATTAAGCTCTTGGTGGCTTATCTCCCCGCCTTTTTAATATCCTCACTGGCTGAGTGGTAAAGCCCTGTGCCCTAGAGCACTTTTCTTTGTTTTTTGAGCTGTGTAAATACAGCTGTGACCTAGATGCTGGGGAAGTTTGCCCCTCTTCACAGCACACCCCCAGGCTAATGTATCTTAAGAGCAGCACTCCTCAAACTGCTGGGATGCCAGGTAGCACCGAAGTTGACTGGGACAAGAAATGCCCACAGGCTGCTGCACAGCCCTGCAGCAGCTGCTGCTCTGTGTGCCTCAGAGCACCAGGACAGCCTCTGTCAGATGCACAGTCTTTTGCCCTCACCAAGCTTACACCAGGCTGACCTGTCCTCACTGTCATACAACAGAGATGTGTTCAGGAGTGAGGTCCAGACGATCATCTGACCATGCAGCTGACAGATGCATCTTGATTCATCCTATCTGAGGATCTGCTCCAGGCTTTCTCTGTGGTTTTCACATTTGTCTGTCCAAGGCACAAAATGGTACTTAGAAACCAATCGCTGCTATGGCCCGTTGTCTTCTGAGGGACTGATATCCCTGGAAATGAATCACTGTGGCCTGAAAGAAAGGCCAGCACAGTGTATGCCCACCCTGCTTGGCAGGAACATGGCAAACCAAATTGCTCCATTAAATCAATTCTTGCATTAAATTAATGTTGATAGAAATGCAAAAATGCTTACGCTGGCTTATAATTAATGCTCAGTTGAGAGCATTATTTAGTTACAGGTGACACCATCTTCCTCAGTTCTACTGATGGTTTTGAGAACTTTCAAGTAAGAGAAGAGCAGTTCAATTTCCCCAGCTCAGCTGGCTGTGGCAGTGCCAACTGTGCTTACTGGCTCTCCACAGCCAAACAAGGATTCAGTCTCTGGGTGAAGTTGTCCCTTGATGTCCTCCTGACCATCCTTCACTGCTGAGGCCAATTCCAAGAGAACAGGAAGGAAAGTGCTGAAAAAGAGAGGCTGGAAATGACCAAATGTTTTGACCACTTGGATTCAATTGGTGAATGGGTTTGGCTGAAAATATACATCAAATCATTTCAGTGCAGCATTTTTAGACAAAGCTTTCTGATCTTTTGTTTTGAACTGTCATTATTTTGAAATTTGCCTACATTTTGAAAGATGAAAGAAAATGGAAGCTGTCAAACAACAAGAGAAAGAACTTTGAAGCCTAAATAAAAGCATTTCCTTTTAAGCTTGAAGTTTGAAGATACATAGCTTTTGATGCTTTTGCTTTACAGACACTTCCTCACGCTCCATAAAGTTTACATTTAAAGTCAGCCCAGCCCATACTCCTAGAAGAAAAAGGATGTCAGCATTAAATGAAAAAAATCATAATTCATGCAGTGCTATTTATCCTGGGCCAAAGCAATCAAAGTGTTTCTCTACAGATTGGTACAGTTCAGGGGAAGGATAGGGCTACCTGTGATGGTCACCCCCTAGCCTGTGCGTGCCACTTAGGGGAAACCAGAAGCTATCAGCAAGCACAGCCTCTCCTGGATAGCAGGGTGGAGACATCAGAAATACACAGCACGATCCTTCTCTTTCCTGTTATTCACAAGCCTTTCGGTGCTGTCAGCTACCAGTGACAAATGCTTCCCACTCAGCCTGTGGCATCACTAATTGGTTGCTCTGGGCCCGGGATGGGAAGGTTGAAATGGGAGGGTTGAAATTACGTTGTTCCCTGTTGGGTGGCGCAGTGACTGTGCTGCCTGTACCAGCCATGCTCACATGGCCAGAGTACGCAGTGAGGGATGTATGGCAGGATGCAGCCTAGTATCACCCAAAACTATGCACAAGAAAAGCAAAGAGCATTGTGTGAAGCGCAGAAACCTAAAGCAATGCAAGATACATCAGTGAGCGTTTTTCTGAATAAAGAAAAGCTTCCCCTGCCAACTGCCTGTCATCTTCAGCTCCTGCTGCCAGGTCCAGCCCAGGACAGTTCTCCATTGAGTCCAATTGTAGAAAAGCACATCACATGCATCCAAGTAACAGATAGCGGCTGAAATGAGGCTGGACAAAGTGTTGACCAGATGATCAGACATGCAGATTTTGATTATACATCAGTTGGACAAGAGACTTGAAAGCAACTCTCATTCTTGCAGCTCCCACTGAACATCAAATCTTTGTAGTGATCAGATGCTGCAGTGAGCACAATATTCCCCAGAGACAAGAGGACAGGCTCCCACCTCTGTGAGCTGTGTAGCCACAGAGGAAAAGATGTGATTTATGCCAGTCAAAATATTGAGGGCTCTAGATAAGCCAAAGTTCCCAGTGCAGATGCTGATCCTGTATTTTTAAGCTTCCTAAGAAATCTGTGGACCTGCAAAACTGTCATGATTTATTGCCAGGGACACATACTGAAAACCTGTGCCCAAAACTTAGGTGAGCACTGACAAGGGCAGAGATCCCTCTTTGGTTACACAGATGTACAGTCAATGTAGTGCATCTTAACTCCTCAGGGTCAAAAAACCATCATGTGAGTAACAGCATAGCATAACTGGGAGCCTTTAACTCTGTTTCTTCCAGATGAGGGTCTGGCTCAGTCTCATGCCTAAAAGCAAAATCTGGCACGTATTTATACATTACATTCTTACTTTCCTAGAGAAGCTTTAACCATGTGATTCATAAATTGTGCCTTTATGATCCTCCACATCTTCATCTGACAGAATAGTAGGCAAGATATTTTTCCTTCTTCATAGGCTTCATAATCACAAAAATGGGCACACAGCTTTTGTTCCAACACTATTTGACAATTACCATGTGGAAAGTAGGACGAATTTCAGTCATGAAGCTTCAGCTAGGAGGGCAGAGAATGGAAGAGACATCCTGGAAATGTTTGCAGTTTTCTTGTGGTTGCTGACTCTTCACTACTTGCATAAAACTGTCTCAGATGCTGAGAGGAAAATATTTAGACCAGAATATGACAGACCAGAGTCTGTGCTGCACTTGGCATCACCAAAAAGTAGCTAGAGGTCTTTAGGTATTTCCAGTCTATGAAAAAACAAAGTCTTTGAAGGGTTCCTAGAGAGACCCTCTCTCTGCAATTGTTTTGGGGGCAACCAGCTTAAATTACACAAATACTCTGTATGGGACACTTGCCATATCTGAGCAATCCTAATGCTAACCAGCCCTGTGGCAGGGTGAAGTACACCCCTAAAAGTTTTCACCATTGCATTCTGACCACAGAGGAGGCTGGCCCTGCAGAAATGTGCAAGCACTGGAGACTCTGCCTGATTAGTGCTTTCTGAGATCACTTCAATAAAATGCAGATTAATTTGTCATTAAGTAGCCCAAACTGCCCTAAGCAGCCTCTGAAGTCTGGCTGTGAAACAGAGATCTTCAGCATAATTAGTCCAACCTTCAGTCTGGTTTAGGTCCTCTACAGGGGTAGATCTACCTTGTCCCAAGACCTGGAGCAACTACTCTACACCTTTTCCCTCTGATTTTCTGGGCACCTGTATTTACTCTCAGGAGTTATAAATTCTCTCTAACTTTTGCTAAAAGCCAGATTTTTTCCATGCTCATCCCAAACACACATTTGCTTTCCAGAGCCTTCAGCCCTAGACCAGGACCTTCTTCTTTCCTCCCCCTGCCCATTTTGCCCTACAAACCCCACAGCCACAGACATGAAGCAGGACTGTACAACATTAAGCACAGGACAAATACGGAGCAAAAAGATGGTCTCTGAATTAAAGAGGTCACAGTCAAATGCTTCATTCTTTTTCTTCAATGTAAGTTAGAGCCAAATGTTTTACTTCATCCAAGACCTTGTGTGTCCCTTGTAGCCTCCCCTTGTGTTTCCATAGCTATAATGCATTGGATTTGGCTCAGTGTCTCCTTAGGGCAGTACAGACATGCCAGAAGTCATTCAGTAGCGTACTGGAAGGAAGAGAAGTTGCTAGATGTGCAAAAAGAGGGTACAGTGTAGCAGAAACCCTATATTTTTGGGGTAATAAGGAACTTCTGACTGTCTACTGGAACAGTGTATAAAAATGACTGTTCATTTTGGGATAGCTCGAAATGGCCAAATTTTCAGAAGTTGATACCCATGTACTTTCTGAAAATTATGCTTCTCAAGCTGGGCACTCCCAAATCCCTAGCTGCTTTTAGATATGTTGGTTTATAGTGCTTTTTATTCAAGCTTTTCCCAACAGATACCACATAGGCTTTGTTCTCCCTTTGGGTCCTGGGGCTGTGCCCCTTCCCATTGCTCAGCCACAGTAAATACTCAGTTTTACAGCTGAGTAACTTTTGTCTTGCCACCACTTCTTGCAGGCTCTGCTTGAGAGGAAAATAAAAGTCATGAAACAAATGACTGCTTGACTTGGAGTCAACAACCTCTGTCCCAGTTTCAAACACGAAAGCATCTGGATTTAATAATACCTGTTTATAAATAACGTTGTATCATCATTTGTTTAAAAAGAAGTAAATCCTAATGTTGATTATTTTTGAACACACCATGAGCTTTCTGACATAATGAAAAGACAGGAAGAGTCCCAGGGCTGGCATTTCCCCAAAAATGTAGATTGTTGTGGGAAAGGAGACAGAGTAAGCTTCCTGCTTTTGTAGAGGGAACTTATTTTTTGAAGTAAGATAAACTTAGAGCACTGCTTTTGTAAAGTTCGAGGCTTATTTTACTCACTGATATCACACGCACATCAGCAGGCAGCGCCAAGGTGGAAGTGAGTCCTTGCATGTGTTTGTTAGCAGCACGTTCGACACAGTCTGATCACGGCGCAGGGGAGGACACTCGCTGTGCTTGGGGAGGTCTTGGCACCAGAAATGGTGAGGTGCAGAGCAGGAGGCTAGGAAGCATCATAGCTTTTCTTCTGCCATAGGATTACTCTCTGTCTCCAGCGTTGTCCTTGGCTGAGCAGCAGTGAGACTCTGTCAGGTCTTGGGTGAAGAGAAATCGGTGGTAGAGATTATCCTTCCACAGCCAGACAGCAAAGTTGCTCCTGCAAACTTTCTTCAGGCATCTCTTCAAGACTGAGAAAGTAGCAGCAGGGATGTAAGCTGGGATCTACTAAAGACTAGTGGAAAGATGTTCTTTCACTTTGGCAGCTTCATTCGAGTACGTTTCTCTCACAGACACACCAGTGATGAGGGCCAGAGTACAGTAGACAAAGTGTACCCCCAAGCTGGTCACAACTCAGCAAATCAATGCAACCTGCAGATACGTGCCTTTGGGTAGGAGCTAAGCTCAGCTTCAGTACACATAAGTGCGACTTGCACTGAGGATTGTGGGCTAATGAGCCATACTAGCACCAGCCATCCATTGCATACAGTTGAACCATATTTGTTTTGTAAGGTTTCTGATGCCAGTAAAAACCAAAAATTAGCCTGGGAGGTGGAACTAGAAATAGGCTGTCATGAGGTTTTCCTCTGCATCAGCCTGTGATCAGTCAGAAGAGTCCCTCTGACAGTGGAAATTGCTGAGTAATCCAGAAAAGAGCTTCAGCAAGTAATACTGTAGCTCAAATCTGTGGTAAGACCAAAGCACCTTGTAAGAGCAAGCCTGACTTTATCACAGGACATGACTGTACGGCGTGTGCAGGGCTCTCAGTTCCTAGTAAGAATTGCTCTCTTGTTACTCCATAGTCCAAGATGCATTGTCATTGCAGGTGAACCAAAGTAACAGCAAAGCCCTGGGATCTGGTCTGGGATACCTAGAACACATCTGCCAACTGATTGAGAAGATTGGGCAGCTTCAGGAGCATAACCTGCGTCTCCAAAAACAAGTGTGCAGCTTGCAGAAAGAGCAGAAGATGAGTCAGATAAAAGAGGTAAGCAGACACCATAGTATCTTCCGTTGAGTAATACACGTTAAATAATAAACTCAAGGCCAAACAGAAAGTTCTGTGTGCGGGAAGATGCCAATTTACCACATCCAGCACCCACCTGGGCTGGGTCTTTAGGGAGGCCTCACACACCACAGTGGGTTTACTTTCCGGAGGCTGGGCTTGAGTTTCTGGTCTTATTCAATTTTGTTCCCCAAATGTGCTTCCCTCTTTTGAGTTAAAAAGCACACTTCTCACCTGATGCAATGGCCTGCTCTAAGTCAGTAACTTTTTCTTCTCTAAGCTGTAAACTTCCGAAGAACACATCTCCTCTCCTCAATGCTATCAAAACAAAATCCACAGAGCTCCTTAGCAATTGTGTTTTGATTTATAAGATCTTACATTTCCTTCTGTTTTCAAACTGTCAAAATCCCAGCTTTTTTCACAAAACAGACACAAGGGGAAAGAGAAGCAGCAATACCATGACCCAGCTTTGTGCTTTTTTTCACTTCCTGTGCTCCTGAGCTGCCAGATGAAGAATCTCTGATATGAAACCATTTCAGTATTCCCATTTTTCATTTTTATCAGCCAGAGCTAGATGGAAAATCTGACTGAAATTTGCAAATAAATTCAGGGTCTTCCTAGCATTACCATCAGCATTTTTTAGTTCCCTACATATTTTATTAAGCTCTATCCCACCTCTTCTTCAGTCATCACACCAGATTTCCATCTTTTTTCCTCCCCTGCCTTTTTGTTTATTTTAACACTCCCCAAAGGAACAGAAAAGGTTTATCACACTCAGCTATTTCTTCCCAGCTGTGCTGTGGTGAGTCTTTTATTTTCCTGATAGCGTCATTGTTCCCTTGGTGCTGCTCTCCCACCTGCTGGGACTGGATCTGCAGTAGGTGACTGACTCCTCCTCAGAGCCAAAGCCAAGTTCTGAGTCAGGTTGCAGAGCAGAGTAGCTTGTCATTTCCATGTACCCATCTCTCACACTCAGAGGAATGCAGCCTCCTACATAGAGCCTGGGAATTGTTAACACATTTCCTGAAGCTTTACAACTGTGAGTCATTGCTCAAAGTAACTCTTCCAAGCTGCAAAATCATCTGGTGTACGTGCCCCCTCCCCAGCTCCCACTGAAATGAAAGGCACTGTGCTTTCATTTAAATATTTGAAACTTTGATCTTTTTGGTACTTCTGAAGGTCTCTCAGCAGTGCCTTCTCAGATGCATTTGTCTCATACTGTTCAGTGGGGAATTGGGTCCTCAGATGTAACATTCAGTGCTTGCAGCGTGGTCTAAAAAACTGGATGCTGTCAGGTGTCCTGTGGTGCCTGGATCTCCAATATTTGAGCAGCTCTCTATCATTCTGTTCTTCAGTCATAGCCCCTCTGAATTGAAGAGGAACACAGCATATCCCCATTTGCCATGAAACATGAAGACTGCCATCCATAATTTGGAGGGCGTCCAAAGACTCCTTTACAAGCCACGTTCACTCCCCATGTAGACTATGAGCATGAAAAGGTATCCATGTCCCAGACATGGCTAGGGAAGACACAACCCCCAAAACATGGGGTTAACTTGGTATTAAGAGCTGGTCATGAGGATTGTAGATAACCAATGCTTGCAATGCTGTTCTTGAGAGGTGCACAGACATCACCACGGAAATTATGGCTTTGATCCTGGGACACAAAGGGAACACTGCTGCTCCACGTTCTTCGCTTTACAGGGAAATCTATAATACCATTGGCCAAAACCAGCATCTTTCATCAGATTTGCTAAGCATCTCCCACACATATAGGTAATGCAAAGTGCCACACTCCTGTGACAACTTATCCAGATGAGAAGTGACATTGAAACTGTCAGTTGCTTGGGGGTCTCCAGAGGTGCTGAACTGGTGTCCTGGTTCCAACACCAGTAAACAGTTTGGTTCCCTTTCTGCTTCAGCTGGATAAAGCTCTCCTTCCTTCCTACCCTACTAAACTCATCTGCAACATGATTGTGCAAGGTAGAAATTCTCCCCTTACTCACCTCACCAGCAACAGCAGAAGTACACTGACTGAAGTACCCCATACAGTCCATTTGGCTGGTAACACACAAGAAAACTGTGGCATCCCATCAATAAAAATACAAGATATTGTTGTCTGTGCATACTCCAAAACAAAAAACATCTTAAAATATGAGTCATTGTTATAACTGATCTGTTTATTTACACTAATGCCTTAGCTGAGCAGCTCTCTGTTTAGAAACTCTTATTCAGTTCCTTCTGGGAAACAAACTGAAAAGATGCTGAGTATCAGGCAATTTAAGTTAAATGCTAATGAAGCCATGAAATCTCTGTATTACTAACTACAGGCTGTTCAGCATTTTAGAGAATTCAATAATTTGTCTGGGTTCTGGTGGGTCCTAGGACAAGGATGGACACCCCTGGGCTGGAATGTTTACAATCCCTCTGTAGTGCCGCACTGCCCATTACCTTGGGTTGTTGCAGCCTGAGAGCCTGCATGCTTTCTTTTTGTCTGGTACAGGAATACGTTCTGCAGCATTGCTACTGTGGAGCTGCCAGTATCTTTCTTAACTCATATCAAGACATGAAAACAAATTTTGCTGGGAGGAGCAGACCTCACAGCCTCTTGGTTCAGACTGGAAACCCTTCTGATCTTTCCATCATCCCAGAAATAGGAGCGAACACCGAGAAGCTAAGCAGCTGCAATGGTGAGTTCAAATACCTCTAACATGCCCTCCCGTTTGCCACCACTTGGTCAAACAAGCTGATCAGCCACTTTCTTTTCCCAAGGAAAGACAGTTGGGAACAGAGCAAGGTTTTAGTAGAACTAAACCCTAACTGAAATCCAAGAGAAGCAGTTTAAAATGCTCTGTCTGTACCTAGGATTTTAACACTGGCTGCTTCATGTGTGTGAATTGGGGGTTTTTGCTTTGCAGCTGTGGCTGTAAAGATTAGGACAAGTGAATTATAAAATAGGTCTTTTGGAAAATTAGCATGACTGAATGGGACCATTAGAGGAGCCCCCTCCAGCCAGGCAAGGTAGGATTTGATCTAAGATGGAAAACCTTATGCCTGTTGTTAGTCTTCTGCTCTTTCAAGTAGGCACAGAACACATTCCTGGAGGGTGACTTAGTCTACAGACCAAGTGGAAATAAGCCCCAGCTGCAAAGCTTGGATCCAGAGACCAGCTTTTCCAGAAGGCTGAGAAACACTGGGCTCAGCCTCCTGATGATAAAACCAGATGAAAAGTCTGTTAGATGTCAACCAGCTCACTCAATGAGTCTGATCAGTTTATTTCAAACCTTGTATTTCAGCTTGTTTCTAATACCTGGTGAAACACAGGACAACTTCATTGCAGGATTGAGTCAGAGCCCTTTGGGATCATCCCGTCCTTAAGTCCTTAGGGTTCCCATCCCATCTGAAGTCATAACTTGCTGCCAGCACTGCCCAGAGGCCATCCTAGCAGGACACTGCTAAGAAATAAGTCCTTGCATTTCATTGCAGGAAGTGAGAGATACCTGGAATCAGGAAAGAGCCAGCCAATGATGGGGCTCAGGAAGTCATCAAACAATAGGAACAACAAGGAGAATGAATTCAGAGAAGTTGGAAGTATGGCTGAGGGACAGGTTTTTCTGTCAAAGGACCCTGCAGTAAGAAAGGTAAGTGATAAGCTTGGAACCTGACTCTGAGTGGGACCCGTAGGAGAAGCAGAAAGAAGTTCTACTCAGGCAGATCAAAGTGAGGTGCCAAGAGAGCAAGCCAACCTTGTCTGCTACCAAGTGGAACTGGGCCAGCAAGGGTTAGGGGGGTCTGTGTCTCTCTGCTCCCAACCTTAAATGAAGGACTGTGTCTTTATGCCAAGAAAGGCACAAATGGATCACTGGTGCAGGGGAGAGGAGCACTGCAGACAGCAGCATGGGATTTAGTCCTCACCAACTCCAAATAACTCACTGTGTGGACTCAGTCATAAGTATCTCCACTACTGATGCTAGTGAGATTAAACCAAGTATTCATTACCACTAATAAAAATTTTAGTGGATCAATCCTTAGCTGGCCACACTTTTTACCAGACTGGCAGCATATCAATGTAATTACCTCCAGTCCTCAAAGCATGTTCCAGGGAATGTGTTTCAGCAAATCTGTGTCACCGAAATCCAAGGGAGTGAGGATGAATGCTTTCCTCTCCCTTTCTTTCCCATTGTTTGTGTCTGCCTCAGCACTTTCATGTTCCGGTGGGGTTCAGAAGTGCTGAAATGCCAGAGCAGAGACTCTAATCAGAGTATTCCCAGCCCTGCAAACAGGAAAGAGGAAGGAGTAGGTCTCTCATGGGAAAGACCTCATGAAATTTCCACCCTTAAGTTGCAAATAGGTCACAAACACTTCAATGAACTTCAGAACTCAAATTAAGGCTGAGGCCTGAAAGGTGCTCCATGTGCTCTGCCTTGTGTCCAGCCAGCTTCCATTTTTAAGTATGGGGGATTTTAAGTATGTGGGAACTTCTGATGACTTCACAGGACCGTAGAACCAAGAACCATGCTCTTTAACCTGAATCCTCATCCTCTCTTGTTACATCACACCTTAGTATTGTCGCTTAGTATTAGATTTTGTACCCTGAACGTGAAAGGCCCCATTTATTCCTACAGTGCAGGTACTGTAGGAATTCTGTATAGGAAATTCTGTACTGTATGGGAAGTCTGTCTGTTACACTCATGCCCAGGCTACTAGGTACTATACACATGAACTGGCAGTTTAAATACAAAAGAGAGGTGAGAGGTGGAAGGAGAAAGAAGGGGTTACCACACATGTGAGGGACTGAGTCTAAAAAGAAATAAAGGACTCGTCCAAGGCTATGAGTACATTCCAGTGCAGAGCTGAGAACAAAGCCTAGTCTGTTGCAAATGCTGTGAGATGGTCTCGCTGTCCTGTCATTTATCAATTATTTCCCTGTTGTTTTTAGGCTCTGGACGTCAGCAAGAACATCTCGGTATGTACTGCCTTTGCAGAATATATTTAACTTGTGTCTATATTATCAGTGAGTAAGCCCATGTAGTGCACACCATTGTATGAACAAAAGAGGTTTACTCATCCCCGAAGTTTGCTCTCATGGATGACAGGAGCATCAGCTGCTCAGGCTTTCTTCGGTATCAGCAGTGCTTGCTTGTCCAAGACATCACCAGCACAACGAGGGACTAACTGCTGAGGCCTCAAAACCCTTCCACAGCACTCATTAATCCTAGCAGTAAACACAGAGGTTTGCTATTTCCTTGAGTAAACAGTCTTGCTTACAGGCAATTAACTCAATAGCACTGAATAAGGTGTTGCAGTTCTCAGCTGAGCCATGGCCTCATCTGAAGTTTTGAACTGAAAACTTGGCAGATTCCCAAGAAGAACTATTACAATAGGCATTGCTGGGGCTGGTAAGTGTGGCTGGGCAGTTGCCGGGTTGTGCTCTCAAGGTGGCCACAACTGCTGCAGTAATGGCTCTGCTGGTGGCACAGCAGCACCAGCACACAGGGAGGAGGAACCTTGGGACAGGGCAGAACAATGTCAGGAACGTGACAATGACTTGAGAAATTCACTGAAATGGGAATAATTTCTCTCTTTATGCTAGTTCTGGAATGATAATTTTTATTCTGTTCCCTAGGTTTTCCAGTCATCACTTTAGGAAATTTAAAACAATATTGGAAAAAAAAATTTTTTTGGATTCATAGCTCCATTTAGTTCACGGGTCCTGATAAGCCTAGCCTGGAGAGACCAAAGATTAGAGATGGTCTCCTGAGACTCCCTGACCTCCTGTTAATCTCTATTAGCATTTCAAATATAAGGCCAATAGCTGTGGCTTGCTGAATGACAGGGAAACAAAGGCCTGATCTCTTCTAATTCGTGTTCCACAAAAGCTACCACCTTAAAAAAGGCTGATACCAATGCACCTGGCCTAATAGAAAGGATAAGAGAGTCAAACTGCTTTTTGGGTTTCGTTGTAAAGGCCCCCTGCATGCATGTGAGTAGGTAGGAAACCAAACCAATCTTCTCCTTTAGCACAGCATAACAATAGGGTAAAACGTGCCCTTAGGCAGCTACTCAGCATTCACCCCTGAGGGCACCTCACTCTCTGAAATCCTAAATCTGAAAGAGCAGCAGAGTCCTAAGCAATGTTACCAAACAAAATATGAAAAAGATGGTGTTACTCAGAGTTCATCAAGCCTGTCTCCTTGTCCCATACAGGTGCAGGCTGGCCACTGGGCATCATTGCAGTGTTAAAAATTCTTTTGTGGGCCCTGACCCCTATCTGTCTGAAATAAATAAATTTCCCTCTTCCCACCATCCTGGAGTACCCCAAAGAATCATGTGTTGACCAGATGAAGTCTGCCAGCAACTTGCCTCTGGTCTTTTAAGTTATGGTTTCTTTTTGCTCCTTAGGGTGAGAGCCATGCTTGGAGGAGAATGAGAGATCTGATGAGGAAGACAAGGTTGACAAACCAGAACAAGCTGGGGCTGTCCTCTGCTGCTCTGAAGAGGTCCTGCCCACAGTTGTATAGGTGAGAGGATGCTGTGGGAGATTTTCTCTTAGTGCTGGGAGGAGGTGGTAGAAGCTTCACCTCTGGTTGTTGCTGCCTGGAGAAGACCACTCCCTACCTTATTTCCGTTTCATATGCTGATCCTGGCTAGCAGTGGTGTTTGCTGCCTTAGTGCCCAGATACTCCAGGATCCCAACTGGGTGTTACCTGTGTGAGAATTATGGAAATATTAGGGTCTCTAAAATAAGGCACTTCTCCCCAGTAGGGCAAGGGGATGATGACAATTAGCCAGAGCCATTCTATAGCCTAGTTATTTGTCTTTCTTCTCCCTCCTAAGCATTGCAGTCAGCATTCATGTTCTTTTTTGTTTGCTTTCCCACCTTTCATCCAGTGGGACAGACCATATTGTACCTGATGTGTGTTAGGATGGGACAGTCAGGATCAGCTGGATGGTTTTGTCAGAGGAAGAGGAGATGAAGTTTGCTGAATGTGTGCTTATGGGTGGGACCATTTGTTGCTGTAGATGAATATTTGGGTCAAGTAAGAGGTCTTATTTTGATTAGGGGATCCATGCTGCTCCCTTGGGCAAGTTTGTCTACCAGGTTGGTTGTAGCCTGGCCTCTGAACTAAACTGTGTTGTGCATGTCCATCTGACAGTTCTGCTTGCACAGATATTCCCTGTGCACTTGCCAAGTCCTCCCAGCTAGTCTGGTGAATTTGGAGTGTTTGTGTATGTAATCAGGTAACAGGAAGAGCCTGGGTATCTTAGTCACCAAAGCAGGAGCATTACATGGATCTGTGCACCTCCCTGTATGTTTTTTCAGCTGAGGTCTCAGTAACCTCTAGCGGAACAGCTCAAATGTGCTTAAGTCCTCCTCCAGTTTTAGAGGGGGTGATGGTGGGGAAACAGCAGTTGTTTAAGCACTCAGGAATGTCCTATTGTTCCTCTTAAGACAGCCTGTACCTACCTTACAAAATGCATAAGGGAACTGGGAATCAATCTTATAATTACATCTGGAAAAAAAAATCCTCTGTAATACATGGAGTGATTTTTCCAGCTGGGAAAAGGTTGGTTGGGGCCCAAGCACATGTAACAGGAGAGCTTCCTCCTATTGTTTGGGAAACTGAAAGAAACACAAAGCAGAGAGAGATCAAACAGTTCCATCTAAAATAGATGGTGAACCAGCTGGGGAAAAAAATACAAACTCCTGTGAACCGTCCCTCTAAACCTGAATAGAACCAGCACTTTTATTTGGGATTCAGAAAAGTTCTGTCTTTGTAACTTTCTGCTTGCCCCATCTCCACAGCACAGAGGACAGCGCCAGCAGTCCCTGCATTGAAGGATTGAAGGCTAGGTCCTCAGCTGCCTAAATTAATGTATTTCCAATGAAGGGTCAGCCCAATAGCTCCTAGCAGAAATTCTAGCTCCCTAGAAATTAGTCTCCTAGAATGGACAACTACTGCTATCATGGAAATGCTGTACAATGAGATGCCAAATTGACAGTTTTTTGCTTGGCTGTATCTAGGCATTTTCAGAGCTCTTGTACACTGATTTTGCAGGTTTTTTCAGTAGCTGATGAATGGCCTTTTCTTCTATGTTCTTCTCCTGTATATCTACATAAAACCCTTGCCTCTACTCATGCCCCTTATCTCCCTCCATTTCTTTTTCTCCTTCATTCTAGTTCCCCAGCCCTATCTGTATTTGGTCTTGCTCTTTTTACCCCAAACCTAGTAGCACTGTATGAACCCTGTCCTTTTCACTGGTGTGTGGAAAAGCTGGGCAGCTTGTTCCTGTGGCAGTTTGGATATACAGTTGCCCTCAGGCTCCTATGAAGTAAAAAGTTAGGCTTAGTGGATCAATGACAGACCAGCAAATGCTTCTGGACAGTAAGAGGTACCCTTCCTGCAGCAGTACGAGAATGTAAAGCAATGAAGTCTCACTCATCTGCAAATCTTGGCAAAGCAAACCTTGAAGCCCTGATACTCTCAGCATTTAAAGCCACTGTTACAATTTATGAAACATGTTTGTCCTGGCTCCTGGTCCTGTTTGTACATGCAGACATATGGAGTTGGCTGGCTTTTGTTACACAGGCTTTTTGGGCTCCAAGTCTTGCACTGGAACAGGCTGGAGCCTGGTGCCCTGTATTAACATACAGTTCTGAAGGAGTCAGAGATTTGTTGCTTTTGACACCCAGTCCCACTTGAGTCATTTGGGCAATTAGAGAAAGTCTTTTTGTTTTTGTAACTAGGTCAAAACAAATCCCCTTTCATGCTTCTACTCTGTATGATGAATGATCTGCTGCAGGGTGGTTGTTTTGTTTTTCTTTTCTTTTTTTTTTTTTTAACATCCACAAAAGAATTCTTATAGCAGAGAGAACTTGGTTCTTTCACCAGGAGAGAGGGGAGGCCTGCCAAGGTAAACATACTGGCACAAGACTCAGTGGTTTGTCATACATTGTTTTAAACAGGCTCAGGTTTTCATTTCATTTTCTTTTTCTTGCTAATACATTTGCTCCTGCAAAGCAACATCTGTTCTGTGCAAAGGACCAGAACAGACTGATGACTGACTTCATTATGGTGTCGTGAACTTAAGCAACACATAGTCCTCCACTTCCCAGGGCAGGATCTAATGTAGGCAATCCCTTCCTGACATTCCAGTGCAGATGTACCCACCTGGGTATCTATGGGAGCTTTAATGCAGAAGCATGGGCATGAGCTAACCTCAAATACAGTATTTTTCATGGTAAAGATGATAGTTTCAGTTTGAAGCCACCAAAAGCTTGCTGCTGTATGATGCCTACTTTGTGGTTAGTGTGAAGTAAGCTAGCAAGGACAGTGCAGTTCTGACATTACAAAACCCCATCTTCAACATTGTTTAGTAAAGGTTGAAAAGGGTACAAGAACCTCAGACTCAGATCTGAATGACACTCTTCACATGGAAGATTATTACTAAGGTATTCTTAGCCCTGTACTCAGGGTTGAGAAACCACCAAAGAATTAAAGAACATCAAACCAGAAGATTGACTGGTCCATTGTAAAAGAGCTAAGAGCAGAACAGAACATACACATTTACAACATTTAGAAAAAACCCCAATATAGTAGTTCACAAAATAAAGAATCTGCACCATGTTAGTCAGGACTTTGAGTTGAAGATTTAAGTAAATATCTATTAGCTATTTATTTTCTGTAAAGAGCTTTCAAATACTGCTTTAAAAAAAACAAAAAACAAATGACAGCTATTTTTTTCTTAAACAGAACCTATTTTAAAGATGTGTCTAGAAAGTGTTTCAACAGGTTTGTCTGTCATAAGTCCTGGAGGCCTGAGCTAAGTCAGTTCAGCCAAACAAGATGTATTATACTAGTTTCAATCATATGTAATAATTAACATTAAAAAATTAAGCTGGAGACAGTCCACAGGAGCTAGCTTAGTATTGCTCTTCAAAACACTTCATTTTCTTACTATTTTAGGCCAGAAATTTTAACTTCTGTGTGATGTTCAGCCACAAGTCTATCCCCCGTCTTCCAGCTAGGCAGAAAATACTGGTTGCTCCGAACAAAATTATGTTTGTGTCCATCCATTACAGTGTGGCTCCCTGCCAAGTGCTGCATCTTGTGGCTCTTTTTTTGGATGCTGCCACAAATATTTGGACAGCATCTGTTATGGAATTTCACACTGGAGAGGGGGAAGCTGCATTGGGTATAGCTCACATACATATGCACAGCATATTAATGTTAAGAACACAGCCATGCATTCTGGCCACTGTCAACTTGACTTGTATTTTTCCGTTTGTTAAGGCCAGATATTTTGTCTTCAGAGCTGAGGAAAACTGAGAGGAACTCCATGATTGTTCTGGGACAAAATACAAAGAACGAAAACTTATGGCCTTTCTGATAACTTGAGTCAAATGGAGCAAGGTAAAGTAAGTAAAGCAGCATGTGTTTCTTTGTGGATTGGGGTTTTTCACCTCTTCTCGGCACAAAAATGAGGCAGTCCTGTTCCTTCATCCAGACACACTTCAGCTTACAAACACAGAAATAGGTCCAATTTTTGAAGTTTAAATGATGTGGATTGATGTCTACTGAGAACTAATCCATATATCTTAATTTTAATAGTCCCCCAGCTTTTGGCTTGTATTTTTTTTAACACCCAATTCAAAGGCAACTATAGTCATACAGGCTACATCACACAGCCTTTTTACAAAACATAAAAGGCACTAAATTCATTTGTCTACGGTCAGTCAAAAGACTTCTAAATAATAAGCCAACAAGATGTCTTGGGAAAGAGACAATCTGTCCTTAATAAAGACTATAGAAAACCAGCCTCAGCTTCATCTTCCACCTTCCCAACTCAGCCCACAGGCTAAATACAGAGAAACTCTCTCTAATCTCACATTCACTGCATGTTTCTGTTTCAGAAAGTCAAGGCAAGAACACCAAAGGACACAAAATCAAGAATCCCAGGGTTACTCTGTGCAATCTGCATCCTACAATTGTCAACAGAGCAACTCTGAATTGAGTGTTGGAAGGGAAAGAGGGAAGGGGGATGTTGAGAAGGGTCTGTGGGCAGATACATGCTCAACTATGTATGGCTTTACTCCTGAATCTGAAGTGTACTTTATAAAGTCAAGCCACAGATGAAAATTGCTGTTAGCATCTTGGCAACACAAGCAACAGGGACCTTTAAGATTTGGAAATTCTTCCTCTTCTCTGGATTGGGAACAGAGTTACCTGAAACACCGAAGTTTTAAAACTATCATTACTTTCTGGGGACTTCTCCAGCTGAAATAAACATTAGCTTTATGGGACATAGCATCATCTGGAGGAGTGCCAGAGACTCATTGCCCAGGGCAGAGGTGGCTGTTGAAAGGACAGCCTCCCTCCTCTGGGAACCTGATTTACAGTCTCTGTCCCCAGCACAGTTCCTCCCTTCAGAGCAGCCTGTAGCCAGCTGTGCCATTTCACTGGAATCCAACAGGAAAACAATGTAAAGCTAAGGTCATTCCTGAATCCACTACTAGCCTCCTGTCCTGCGGGCCTGCTCCTTCTGCAGAGGTCCCTGGACTCTGGTGCTATCCTGCACAGAGGTTGGCATTGTACACACTCAATGTAAAGATCAGAGTAAGCAGCACTGCAGGAATCAGCCTTTTGAGACCGTGGGGGGGCATCCAGGGCAGCCTCTGCCCCAGCCATTGTGTAATCATCTTTTTCCTCTTTTTTTGATGGGGGACAGGACACCGGGCTTGAATTCCTACTGTTAAGTCCCATTGAAGTGCTCTGTGCAGGTGGGGGCCTGAGGCTGTAGGTGGAGCAGTCATGCTGCTGTATGGCTCTGCCTGCGCTCTCTCTACTGGGAAAAGTTGAGAACAAAGCTACAAGGGAAAGAAATTAAAATACATCCTTTATAAACTAGTGCTCTTTTTTGGGATACACTTAACTGTGAAACACCATGACTGTGTGTGGTGGCTGCCTTATTGCCACATGTACACTGCTTCCTGACTCAAGGAACAGGCAGTGCATGCTTCTGAACGTCCCATGGTTGCAGAGGTCTCTTATTGGTACTAGCAAAATAATTAATACACATGGAGTAAAGATTTAAGTAAACAAACATAGCCTCTTGATAAAGGATTGTTCTACTCCATAAATTATAATATAATTACAAGTCAAGCAATTGCTGATTAAAAATCCCTCCCCAACCCCAACTTGCCTGAGAACCAAGATTTGACAAGCTGGCAGGAATGATCAGCTTCAGCATGCTTAGTCTTTCCATAACAGATGTTTCTCCTTTGGTCATCCACATCAGCTGGAACCATTGAAGTCCTCCAAACCAGAACAGGATCTTTTCTGGGATTCAGAGCATCTCAGCCATGCCATTTCAGGGCCAGTATAGTTGGCAGGGATGAGTGAGGGCAGGGTTCAAGTACTCAGAAGGATTGCTACTGTCGTTACTTAGTATCTCAATAAAACCCCACAAACACAATGACCAAACCCCACAACCCAAACCCAAATCCCCATTAAAAAGAAAAAAAAGGCTGTGCTGACTCAAGGTTAGCACCCTAAAGTAGGTGCTGTGTTTAATGTTTCAGCTGTAGTTGCTGCTGCAGGACTTGGTTATTCACTGGATATCTTGCTGGCTTCATCCAAAGCTAGAGAGATTTATGACTTGATTATTCTGTGAATATTCTGTATATATCTCCACAAATACAGGGGGCAAAAATCCTGCATTAACTTACATCCTCCATTATCCCTCCAACTTTTTTACAGTGACTGTACAGAATGTGAATCAGTGCAAACTGAATTTAAAGTGTTTTAAGACATGGCATCATGAACTGGTATTTTCTACAACCCTCTCTATTCATGGTATAAGTTTGTTGGGTTTGTTGTTTTTTTTTTTTTTTTAACTAAGAGAAACTAGCACTCTTCTTTATTATAGCATTATGTTAAATATGTTCATGTATTTTTCAGAAAGAAATGTATTTATAATGTGTAACATACTGTATAGTTCTTCACTCCAGGATCCATTGTAATCCAAGCATAAGAAATTTAATAAAAGTATCACTGTTATGGTAATTGTTTTCAGATATTTTATTAATGAACACCTGGCTTGTAGTATAGCAACTGCCATACCTTTAGGGTATCAGGTGAGCATAGCTAGTGAAGAAAGGAATTGTTACCTCCAAGGTTTTAAAGGTCTTCTTTAGCTTTGGCAAAGAAGCAAGTTTGCTCTTTGGAGGTAAATGCTGTTCTCAAAGGTGTAGAGGGTGAGGAGAGCCTTTTGAAAGTTCAGGTATGACAAAACATATGTGTTAATTTGTGAGCAGCCTTGTGTTAGGTGCTGTTGCTGGACTTTGCTTGCACAGACAGGCAGCACACACAGCACTTCCAAGAAGAATCAATGAGGGCACTGGGACAAATCGTGCTGCTGTTCAGCACTGCGCAACAGCCTCAAATGACAGATCCTAGCTGGCCTCCAGGCTGCTCTTCCTCAGCCTTGATTCCCAGCCAGCAGCACTCTCCTGGACAGAGCAGCCTTCTTTCACCTGCAGGTGTCTAAGGCACTGTGTACAGCACCCCCAACAGCTTTAAGTGGACTGTATAACCAGAAGATGCAGAGTGAAGCTAAAGAGGGTGCTGGCACAAGAAGCTACACACAGGTATTTCAAAAGAAAGTCATGGTGAAAAGTCAATGAGTCTCAGCTAAAGAGAGGCCTAGAAAACAAGTTAGCGAGAAGGGCATCTGTGAAGGTAGGAGGGAAATAATACACTTTTTGCAGAAGCAAATATTGCATAACAGGAGCCATGAGAGCCACTAACACCCCCAGGCTGCCTTTCACCCTGTACCAGTGCTTCAGAAGAACAACTCCAATCTCACTGCTACTCACAGCCTTCTTGCCAGCTGAGGACGAAGTAGCAAGCTTTGATAAGGAAATTAAGTTTATTTCTTTGTTCACCCACCTCCACTTAGCACTGCACATACCCTACACTAAGCATCATACCAGCGTCCTACATACAGCTCTGTACCAAAAGGCACAGTCCCTGCAGGGGACTCTCTAATAATTTCCACAGGATACACACCCAGAGCTCCCTGTCAACTTTGGGATGCTTCAGTAACCCAACAAAGAGCAGCAGAGATTTGGCTCTCACAGCCCCTTCAGCATCCACACAGTAATCTGAGCTCTAAGCAAATATTTCTGTTTCCCTTACTGAGGCATAGGAAGGCTCCAGTAGCAAACAGGAGGGGTTTAGGTCTTGGCTTACACGCACACAGTTAAGACCACAGCCAGAGCACCCGGCCTAGTGCACTGAGGTGTGGTCTATATTACTCCTCTAATTGCCCAGTTAATTAACATTACAGACTGCTACTAAAGACTTGTCATGAGGCACATTATGAGTTGACACTCAGCTTTCCCAGACAGAGCTCCACCTGTACCAAGGTCATTTAATTGCCAGAAGCCTGATATAAGAGGCTGTTTGACCTATCTTCAGATGATGTTTTTTTCCTGCCTGTGATCTCCCTCTCCCTCCCACCATATAACTCGGAACAGTCTTTTCATCTGGTTAGATTTTGAAAGCATGCAAGACAAGGATCACTGGTTATCCTGACAGTAGCAGGGAAAAGCATTTCTACTAGAAAAATAAAAACGTAAGATTGCTTCTGAAGTTCCTTGGAATAGGAAAGGAATTAAACCACAGATCCCAGCACTCATTAACACCCTCCAATCACACAGGATCAACGGAACCTAATTAAAAAGAACAACATCTGCTGCCTCAAGCAAGCTACTGATCAGTTCTTTGCTTCCATGTGTAAGTGCTAATCCTCCCTTTTAAAGGCCCCAAAGCAATACAATTAAGACTTCTCTCCTGCCCTTAACAGGAAGAATTTCTAATGAAGCCTTAGAGGAAAAAGGGGAAAAGCATTTTTCCTTCCCCTCAAGAAGTACTCCATCAGCTATTAGCAGATCTCAGTATAAGTGCAAGCACCGCAGCTGCCCTAGGCTGGGCAGGAAGGAGGGGGTGGAGCCCCGTTTCCCCTCTACTGCCTGGAGGGCTTTGCTGTACTGTTTTCACCCAGGACCTCAGAAAGCCAAGAGGTATGCTGTTCAGCTCCTGGGACTGACAACACCACACTGAACTGCTCCTGATGTTCAAAATGGCAAGTTTTTTCTCTCATCTAAAAAAAAAAAAAAACCAAGTTAAAAATTCAGAAAAGCACTTTTATACCGACAGCGATGTCAAATTAGCTTTGATCCAAGACCTTTGAAGACTCCTAACTGCCTACTGTCACATGAAGGCTGAAGAGTAAGCACTAAGTAAAGTTTGATTTTTTTCTTGCTGAATTTCAGACCACCTAGCCCCCCCTCCTTTCCCCCCCCCCCCCAGTTGCTATGAAGTTTCCATGTTCTCATTCACCAGAAAAATGCCACCTATCCTTTTCTGTTTCTAAGGAAAGAAAGGCAAGTTCATGCACAGCATCAAAAGCAATTTGTGCAGTGCATTAGCATCCTTGCTTTCCAGTCCTGTCACATGAGCACAGCCCTACTTTACCAAGTGGCTTAGGGACAAGTGGGCAAGTCCCAGCTCCTCAGCGCAGTCAAAATACCTGCTCTGCATCTCCAGAGAAGCAGCTCTGCATCTCCAGAGAAGCATCTGCAGGATTTGCTTTTAGTGAGCTGAGCTGCAATTCTGCAATTCTGCCTAGGTCACTACATTGGAAAGCCATTATATTCGTTAACAGACATGCCGACACCACCCAACACCAATCCTGCCCCAGTCTGCAGCCCAGGCCTTGACAAGGTCTCCAGTATGTCCAAGGCAGACAGATATCACCAAACCCAGAGCAAAAGAATTCCCGAGTGAGATGAATTCAGAGCGTTTGGAAAGCTTGCACAGCCACTGGGGTAATTTTTGCCTTGCAAATCAAGTCTTACAGCTAGGGTCTCCAGGGGAAGGGGGACCACCAAACAAATGGGTTTGACAGTCACTTTATTGCAATGCGTTGATTTCATGCATGGCTGACACCTTCCTCTGCCACAGCACAGAAACCACCAGCACCACACACAGAGCTGTCCCAGCTGCCGCAGCAGCAAATCCCAGAGCCCAGGGGGCTGCAGCATGCACAGCTGCTCCTGTGGGGAGAGACACCCCAATGAATGCCCCCAGTGAGGCACAGGGATGCCTTAGGGGCTCAGCCTTTCTGCAGAAAAGCCTTAGACCGGGCCCCTTCCCCTGCTCTGCTGCCACACTTACCAAGGCCGTCCTTGGCTGTGTCCTGTCTTAGCTCATGCTGGAGGAAAATCACAGGGCCTTTGCTGGAGACATGGGAATTACCTTCCTGAAAAGGATGCTCAGCACTCCTTTTACCCCCTACAGAGCAAGGTGAAGGTTGTAGGTAAGAAGAGGTATGGCCCTGAAGGTCAGCAATCCTTGTCCAGGTCAGCTTCTCAACACATGGGAAGCTCTGAAGGCACAGTTTCCATGTGAATCCACATAGTGCTAAGAGCCCATGAAGACCTCTGTCTTTCTGGCATAAGGAGAGCCTTAGTCAGTGGAAAGGAGCAGGAAATGCTTTGTCAAGCTGCCCATGCCTTAAGGGAATTACTCCATAGGCCGCATGTCTCCTACTCCCCAGCTTGGAGACTAGGCCCTTGCTGCCCCTTTGGCTAGGGAGCAGAAGGCCAGGACACTTACTGACTCTGGAAGGACAAGCCGGGATGCAGGACTCCTTTACAGACTGGTGGCACACGGAAGCACTGCAGTGCAGGTGCACCTAGAGAAAAATGGAACACAGCCTGAAATCCCTCAGGCACTGTCTGGGGCCTGGTGATATCCGAGCGTGCTGCACTGACCCCAGCCAGGAGCCAGGCGCCCACACAGCCGCTTACTGCCTCCCCCTACTCTGCCCCAGCAGGGCAGAAAAAGAATAGGAAGAGCAAAAGCAAGAAAACCTATAGCTGGAGAGACAAGAACAGTTAAAGAAGTGAAGGAGAGGAGGAGAGGGAAGACAAGACCTAAAGCACAAGTGATGTAAAGGCAAGTCACCAACCCTGCTCCTACAGGTCAGTGCCCAGGTAGTTGGGGCATCAGCTATGCTGGAAGATGAAATCCCCCAATGTTTACACGGCTGAGCATAAAATCGGGCAGCATGGAATACTCCTTAGGCCTCTTTGAGTCAGCTCTGCTGCCTCCCAGGTTCTGGCCTGTCCCATGCCTACTCACTTGAGGTTGAGAGACATCAGAATGAAGAGAAAGTCTTGATGTTCTGCAAGTGCCATTCAGCAATCGGCAAGAACATCTGTTTTCCACACTGTTTTAGCGACAAATCCAAAGCCAGAGCACCATATGGGCTGCTAAGAGGAGACTTAGCTCCATACCACGGGCCAGGACCTTGAGGGGGAAGGCAGGAAGGTCTGTTCGGCTTGTTTCGCATCCAGGCTGTAGCCTTGGAGCCCTCTGCTGTCTGCTCCAAGGCGGCTTCAAAACCTTCGCAGCATATACGTTCAAGCTCGGTCCAATGCGGCATTACAGCACTTCTCCCTGACACCTGCAATACTGCTGCCCGGGCACCACTTCACTGGGAACCTTGATAAGTGCAGCCGAGACCAATTTTGGGTATCCACTCAAATGAGGTTTTGGCATCAACCTCTCCCCTTCTGTTTCAGCAGGGGATTTTCCTAGTCTTTGCCCCACTCCCTCAAGGAGGCCAAGAGACTCATAGGCATGAAGTGATTCTCATTGCTCACACATTTTACTGGTCTTCAACATGAAGCTAGGCAGGCAGGACAGGATCTTACCAGCCCAGAGAGTTTCTCATGGGAAGTGGAGTCCACAAAGGTGAATGTGTAGAGGATGAAACGCTGGTGATGAGAGGGCAACAGTAGTCCTGAGGTGAAACTTGGAGGCATCAGCTGTGTCTGATAGTTGTCCCCTGCATAAGGGCACCTGAGGAGAAAAGGCAAGCAGTGAAAAAGAGCAAGTTATTAGCCCCAACACAAAGATTTTTACAAGTCACTTACCCATCCACCAAAATTGGCCACTGCTGCTGTTGCTGCGGGTTGGTGCTTGGTGTGGCCCAGCAGTGGTGCAGAACTAAAATCAGGTCTGGGTCTGTCCTCTAAAGCATCTTGACCTCTGCATAAAGAGGGTCTCTCAGAGTCTTCACAACAGGATAGTCACAGTCCATATAGTAGGAAGTGTAGCTTCCATCTGGGACAGAAGAAACCCAAGAGCCATTTAAGAGCAGGAAGAAGCAGGAATAGGCACCCTTTATAGCCATATCAGTAAGCCTCCACCATGGCAGGGAAGCAGTGCTGGGTTAACCCATCGATACTCCACTGTTACTTGTCAGAGACCAGAGCCCTGCACCGAGAGCCTTGAGCAGGTCCTGCAAACCTCTCCTACCTGAGGCAACACGCAGCTCCAAAGACAGAGGACCTGGCTGGGACACAGCAGGGATCGGTGGCAACGTGGAGACCTGAACACTCAAAGGAGTGGAGCTCCCACTGATGGAATAAATACATCGGACATGTAACCTGGTGGGAAAGAAAAGGAATGCTCCAAATCAGGCAAATAAGAAAAGTCACCCTGATAGCCCCTTCCTACAATATGGCAACCTATCATCTGCTTTAATTATACTAATATCGCGTTTTAAATTATAATTTAGAATTATATGAAATCCCATTTCTTCCAACACTTCCTATTAACAAATACTCGAAATTCTCTTTAGCGTTTAGATTTGAGAATCTGCAGATTGTCACTGATCAATTCCAGCTTTATTCTGGCTAAGTGGAGATACACCAGTCTTTAACCTTCCAGCACCCTCATGTGAATTCAGAGGTTGTGACAAGCAGGAATTTCTCTAGGGACGTTGAACCCAGGGACACCCAGCAACATCAGCCCCAGGGTGATACTTGAAAGTGCTACCCCTAGTGACAGAGCCAAGGCTCCCGGTCTTCACATCCCTGCTTGCCACCAACTCATTCTCATACATGGCCTGGTCTGCAGTCATCTGGAATGACAGATAGGCACCATCCCTGTGGTAATGTCAGGCTGGATCAGTAGGAGGCTGGCGGACAGCTTTTGGCCTGTGGAAGTCTGTGGGATGTCCATTGAGCAGCCAAAGCCATGTCAGGCTGTTCCAGCTCTTCCAGCCTAGCAACAGCTGCAGCTCTTACCTGAAAAGTAGTGCCACAGGCAGAGAGTGGAAACTGGTACACGACAAAGGAATTGCTTGTTAGGACAGGGACACAGCCAGGACTGTGTCCACGGGCCAGTTGCACTGACTCCAGGGCAACAGGTGGCAGGGTGACATCTCGAGAAACAACAATGGAAAACTGGCCATCTGGTGTGCAATGAGCTGTGTCTGGAGAAAAAGATATAACCAGTCTTGAGCTCAGAGATAAGAGCAGTGAGAAGGATGCTCTAACATCACAACCAAAGGAAGACCAGCAAGCAAGTCCTGCAAGCTGTCCTGCCTTTAACCCACAAAATAAGTGCCACGTATGGCAAGACAAGTGCAGCCAGCTCCAACAACAACACCGATGCTGGGCATAAAACCAGGTGTGTTGCAATACAGAGGAAAATGCTGGACACTTGACTGGGACATGACATTCCTGGCAGCCAAAAACATAGCCCTGAGTCACCTGCAGGAGTGGTACACACCAAGTGCTGGCTTGCCCTGCCAGCAAAGTGAGAAACCCTGTTTTGCCGCAGCTCAGGAGGGAGGGAGAACAGCTGCTCAGGCTTACCTGTGTTACCAAAGTAGCAAGGCTTCACCCTGTCCCTGGGGTCATAGCAGCAGCCTCGTGCTTCACAGTCTCCCTGGCTGATGGGCAGAGAGGCACATGGCAGCCAGTCCTGGCTGGGAACGGCCAAACAGACACTACTGCTTGGAGCATCCAGGGCTGGAAAAATCAGCAGGTCTTTGCAGATAAAGCACAAGAGCAGGGGGACAAAGACATGAAGGACACAGGTTGAACGAGTCCTGGTGATTCTGCATACAAATCAAGGGAAGTGAAAGTCAGATGATGGTCAAACACATGGTCGGGATCTGCCATGGAAGCCTGCTCAAGAGGGACCTGCATTTCCATGGAGCAGAGACTCCCCCTGAGGCCACGTACAGGAATCTGGACCTACATTGGATCTGTGAAGATAAAGCATTCTAGATCAGCTCTTGGTAGTTTAGGGAATCATTGTACCTAGTCTCCTGTTCATTCCCTGAACTTGCAGGAACTCATGTAGCCAGACTATGGCTGGGAGACACAATGCACATATTCACCTGCTGACCCTGCAGAGAGGCATGAGTCCTCAGCAAGCTGGTGGCTCCTATGTCCAAACCTTTTATCATGGAGATTTCTGCACAGCAGTAAGTCCCCTTTCCTAGCCCCCAAACTGACTAGGAACAGCCATCTGAAAGGAATGGCACTCATCACCACAAGATTCTGACAGGTGCTTGTATCTTACAAGGAAGGTCCACAGGGCACCTGAGCAGCGTCTCTTCATGAAGAGCCTTTTGTCCAGCAGCATCTGTTCCTTCAAGCCCAACCAGTGTAAGGTAATTGTGATCCTAGGGAAAAGCCACACCAGTCAGGACAGCCAGAGCAGCAGTAGTTACAGCCCCAGCAGAATCCCTAAGGCCACTCACCCACTCAAAGACATAACAGCCAGCATAAGAGACCGATACTTTCTTGGAGCCATCTGGAGTCCCAGATACCAAGAGCCCACAGCCAGAGTCATTCTGCAGAACATGTGACTTCCCTTCAGTATCTAGGGAAAGAGGACACAGCAGCAGGGGCTTCAGGGTCCCACACTGCAGATTAGACCCACTGCAATCCTACCTTTCTGTAGGAAATAGGAATCTAGACAGTATTAGGGTCTGGAACAGCAGTGAGAGAATCCAGCAGCCAAGACATCTAGATCCAGGCACAGCACTCACTCCACCAAGTCCTTGGCTGCTGTGTCATATAAACATCCCCTGGATTATGCAAGATGTCCAGAACCTCAGTGAAGTTCAACAGCACTTCACATCAAAAGCTATTCCCTTCTGCTCATTTCATGCAGCTCTGCATTTGGGCAAAGATATAGCTAAAAATGCCTCTTGATATTGCCTCACCCCAAGTAGTCAGCACAAATGAAGCATTCCCTTCCCAGCCTGGAGGTAAGGTGAGCTGTAAGCTCTCTTGGCCACAAGTCAGCAGGGTAGGATCAGAAAAAAACACTGACATGAGCCCCCAGAACCAAAGCCAGGGGACCAAGAAACACCCAGAAGAGCATAGCTCCTGATGCAGCCCAAGACCACCCTACAACAGCCATCCTGCTCTCTTGCTAGGCCCTTAGCCTAGTCCCTTTAAATTGTGGAGCCAGCTGGGACCAGAAATCCCTGAAGTGCCCAGGTGGACCCAGCCCAGCAGTTCAACGCCTTCCATTGCCCTCACCTGAACTCAGCAGAGTCTGCTTGTGCTCTTTGAAGAAAACCAAAGGGCAAGAGTTGAGCTAATGTCAAGAGATGGGTCTGTATTCATATGGTAGAGCCCCAGGAGGGTCTTCAAAGCTTCTTTCCTACCCTGAGATCTTCCCACAGTTGGGACACGTAGGAAATCTGGTTGCTTCTCCCCATGCACCCTATTGCTGCTCTAATTGCTCAATACATGGCATGAGTGCAAGAAACAGCCACAATGCTCTTTTATTCTTTTAAAGATTATACGGGTTCAAGTGCCAGACACAGGGTGCTGACATAAAAGCACAGAAAGAGCCCTCCACATAAAATCTGTGAGGACTCATGGAGCTCAGAAGGCTTTGCACACCTAAACAGTGGTGATTCCCCATAAACACTCTTGGCCGGGGACTTACAACCCTGTTTGCAGTGTGTTTGCGTGGGGATAGTTGCAGGACTGGTGCAGGCCTGGCTGCTAAGTGACAGGATGCCCTCTGGGACCCCTACCCCCAAAAAGTGGCAGGTGGGCCCTTGAGCTGGGCTTGAAACACAGGCAAGGGGAGCCTCTGTGCTCTCAGAGAAAACTCTGCCTGCCAGCAACCTTTGCCTGCCTGTAAGTGCAAGGTGTCATGGAGAGTCTTCTCCCCAGCCACACATCCACATGTCAGGCAGCCACAGCAAGCGAATGCCTTGTTGTCCATCTTTCCCTGCATCTTTCTGCATTCATGCCATGGAACTGTGAATGGCTTTACACTTCTGCCCTCAGCAGAGCCTCCAGCTCCTGGATGTCTGCACAGCACTGTACAGCATCAATACACTGGCCCCAGGCAGCCCTCATCACAGGCATGGTGGGTGGGCAGCAGCTGAGTCTGAGGGAGGCATTTCCTTTGCTCTTCCACCTCAGCCACAGCCCATCTTTGCTGCACAGCTGTACAAGATGCCATGATCCCAGCTGGTCAAGAAGGTCACTGTGCCTACCTCTGCTAATTTCATGCACCAACCAGGATGGCTGCTCCAGGAAGTGAAAGACCTTGTCAGCAGCTCTGCACAACAGGAGGTGGAGACAATGGATCTTGGCAGGCTGCCTGCATGGCTGAGGCTTGAGCAGCCCTGATGAACCAACTGTGCTCCCCACGGTGCCTGCCTGGGCACCGGGCAGCAGCAGCAGCAGCGGAGAGACACCCAGGGTGAACATTTGGACTTTGGCAGGGAGGGAGGCTTCATCTCTTTAGAAGCTGAGCGCTGTGCATGCCCAAATCACATCATCACTGAATGACTGCCAAATGCTTCCTTTGGCTGCATTACCTGCTGATAACTGGGTAAAAATCAGTAATGTACTTTGGAGCTATGGGGAGTACTTTTATATATATATACCATGGGTTATCCTTTGTATAAATATATGGGTTATACTGTAACCCATCAATACTTTACTTCTAACAAAATAAATGTCTACGTGGACTTGAAGAATAATTCTACATGAAACAACCCCAGAAGTGCTGTAGATCTGCCAAGGAGTACCTGTGCTGAGAACGGTCTCAGGTAACTGCCCTGTCCTAGTTCCTACACAGACACCAAATAGCTGGGTTGGATCATGGAGGCATGGGAGGCTCTTCAAATGAGCCTGAAATTCAGGGAAATTAAATGCTTTCTGTTAAAGAATTGTTATGGAAAGCAGAAAGCAGAAAGCAGCCTAGCTGAAATGAAACAAGCAGGTCTCTCTTCCTCAGAAATCTTTTCCTCACCATTTGATAGTTCTCATGCATTACAGTGACCCAGCTGTAAGTGCCAGATAGCAGCCAGGACCACCACAGACAGGAAAGACATGCAGAGGATGAAAGCAGGTGAAGAATACCTCTCTGTGGACCACTGGTGTGATCAATGAGTGTCATGGGCAAAAGGGAACTTTGTAGACAAGGTGGTAAGGTCATGAACACTGCTAGCTGGCAGCTGCCTCATGTGGAAGTGCAAACTCTCATGAACTTCACTTTCATTAGATGAAAGTCCATAAACCTACATGAACTTCCATGAACTGCCCTGACAGCATCTGAGCTGATGCAGGAATTCTGCCCAGCAGATCAGCAACTAGCCAAAAGTTGTTGGCAATTTGGTTTTTCCACTAAAGTATTGAGTATGGCTCTAGAAGAAGTAAAACAAGATTTAAAATGAACAACTAGAAAATTATTGCACCTGTCCAGGAGAACAAGGATGACTTAGAAGTCCCTTCTGTAGGGAAGATACAAAAACTTTTGCAAGGGGTGGAGATCTTCACTAGCTCCTCTGAGTGGAAGGGAAACTCACCTTAACACACTGCCGTGCAGCAAACACAGCATGGCCCAACAAAGCACTCCGTTCACCCAGGCCTCTTGCTAATTCCCACCGAGTCCCACATCCCCTATCCTTGCAACACCTTCTGATCAGTTTTGCCTGCAAATGTGTCACAGTTTGGGAGAGACAGTTTGTTCAGACAGCCAGGCTGAACAAGCTGAGCACAGCACTGAGGGTTGTTTCTACCAGCCCTTGCCACTGCCCTTGGGACCCCGCCGGTATGCAGGCCCTGTGCAATCTTGGGCAGGAAGCCTCCAGCTCTTTTTTAAGCCCTTGCAACACAGCAGACATGCTCTACTGTCTCCCAGAGCACCTAGGGAACTTCCAGGGCACTAGTTCCTCAAAGTGGAGTCAGACATCAATGGAACAAGAACCTGTGCATGCCAGCTTCCAGCAGCAGGTTGGATGAGCAGCTTTGGTAACTGCAAGGATTAGTTGCCAGGTTGCAATGGCCTATAGCCAGCCTCGGACAAGTGCATCTCTGTCCCAGCTTGGGAAGCCACTTCCCAGAGACTCTCTCAAGTTCTGTGTTTCTCTCTTCTCTGTGTTTTTCTCTTTTTCTCCTCTAGGAGTCCTTGAAGAGGTCAGAGTCTCAAGGTCTCGTCCCCTTTTCTTGCATCTTCATTTTGCCTCACCCAGCAAGGCCTTTCTTGTCTGTTGTCATGTCTGAAGACTTTTCAAGCCTTGCTAGATGGATATTTTATACTCTCCTCTGTTTGAGGCCAGACGCCCTTAGGGAGAGAGACTGGGGCTATTGCTGTGCAATTGATGAGGAAAACACAGTTGCGTGTCCTTTGGCAAATCACATGCAATGTGAATTTACTAATAACATCAGGAAGATTTCAGGAACAATGAAGGATGGCTCACACCACTGAGGGCTTGCACAATCAATATAGAAGAACAGAAAACCCAAATGTCACTGAAGTACTGGGAAGATGCTCTTGTGACAGTGAATATCTGTGAGTGCCTCAGTAGGAGAGGGTACCCCTACCATGATTTCTTTAACAATTAAGTCTAGATAAAAGAAAACAAGTTTTGTGACCACATTAGAGATTTCCTAATCTCTGTTGGCTTCTGCAGTTGTTTGAGATAAGGTGTGACTGCAATGAATAATTAATACAAAAAAAAAAATCTTAGTTTCATAACACAGGGCAATCTAACAAATGATTGACTAGTAAACATTGACTGACTCAGCCATGTGACCTAAAACCTGCTCTTGAGCTAACACAGACCTTCGGGATATAAACTCAGATTCTGACAGCCAGAGTCACTCCCTCCTGAGCCACAGACAAAAATGGAGCTCCTGGGAGGAGTCACTGTTGTCCTCCTGGTTTGCATTGCTTGCCTGCTCTCCTTTGCAGCATGGAAAGGAAGGTCTGGGAAGGGGAAGATGCCTCCAGGACCAGCTCCCCTGCCCATTCTAGGTAACCTGCTCCAGGTGAAACCAAGTAACTTGGCCAAAACCCTCCAGAAGGTAAGGCCACTTCTTCTTCTCTCTTTCTGCTGTGGGTGAGCAATGTCTGGGACCTGTGCATGGGGTCGACCTGTGGCTATGGCTTGCAATTCCAGAGGAGCTGAAAAGTCATGGGGATTGCAGCTGCTTCCCCTCATTGCTGTTGCCATGTTGTTCAGGGCCTGATAAGTGTGACCCATCTGCACAGCCATAATTATCATGAGGGAACCAAATCTTGATGTTAGCAGTGTGTGAGGCTAACTCGTGCTGTGGGAGGCAGTAGCAAGGAGACTTTCCTCACTATTTACTCCATGGCCATGTTCTCTCTTGCATTTTTACAGCTCAGTGAAGAGTATGGACCTGTGTTCACAGTGCACCTGGGCTCTGACCCAGTGGTGGTGCTGCACGGATATGATGCGGTGAAAGAAGCCTTGATCAATCGTGCGGACGAGTTTGCTGCCAGGGGACACATGCCAATTGGAGACAGGGCTAACAATGGATTAGGTGTGTTTGCTGACTGAGCTCCTTCTGAAGGAGAAGGGAAGGGCTGAGGTTGTGTTCAGCAGATTAGCGCTGGAGTGTACCTTGCATGAGGGAAAACTGCCAGGGCTGGGTGCAACCCACCTGGAGAGGGGAAGCCAGAGAAGGCTGCTGCCACTAGGAGGGTGGGAGGTGGCAGAGAAGGGGAGCCAGATTGCTCTCAAAGATGGGCAGGGAAATGGCAAGGGGCAGGAGCCAGCAGCTGCAGCAAGGGAAATTGTGTGTGGGTGAGCGATGAATGATTCACAAGGATGTTGGGCACGTAGTGGAGAAGGCCAAAAGCAGGCAGTTGCACTACAGAACCTGCAAACCACAGTACGCTGTGATGCTGCCATGTCAGTGCTCTCCAGGGACAGGATTCACTGTCACCATGAGCCACTGCTCATCTCACGCCCAGCATGCCCAAGACAGGTCTTTCCTCTTCCTTCTTCCTCTGCAGGGATTATTTTTAGCAACAATGAGCCATGGTTACAAGTCCGGCGGTTTTCTCTCACCACTCTGCGGAACTTTGGAATGGGGAAGAGGAGCATTGAAGAGAGGATACAGGAGGAATCTGACTACTTGCTGGAAGAGATCAACAAAACAAAGGGTACAGTCCATTTTTTATATATCTCATGTGTGAACAATATAGGCCCTATTAAGGGAGCTCACAGCTTTAGCAAAGAATGTAGTTCCTATGGATTTGGTCCATGCACCAGCTACTCCTCATTACAAAGCCATAGTAATTTTGTGATCATGTCCTGTTCTGTCTGGAGGACCCTTCTGTGTCACTCCGAGACTGATCTGATATTTCCACTAACAACCAGAGTTCAGATTACCCACAGTAGCCACAAGTAGACATACAACTTTTCATGGCGGTTTTGTTTATAGTCTGTAACTTTTCTGAAATCACAGGAACACCTTTTGACCCAACCTTCATGCTGAGCTGTTCTGTCTCCAATGTCATATGCTCCATTGTCTTTGGGAAACGATATGATTATAAAGACAAGAAGTTCCTGGCTCTGATGAGCAACATGAACAACATCTTTGAGATGATGAACTCCCGCTGGGGACAGGTACATTCAGTAGGCATTTCACAGTGGCAACATTCTCCCAGGGGAGCAGGAGGCCTCCTTCCCAACAAAGTTCCATTTCAGTCTCCCAAGTAGGACCCCATCAATGCTCTGCTGCACTGAAGGCATTTCATTCAAGAGCAAGAAACTTCCTCACAAAACATGGAATTGGCTTTGCCAGCTATGTACAGCTTCCCAATAGCCCTGGACACCTTCCTTCTCCACTTCTAAGGTTCCTACCACTACTAAGCAATCTTGTGAGACTGCTCAGCCCCATAGTCCTTCTGCTTGGCTCAGCTGACAGGCTTGTGGCTTTCCTGGGCATTTGGTTAATATCACAGGATCAGGCATATGTCATACTAGAGACCTTCCTGTTTCTTTCCTTCCAGCTCTACCAGATGTTCTCAAATATCATGGACTACCTGCCTGGCCCTCACAACAATATATTTGCTGAATTTGATGCTCTAAAAGCCTTTGTAGCAGAGGAGGTGAAGTTGCACCAAGCCTCCCTAGATCCCAACTCCCCTCAGGATTTCATCGACTGCTTCCTCAGCAAAATGCAGGAGGTAAGGAGACAGATGGCCCCAGCTTGTCCCCAAACACACCTGTGCTGAGTCCTTCCCTCTCATAAGTAACACAGACATGGGGATGACCCCTTCCCAGTCAGCTGTGAAATGGGAAAACAGCAACAATACCCCAGATACCGCCTGTGTTAGAGCTCATAGCTCTGGGTCTGCATGCTCTGCACCAGCCCCCACTACATGCAGGTGTTTGGAGAGAGAGAGCTTCCTCTGCTTTCACCAAAACACAGGGACTTTTTCAGTCTGGTCTTGCAGTTCTTTCACTGGAAAGCCTTGGACACAGCAAACAAGCTGTAGTGTGTAATTCGGTGCACAGCTTAAAAGAAGGTCGGTATTGAGTTTACTGTTCAAGGCTGCATTGCAATGCCCCAGACATGGCTGCTGCCCCTTAGCAGAGAAATGCCACATCTCTAGGAGAAAAGGAAGGTTGGGGATGACATGTGAAAGGGCCACTTCTCTCAGCTCAGACAGAGGAAAAACAAAGCCTTTTCCTTAGGAGAAGGATCATCCCAATTCCAGTTTCCATATGAAGAACCTGATAACAAGCGCTTTTGACTTGTTCATTGCTGGAACTGAGACAACAAGCACCACTCTACGATATGGGCTTCTGCTTCTTCTCAAATATCCAAAGATACAAGGTACCAGTTTCTCACCTCTTCCTCTCTAGCTGTTCCCCTGAGCTGGGCACATGACTAACCCCACATCCTCCTGCAAGATTTTCCCCTCATCTCTCTCCCTCTCTCTCCCTCTCTTTCTTTCTTTCTCTGGGACCCGACTGTGTCCACATTATTATTTAGCCAAATCCATAGGAGAACTTTCTTTGCATGGGCAGCAATGGAGCTGTGTTCCAGTCAACATCAAAACCAACTTAATGCTCCTGCCCTCTGAGATTTGTTAATAGCGTACAGCAACCTATTTAGAGGGGTTTGGTTTGATTTACCCATTTGATGGTTTGTGCCTCTCATGACAGAGAAAATTCAAGAAGAGATTGACCAGGTCGTGGGACGATCAAGAAAACCCTGTGTGGCTGACCGGACCCAGATGCCCTACACAGATGCCGTGGTCCATGAAATCCAGCGCTTCATCTCTCTTGTCCCCCTGGCTCTCCCTCACACTGTGACCAAAGACACCAGCTTCAGAGGTTATGTCATTCCTAAGGTGAGCTCCCTCAAGTTCAGCAGTTCTTAGGCTGCCAGGTACAAGCCAGTACTTAAAACTGCTGTGGCCTGAGCTTGTTTTCACTCAGTCCTTTGTGAGGGCTTTATCCTCAGGCAGCTGTAGCTGACTTGCACTCCCTTCTTGATGCTCCATGGGCCAAGATTAAACAGTAGCTCTGCCCAACACTTTTGTTGCCTTGCTCTGCAGCTTTACATATTTGCAGAAGCACAGTGGGCTCACCAACACCCAGGGCAGTGATTCTGCACACAAAAAGGCAGCAAAGCTGAGGAGCAGCTCACCACCATCCAGGATAGCCTATGCACATGCTCGGGAGCAAACTCAGTTGCTGGTTACTGAGCACAGAAAGACTCTGAGGCACAAAATGCTGTAGGTGATGTTTGCATTGAACGGAACAAGCCAAAGCTGTTGGCTCAGTTCTAGCACACTTCCTGAGACAGTCTCTGCTGGCCACTGCCAGAGGCAGGCTGGTGGGCTGGAGCAGCCCATGGCTTGGCCTGGCCTGCTGCAGCAGCGCTCGCTGCTCTTCTGGGTGACTGTGGTCAGCTGGGAAACAGCAGTACATGGGCTGCTGGTGGTGTGATTTCCAGCTCTCTGTGTAAAATTATGAGGCAGGACCCAGAGAACTGCTCAGCTACCAGCAGAGAACTCTTGTGTCATTGCTGCTGAATACTCCAGCCCCTGTTAATGGCTGGCCAGGAAGTGGGCGAAGATTGTGGCAGGAGAAATTTGTGGGGACAGGGGAATTCCACAGGAGATTCTTTTCCACACCCTTGTAAGCTCTTGATATTTTGGATTTGCAGAAAAGAAGGGACATGGTGCATCTACAAAGTCATTATTGTGAAACACCAAGAGAAGAATTAGGTGGGGTGTCCTCTGATGGCCAGAGCAAGGTCAGAATGCTCTGGAGACAACAGGGAGAATTCAGGAAGAGCAGCCAACAACCGCCGTGACATTCAGGAGGGTCTCCCTAAAGCTGCCTCCTCTAAAGAAGGGTCCCCAAAGGGAGACCAAAGGCACTGGTAGGGTTATACAGGGAAGCACAGTCCCAACTGGGCAGGCAGTCAGATTGCGTGACCTCATTTGCCTGCCTTTCATGTTCTGCTCTTCTTGTCTTACTCCAGGGCACCACGATTTTCCCTGTCCTCACTTCTGTCCTCCATGACAGTAAAGAGTTTCCAAACCCACATGAGTTCAATCCTGAACATTTCTTGAATAAGAACGGCAGCTTTAAGAAGAGCGAATTCTTCATGCCCTTCTCAGCAGGTAAAGCACACGTTTGCTCTTTTCCTCTCTCTGTGAGCCACCCCCTCTGCTGACCACCCTGCCTTTCCCTGCAACACACAACTGCCTCTTCCCAACACAGTCCCACTGGTGTTACCTTGGGGCTCACTGCTCTCTGGGTAACTCCTCCCTGCTGCTCCCATCTCCCTTGGCATCCCCCATCTTCATTAGGCTGACGGCTTCTCAAATCTCCTGCTAGGAGTTGTCAATGTAATGACGTGAATGGGCTCCACTGGCACTAAAATACTTGTCACCTTCCTACACAGCCACGAAAGTCATCCTGAACAAATCTTTTGGTGATAGCTCCACTTTTCCCCCAGCACCTTTTAAGTACCTCTTAGGCTACGTGCAACCATTCACCTAGCAGCGGGCCCAACCTTCCACTTTCTCACCTGTGCTTTATGTCACCCTGCTCTCCCTCATCTTGACTCCTGTGATGTTCCCTCCACAGTTAAGTCTTCTCCTGCTCCTGTTCTTCCTTCACACATCCACCCAAACTGTCAGGGGTCTTTTGCCAACAAATTCTTCTCTTGAAAATGTCCTTGGTAACTTTGACAGTTGTCTCACTGCTATGGCTGTGTGTAGGAAACAAAGCTGTGCAACACAGCTGCTTAGCACAAACGCTGGTCTACTCACCCACTGAGTTCTATTTGCTGCTTTCACTTTCAGGAAAACGAATATGCCCAGGAGAGGGCCTGGCACGAATGGAGATATTCTTACTTATAGCCACCATCTTGCAGAATTTTACTCTGAAGTCTGTTGTCAACCCCCAGGAGCTCAACATAACCCCGACTCTGAGTGGGACAGGCAATGTACCTCCTGCCTACCAGCTCTGTGCTTGCCCTCGCTGAAAAGCACTGAACCACTCTCCAGTGTCCTGAAAGGGGCTATTCCTTTACATGTTCTCTACTAAAATCAACAGCAGGAGCATTGGCTCACCTTTCCCAGACCTTCAGGAAGGCAGTCCAAACAGAGGCACAAAGCAGAGACCTCTGAAGCCTGCCAGAACTCCACCACACCACAGGAGGCCCTGGGTGGCATTGCAGCCTCTTGCTCTGATGCTCTGTCACAGGATCATTGAGTGCAGTGGCTGCATCAAACAGCCACTGTTGGTTTTCTCACCAACACAGCTCCCGTGGCTGCTCCCGCAGCACGTGTCCCACCAAGACCTGGCTTTGCAGATGGATAGTGCTGCATGTGTGTACATTCATGATCCAATAAACCAAAATCTGTTTATGATGACTTGAGCTGTTACTTAATTTGGGTTGGGGCAGTGCCCACATCCACTGCTGCACTGCAGAGCAGTGGCCAGTAGCCTGTGGGAAGGGCTGTCCCTCCTGGGCAAGGAGCCTGCCTTTGTCCCCAGGGTGCTCACTGCTGCTGCCTGCAAGGAGCTCCAGAGCAGTCACGGCACACCACCAGTTGGGAAGGCTCATGGTGCTGGAGGGGGTGTCCTGCAGCCTGTCAGCCAAATGAAAAGAATGCATTTGTGCTTTTTGCAGCCTGTTGCAAGGCGATCACTTACCTGAGCATTGGAGACTGCAACCAACTCTCCAGCACCTCCTTTCTGCCATCAGTATCACTGCAGGGATTTAGATGCTCTTTATTAAAATGAATGAATTTAGGAAAAGGGGAGTGTCTCTTATTTCTGCCCCCAGCTACAATTTGGCACTCTTCTTTCAGTAATGGGTCAGATGGCTTTCATAAAAATATTTCACCACAGATTACTTTCTCCTGGGCTTCTTTGTTCCTGTAGCCTGTGGATGTGTTTGGAGGTTTAGTTTGTTGTGTTTGTCTTGATCTTCATTTACATAGATCCTTCTTGTCCCCTGCATCATGGTCATATGAAAGTGGCAAAATATGAGTTCTGTGATTGGTTGTCACAAGGCACTCAGAGTCCATATGAGTACTGCAGAGAAAACAGTGTGCAAGAATTCACACCTCCATTTGGAAGTGTTTAACATTACTTTGATGGAAATATCACATTTGCTCACAGCTCAGCTTCATCCCCCTTTGTCCCTCCATTTTTTCCCATGAAGACTGCAGCTCTAGTGCTTGTGTACTCTGAAACAATGGCAAACCATTGCTGACTGCTCATCTGGGATTGCATCAAATGGAGAAGTGTGCAAGCAGAAACAGCAGCCGTGTATGAGACCCAGACACAATGGGGAGGAGATTACCTTGAGGTTTCCATCAGTCTAAGGCTGCCCTTAAAGCCAGTCCTGCAACCCAGCAGCATGTGTGCATTGCTCAGAACAAGCTAAAAATGGTTACATCTCAAGGTTTTGGAGGGGATGATTGCTTTTCATGTCCTTCCTGCCCACTGGCATGCTGATTCATCTGAGGCAATGAACAAAACCGTGACAAGCAACATCTTTCAACAATTCACAAACAACTGCATGAGAAGCACAGGGCAGTGAGAAAATGTTCTCTTACTAAAGAGCTCCAGAGCACAGGACATGCTCAGGGGATAAATAACCACACAGGTGATAACATTTGGGATAACATTCAACATATCCTAAGCTGGATGCAATAATGCTGTGCCACTTGGAACAATGACAGCATCCTCTTGACACCTGCCCATGAGAATGACCTTGCAGAGGTCCGCTTCGTAATCAAGGGCACCAACCTCCTCTTTGCTCCAACTGCCCTAAGACCCAACAATACCTCCAGAACAGAAAGGCTGAGGGCAGATGCTAAAATCCAAGCAGGTATTTGAAACCATCTCTTGCACTGTAAGGAAAGGCAGAGCTCATGAAGGAGTGAGTTTGATTGCTCTGGTTGGGGCAGAGAACGGGAGGGTTAAACACCCCCACAGGGCTTTACAACCAATAGATAGGTGGCCCAGTGCCTCACCTCTCCTGCTTTCTGACCTCCCCCTGCCGCTCCCATCCAAAGACCCAACTCCCACTCACCATTTCATGCTTCTCCATGGAAAATCCCTGCATGCAGTAACAGCAGACTGCCCAATGTCAGGGTTAGTGCTCCGTTCAGGATAAGCTTCTCTTCCTGCTAACACATGCGGGACCTGCAAAGTGGAAGAGATGATGGCATTTCTGTTGGGCTGACTCAGACAAACTGGCTGGGTCCCAGAATATCCAGGCCCTGGCACACACCTGGGAAGCTGGGCTTCAGGGCACTGGAGCCTCCATATCTTCTCTACCACCAGCATTGGCAAATAAGGCAGCTTTTGGCTCTAAGGCTGCTTAAAACGAGGCACAGAGGGGAATCCTGCTTTTGCTTTCTAAGGCTACCACCTCATCTGTCAGAGCATTTGCTGGAAATGCCAGGACAAAGTGGAAGATTTCTACTGGCTTGATGCTGAGACCAATGAGCCTGCCTGGTCTGAGGCATCATTCTTTCTCTGAAGTAAGTTGCGCCACTGGGTCACACTGTGCCATGGTACTGGGCTGCAGGAGGCTACCTGGGGATGCTTATTACTTCATGTCCTCTACTGCTTTGCCTTTGGGAACATCTGGGAGGAAATTCAGATACCATGAAGGTTTGGGTAGCTGAGATACACACCACAGAACAGTTCTGGGTAGTGGGACATTAATCAGTTAGGTGTGTGTTGGGGAAAGAACTCAGACATGGTCCTTAGCAATCAGGGTAGACATCAAGCAGTGGACAAAAAGAGGAAGAAAAGCATTTTAGGTGGTGCCTTAGCAGCATTTTGCTGCCACGGATTGTGGACTAAAACTTTGCAGTAAGGAACATCTGCCTCATCCTGCTGTCCTTCACACAGGAGTTTCAAGTCTCTGGGTCTTTGGCACCTGCTGCTGAAGGCCATAGGCTGTAGTGCAGCAAATAAGCTGATTCTTTAAAAAATGCTTTCAGACTAATTCCCCGACCCCTGATATTCATCACTGCAGATGTGCATCTCAGCCCTCTTAAATGTGAGCAGCACATGGAACAATGCAGCCCTTTGGCTGGCCATCTTGTTTCTCTGCCCCACTTTCTAAATGCTCCCTTGATTGCAGTAGCAAATCCAAGCCTAAAGGCCCACAGGAAAACTCCTCCTGCGTATTAGCAGTAGACCCAAACAACAAGTTGGCAGAACAAGGGATGTAATAAGAAATTTCCTCTCCATGAGGAAGTGGAAAATGCAAGCATGTAACAGAATGTACAACTGAATCCACAGTCTTTAATGAATGCAGAGATTTGTTCTGGACACAGGTACATTTGTGATTGTTCCCACACCCTTTTCTTCTCCTCCTCTAAAAATTATTTTAGTTAGTGAAATGTAAAACCACACAAAGACCAGAATACATATTCACACGTCAAAGGGTTTGACTTTTTTTTTGTTAAGAAAATTTCACTCATTTAGAATTATTGACTGTAAAGTCCAGTCAGTACAGCAGAAATATTCTACATAGATCATTGGTTGGAATGCACAGTACAATATTTGTGAACACACCGTCACAAAAGACACCTGGATGAACACTAAGAAGTGTCATAAATCTGTCAAACCACATTGCAAGCATCTGCATCAAACCAGTCTGGGTTGTATGGCAAATTACCAGAAGATGGAAAAAAGATGTTAACGTACATGGGAACCTGCTACAGTCACTTTTCTCTAGAGTCACTGCTGCCACTGAAAGGTCAGGAAACTTGAACTGCTGCTCGTCACCTGAAACTTTGCTTCTGTTTCACAGGGATTTATGTCACACTTTTATTTCCAGACCTGAGTTACTGTAATTTTGCTTGAACTGGAGCAAAGAAGAGAAGGACAAACACACACCCCATCTAGCAGAGCTCATTTCCCCAGACCTGCATGGTCAAACAGCTTGAGATCAGAGGTCTTGCCTGTAAAAAGGCCACAAAATTTGAAAAAATAAACAAAGCAAATCTAAAATAAAGCAAACGAAAAACCCAAAACCAAAATAGAGATAACAATTTTATACAGCTTGCAATAAAGCTATAGTCAATGGTACAGTATTGTTCACATTACACTTATTAAGGCTTTGACTACTGGTATTCTACATGCACATTTTATATACATATAATCCTCTGTGTGTATGCATAAATTACTTTACTTTTCTTGATCTAAGCAAGAAAATATTTTCATGCATTTGCTTCTCCTAGTATTCACAATACTTGGCCCATATTCTATTCAAGGATTTCTGGAGAGGGCTGGGTCTATTTATTATCCATCTGAAAATACCCTTATCTCCAGGAATGTTGTTTGTGCCAGACAGTGGCACTGGCTCCACACTTCTCCACAGTCATACACAAGAGAGGAGGTGCCACTCCAAAGCCTGACAGCACAATGGTTATGTAAACATAGCAATCCTTGGATTATAAATACTTTATTAAAGCTAACATACCTCAGCTTTTAGCTCATAATTGCCCACGAGTGCCTTACTGAAACATTCAGAATGAAGTATTTTTTTCCTCCCATGTCAACTGCTCAGTTACAGTGGTTCCCCTAAAACACAATTTTCCTTTTCTTTTTTCTGAAAGAAGCACCAAGCTAACCTGTTAATTCTTCAAGCCTGTGGCTGGGTAGCTCTCATGGGCAAACAAGAACATGTCTGAGCCTTATAGCTCTAAGTGCTCTAAGTCAAAGTCACCATCTCACTTGCACCCTTGCCGTGAAGTTAAGAGACTGGGCCATGCACCAGTGACAAATAGGAAGGACGCAGAAACCAGAAGAAATCTTCCACTCCTAGCCCCATGCCTGCAGCTTGCAAGTTTGACAGGTTCCCAGAGATCACCAAAGCTGACCTGTAGCATGGCCTGTGTCCCTCAGGGACCCTGACTTCCCCTGCCCCAGCGTTTTCTTCAGCGAGATGTTCTGGCCAGCTGAAGTTGCAGAGCACTCCTAGGCTGTGGCAGGGAGCCCTGGGGAGAGCAGCTCTGCTGTGAAAAGGAAGGGCTCACAGGGAAGTGGTAGTATGGAAAGGAAGCAGTGTAAAGAAGGCTGAGAAAGCAGGCATGGGTGGAGTGAGAAGGAGAGATTCCGTATTTAAGACAGGGCCTGGACTGCTGCCACAGCCCTCTGAGCTGCCTTGCACGGTGGTGTAACTGGAGCAGGCTGTCAACACTCCCATAACTGAGCTTTGCCACCATCACACAGCTTTGCCTTGCATCTCACCACAACATTTCCATGTCAGCCACCACCCTTGCCTTGGGCACTGCATTGAAGTATTTCCATTCAACATATACCATGACAATTACTACAAACCAAATACTGGGTTCTCCTCATTCCCTGGAATCCAAGTAGCTAGAAGAGACTGTCCCTGTCCCCTGCCTTGCTCGCCACTCAACAATAAGCGAGACAATAATAGAGAGGACAGAAAGAGTGATGCAGGCACAGCCATCTGGTTGTTCTCTTATTGCACAGAGTAGTTGGGGCAGGTAGGGGAGAGCGGGTGGCTCACAAAGTCCTTTGAAAAAATCCTACTAGATGTCTGTCCAAAACACTTGCTCCAGAAAATACGTTCAGACAGCTCATGTAGATGCTTGGGAAATGTCACCTAGAAACAAGATATGCAAGAGACGAAGGCTATTCTCAATTCAAGTTCAGTCTTCATTCAGCCCCATGGCAAGTTGTGCAAAATACAATGTTTATGCCCTGGCAGGTATGATTAAAAGACAATTTTTTGGTCCTGGGCAGGTTAACAAGAAAGGCTCATGCTAATAATTGCAGAGGCAAACCTTTGAGACTGGATTTAGTTTTAGTTACAGAAAATAATGTACACTGCTTTTGGCCAAGTGCACAGAAGCTTTAAAAAAAGAGACAAAGATCACAGTTAAATGTCTCAATCTTCAGATGGGGAATATCTGTGAGGAGCAGTCAAACTATTTTCTCATGTGCAATGCATCCTGAAATTTGGTACTTATGTATCGGGCATGAAATCCTTTCTTGTTGATGCTGTCATCTGTATGGAATCGAATCATAATGGAATCCCCTGCAGAGTAGATTTCTTCCAGAGGCTGCAGGAAAGGAAAGAAGACAGTACACAGTGGTCAAATATGTAGACTAAATAACTGTCTGCACCATGATACTAGAGTTTAGGCCCAGAGTGAATGGCCAGTAAACAAGAAGACTTGAATGCTCAGTACCTCCTGCCCTGATCTGCCTTCCTAAGCACATTCCTTTGCTCTTTATGTTTGAAGACTGATGTCAGTCCACTCTACAAGTCCAGTCTTTCCAGCTGCTTTTTTCACAGGCCCCCCATAATATTCTCGTTCCAGTCTTCAGGTTTACTCTAATTTGTCATTGTCTTTTCAGGAGAAAACTGGAACCTGTTTGGCAGCTGAGGCTCTCCCGGGGTTAAAATAACTCAGGTACTTATCTTACATGACAATTCTGGTTATGTCCCACACTATTGTGACCTGCTGCAATCTCGTTGTGCTTCCCTTTCCCAGCCATTCTTCATTCATCAGTGGGCAGGTAGGTAGATTACTACCCAGCTGCCCTGAGCTTCTTCACACCAAGCTGCTCTGCCTTTGCTTGTCTTGGTTTCCAGACCATTTTCCCAGTTTGTGAGAACTTCTTCCACACATGTGGTCCCTGACTGTCTCTCTTTAAATTCAATAAGAAACATCTCCATTTCATTGCTGAAGGCCTAGAGAAATCAAACACAGACCCTCTGATTCCAAAAACCACACACCAGCACTCATGTTAGAATCACTCCTGGTCATGGGGATGCAGGTGACAAACAGTTTAGGAGACAGCATGCCATCCTAAAGGCAGCAAGCATCACACAGCTCTAAGTCCCTCCACTGTTCACCCTTGCCATAGCACGGCCACAACATAACTTGGCTTGAGCCAGAAAACAACACAGGATGAAACTGGCCTTTGGAAGCCATTTCCCACATTTACACAACACTGATGGCAGGGCTGGGGCACAGCAGCGTGGCAGTCTCCTGCTGCTGTACATGGCCCTGGGCTAAAAAGGACAGTCAGTCAGCAAGAATTTTTCAGCCAACACTGTGTAACAGATAAAATAGCTGTGATCTCCTGAGGAAGGGAAAGAAGCAAAACCCATCCACAAAGCATTCTCAGTACCAGTTTGTGACAACTGCCCCTCTCCAAAAATGGTATGAGGGTACTCTTCCTTGCCACCCTCAGCAACCCCTCTGAAATCACTGCTATCATGGCTTACCCCTGAGCCACAGAAGCGTCCCAGACGGGGTGCAGTGCTGTCGTAACCATCGTAAATCTCCATGTAGTCGTACCCACAGTCAGCCTCCTCCTCTATCTCGAATATCTGGAATATTAGCTCCACCCCATAACCATCTTCAGCTACAATCACCCATTCACAGTTCGCTTGACCTGGGTAGTTGTTGTCCCCATACTGAGCATGGGAATACAGATCCTTAGCTTGTACTTCAGCCTTTAAGAGCCCACCACACTCTGAAGGGAGAAAAGGACACAAAACAGTCTCTCAAAGTTCTTCGTCACAACAAAGACTCATCTCACTTTTGGGTCAGTCATGAGCAGAGAAGACCTCCAGCTTGAAGTGCAATAGGAAAGGTAATTAAACACTGCACCAAACTACCAGTGAATTCTACAGTCACCCATGAATCCAAAAACCCACAGAGCTTAGAGGAACTTGGTTTTTTTAGTACAGAACACACATGGAAAGAGGTGATCAGTTTAGACTGCAGGATGGCGTTCTTGACAAATACTCTGGGAAATTTTATTGTATTAGAAAAGCCATCACTTTGTATTTGTCCTGTAGATGAAATTCTGACCCCAAGTATTTTGTCAGCAGGAAGAGGAAGCATATCAGAAAACTGGTGACCAAAACAATCCTTTTCTGCCCACACAATGCACAAAAGTAGCCCTGTGTTTGTGTAGCACATGTGTGCTTTAGCAGAGTTTTCCTGCAGCCAATGAGGAAGACACTTCTTCACCAGTGTCATGTGCATGGCCACTTCGAGCATGTTTCATCTATTTACAGTGGCAGGGATTTCAAAGAAATGAATGTTGGCACAACACGCCCACCTCTGGGCTGGACAGATAGGAGGATCAAGCTGTGTCTGTCCACAGCACAGCTCTGCTTCTACCACAATCAATCTAATGTGGGCCTGTTCTGAGGGTGGGCCAATACATGGGCTAAATTTCATCACCTCCTTTTCCAAAGGTTGATGTGGAACAAAAGGGATTGTTGCTCAACCAAATACCTCAAATTTAACAGAAGAGCCTGAACAGGAATGTCCAATACCAAGAGAATTTGGAGCTGTTATGGGAGCTGGTATTTATGGTATGACACTGGCAGCAGTCCGGGAACTGAATGTACACCACTTAAAATTTAGGCTAAGCCTATTTGGGAGAAAGGTGTGTCTGTTTTTACCTAGTAAAAAATGTAGTGAGACTTGATGACATCTTTTGGCACTGGGGTATTGGCAGGCAACCAGCTTACCTGTGCTGTGCTTTGCCTGGAAACCTCTCCTTTGCACAGAAGCATCAGAGTAAAACCTGAGGAACATCTTGTTGGTAGAAGCCACTACAGGGTCTGGTTTCTTGCTGCCACAGAAGCGGCCAAGGATAGGTGACTTGCTGTTGGGCCCATCATACATTTCTAAGTGGTCATAGGCACATTCTTGGTGCTGCTCAATCTCAAATTCATTGAAGGTCTAGAGCAAGAATATGGAGAATTAAGACAGTTGTAAATCTGACTATGCCATTTAGCACACGCTGAAATGCCAAGTGAGAAACAGATCAAATGGTACATCTGTTCCACTCTCCCCACACACTAAAGCAGAATAATGTACTTTCAGACAAGAGTGATCTCAAGGTGGCAAAGAACTCTATCAGTGTGCAGTGTTGCCTCAGCCTTGCTGCCTCACATGGGTGCATGAAACAGTTATCAACTGCAAGCCTTATAACACTTATTTTTCTGGCTGGAAATTCTGCCCAGCACACCAGAAGGGCAGTTCTGTAATATCACCTCCACTGAGCACAGGGATTATTTCCCCCACTACATGGGCCATCTGCACAGCTTTGGGCATGTCCTGCCATTTGCATTAGGCCATGTTGTAAAATGGGCCTGACCCCTCTCCCTCAGAGGGGCTGGCTCAGCCACCACCTTATGTAGAAACAGCCCCAAGAGAGTGGCTCACAAGGAGGGGTAGGGGTGGGAGGGCATTTATGCCATCTGTTTACAGAGGGAAATACTCTACAGCTGTCATCTGCTGGCGTCTCCTCCAAGCTGCCTCTCCTCTGCCTTGTGTCCCTCTGAGACCTTCTGCCCTTTTGCAAACCAGGGCAGCCTCCCAGAAAACTCTCCTCCAAGAGCCCCAAACAGGACCTGAGGGCATCAGCCTCCCACTCACACAGTGGTGGTGGGAAGTCACTTCAGCTCCTCAGAACCCAGCCTGCTTCTTGCCTCACACGCCCGCTCTCTGGCTACTCACTACTTTCACTCGGTGGCCAGGTGTTGCAGAGATGTCCCAGGTGCACTCTTTCCGGCTGGGATACTTGTCAGGCCAGTTGGGACTGCTCATCATTCCCTCTGCACCACTCAGCTTGTGCTCACAACCAGCTTGGGAGAGAGAAATTGCATTGGGGCAAGTCTCACATGGCAACCCTGTAGCATCCTACATGGTTCTCTCTGCCCACTGAGACCCTCTGCAGGGCAGAGATATGGAAGGCTTCAGTCACCAAACAAGAGTTTTTAGTATTACTCCATAGTTCTGGTGGGTTTGTCCTATACTTATTTTGAGCTAACCTGGCAGGTGGTGAAATGGACCATCTCACTCTCCTGGGCCTCATTAACCTAACCTATGTCCTCACACCCTAATCTATTCTCCTGCTCCTTCACCTCACCTGCCCTGTTCCTAGGGCCATGATCTCAACCACTCCACTCTGTTGACTCTGGTGCTATCTCAGCCTTGCATTGTTTTGCCAATTTGGAGAGCTTTATCAGCTCATGGAGAGGTCAGACAAGGACCAGAGACCACATACAGGAAAGCCATGGGAGCACATAGCAGGGATAGGGGTGCAGGAAGAAAGGTAGTTTTGGCACCAGCAAGTGGTTAGCTCAGCTCATCCTTTCTCTTCTGACTCAAACACAATAATTAAATGAAGCAGCAGTGACCAGTCTAATGATGTCCCATAACTGCACCATTTGCAAGTCAAATTTCTCATCCCCACCCCGTCCATCCCCTGTGGGCATACAGAGAGCAAGATTGGGGAATGGGAATGGTCCTATTTCTAGCCAGTTTTGCAGCTAGCTGGGGCTTTTTCACTGCCCTTGCCTGGTAAGCTGTACAAACTTCCTTTCAGCACAGGGCAGGAAACGCTCTGAACCAGTGTTTGAAGAATCTTGGCATTCCCGAGGGCAGGAGTGGGGACTTTACCTTCTTTACAGTCATGGCCATTTTCATGCAGCACAAAGCCATTTCTGCACTGGCACATATAGCTCCCAAAGGTGTTGATACATTCATGCTGGCAACCACCATTGTCTTTGGAGCATTCATCCTTGTCTGGGCAGGATCAAACCAACAAATACTGAGTTAACAGTGACACAGGCTACCGGAGTCACCAGCTGAGAGCCCCATACCCAGGCTGGCAGATAGCAATGCAAACCTCCAACTCTACTGCTGGAATAGTCCAGTCAGCTTTTTAGCCCAGATCCTACTCTCTTCAACTGCCTCACATTCCATAAAATGTATCACAAATGTGTTCTATTTCATAATGTAAGTCTATTGGTTAAAGACTCCTGTCTTAAAGAAACCTAGAGCAGCCTCTCGTTCTTTAAGAACAGAGCCCAGGAAAATCATCACAGAAACTCACTAGCCAAGGTAAAAATCTACTTTATATTTTCAAGTTCTTATGTGCTCTGATGAGCCTCCATTTCTAAATAGCTCTGTCTGAGCACAAACAGCCAGGTGATGAAGAAGATCTAAGGTATGAGCTGCTCCCTGAAGCTGAAATATGTCCCAGGGGATCTTGACTCCTGTGTGTTCAGGACTATGCATTCCTCAGTCTCACTTTCTGAGCACAGGATCTGCTCATGCTTTCCAGTTCACTTTAATTTATGAGAAGTTAATCTCTACTTGGGATAATGCCCTCCCTAACGCCCTCCCTAGATCTCATTAAATTCATCTGTCTCCTCACTCCCAAATGTATTTCTAGATTAATCATACCCACCTCATCCTTCCTCCTGTACAATTTAATAAGTCAAACCCTTAGTCCTGATTCTACTCTGCACCTGTCCTAATTCAAGGCCATTTTGCCTGATCATTCTCCTCAAAAGCGTTAATACTCCTAGGCTTCTGCTGAAGAGACACAATGAAATTGAATTTCTGCTTCCAAATGACATACAGTTAACCTCCAGACTGCCTGCCAACAAGGTACATCACTGACAAAGGATTGAGAACAGGATTAAAAACTTCCACTAGTACACACTGCTTTGATGGGAATGATTACCATATAGAACACTACTGGAAATTTTCTAAATCTTCTAGTTTCAGAGGAAAAAGCTTTCCTCTTATCTTCTAGGGACAAAAATAACTTCCAGGATTAGGTTCCACATTGTTTCCTGCTGTAGAAGGACTGGAGGCATTGATGGAACTCATGCATCTTGCTGACACCACACTATGAAACTGGACCATACACTGCACTGAGAACCCAAGATGAAGGTAACACAGAACAGAGCAACCATGCTTTTAGATTTAATGAACCAGGTCAGGCTCTGACAGGATGTTGAAGAAAGTTCACCAAAACCAAGAGGTTCAGTCAGAGGAGATCGGTAGGCAAGTGAAGGAATACAGTCACATACCAGAGAAGTAGTGAACTTTAAAGCCTTTCTTGGAGACCGTGTTGTCAGATTTGAACTCCAGTCTCATGTTGTTGCCGTATGACGTGATTACTTCAGGCTTCTCTGAGCCACAAAATTTGCCATGTAGCTTGGAATCAGAAGCCAGCTCACTACGAACCTCAACATAGTCATATTTACAGACCTGGCAAGAGAGGAAAAGATTTCTCAGTTCTGTAGCCTTGGAACAGAGCATTTCAGAGGAAGGGGACAGAGAAGGAACAGAAAAAGACTTGTACTCAAATACACTCCTAACTTGCCCAAAATCTCCTCTGTCAGTTTTCTCACCCCTTCGATTCCTGCCCCGATCTTAAAGGATGGGTGTGTTTTTCGAAAGAGGAAAGGTTTATTGAATTTAGCAAAAGTAATTATTTCCACCTTATCCAAGAACCTGACAGGGCTGAATGAACTTTAACAGCTTCCTGAATTATGGAAGTGCCACTGCTCCCATTCACAGTAGGGAAACTCAGACCTGAATGCTTTGTTCAAACTTCACTGTGCATGGCAGAGAACAGACTCTTTTACTGTTATTTCCTTTACCATTGAAGAACTCTACTTCATTGTTCATTTCCAACTATTTTCCTGCAAAAGCAGCACTGGGAGGTGGGAGGCGGGACACCTATTAGGGATGGAAAATACCTACAATTATGCAACACTAGGAGAGAAAAGAAGCCCATTGTGCTGATTTTGGCTGTGCTAGATTAAATTTTCTTCACAGTGACTGGTACTGGGCTGTGTTTTGGATTTGTGCTGAGAAAAGGCTTGATAATATCAAGACATTTTGTTACTGCTGCGCAGGAGCTGCATGGAGTCAAGACCTTTTTTTGCTTCTTGTACTGCTCCACCAGTGAGGAGGTTGGGGGTGCCCAGGGAGCTGGGAGGGGACATGGCCAGGACAGCTGATCTTCACTGAACAAACGGATATTCCATACCACAGGACATCATACCCAGTACATAAAGTGGGGGTGAGTAGAGGGAAGAAGGAGGAAGGGGAGACATTTGGAGCGACATTGTCTATCTTCCCAAATAACTACTAAGTGTGATGGAGCCTGGCTCTCCTGGAGATGGCTGAACACCTGCCTGCCCATGGGAAGTAGTGAACTAATTCCTCATTCTTCTTTGCTTGCAAGAGTGGCTTTTGCTTTATCTATTAAATTGTCTTTATCTCAACCCATGAGTTTCTCTCACTTTTACCTTTCTGATTCTCTCCCCCATTCCACTGGAGAAAAGTGAGTGACCAGCTGAGTGGTGCTTAGTTGCCAGACTGGGTTAAACCACTGCACCCACTTATAATAGAACAGTTTTAATCCTTCCACTTCATAGAGAAAGCAAATCCAGACTTCAGGAAGAACAGTCACTGTTATTGGTGTAATTACATTGAGGGTGGGAAAACAACCAGAAGCTCCACCAGTAAGACAGAGCCTCCTCTTCCTTGTACCCCAAGGATTTATCCAGTTCTGATTTAGCCAGTAGTCCCACCTCAGAGATGCAGGGACTGGTTACGTACATCATTGCCTTCCAGCTCAAACACTTCGAACTGCAGAGAGATCCGGTACTGGGCTGGAGCTACCACCTGCCAGACGCAGTTTTTGTTAGTAGGATATTCCTTGGGCCATCCAGGGCTAGTAATGGTCCCATTGAGCTTGGTGATGAAGCCCCCACAGGCAGCTGGAGAGGCAATAAATGAACACAAGTTTTACTTGGTTCTGTTCAGACACACAGACCGGGCCACAGCGTTAACTAGCAAATGAACCAGATCCTGGTTGGTGGCACATTTCAAATCCCAGCCTCCAGAACAGGCTTAAAATGCTGGGAAGGGTGAAGAAGACAGAAACTTTACCTGCAGTAAATCACCTCCCAGTGAGGCTATGGCCCTGAGAGCCACCATGTCAGACTAGTTTCCTTTTTGATCTCTCTCCTTGGGCTTACTGTGAATCAGTTGACTTGATGTGCACAACACAGTTGTAAAGCCCAGCTTGGTAAATTCACCTACACTCAGTGCTACAAACCTTACTATTTTAAGTTTATCAAGACATTCCTGTCAACTCTTCAGTGGTTTATTATATTTGGACTGCATCTTCTCTAGGGAAAGTTGAAGGCAAAGTCAAGACTTAGCTGTATTATCCCATATCCTTTAAAAATTTAAGACATCTCAGCTTCATCCTCTTGTGGGAGGGCAGGGCTATTACCTCAAAGGAGTAAACCTCAATTTGCTGCAAAATTCTATTTGCAACAAAGCTTTTTTTTTTCTTTTTTTTTTTTTGCTGTTTCTTGAGAATAATGAGACATAGCCACATCTTCAAAACCCACAGGGATAAAAGCTTTCTGTGTCGTGTTCCCAGCATCATTTTGCATTAAGAGGACTAACCCTAACCCAAGGGAGCAACTTCAATATAAATAGAGTAGCAAGCAAGTGGTTTTAGAGAAAAAAAGGCAATTTACTCTGATGTACACTGCTATGGTTTCAAAGACTATCCTTTCTGTTTTGCCCACAAATGAAGTTTAAAATAGGCGGTTAAGAGTGAAGTTCAGAAAAAAACCCCTGCCAAGTTATAGCAACTTAGCAACTGGCTTGCTAAAATAGCAAGAAATTATGAAAAAAATAAAAAAAAAGCTTTCAGAAGCCTTTTGCACACACCTGACTGCCCTCACCATGTCAATAGCAGACAGTTTGACAAAAGCAGAAGTCAGGGCAAACCAGGTGATGTTGAGAGCACCACTGATAGCATGTGGAGCTCCCTAAATGTCCCTACAGAGAGAGTTTTAAGACAAGAACAATGGATGGATTTCTCAGCACACCAACAACTGCATTGTTGGTAGAAGCAACATTTGTTGCATGAGATTAACTCTCTAGAAAGCTGACACTAACACCTTCTATTATAGACACAGGGGTTTTTTTTCTTCATAAAAGAGGAAGGGAGGAAAATTCTCTTCAATGTGGAAAAGCCTGTTTTGCATGCAGACAAAACACTGATATTTTATTATATGAAGTAAATTCCTTTATGAAAAACAAATAAATTCAGTGATAGATTTAAATACTTTTGGGCCACTCAATGGCTGGGTTGTAATGCCTACTTCCCTTATGTTGCACTGTGGGAGAGCTGGTCTGAACAGCAATCTGTGGCCATGAAGGACAACTGGCTTTAGGAATGATTAGCAGTATAAATCAGAGAACTTTCAGGGTTTTTTGAACCAAAACTTGGCTTTTCAATGGAAGATGTTAACAAAAACAAAAATATCAGTTGGGGGAAAATAAAGTGAAATAAAGAGGATGGAGGGGTAAGGAAAATCACTTCCAAGACTGTTCAATTCCATTTACAGCTGTAGTACCTTTCCTAGAGTCAGATGGCTCAATGTGTGGGTACTTACCTTCACAGCTCTTTTTATCAGCTGTCAACTCATAGCCAGGCTCACAGGTGCATTTGTAACTGCCCAGTGTGTTCTCACAGTGCTGCTCACACCCACCATTGTCCGGCAGAGAACATTCATCCATCTCTGTCAGGAGAAAAACAGAGCAAGTAGCACTCTCCTGATCACCCAAACACCCTGATATTCCTCATGCAACCCTTCTAGACAGAAGGAACAGAGCCCTGACTGCTGAGCCAAGACTGTGGAATAGGCACTGCAGCAAAGCTCACAACCAGAACCATGAAGGACTGCCATTACTGCTACTAGCCAACAGTGCTTTTTCTAGACACGAGCAGGAAAACACTGTCCCTGGTAAAGACTTCATTGCCTTTTGTTCTCATATGCTATTTTTTGGCTTTGTTTTGTTTGTTTTAAATTCCTCACACTCTCGAGTAACTTGAGCTACCAGGAACCAACCCACTATGGCACACACAGTAATGGAGCTGAGGGAGGTGATACCCCATGGAACGGGGTGCTGCGAAGGAGCTGGCAGGACATGCAAGTATTTGCCTTTTCACAGGCACATGAACTCTTGCTGTCCTAGACTTCGAAATCAGGTTCTTCAATCATATCTCAACAACCTGAACTGACACTTTAATACAAAGATAGGCACTGGCTTCTCACCCTGACCCCTGATTCCACATGCATCCCTTAATAGATGGTTTTATTAAGATGGCTGTGGTGGGTTAGCCTCAGCTAGCAGCCAAACTGCCACCTTACTGTTGGTTCATTCCCTGGCCTGCCAGTCCTGTGGAATGAGGAAGAAAACAGGAAGAATAAGAGCAAGAAAGTTCTGGGTTGAGCAGACAAATTATCCACCAATTACTGTTCTGTTCAAACAGACTCAATTCTGGGGAATTTAACTTAATTTACTGCCAATTAATATAAATATTTTAGTTCTGGTTTAGGTATGAGGAAACCAAACCTGAAAACAAATATGTTAAAACACTTTCAGAAAACATCTTTCTGTTTCCCTTTCTTGGCTCAACTTCACTCCAAGCACCTCTCCCCCTGCCTTGTACCCCTACAAGTTACACTCAGCCCCTTCAGCAAAGCCACGGGTGTGCAAAGGCAGGAGGGGATGGGGAGCCACAGGCAGTACATGACCCTGCTGCTTCTCATTCTTCTTCCCTGCTTCAGGTAGATGAACTAACACTTCAACCATATAAAAATAGGCTTCAATGATACAAACAATTTGTTGCCAAAACAAAGATAACTAACAAGAATAATCCTGGAGGTATCCCATGAGATATACCTGGCTGGGTGGACATGAGGTAATTGCTCTCCAACTCTTCCTGGCAATGCATCTTGGGTGTGACCAATGGCTTACCCTCTAAGCTGACTGCAGGTTTATTATCTCTGAAAACTTAGACATTACCATTGCATGGTCTCACAAAGCATAGCATTCAATTCCATCCTTAACTCTGATTTTTTAGGCTAAGTTATTTTCTTTCCGTGTTGTAAGACATTTAATTGAAGCTCTATTCCTTTCCTTATCCATTAAGGCAAAGGTCATCCATTGCTCCATCAGCTATGAGAAGCAGTCTGAAGAGTGCCTGCAGAACCATCTAATTTGCTCCCTTTGCTCACAGAGTGTCTCACAATCCCCCTGAATATGGAGGTAGAGACTGCAGGCTTCAGATGCCAGCTTGAAACTCCACATGTAGTCTGCACATGTGTTCACACAGCTTTTGCACACAGACGTCAGCTCTGCTCACGATGCAAGCTGGCTAGAAATTGTGCAGCTATGACTACTGTGATGCTTGGTTCAAGCAAAACCACTTTGCTCCTCAGCTGAATTTACTGGCATGGACTAAAAAATGCTGTAACCAAAACCAAAATGCTGTAACCACAAGCTACATGGTTTCTGATTCAAATATGAGAAATTCAAGCAGACACTGAAAGATCTAGTCTACCAGCTAAAATTCCACAGAAAATACCTGTGTCTCCAATTGCACTAGTGTACAAGTTCACACATTTTTACATTAAAAAACAAAACAAAACAAATTTATTTCTGCCTATCTGCATCACACAGAAAGCACTTCAGGTTCAGGTGTATAACTTTCTTCCCTTACAAACTTGTAGGTGAAACTCAGATTTTAGAGAATGACTTGCTGTGTCTCCATGTAGTGCTAATCTTGAAAGACATCTCTGCCACAGTCAGCCTGCACTGTTCACTCCTGAAAGGGCCAAAATATCTTTAGGAAGAAGTATTCTCTGAGCCTTTATGGAACCTGAGAAACTTAAACAAGGAAATCTAGGTACTGTGAGACCTGTCGAGGGACTGAGATCAAATGTGACAGTATTTGCCAGCGATTCTGCAATCACCCTTTGTCACAGTCCATTAAGACCTCTCAAATTTACAGGTGAATATAATCTGTGAATTAAACTTTATTTACTTTTTTTTTTTTCCAATTAAGTGCATGGTTTAAGAATTATGGGTTATAAATGATGACATTTTATGCCTTGAATGGTGAATAAGTGAATTCATAGGATAGCCTAGTCTGAGCCAAGGGGATTGAGCCCTGACATGTTTGTTTGGTTTAAGACTTAAGTTCATGAAATAAAGTTTAATTCACAGAGTACATTCTCCTGAAAATTTGAGAAACCTAAATGGACCATGATACTCTTAATACAAGACAAAAGTTAAGATAGAAATAAATAAAGGACTTATGCAATCCAAATATTGGCATTGCAACTATTATTTCTGTACAAGTGCCACGGAACCCAAGATAAACATGACTGTCTGACCCCCAGCAGCTCCACAGGTATTTTCCCAAGCAGTTAGATATTTGGTTCTTGCCTCTACCAAGTCACCAGGATGCTGGAAAAGGACCATTTCTAGGGTCTAGCTCTTAAAAAAAAAAAAAAAAATCTTAATCTTACATCTTCCTGAAGAGAATCTCAGTTTAGGAATACATTTGTCTCCTAATGGTCTCAGTATTCTTTTACTAGGACTCTACTTGCATTTAGATTTATCCCCTCTCCAGAGGTTTCTTTTGGAATAGAACTTCAGCAGAGAGCTGTTTAAAACACTCATTGTGCAGTATTAGTACTTCCTTGAAAATGTCAGTGTCCTCTGGTATGGCTAAATGGAAATGACATTCCATCCAGCTGTGCAACATTTATGTTGACACCAGCTCAGCAGAGTTCATTTCTGTCCTAATCAGGGAGGAGGTGTTTCTGCCTAAGCATCAACCCCCTCTACAGTCTCAAAGCAATTTGTACATAAATTCAATATTTGCAAACAAATTGCTCAAAAAAATCTTAAGTACAAGTAGATAGAATGATAATGTGTGAATTGTTACATAGCATGAATTGATTTGTGGATGGCAGTAGCTTAAGGGATGAATTGTCCCCAACTTCGACTGTGAGAGGTATTAGATCACATACCTTTAAAGAAATTTGCTGCAAAGCCTGCTTTATTGATGGTTGCATCAGATGCAAACTTCATCCACACTTTGTTTGAGCTGGATTTGATGTCTTCTGGCTTCTCATAGCCACAGAAGTGGCCGATGAGCGGGCTCTGTTCAGTGAGGCCATCTCGTATCTCCAGGTAGTCGTAAGAGCACGCGTCGTGCCATTCAATCTGCAGCAGGAAAAGTGTGTGTCTGTACCTCACTAGTAGGAGTTTTTCCAGCCAGGCTAGTGACACAGTTAGACTCCAGCCACAGACCAGTTCCCCAAACAACTGACTACAACTAAGTACTTGCTGTGGCTGCCACTGAGCTCTTCTGCAGTTCAAACTGCATTTGATCCTAGGCACATCTCTGTTCTGCCACTGCTTCATGGCTATCCTGCAGTGAAACCCAGTCTCTGATCTACAAACTGCTTCTGCAAGAGAAGCTGTAAGAAACAGTGCAGAACAACTGCAAACAAAAAGGTTCAAGGAATAGCCATGGTGAAATAGTAGTGTCAGCCCTTTACAGGACAAGCATGGTGAGTGTACACAAGCCACAGGAGCCCGTGAGATAGATGACATTTATGCACCAACCAAGGTCCTGCCCACTCCTGTCTGTGACTTAACATCAGCAATCAGAGACTGATCACTGGCATGTAGCTAAGAGTGTAAGACATCCTATAACCAATAGATGAAAACTTATTGTGACCTCTTCAAAGTCTGTCTGCCAGCTGGGAACACGATGTTTCTTTGGGGAGTCACATCCTGCAATCTGACAAGTGCCACTGACACCAATAAGAGTTTTTTGCCTGGATTGTGACCATTTGACCAGAGTGAAAATTTAAGGACTCATGAGTCCCTTTCTAACATCATCAACACTTTTGAGATCCTTCTAATTCCTTCTGTCTAGAGTAACAGTTTTTGAAAACTTAGCATATATTAAACTTCAAAAATCAAAATCTCTGAGCAAATGTCTGGTAAGGTAAATGGTACTCTGAAGTAGTCAAACATTTTTTTATTATTACTATTATTATTATTACTACTTTCTTCTTCATTTTAAAGGCTTTGTAGAGGCAAAATAATATCTGTAATATAATATGCAATGATATTTCTCACCTCAAAGGCTTGGAATGTGATTCCTATGTGAAAACCCTCAGAAACTGTGATCTTCCAGATACACTCTTTGGAAGGTCTGTAGTCATCTGGGTAATTGGGAGATTGGATCTGGCCAGCATCTTTGTGTATTTCTCCACCACAAATAGCTTCATAAAAAAGAAACAGCAAACCCACGAGATCACAAGTTTCTCTCTAGGTAAAGCCCACTCCATACACACCTTTCTCATCAAATGTGATTCAGTATTGCTTGCTATACAAAGTCAACACACAAGGCATAGATGTTTTTAACATTTTGTCTTATAACAGTGTCTCCTATCTTGCTCTCCTCAGAAGGTGAGCTCACTGGGACAGAGATTTTTTTATACATTTGTGTTATTCATACTCCTGCTCACTTTCATATCCGCTTGAAACCTGCTACCAGCACTAAGAACCAAGAAAAGCTGGGGGTGAGGCTGTGGGAGAGGGGAGAAGTTGCAAATCTAATCCAGCCACACGATGGCACCACCAGACCATCAGGCTGACTGCTGTGCATAAAAAATTAAGTTCTAGTACCAAATATAAGAGTAAGTTTAAATACCAAAATAGAAAATTTAATGGAAATCTAGTTTAATATAAAACTAGTGAATATCTTGAAGACAACAGCAGCTCAGCAAAATTGTCTGCAAGACTAAGTAAAATGAAAATAAGATCACAGGCTAAAACCTGCGTTACCCACGATGCACGACACACATCTACAAAACACATGAACGTTTTGCCTGCGCCTAAAGTCAAGGAAACAAAAAGCACCGGCAGAAAGTACAAGAGAGATGCTACTGCAATGACATCTGCCAGGTATCAACCATCCTCACCCTTGGCTTCTCCCCACAAGGCATTGCATTAGCAATTCAGATATGGGTCTCCATGAAGTGTCCTGCAGATTGCTTGCATTGGGTAACACCGTCTTGGTCTTGCATTGTAAGCTGCTAATGTAACCGAGTTAAAAGCACTGCTTCATTAGTGCAGCTAACCTCTTTCTTACAGAATCAGTGCTAAAGCACCACCAAAAAGTTGCACCCAAAAATCCAGCTGCAGAGCACATTTTAGATTGCAATTTGAGTTCATATATTCAGTGCTACCAGTGGTGCTTGAGAAAAAACCTTTGAAGGACCCTTTAAAAAACTGTCTCCTCCACCCAACAGAAAGAGGTCTTCAAGAGCAGAGGACTTTTTTTTCTAAGAGCCATGAAACTGACAGCCAACAAATAATATTTTCTCTATCCACTGCAGAAGTTCACACTGACATACAGCTGAGTGTCAACTATACTTGGAAGAGCCTTACTGCAAAATGGAAAGAACATCCACGGATAGAGCCTGAAAAGAAGGTAATGACGGCACATTCAGGGTTGTCAGCAGTGCTGAGGGGCAAAACCACCATCATCTTCCCATCTTAAATCTCATGAAAGAAAGGGAACAGAATGACTGAACTAAGAGGACACTTTCACTACATAAACTGTCATTTAGGATCAAGTAATTCTACCATCATGTGGCTACATGCTTCTGCCTCTTTCCTCCCATCTTCTGAAAACTTTAAGGCCAAGACTTGGAGGAATCCAAACCCAAAAATCAGTCCTCATCCACAGTTTGCAGAAAAGTTCAGATGCATGTGCATTTCTATACACTGTCACTAAAGCAGAAGACAGAGAAGCAGTGCTAAATTTGATGGAGGAGGTCAAAAGAAAAAGAGGAACTAACGGCATCAGAGAAAGATTTTGGACAAAAATTGATAGAAAATTAAACAATTATATGCAAACCCTCCTGGAAATAAAAACTACCTTTATTGCCTAAGCACAGAAGTCACAAAACACCTGAGCAAGCCACTTTCCAAAGGGAAAAAGAAACCAGAGATTATCAGAACTTGCCTAAGAGGGAAATAGGGATTAAAGAAGACTTTTGGAAAATCTCCTATTTCAGCAAATAAATTATGAAGAGACATGTAGATAACCTCTCTACCTGCTGTTTTGACAAGAGGAGGCTGAGATATCCAATGCTTAAGCATTCCCTTCATCATCCAGAGATAAGAATGAAACTGTGCAATAAGCCATCACTGTATCTGTAGTACAAGCTGGTTTACAGCAGACATACTCTGTGCTTGCTCTCAGGCAAAGCCATGGATTTGACAGCCTTATAGTGGGAAATTCCTTGCAGGAAAGAGTTATATAAAAAGCGACTCTTGAAGAGGCAGGAAAATACAAACTTGCAGTTTGTTTGACCACTAGATGTACATTCTACCTTCAGTTGCTCTATTCAAAAATCAAGTGAAGCAAGCTCATATTTATTGAATCCTTAGGGATCACCTATTAATCAACAGGAAATATAGGAAATTGTCAAGGGAAAACAAAGACACTTTGCAAAGTGACTTTGGAATGCAGCCAATGTAAAATTTTTTTCTTCCAATACCATTTAGCAATATGAAGGATGATGCCATACACACTAATTTGATCACTTCTAATTCCAACAAACTACCATAAAGGGGGTGTTACAAACCACATGGTCCAGACAACAGCTGCTTTTCAGTAGAGATGTTTTAAAAAAGCCCAACATCAGGCAAGCTACTTCTGTCTCTGGGGTAACAATTCCTGCAGAAACCAGATATTTCTCCTGTGAAACAGATTTGTTAGCCCCAAACTGCTGTGAAATCCTCATATGCTTTACTTGCACTTCCCCAACAGTCCCATGTTTGCATCACTTCCCTCTGTTAGCATCATTATTCATGAGTTTATGGGACACTTGGGCACTGGGCTTCCAGCATTATGCTTGTTCCTGTGGCTGAAGAAAGAAGATGATGCAATGTCGGTATCAATACAGTCAACCTCAACACTGTTGACAACACTGGTATTTCTACAAAAAATGCCTGCTGCCCAGAAAACAATGAGGGCTTTTAATACATTTTAGAATCATTACTGCAAAAAAAAACCCAAGCATTTATGGAAAAAGGAAATTACTGATTTTTAATGACTGTGGTAGTATTGTTCCTCCACCGAAGTGGTTTCATCATCTCAGTGCTATGCAAGTTTCTAAAATACCTGACCTGTAGAAGATCTGACATGCTAATTTCCAATGTTATATAAGTAAAACATACAAAGGAGAAACAAAAGACTAATCTTTGAATCTGAGAAAAAAAAACCTCAAACAAACAAACAAAACCACCCCAAGACAATCTGTATTAAATGATACAAAATGTATGATCCCAAACAGAACTTTGCCTGTTAAAATACTGAAACAAAGTCTTGCTCCATACACTGCTGCTTGCAGGGGCTGGTTAGACCAAACAAAACCTGGCAAAGTATGGAAGCTATTGCTTTGTGTTCCCATCTTGTTGTGCCCCTCAAAATGTGATAATATAGTTGGAAAATTCATGCCTTGTCTACTGAAACAAGCCACAAAATCTGTCAATTCCCATAAAAACAAGGGCATGGCTGTATCTAACCACACAGTGCAGCAGAACTTCTGCTGATCCCCTAAAGCCCTGCATCCCGTTCCATCTGCTCCATACGATGCAGACTTCTGGCTAAGGGTTGTACCTTCATAGACCACAAAGAAGCCTTTGCCCAGGATGTTACTGCTGCTCCGGAACTCGATCCACAGCCTGCTGTCCGTGGAGATTACTGGTTCAGGAATCTTGTCACCACAAAATCTACCTAGAAGGCAAGACAGCAACAATAAAGATCTCTTCAATCTCCCAAGGGACAGCACAGCATAATGGGCACCTGTGACTCTGGGAAGCAAAGAGTCTTTGGTAAAGGAGTGTGCTTGTGTAAAAACCCTTTCACTCCCATCAGTTGTGGTTTTGAAAAAGTTTCCACGTCCCTCCTTCATTAATTCATATTCTTTTCCATTATTAAGTGAATTAAAGTTCTCTTCAGCTGGGAGCAGAATCCAGTTACAGATGAAGCCTCTATTGCCCTGGTAAATTCAAAAGGGCTCTTGTCTTGATCACGTAATTGAGCACACGTGCTACCATGGCAGGGAAGCATCCCCCTGTCCCTCTAGAGATGTGACATTAGGGAACGTCCTTTCCACCTGCTAAGCCTTGAAAACTCCTTCAGTACTTTGCACCCAAGAGCAAATAATCCAAGTCAAACCAAGGGCAGGACATGGCCATACTGATGAGAAAAAAAATCACTTATCTCATTCTCTGTTCAACAAATCCCAGTTAAGCTTCTGCAGTCATTTAATTTCTTTCAAGAGAAAGAGACCAGGAGCCACTTTGCTCCATGACTGCCCTAGCTTTGAGCTCTCTGGCATATACCAGCACTAGTAAACTCCCAAATTTTGCCAGTAGGAATGAATCCTGAAACAGAACAGCTGCAGATGGCGTCTTCAGCCTGGACAACCTCAACAATCCCAATCTGGTGCTCCTCTATTGAAGCCAAAAGCTCCTCACAGAAACAGAGCAAGCACCAAGTATGCACTGATAGGCAGGGACCTGCACTTGGGTCAGGAGCTTGCACAAAGCAAACATGGTTTTTCACTTCAGCTGACACCAGCAGGGCTATACACTGAATTCACATGGTCTTGGCACCCTGTCCCACTGAATCCCAGCTGGAAACTGACAGAGGCAAAGAGCAGTTCTTCAGGTTGAATTCAGCAGTGATAGGGATCCTGGCCTTCCAACACCAGGCAAAAGCATCTTTGAACAACTTCCACTGGGTATAAACCTGGTTAATGCCTTACCTTCAAGACAGCATCGTATTTCCCATGAAGTGGCTGGGAATGGCAGTTTCACTACCAGCTTTTTTTTTCTTGCAGTCACCCACCCAAATATTATCTTGGACCGAGCTTCACCCAGCAACTATTGTGCCCCCAACCTGCCCGGTGCTGCTGGGGCAGTGTGACAGCCCTGTAGCATATCAATGGCATCCCCCATCTCCACTCTCAAAGGGGATGCTAAAAACAGCATCAGCACTGCAAAGCTTCTTCCTCTAGGGTCACTGAGCAACTTCCTCCTGGATTTAGGCTTGGAGTTTAACAAGGGTGTCAAGAAGAGGAAACACAGATGAGGAACGAGAACGAGCAAGCTCCTCAGAGTGTGATAAAGGGCCCATTCATAAAAAGTTATACACCATTTAAAGGCTGGGTTTTCACACACTTCCCTGGGAAAATATGCAGCACACATGTATTTTTTCTCTCCACAAGAAGCCCGTGCTTTCACAATTCACAGTAATCCCCCTCCTCACCCCCTGCTGAATTGCCGTCTGTCTGCCTCTCTGACCTAATTTCATGGGCTCAGCCCCATGCGGGAACCATGGCCACTCATGCAGCGTCTCCTTCCAGATGGAAACACTCCCAAGTCCACCTGCACTAGGGGGACGGGGAGGTGCTTGGCTTCTGAAGTACCTTTAAATTACTCAGCAGAAAAAAACCAAAAAAACAAGGAGCTAAGTTGCAGCTGCTGGAGCAGTGTTACCTGGCACATATGCAGCAGAGAACAGCAGTATATGCTGCCAACCCCAAAATAGGCAGTGAAGAGTAAAACCAGCCACCAACTGCCCTGAAAGGGAGGCCCACTGAAACCTGGGAAGCAGCATGGCTTCAGCCTCAGCACCTCACCTGGTACCAGAACTAGGATGTCCAGTGGAGCTAAACAGAGCACCCAAAGCTCCCTAAATCCTCTGACCTGATGCTCACTAGCCCAGTCCTGTGCTGCAGCATGGGGTGCAGCACCTCTAACAGAGCTGGGGATGATGCCCAACCTGATTGCTTCTTTCCTTTTAGGCAGAAGGGGCTGTTGCAGTGCCACATTTTACATGTTCGGGACACCAAGTTTAGGGGATGAGGTCAGGATCAGAGGCAGTGGCAAAGTAGGTGGGACTCTTGGACCATTCGAGGTGACAGAAGACTTGCAGTTATGATAGCAGGAGGCAGAGAAACAGGGAGGACACAGAGGAGCTGCACTTCATAGAGATCTCTGGGAGCAGAAGCAGAGTGGAGTCCTTGCACAACTTGACATGGCATGGTCTAACAAGTTCCCTGCTAGGACTACAGAGGCTCGAAGTACAAATACTGTGTATTTGTAAACACAAATTCATGAGAAATAATGGCAGGAGCTTGGGTCAGGAGCTGTGCAGCTGCTTCATTCTGACTGCCTGACAGTTCTTCTCTGGACTTAGGAAAGAGCAATAACAAAACTCCAGAGACTACATTTTCAGTCCCAGCCAGGGCCCTGGCTCACTTCCCTCCCTGCCTCATTTCTCAAGCTGGAAAAGGAAGGAATAAAGCCTTTGTGACCAAAGGGCTTGGAACATGGATCACTGGAAGTGAATAGAGCACACTGGTATCTCTGGATGGAGACACTAAGGGATGGCCAGTGCACTGGCAGGACCTGGGATCCTTCCAAGTAACGGAAAGTTTGTTTCTGTTTGTTTTCCCCACCCACTCTCCAAAGCATCAAGAAGAATACACAAAATGCAATTAAAATGAAATAGTTACTCACCCAACAACGGAGCCTTCCTCCAGTAGCCATCACGCACCTCCACATAATCATACCAGCAAAGGCGACTTTTAAATAAGTCCATCGATGTGAAATTTAACATAATCTGAAAAGAGAGAGTGCACATTTCTCTTTGGGGAGGGAATTACTTTAAAGAGAAGACTCTACAGATTGTTTCATGTTTCATTTTCACTACAGTGCTACCTAAGTGAGTATGCAAGGCAAAGACAGCTGGGCCGTTTGCAGGATTTGTACACCACCTTTTCTCAAAAAAAGAAAGGCTTCTCAAGATGTTTTAATGAAATCATGACAGTATATGACAGCAGAGAGCCCTTTACTATCAGTTCTGCAATTCAAATTCAATACTTCTCAGTCACTAAAATGTTACTTTAAAAAAAAGCCCAGTTCAGATTTTTAAAATTAAACCCTTTGGTTTTGAGTAATGTGAAAATCATAGAGAAAGACATTGCCACAAACCACACATATTTGGGGTCTACACCTGAATATAAATGATACTTGCAAGAAATATCGAATTTTGCTAATTAGGTTCCACATTCTGACCACCAGACTCACACCATCACTGGGATGCAATTGCATTCAGTGGCTTTAACAAACAGAACTTGGCATTAAAACGTTATTTTCGTCTCCCTCCTCTCTAAGATGAATCACTGACCTTGGTCTGGGACGCCACCTATGAAGGTCACCATGGTGGGTACTTGTATTTTTTTTCAGGTGAGATTTGACCCATGTAATTAATTTACATCCATAATGTGAACATAGTCACAGAAATGTCTTCATGTTAAAATGGATGTTCTCCCCCAAAAGTACTGGTTCGGTGTGCAGAGTGCAGTCTGTAATGATGTCACTCACTTTTTTCACCTTTTTGCAGTATTCTGATTTAGACAGCAAAAGGAGATTCATCTATTTCTGTGAAGGTGAATGCTATAAGCCCAGTATCTGTTCTAAACTAACACCTCAGGGCAACAATTTGCACCAACCACTGCATTGAATTAAACAGGAAAACTGAAGCATTTAATCTGAAATCAATTCTTTATTTCCTTTTTTAACATTAATGGTTCAGCACTAATTAGCTGCTGGGTCCTTCCTGACACAACTCTGAAGAGGCTGAGACGCAAAGGGAGAGTTTATAGTAAGACACCACGAAACTCTCAGTGCTACAGTTGTCAAACCTGGACGGCTCTTGGCCCTCTCGCCCCAGCGATGCTCTCCCTGCAGCTGGCGGCAGGAGCTCAGCATGGCATGGGACTGGGCTTGCAGGTGACAGAAACAGGTCCCGGAGCCAGGCAGCTGCTGCAAAACAAACGAGCTCTGCGCTTCTTTGTCCGAGTCTGAGTCTTAAGCGTGTCTTGAGGGTGATCCTCAGCAAAGTCACTCTGCCAAGGAGTGGGCTGCTCATTCTTGCAGCCTGGTATGGCGTGACAGACCTGAAGGGCTGGTGTTGCTGGATTAAGGAAAGATTTCATTTCTACAGGAAGATCAATAAAACAAAAGGAGCTGGGAGGAAAGTGGACAGGACGGGTGATTGATGTGCAGCGGGGCTTGGCGTTTCAAGGCGGGAAGTGGGAGTTCCCTGACAGGGACATTATGCCTGCATGACAGGGGCAGGCCACGGATGTCACTCACGGCTCCTCAGCTCCCTTCAGGACTCCAGATTGCAGCACATTTTATCTAACTCATCTGACTGGCTTTGGAATGTGTGCTTGCCAAAGCTAACAGGTGGCAGGAAATGTCCATGCAGGGTTTAGTCTCAAACTGAGAGGGAGGATCAGAGATCAACACACAGCCCAGATATGTGAGGGGCTCTGCTCCAGCATCACCACTTCTCTCAAAATCATGTATTCCTGACTCCATCTCTCTCCTGAGTGGTGCTCAGGAGCCTTTCCAGGCTCCATTCCTGCACACCAGGCATGCAGAGATCTTCTGGCAGGTTCTAACACTGTCATCACAGGCAAAATCTCACATGAGGGAAGTGCAGAGTATACCTTGTGCTGCTGTGGCACCTACCTTCTCCCCTGGGGTCACCGAGATCCTCCAGACACAGTGGGAATAGGAGGGGTAGCCATTTGGAAAGCCAGGGGCTGAGAAATTACCTGTTGAATCTTGCAAGGTCTCTCCACAAGCTGCAGGAGAGGGGAAAAAAAACTATCAAAAAGGAATGACTCTGAAAGACATCAGGGTCTACCAAACTGACTGCTCATGGCCGTGTGCACTGACTGTGGAGGCTGGTGGCTGGTACTCCCACAGCACTCATTCGTGGTACTGGCCAAAGGTCACTGGTCACCTGAAGCCTTGCCAAAGGGGTGATGTGGAATTCGTTAGAATTTCTGGGATAGAAGATGATTAGTGCAAGGACACAGATGAAGCAGCTACTAAAGAAGAACCCTTCTTCCTTCATCATCCTTCCACATGCCAGCACTTTGAGGTTTCAGTCGAGGAATATCTCATTCACTAATCAAATGCAAAGTATTAACCCCACCCCACTTCACAACCCCACACTGCTGCCAGCAAATCTGTTTTCACAAGCTGCTCAATGAAGTTCTCCTTAGTTACCACTGTAAATTTTCTTTTTTGAGCTTGAAACATCCTAACAAAAGCAGGGCAAGTCCCATCACCCCCATGTTTCAGCTGCCCAGCACGTTCTCAGCCACTACACTGCACAGGGCAAAATATGAGCACAGCAGTCCATTGCTCTTCAACTTCCTGTTTTGTGGCCTGCTGCAGTTGATGAAATGTAGATCCCAGAGCGACTTTTGGGAAGCAAAGAACATGCACATGCATATGATCCTTTAGGGAACTGCAGCTTCCAACATCTGGAAAAGCTGTGACTACTGTAGTTCTACTCTCTGAGACAGGATGGCTGAGCTGGAACAAGGAGAGACCATCCACATCTGCAGAGCACCTGACTGGCTGGGTGGGAGGACCACAAATATCAAGGCTCCCATTTCCTTGACAGTGCCCCCTAGACACATCCAAATGCCAACTGCAAGGAGCAGGGACCTTGGCTTGCCTGCTTCCCAGTTGTTTTTCCAGTTTCATAACCAACTGATATTATAAAGCTCCACTGGACCTGGAACTCTGTTTCCTCAGAGGTGGCAAAGCAGCCCCCAAAAATCCCTGATTGAGCAGCAGTGCTTTGAAAGATCTGACAAGGCCTTCCCTTTCTCCTGGAAATGCCAGGGGCTGTTCCTCTGCTTGATTCTATCACTGGGTAATTTTGCAGCCATGATTACATTTAGATGGGTGGGTGTGCAGTTGGAGGTGAAAAGAGATGGGTTCCACTGAAAAAGTGTAGTATGTTCAAACAGGGGAGGAGGAGGTCACCTAATCTGGAATTTCTTAATTTCTCTAAGGAAGTTTGATCCACAGATTGACAGATCAGACTAGATGAAGAAATGTGGGGACACAGAAAGGAGATTTTTAATATATATATTTTTTTAATAGATAGGGGATGTCAATCCACAACTCACCAGGATAAATAAATGTTCTTTTTCTCTGCTCAAAAATCTATTTAAACAAACATGAAATGATAAAGGGAGCTCAAAATCACAGGAAACATGCACAACATGAACACAGTGATAGGAGATTATTGACCTTGAATGAGCCATAGTGAAGGTTTCCAACAGCCAGACTTAATCCTCCCAGAGTGCAATTACACAATGACTGGCAAGACCCTGCAATCATGGAACAGGTATTACTGTGTCTACTTGCAAAGACTTCTTTGCTGAAATATGAAAGCAGACCTATCTAACTCTCTGACCCCTGCAGAGGAAACTCCCCAGACACTGTGCCAGGCTGGCCTTGCAGCATAGAGTAAAGTGCAGTGCAGTGCAGTGCAGGGGAAGCACAGTGAGCAATGCATCTTTGTGGGGAGAGCACAACCTCTTGCAGAGCACCCAAAAAATCAATATGACTCTAGTCCACTTGGTAGTGAAGAAGACAAGAAGTCCAATAACTGTCCGGTACTTCTGGGATCCAAGAAACTGAGCAGGTAGAAAGGATGAGAGGTGAAAAGCAAAGCAGTAAGGTCAATGCTTCAGAACTCATTTGTAAATGAAGCAGTTGGGTGACAGGCACTTACAGCTCATCGCTGGTTACTGGTACACTCTATCTTTTTGAAAATGCCCAGAGAACTGGAGGAAATTATATAAGGCAGGACCATTCTCAGTTTACTGTTTAACCATTCCTGCACAATTAGCACAACTACACAAGCCTTTTTCCTTTAGCACAGCATAAGACAGCAGGATGAGCTGTTTTAAAGCTTTTGTAGTCACTGCAGTCATCAAATCCTCAACTGCGCAGCCATAGCAAATCTAGCATTAACTACTCTGTAGCAGACTGCATCTTGCCTTCCAGAAATTCCTTCAGCAAATTTAATTTGATTTCACCTGGCTTGGCACTAACGTTAACCCAGCAGGTATAAGCTTTGAGGAATTAAGAGCAATTTAAACCAGCAGAGTTTTAGAATGGACAAGCTAAGCAAGTCCTAACTGTAGCAGGCACATGAGCTCCAGTCTAATGAGCTGGAGAGCCCTGTTTCTTACAACAGACACAGCAGTTGTTCTGGCTGATTCCAGTGCATGCTTGTAACTCATCCTCCCCCATACTAACTCTTTTTTTTGGAGATATTATTAGGTATTCTCAGATGGAGACTCTCTTTGTAAAAGGGAAGCCATCTGCCACTCAACTTCTGAATTATGTTGTTGCATTTTACCCTAAAATCCTCAGCTTGACTGCTGAACAAAGTGTCTTCATCCTAAAGTCTCATTCAGACCCTGCTTGAACACACAGATGAAGTCCTTTGGTTTTGAACTCCTTTGCTTTGTATTTTGGGAGAGGAACAAAACTTTCCAAGCTACAGATTCAAGCAGCAGAAGATGATGTTAACGTCATTAAATATATTGCACCTCTTCTCTTAAGATGCAACTTGTGTATAAATTTTGATGCAAAGAAAAAAAAGCAAAGCAGAACAACAGGTATTTAAAAAAAAAGTTTAGTAGGCTTAAATCTCTAATTATTTTGCTGCCTAATATGTTCTGAACTGCAATAACCTCTGGTAAAGCTTTGTGAAAAAAAAAAAGTAGGAAAAGTCCTACTTCGCAAATGGAAAACTTGAGAATTACAGAAGAGTCCTCATTTTAAAGAAAGTTGCTTTGTAGCTTTTAGTTAGTACCTCAGGCCAAAGTGGCTTTTCAGCTTGCCTTGAGAAATCTAAATCTGTAATTGATTCTTCCAGCTATGGGAATGAAAAGCCTGGTTGGATTAAGCCTGATTCAATCAAAAAACACAGTGCAAAACAAATTAACCCCTAAACTAATCCATGAGATAATTTTGCAAGAACAACATTTTATTCAACCAAAATCAATTTAGAGATAATGATGAATGTAAAAAGAAAAATGTAATTATGAAGTAAAAAGAAAATAAAGTTAAATAGAACTAACAGACTTAAAAGTTATACCACCCATTATAAGATAAAAGCAGTAATCTTCAAACATATAGACCCTGAAGCACTCAGAATTCATTCTAGACCCTTATGGACTCATACTTTCTGACCTGCAGTTGGATACAGAAAAACAGTTGATTTGCACACCAGCTATCCACCACTTTCCAGGGCCTCAGTCTACCAGACATCTTTCCACCATTTTGCTAAATCCTAGTCCCCACTCTGCCTTGTACGTCAGTTTCATTTTCTACGAATAGAGCCTACACTGGACCAATCTGAAACCCTAAACCCAGCAAGAATACTGGCAAAGTACTAACAGGAGACACATCTTAGGCATGTTCACTTCTCCCTCACGGCTCCAGCCTAAAGCATTTGATAGTCTGTGTTTCCCAAGTCTCTTTCCTCAAAGGGTGGTGCTCTTGAACTATGCCTTCCACATGAACCATGTGTCTATGATGAAACAGGCTCCACCTCCCCAAGCCATATTTACCTGGGCATTTGTACAACTTCCTTGCCTGAGCGATGTCTCCCTGGCTCAGGCGAATACGCTGACCAATAGTTGGCCGGACCCCATTGTCATCACGACGGGGCAGGATGGTGTCGAGGAAAACTCCTCTAAAGGGAAGAGCAAAGACACAGAGCAGTGAAGTAGGGAAAGTGACACAATGAACAGCAAGCAGAGCTGGCAGGCCTCCCACACCCCATCCCCCTGACCATATATCCCATGCTAACAAGCAGTAGTGGTTCAGCTTCTAATAACTGCTAACTATCTCAAGACAGCCTTCTCACTATAGCAGACAGCTTCCAAATGTACAAGTAAGTCTGCCAAGCCAAATTCCTCTTGGATATCTCAAAATTGCTGCTGCCTCTGTTTGAGGTAGCACATTCCTTGCCATAAATCAGAAAAAGCAGTGAAATATTCCTGCAGACAGTTCATGGCACATCTGGCACAGCAGGAGCACAGATCTGGCGTTTAAGCCAAAGAAGCAGAGGAAGGGAAGTTTTCCCAGTAGTAGATGGGGTTGGGCTGGCAGTGTCTGTGGCTGCCACAGACAAGAGGAAAAGATCATGTGCTCTACCTTTGTTCTGTAGGAGTTTCCAAGCTAGTAACTCCACTTGTCTCTGCCTCTTTTTACTTGCTACTATTTCTTCCATGTGCTTCACACTCAGGAGCTCTTTACTGCACTTCTGATCTCAGTCCAGTGAAGGATTTAAGCTCAGGCCTCACTTCTATTAAAATGCAGTCCATGTAGCCAAGCAAGAGCTTGCACACAAAAAGAGAGACCCCCAAGGGAGCATTAGGACTGTAGGGAAGGAGGGAGGGAATCAGAAACCTGAACTCCAGGTTGGCAAAATCCAAGCTCTTGCAGCCAGGCTGTCCAGTCCACAGGAACCTGCCACTGCACCCCTGAATGCCAGACAGGCTTGGGGATGCCAAGGCTAACACCAAGCTTAACCTTCAGCATCAGCTCAGTGAGGCAGACTGCTCTTTCTGAAGGACAGGATAGAACTGTCCAGAGAGTCCAATGGGAAATCAGGGCAGAAGCAATACTTTTAGTGCTGCCTAGTCCAGAGGTGGGGAGGAAAGGGGGAAAATTGTTTTGTAAATATTCAAACAGAAGAAAGAAATAGAGGGAAAGGAATTTAATCTGTTTTGAAAACTGGAATCAGCTGTTGCATGGGAGATGTTGGCATTTTTTCAGCACTAGAAAAATTCCTGATCAGCACCAAAACCAATACTTACAAGATGTGAGGTGAGTCCTGCAAATTTCAATTTAGAAATGCAGTTTGTTATTCTAAATGCCAACTGCACGCCTTGGGCTGAATTTATTTAAGTTTATGTATTGAAAATAAATCCTCCAATTCCAGAAACACCACAAACATAGAAGCAGGTCAGTTTGTTCACAGTAAATTTTCAAGCCTCCTCAGGAGTTCATAGAAGAACTCACAGCATTTGGCAGGGACATACTTCTGTGGCCTCTGAAATGCTTTCTGCAGATCTCCAGGCTCAACCAGGAAAGAATGACAGAGTTTAATAGAAAAACCACCACTTGCACAGGCAAAGTTTTGATTCTTTTTCCCATTCCAGCTCTCACAACTGTGCACCCACAGCCCTCAGCTTTCTGCATGCAGTATATACCTCAGGCACTCCTCACACAACACAGACAACCCACACAACTTCAAACTACCCTTGCTACCTGCCAAACACATTTTCTTCTAGAAAGCTGTACTCTGTACTGAGGCAGTAAGACTTTTGGTTTTGCTTTTCCCTCCCATTGAATTTTTTCTCCTTTCACATACATTGCTGAACATGACTCCCAACTACAGAGCATTAAGTACAGTTTCTCTCATTTTGCCATCAAAGGAACCAAGAACAGGAGAATCTGTCTGGCCCAAAACACACAAGTCCCAGAAGTCCCACGCTGTCCACCCAAACCTCATCTGCTTAAAAACACTTGGAGTGTAAAAGTTGCACATTCGGCGAGTGTCTCTAAAAATGCAAATACTTTGACTTAAAAGTTAATAAACAACAAACAGACATCATCAAACAGAGCAGCTCAGGAAGTCTAACACCAGAACCATGCTTGAGTAAAACTCAAAACTCTAAGCTCTCCTCCCAGAAGTAGGAGAAAAACCCATGAATCCTGGATGCCCCATTCTCTTGTGTCCAGGCATGGGCAGAACATGCATTAGCTGCCCAATGCAGTTGTAAACCAAGCACAACACCCCACCATTCCTACCAGCTAAGAACAACAGAGTCTGACAAGAGACTCACACAAATCATTAGCATCTGCACAGCACCCTGAACATGCAAAGTGCCAGGCCAGTGCTATGAAATTATCAGCTGATCTCAACAGATGCTAAACATTCATGTCCCAGGAGACAGGCTAACAAATACAGGTGCCTAAGCAACACTCAAGGAAGCAGATATTCAAGGCAGGTTAAAGACCCAGCCGTAGGTAGCTACCTTATATCTCCATGTGCAGAAGAGAGACAACATGACTCCTCATGCAGTAAAACCAGTGGAGGATCTATGTGTGTCTTGTGCAGGATCAGGACAGTGCATTGCAAATACAAGATGTGCCTCCTGGGCATGAAGGCAGTGCTGCCTACATCCTAATTTGAACATGAGCTTTGCAGAGGTCCTGTTTTGTAACACCAGACTGTGCTGTCATGTCTACTAGCAAGCCACTTACTGAATTAAGGTAACCAGCTACTTGCTTAGGGCTTTGTGAAGGTTTAAACTTTCTTCTTGCTAAGTTGCCATTTATAGGTCTTGACAGCTGTAAAAGAAATTGTTCCATGATACGGCAACATTCAGTTTAGACTGCTGCCATGCTGTAAGGAATGCACCAGGAAATAAAAGTCTGCAGCCACACTCTGCACAACAGGCCAATTTGTGTCATAGATGAGAACAGAAATTCCAATGATAAAAACTTGTTCCTGCTGTCATCATAGTTTCTTATGCCATACTCCTATTTCTATTAGCCACAGACAAAAATGAGAGGCATATTTTGCTATGAAATGGAAAGGGGTGACTACACCAATCCTCAAAAGTATCACTGGAAACTATTTCCCCTGCTAGGACTCATCAAATCTCAGAAAAGCCACCTTTTCTGTCCTAGGTAAAATGTTTAGAATAAAAAGGGCCCAGGATTTACAGCAGCATTTGACCATGGCAAGCACCATATGATTTACTATCATCAATATTGACTGAAGTTAAAAACAAGGTTGTACTAAGGTAAGAATTTCTACATGAGAGTAAGTCACAGGAACGACCCTGTGTCCTTCCCCCGCTCACGCACACATCCCCTCTCCACTGGTCAGGTGCTCACACCATCTTATGTTGACTTTCTGGTGTCTACTAGTGTATTAACACACCCAATGCAGCCCTTCCCTTGCAGGTCCAAGCAGGAACTCTCTCCCTTTCCTAGCCACTGATCTTAATGAAACTTGCTGGAACTTAGTATCTTCATGGACTCTGTGCTTGTGTCAGTTTGGGATGCAACTGGCCAGCACTCAGAAACCTCAGTGAGGTGGGAAGGTCAGGTGCACAGACCCACCAGCCTCTCTGGCTGGTCAATGCATTGCTCCCTTAGGGGAGCAGATGTCAAGACAGGTCTTGGCAAAGTAAAAGCGTATTCCAGCACTGCTTATTTGTGGTGAGAGCACAATCAGCCTACCGAGGCACTTAGTGCTCCGTTCAGCTACTGCACAAAGACTGCAAGTGGGGTAAGGGCGGGTCACAGAGACAAAGAGCTTAAAGAAAACAGACTTAAAAATCCTATCAAGCACCAATTTAAATCTCGCAGGACTCTTGCCATTTTTACCCATTTTGGCCCCGCAGTGCTCTGAAGGACCCCACATTTCAAGAGACACAGACTCAAAGGCATCCACAACATAAATGGCGGTAATAATTTAATCCTGCTTTTGTGCAAGACAATTCTAACCATTAAGAGTTTAGCAAACCCTGGGAGGGTCCAGCAGATGCTTCAAGGGAAGAAAAATTGTTTGCTTTGGATATCTAATGCAAAGAAATCTGCTAAGTCTGCAAAACACCCTGGCCCAGACACCATCTCCTCCTGCCACAACAAGCAGCATTTCAGCACGTTTGACATTTTTCCACTGGTTGGTGTGAAGTTGTCAAAAGAAAAGCACAAAACAACAGGCTTGGCCCTTCAATACAACAGGGGAGTAAGAAAATGTAAAAAGTCACAAAGACATCTTTAATTTTTGCAACAAAAATTTTCAAGAGTGTGAATACTTTCACTGTACCTTCCAACCCCTTTAACTGCAGTATGCAGTGACAGAAAGCTCTTGGGAAAGAGCAATAGTAGGATTTACGGAAGAAAACTTCTAACAATGCAGTAAAATGAATCTGGCCATCCAGTAACCCTCATTCCAAATACAGGACATAACTGTGCTTATATCACCTCTCCATCCAGTAGAGCAGTCTGATCAGAAAATGGGTGGAGGTATGAGATGGGAGTCAAGGACAAACAGCCTATGCAGAAATTGGCACTTACTAGGGGCAGGACTGATAACTCCTCCGTGAAAAAACCCAGTCACACAGAACCACATAGCTGCAGAGGCCATGATCGAAAGCTCATGCATAAATGGGTTAAAAAACCACCCAAGCAATTAAAGATCATGGTCTAGAGTTCAACTCTCCCTCAGCTCAACCACTAGAGACTCTGATGGCTGTATTGTGACTCCAAAGCATAAGCTGGACAACCAAGAGATTCAAAGCTTGTTCTGGTATTATCCAACATGCACATGAGCAGATACGCACACAGATACACATGTGCTGCCTGGGAAGGCTGCAAAGAATGTCAGCAAGGCTTTGGAAACTCTCTGAGATTACCAGTATTATTACTGAGTAAATACAGTGGAAAGGGGAAAACAGGAGCCCACCATACTACACCCACCTTGCTTCTTCAAATATTTTTCGAGCCTTGCAATGCAGCAATAGATCAGAGGTCTCCTTCTAGGCTCTATATATCCCACAGAGTCAACCACAACTACCAAAAATGGTCCTAAGGACATGAAACTTTGAATTATCACCTGGAGAACGTGTTCCTAGCATAGTGCATGATGCTGTCAAAGTCATAGGTCTCTCCAAGTGAGTTCACTTCCCCAGCTTCCATCTTTAAAAAGTTGTACTCCTGACCTATGATGACAAACAAAAAGGAAAATAAACAAACCACTCTTAGAGAATTAAAAAAAAGAAGACTTTTACCTGTGGGAGCCTAGAATGAAATGGATATGCTCCTCTGTTCCAACAATTCCAGCTGGACATCGAAAATTTCTATTCATATAGCTATTTTGACCCTTACTTTAGACAAGGACAGCAATATTTCTTCTTCTCTATCCCAATCCTCAGACCACCAGCATTTTCCACAAGTGTAGCAAGAAAGGTTTCTACCCAGCCAAAAGCCAGGTGGAATAACCTGAAGCGTGATTTTACCTTGCTGTATGTTCTCTCTGATGATAGTGACATGCTGGTCCCTGTCAGGCCGTGTGTGCTCATGCCAGAAACCCACCACATGACCCAGCTCATGAGCCACAATACCAAACTTGTCACAGTTCTTTCCAATGGATATTGCCTGAGGGCCCCCTCCTCGGCGACCCACGTAGGAGCAACACCTGGAAAAGAAAGCCCACAAACCCATGCAGCACATCAGTGACTTGAGGAACTCTAAACATAGGAACAGAGCGTGGCATCTGGCCCGGTTCAGGACAGGCCAGCAGTTGCATGCACTGCATGTACTTACATGCAATTACAAAGAAAACATAAAGAAAAAAATTGTGTATCTATAAACAGGCACATGTACACTTAAGTGTTATCCCAGGAAAAAAGAATCCAGAAAGGCTTAGCACCTTCTGAGCAAATACTAAACTATCCTAGCAATTCTCACTGAAAGTGACCAGCTGCATCTCTGTGACAGATTCTCCAAGTTAGCCATTGGTCTGTTCTGGGCTAGACTTACAAAGCCACGTGCCACTGAAAGCGCTGTATGCAATAGAGAGCTGCACGGAATGCGTGCATCACTTACCCACATGTTCTGTATGTGAACACAATGAAGCTCTCTTCATCAGTTCTCTCCACAAAGGTCACACAAGTATGCTTCTCCCAGTGCCTCATTGCTTGCTTAAAGATAGCTCTTTGGGTTCCTGGAAAAGACACCAAGAAGAGCAAACAGTGAAGGCCTGCCTTTCAGGAAAATCTCTAACGGATTTCATCCGGATATGGGAACAGTCATCCTTTCAAACAGCCAATCTTATCCCTGGAGACACCTCTTGGACTCTGGGGTCCACTTCCAGCTATAGCATTATCTTCCTGAATCATCTTTTCTCTCCTTGTGCCTGATGAATTTACTGCTCTAATTAAACAGGTAAAAAACTTTACAGATTAAGTAGATCAATATTTGTGAATATAAAACAAGCCACCTTTCTGGGTACAGGCCATTCTGGCAGAGTTTCCAGGTGGTCTGATCTGAACACCAGCTACTAAGTGATGTGCCAAATTTGCTCTCATGACACGAAGTAATGACCATGCTCATCTTTCAAGACCCAGGAATCTCATGAGTGCTACATATGCTCCTCAAAACTAAGGCAAAGTTATTGTCAGGAACCCAGAGTACTTCTGCTCCTGCCCTTCCAACAGCAGAGAGAATTCTCTTCTGGAAAAACAGGGAGCAAGCACAGCTCACAGGTGCTGGCCTCTAAAGAAAAATGACTCAGTCACTCAAGTACTTCTTGGTCTCCAAGAAAAGAACCATCTTAGTGCACGCCTCAGCTTTAGGCTTCCACAGTGCACACCTCCTTGTGCAATGACACACCCACCTTACCTCAGGAGACAAGGACCTGAGTCTTTAGTGGGAGAACTCTGCTCCAGAGATTTCCTGCACAGCTTGAGACACAAATCCCATGGCAAACAGAAAGCAGTGTTTCCACTACTGACCAGTGAAATTTCCTCCAATCACATAGGGGATGACCCCCCCTGGCCAGATCCTCTCGGCCCTTGACGTGGTTGCCCTGCGCACTCTGGCAGAGGAGTGTGTATCCGTTCCAGACTCATCTTTGTATTCCTTCCTCTTCGGGCTCCTCGCAAGCGTTGTGTTCTGCTTGCTGTCTGCAAGACAGAGTGGCAACACTGTTTAAATCCTCTTTAGTTCCACCTGCAGCCCTCAGGCAATACCCTGGAGCTTCAGAAAAAGATAAAAAGAAAAAGCAAGGTGTTAAACCAAACCAGAAGTCACAGCCAGATTTGCCAGTGATTTTTTTGGGACTTTGAGACTAATCTAAGACTAATCTAAGAATAGATTAGCTAATCTATAGAAAACTGTCCCTTCTTGTTTTGGAGCCTCCATACACAACATGCCAAAGCTGTTCTCCCATTAGGATGTAAAAGCATATCCTTCCCTGTCTCTAGCCACTCCTCCTCTGCAACAGCAACTTCACAGATGGGGACACTACTCAAGGGGAACATAAGGTGGGAATCAAGCCTAGATGTCACTGTATATTCTCAGCTTGCCCTACCTATCCACTCATCTGCAGAAAATGGTTTGTTCTATTACGAACAGCTTCACAGTAACAACTACTCATTTGAGTTGGCCTTGGAAGAAGGTGACAGACTCCTAACTCTGAAATCTGTACTCAAGGCTGAAAAGTATTACTTTGGTTTCACATACCAGGTCTTGGGTGGTTTGGAAATCTATAAAGATCGGACAGTCTCTGTTGGAGGAGGATGCTCAGGATGGGAAAAACAGAAGTGCAGATCTCCATCCATGCTGAATCTCTTCATTTTAATGAAAAGGAGCAAAAATACAAAAGGGAGAGCAGAACACATCTCAGTTCTTGTTACAAAGGCTAGAGGAGCCCTGACTGTGTGGTGTTCAGTATTGGCCTTGAAATCTGCAAGAGGATTCATACAGGCTTCTTAGGCAGACCCTGTCACTTGCCCTGCATTTGTGCTGCTGCAGCTCTGCTGAGGTACTGGTTATGCCTACATGAGTTGCACTTTTAATGTGCTGGCACCTTTACTCAAAGCTTCCTGGTTGTTCATCCCCTAATTGAGGTGCCATGGGCAACTCAAACCCTCAAAGCAGCCAGAGTCCAGCTGAGTTTCACAAACCTCTGTATGCAGACACCACTGCTTAGACAGGCTCCCTGCGTGGCACAGCCAACTCATCAGCTGGACTAGGGCAAAGGAATAAGAGAGTACAGGGGATGCTGTGCCTTCAGAGAGTGCTGGCCTAAAGGGTCACACCAAGGTGAACATCTTTGTCACTCTGAGGAGCAGCACTGCTGACAGTGGCTCACCAGCAGACTTCTGTGAAGCCCAAGAGGATGGCAATTTGTATGTAAATCAGCAAGACCGGCCACAGCTTTGCTTTCCAAGTCAGAGACATGGGCTGCTGGGTTATTAAAAAGCACATGTCCTGCTAAGACCTTCCTCTAGTGACCAGGGGGGCAGCTGAGAGCCTCTTCCCCTATTCATCCCTCCAGCTGAAGCACCAGTAAGCAAACCACTACTGTCAAGGCTGAGGGGATCAATACAATGGGAAGGAAATCCAGGCAGTGTAAGGGAATGAAAAGAGTGAACTTTAAACCCTCCCTCCTGCTTCACCAGGTCAAGCCCTTCCTGCTGAAGACCTTGCTCTGAGCTGCAGGACAAAAACGGGAATTTGCCTTTTGTTCCTCTTACTCCTAAGCACCTTCCTGCCATTTCAGAAGCTGCCCCATCCCCAAGCCAGCTGCTAGATCCTGGAAGGCAGATGCTCTGAGGTTGGGGGTTCTCCCAAAAAAGGAAGAACCACCCTCCTGCATACACCTGGTACTTCTGGTACCAGGTACAATCACGAGCATTGGCATTAAAAGGGCCACAGCTAGAAGAAGAGGGTCTCAAAACAAAAGTAGTCTTGTCTTCCATTCACAAACTGCTCCTGTGCCTGCCCAAAATCTCAGTGGATTTGCACATGGACAGCTCCTGATAGCAAACCCAAGTGAGGAGGTGTCTGCCCTGGACTCTCCTGTGCCTGGTGCAGCAGCAGCTCTGCACAGGGGACTCTGAGTCCACACTTCTGTGCCACAACGCTTCCGTTCCTTGCCAGCAACACACACTCTTGGGCAAGTTATCCTCACCAGTCCTGCAACAGCTCTTGACTGCTCCTTAGTAGGTACTTTCCTGCCTTTAACAATTGAAATTTGTTAAATTCTCCTCCCTGGAGAGGCCTGACACATTCTTCTAGCAGGGACTGCTTGCGGGTGAGGGTGAGCTGTTGCCTCTATATCACTTTGGTTATTTTTTTCCCCTTTCATTCACATATTAAACTGTCTTTATCTCAACCAATGGGTTTTCTCATTCTTGCTTTTCCTGCTTTCTCACCTCTCCTGCTGGAAGAGAGGAATACTGACTGGGTGCTTGGCTTCTGGCTGAGGTCAACCCACTACATTATACAAGGCAAACCCACCCCTTCAGAGAGTTCACCAACAGCAAAGAATGCCTGCACAGGGCTGATCTCCCAGGCATGGAGGCACACACATGTAAAAAACAGTACAAAAACATGTTTTTACAGAGGGTAAAAAAAGTAAATAAAAGATACCCAAAGGTCTGGGTGGGGTACCACATTACCCTTTTTAACTGCCTTGTCACTGCGGTCGGTTGAAGTGGCATTTTCACTTGACACCTCTTCCCCCAGGCCTCCTGCAAAGGAAAAAAGAGCAGAGACTCATCTCTGGTTAGCTGGCTGGCAGAGCTCTGATGTGGAAAGGACAGCAGCTATCAGTAATGCCAGTTGGGGGTCTGCTGGCCACAGAAACTGTCTGCTTTCCCTGTTGAGGGAGCAGAGACTAAACCTTGATAAAGCCAGGCACTTTTCCTGGATTTGTTCCTAGCCTACAGTGACACCTTGCAACTCATTACCATACCATGCCTAAGTTTCTCCATAGGCTGAATAAGCAGAAAGTCTCTTCTAGGGAAGGTTATTTTCATGGAGATTTAATGACAGCAGAAACTGAATGAGCTGATGTCTGAAGAGGCATTGCAAGAGGAAGTCTCTGTGGTGGCAAGATAAAGCTTGAAGAGTGTGGTAAACCACCACATGCAGAAAAGAATGCACTGTTGGTCATACAGCACTGCTGGATGCAGTGTGGACACTTCCAAGAGGGATGTCTCACTTTCAAGACAGCTGGACATCTTCCAGTCACTGAAGCAGTCTTGCTTTGCCAGCTGGAAAACTCTCCTTTGCTCTGGAGCTGGCTTCTAGCAAATCCTTCTCCAGCAGGGCAAGGACAGGGGAAAAGGGATATCTCTGGCAACTTGGAGAAGGACTGAGAGGATGGTAACAAATCTCCAACATTATACTACTATAACTCATGTGAGTATCAGGAAAATTATGATGGAAGATAGTTACAAAGCAGTTCAGAAGAAAACAAAACACCCAGACTTTCAGCTGGCTATAGGTTAGAGCTTCCTGGTCCAAGAGACACAGTAAATCAGGGGTTTGTCTCCCAAAGGAAGTGCCACAGTTTAACAGAGCTTGGCTGGACAAAAGCCATTAGATGTGTGAACAGGAACAAGCCTGATTCAACAAGATGGATTGCTCTGAACTCTATCACTCTTTTCCAGCTTCAATGTCCCATCCTAAGATTTCCCTTTGTTTTCTTTCATGCCCAGTCCTCGTCACTTCCTTAAGCCCAAGCTCAACAAAAGTTCCTCTTCTCAGTTTTACATCCCCAGGACTTCTCCCACCCCCACCCTTGCAAAGTATGCTATTCTTCACACAATGTCTCATTCCATTTAAAGGAAACCCCAACTAGCCATTCATCACCAGAATTATTAAGGCATGCAGTCTTTGCTTAGGCAAAGGATAATTTTGTATTTCTAAATAAATGCAGCTTGCTTCCAGTCACAAACAGATTGCTTCTTAATTGAACTTAGGAGGTGAATTATATGGTGAATTAGGGAAAAAGAACAACTCTGTATTTAGTGAATTGTTCTCCTAAGAGGGAGTTGCATGGGATTGAATTGCAAATGATGGCACCAAACCCTAGAGCCGGCCCCTCTGCTGTGCCCGAGCCGCTGACCTCTGCCGTGCCGCAGCGCCGCTGGAGCACACGGCTTTTCCAGGCTGGGAGCACATACTTTCCCAGAGATCAGCGCAGGCCTTGGTTTCTTATGCAAAGAAGAGGTTTGAATAAACTAGTGTGACTAATGAAATCTACAACATCTTTGCATATTTTGTCTAATAGTAGCCCATGAAAAGGGAGAGCACTACACAAAGGCCAGATATGGGGGTGCACATTTACCAGATATTTTCAAACTCTAACCTCACTCATACAGACAGGAAGCACCCACAGCCTTGTGTCCTACAAGGGTGTTTGGAAACGAACATGACAATTTTAGAAGACCCTTTTCTGATTCACTTGAGTTTTTAGACATTTCCTATCATCATGATGTCTAAAGATATCCCAAAAATTTAAGTGACTTGACAGACATTTAGTCCTCTTCTGATTCTTTCCAAGAGAGGGCTAATGTAGGACCCCAGAAGAATTGATATGCCATTAAAAATAAATAAGGAAGCCAAGAAATGCACCTTGTATCTGGAAGCAACTGCACATAGGTTGCAGATAATTTGTAGGTCCTGCTGTCCCCTCAACACATTCCTGAAGTGGTACCTCTCTGTCAGACTACTCTGTCACATCCAGAAGCAGAACATATTCCAGTGTTACTGCTCCAGAGCATGAAATGCCTATGTATTTACTGAAGTGCATTATCATTGGAAACACTGAAGAGGAGAAGGGAGATTTCCAGTTTGACATCGTGCTCTGCAGAAAGCCAATAAAAGCAGGCTTGGTATCCCACAAAGACATGACATTGACTTTCATGGATTTCCAGCAGTTAACAAGCCCCTGAAGATCACTTTCATCCTCACTGCTTTCCACCTTCCACCCACTGCTGTGCTAGACCAGCACTCCTCCTTCTTCAGCCTAACAGAGTTTTGTCTGCTTCTCCCCCAATCAGCTGAAGATAACAGAATTTGTTAGGTCATGTCTCCATGCAGAGAGCTGTACTACATCTCCTAAACCCTCTTAACCTCCACATTTTTGTAATTCAATTCTTCCTAATAATTTGTCCTACTTAACAGCTGCAACCCCAGAAGAACACTGCTGGAGTCCCTGACTAGGTAACTTAGTTTCTGTGCATGACCTGGCAGAGACACAAAAGAGATTCTCCACCTAGGCTGGGGAATATTTCACCTTCTACCTACAGCGCACTTGTACTACAGCTTGTTTTTTCTGCTCCTCACAGACCAGCACTGCCAAGGGAGCTTGGCTCACTGAAGGAAATATCCAGCAGCTTGAAAGAATCACAAATCTGAGATAAATCCACCATGTCTGCAAGTATGGCTGAAGAACAGGTGTATAAATTGTTTTCAGGAACTAGAAGCAGCCTGAGGTGGTAACTTAAGGGTCCAGTGAAGCAGAAAGCAGCAGGCTGGGGCATTGTTGTGAAGAAAGCAGTTTCTCTCACTCTCCCAGGAGAAGAAAATAAAAATCCAATTTTGTTAAATGAAGTCCAAGTTGTTCAGCTGAAACCAAACTAAAGGACAAGATATATTAAGAGAGAGTGCACAAAGCACGCCACCAAAGCTATACTGTTTGTAGTTGCCTTGCACACTAGCACAGGCAAAAGATGTGCAGCCTGAAGGAAGATCAAGGAGCAGACTCCATTCAGAACCCTTACTTCCAGTAAGAGAGGGTGGGACGTGGAGAAGTGGTAATATATCAGACCTGAAAATGTGTCTTCTACAAGATGCAATTTAGGATTGAAGGTATTTATTGCTGTGCATGTTCTGGTTTGGTTTTTTTTGCTTAAGCCCAGGTAGTCTGAATCACCAAAGAAGGGACGATCGCATCTCTTGCCAACTAAAGCTTCTGTGCTTCTTCCACTTGATTATGGACCATAAAGGGGTTCTTGTCTGAAAAATGAATAGGAAAGCCAGGCAAAGCAGTGAAGCAGCCTGCTGGTGAATCAGAATGCATGTAATTGGCCCAGAAATACCTACCACCCTCCTATTGGGTCCATTTAAGATCTCAAAGCTGCTTGAGGGGCCACTGACTTCCAAAACATTTTAGCACCATCTGTCTTTCAGCTTGCATTGGAAAATGCTACTCTGAGGCAAGATGAGTTACCCAACTGAAAGCAAAGGAGAAACATCAGTCTATCCTGAGTCAAGCTCCATTTTCAAATGATGCCTATCTATAATGTTAGTCTAAAACCCAACAAGTGACAATAGAAATTGTAGTTGTCTGAAAAATTGCAGTCTGAGAACACAAAATATTCTTACACAGGAAACTGGATGGGATGAAGCCTGCAACACTACCCTTTTTCCAAATTGTAAAAGTTCCCATTAAAATCAAATCCACTTTCAGAACAAGTCCAAGTCAGGAAACTTTTTCCTCTCCAGACCAATGAAGAATCTTTTTATGTTCACAGTTTTCCTTTCCCTTTCCTGGTTGCTGTCCACACAGGGAAAGGGTTCCACAGCTGAACTTTGAAGACAGCTACCACCCATTTGCTCATCACCTCTGCTGAGGACAAAGGAGTCCACAGTGAGCACTGAGGACTTTGACAGATTTTCCAATTTTTCTGATTTAGCAGAGAGTAACTTGGCTGTGCACATAATTATTTGCTCTCAAGTGAATCGAAGCGCAGCAGACTTTTTCTAATATATCTTACTGTGGAGAAAAGGCCATTTCAGAGCTGGGACACAACACAGTGATTAAAAAAATGCTTTTGAAAAATTATTAACGACTTCACCTCCTCTACCTTATGTGTTAGAACACCCTGCTTTCATAGTCTCACTCAATATATAGGCTATTCACATGCCATGGCTTAGAGACTGAATTTCAAACAGAGATTGCAATGAAGCACCAACAAAACCAAGTAGTGCAGTTAACATTAAACACTAGTCATTCTTTAGAGTTTCAGTTCTGGTGAGTTCTGCCATATTATGATCATCAGAGAAGCTCCTGGAAAAACAGGATAAGTCAAACAATGCAAACATGCTGTTTTTAACTTCATTAACCAGTGGTCAAGAACTGTTGAGCATAGGAAAAAAACTATTTCACTGGGGTTTCTAAGCACAGAAAAAGTGATGATTTTATTAAAACAATTTCTGCTGGGAAAATGCATTCAGAATGCAGAACAGATGTTTCCCAGAGCTGGTGGAGAGTCTATAGCAAAAACCTTTCATAAACCCCCATACCCTGGAGATCTGAGCAAATGATTTGAGATATATCCTTCAGCATTTCCTGTCAGTGGAATAGCTGAAGCTCCCTCAATTAACCTAAAGAAAAATAAATTAAAGAAAGGAAGAATTCCAAGCCCCAAATTCCCTGCAGGAATCTGTTTTTCCTATTCAGAGTAAGCTGACTAGCTGCAATAACTCAGGAGAGTCCCAAGGTCCAGAGGCTTGACAGGCAGATGTGTCATCTCCACATCAGCTGTGAATGCTTGTGCAGGGAAGGAGGACACCTGCCTCACAGGGAAGTTCACGAGAGGAGGAAGGTGAGTACAGCTAAGCAAACCCAGGGCTGCCACAGACTGCAAAGCACTTAATGGATCAAAATCTTCTGTTGGCCAGCTGTATTTGGAGTGGTATGGCAGGCAGAGCAGAAGTGCAGGCAGCACCATTCCCAAATACCCTGTATTTTCCCTGGATACTGCCTGCTCTTCTGGAAGCAGCAACATTGCTTTTATACTATGATGGATCTTGTTTTTAAAGAAGGCATTGCAAGAAAGGGGACACTGACCCAACCTCTCCACTGAGAGTTAATGCCTAAGGGGATCAACATTCTCTGGATAAAAGGAAGGACTGAGAAGACTGGAAGGGGTCTTTTCTCGTGGGCTGTAACAACCACTTCTGTTCCCTAGGGTAAAAAGACAGGTAAATGAGAGATAAAAGAAAGAAAAAAGTTACCTACAACCTCTGTCATCTCATGGGTTTCTTCCAGTGAGAAAGAGCCCTGCAAGTACAGTGCTTTTATTGAGGCAAGTGAAAATGAAATACTTAAGTGGGCACATGAGTATTCTGGCCATGTGAGTGTCTCTGTTGTTTAGCCAGGTCCCAACGCATGGTGTAAGACTTCTCCCCTCCCAGCATGTAAACTGAGTAATGCATAGTACCAGCTATCCCCATCCCCTTGCATTTGATTTCCTGTCAATCTCATGGATCAAGATCTACTCCTAACAGGTGTCTGCTTCACTATTACATTCCTCTCAAGTCACAAAAATCACCTTCCCTACCTGTCTCTCTTTTGGAAGGAAAGAGAAGGGAAAAGGAAGAACGAAAGTGAACTTGCAGGCAATAAGGAAACTGTCAGAGCTGGCTTGGGTTCACCCATTGCTGTCCTAGTAGACAGCACCAACCTCACAGCCCCCCTTGGCTGACATTCCTTTCCTTCTGACCTGCAGAGTCTAATTTCTTCAGCCTCAATGCACCCCAAGCTGCTCTGGACAGGACCATGCACTATTCCCTGAGCTGCCCTGCAGCAGCTCCCTGCCCCGCTCCAGCTGGGGCTTCCAGGGAGAGCCTGCTGCTCTCAGCAACCCAGCCAGACCACTCTTCCCCTTTAGCCTTCCTAATCCTCTTGTTTTCCCCACACCTTGTTTATACTGGATAAAAATTTACTCAAAATGAAAACACTCGCATGGGAAGCTAAGTTATGTTTGAATGGAATTAAAAATCCTTCCATTAAGAATGTTTTGTGCCACTAGAGAGACCTTTCTTCCTGCCTAGACATTCAGACACTCACAGTCCTGGAGCTTCTTAGAGAGTTTTTGGTACCTTTTTATGCGCTGGAAGCCTGAACCATGTTTAACAGGCAGCTGAGCAGCCTAAGCAGATATAACTGAGACACTTCATCTGCTTGGTTAGCTGCCAACTCCACCACAGCCCATCTAAAGAGCACCTGAAACTGCCAAACCAGGGAAACTGAGGCAGGAGCCAGCACTGTGGCCAGAAAAGTGGGACTTACAACACCTTGGGAGCACAAGCCAAATGTAGCCACTATTAGGTAACCTTAGACCATCTCCTTCCCCAAGGTCTTCCCTGACTCCCTGGTGAAAGAGGTGCCCAAATCATTTGTTGTCATTAGAAGAGCTGTGGAGGAGCTGAGGACCAAGGGCAGAGGCCCTTTCCTCCCTGAGCCAGCTGCCCCCATGGGTGTCCCAGTGCTGGAGCTGCCCTGTCATTCCCAGGGACAGCTGCACTTTGCAGGGGGAGCCGGGTCTCAAACTCACCCTGCCACAAACTGACTCCAGGATTCAGCAACAGCAACAACTAAAGAAAAGGAGTGGCTAATCCCTCCCTAACACAGCCTGATGCATCTCACACTCCCTTTTCCTCTCTAGGAAGTGGAACTGCAACATAATCTGAATATTTCCTTTTGCTTCTGATCTTTGCCCTGGAGAAACTTGTTACCCATTCCCTGGGGCTGTCCAAGTCACCATCTGGCCTCAGAAATACAACAGCAAACACAGTCCAGGGTTCCAGCCTAAAACTAATTTGCTTTCTTTCTCCACTTGACAGCTGAATAAATACTTTGTCCTCACCATTTGAAAAGGGGAGCTGCAGCAAAGGGGTTTTGTCCACTGCAGCTACAAGCATCAGCCTTGTCTCCAAATTAAGCCTGAACAAGTGGCTCAAAGTGAACAAATTTATTCCACAAATGTAACCCCTTTCTGTTCAGAATCAACCACGAGCAGTTTACATCTTCTAATTTATTTGTTGCTTGCTATTGTCCAACAAGTCATTTTGGCAATTGATTGTTCGCTGGACCTTCCAGACATTTTTCTGACCAGTGTAAGCAACTTTTATTTTGTGAACACAGATTCCTGCTTGAAAGTAGAGAGCCTGAGGGTCAAGACAGCCCAGCCAGTCTTTCAGAGTGACCATCCTGCAGTGACTGCTCTCAGAGCTTACTAGACCCTACTCTTTCATGGACTGTTTCTGCCTCCAAACTCATATGCCTAAAATACTCTCAGAAATGATGTGGCAGCTTATGCAATTGAGGCAAATACAATTTTTCATTTGAGCAAATATTCAAGGAAATTAGGCATTGGCCCAGCTCTGAAGTACAAATGCATGATTTAGTCAATGCCACAGTTATTGGCTAAGCACTGTCGAATTTTACAATTAGGGTAATGGATTTAACTTTCAATGTAATTTCCATATGGATAAACTGATCTCCTCAAGTACATTTGCCCATGTGCTCCCTTCATCACAGTTAATTAATATAAAACTATTTAATAACGTCCACTTAAATACAAAAGACCATTCAGACTCTTCTGGCATCAGTAAAAGCAACAGCCTCCAAATGTGATACACCAGCTGTAGACGAGAGCAAAAGAAAATTTAATTAAGAGCGATCAAGAGCACGACAGTTGCAAACAGAAATCAGATGTTATAAATGTTCCTACATTGTGATTATCCCAGCTCCTGAAAGGGTTAATTGTGCCAACCAGTACCAACTTCCAGGTGCTTTAGATGTGTCCAAGAGACCTTTGAGATGAGGAAAGTAGTGGGGCTGGGAGCCAAAACCTGGCATAGTTAAGTGCAGAGCAGCAGGGATTTGGCATCATCTGTGCAGGAGCACTGCAGCAGCTTTGCCCAAAGCTGCAGCCCTGCCCAAAGCTGATGGTGGCATCATGCTGAATAGGAAGAAACTACAGAAACAGGCTGCTTGGAAGCAGCTTCAACCATGGCATCAATGGATAGCATTCTGCAGATGTTTTTGGGTGCTTAAATAATGTTAATCGCTCATCAACAAAATCCATGCTATTTAATTTCTGAAGTGCAGCATTTGACAAGAGTGATACTGAGTTACTCGCCTTCCTGGATGATTTCTGAAAGAAGCATATGAATTGTGACTCACAAGATAAGCACAACTAAAGTTTCCACTAAGAATGAGTAAGTGGCAGTGTTTGAAATAGCTGGGGATTTTTGTTACAACAGAGAAAGCTTTATTGCTTGGATGGATCCATTTGAGCAATATTGCAGCACTCATAAAACCACTAAAATAAAACTGTGTAAGGCTGAACATTGACTGCACAGCAGAAATCAAACCATTTATTTTGACAGGTGGAAGGCCACCATCCAGAAAACTTGATTTCAGGGAACAGTGCATTTACAAAACAAACTTTGTGGTGCATGTGACCAGCTGCCACTGGGAACTTCGACAAGAGGAAAAAGAACATCTTAGTCCATAGGAAATGTGGAGTAAGTAACAGGGCTGTGTCATTCAGGTTGTGCTCTGCCCATTCAGGTGTACTCAGCACCTATTGCTTGGGACTGTCTTTACCCTGTCCTGCAGAACCTTTATCACATGCAAAGGTGAAAAAGGAGATAGATTTCATTTCTCTATTTGTCACAAGTCTGGAACACCACAGCCAAGTGTGTAAAGGAATATTGCAAACCCACTAGTCCCACCTGGTTTCAAAGTAACATGCCATACTGGAAAGACCCTAGTTGAAAGAAAATCAGAGCCTGCCTATCTGTCCGTGGGACAGGCAGAGTAAAGACTCTAGCACCTCTTGTTGCTTGCTACCCAGGCAGATCACAAGCAGCATTCACTGCACAGAAAGGCACTGGGCAGCCCCTGGGAACAGGCAGATGTGGCCAACAATCCGACTTCCCCGCTCCTGACAGCTGTGCTGTCCTGATTCAGGGCTTCTTCTCCAGCCTTACAAGGGAGATCTGTCCCCTTTGCACATATTCACTCCAAGCTTTGGCATCTTGACTTGATCTTCTACCATCACCCAAGATTGTCAGATTCTTGTCCTGTGACTAGAAAAAGTGCATCCAAAAGATGAGAAAAATCCCTCTCAATAATTTCTAGAAAAGACTTCAAGCTGGCACTCAGAAACCCACAAAGAAAAGCATTTGATGTGAAAATAACAAACCTAAGATAGACATTTTCTAGGGGAAGAGAGAATTAGAAGGTCCACCAGCTAAGGGTATGGGATTTCTAGACAGTTATCTTTATGCTGGAGAAAATCAGACAAGTCTGAGAAGGTTGCAATAGGACTGTAAGACTCTGGGCTGGGAGAAAAAAAAAGCACAGTATCTGCTTTTGTTCAAAGAGAAGATCACTTATTGCATGGAAGGGTAGATTTGGGACAAGGGATAACTCCGAAAAGCAGAGCAAACAAGAACACTCTCGGCCCTAGAGGACTTACTCAGCTCTTCCAAAGGCGAGCTCCTGCTTTGCCTTAGCAAACCACAGAACTGTGGGAAATGCATTTCATGGTTGTCTGCTCTGGTAAAACCCCTGAGTGAATCAACTCACAGAGGTAAACATTTGGACCAGTCATAGGAAAATCATCTGGCATAGCTAACCAAACTTCAGCATCAGGCCAGCTCTAGGCACCTACCTTTCCACTCTTGAGGCTCCTCTTCCTGTTAAAAATGTGCCTGGACTGCAAAGAGACATCCCCAGAGTGCATGTCACGTGCTGTGGAAAACTGAAAGGAGGTATGCAGACAGCTGGAGAGAGCCCTCTGACAGGTCTGTTGGAACAAAGATGCTCCTCTACTCACACAGGAGGAAGCAACCTTCACTAAAGATTTCCCAGGGAAAGAGCAGACCCCTGCAGAGAGTTCACAGATGTGGGCTGTTACAACACGTACATAGTCACTTGCATTGCCTGGCCAATTATGACCAATACAGCTCAAGTTAAGTTAGCACAACCCACAGACTTGCTCTAAGCCTAAATGAATTAAAAGCTGGGCTCCAAGTAGCCCTAAATGCTATGATTCTGTGGTTCTGCGAAATCCAGCAATGCTGAAGTCCACTCCTTCTACCCTGAACTGAGTGACTTTACAGCAGAGCACCAAATATGAGTTACAATGGGAAATCCAGCTGAGGTGGCAAGCATGTGTCAAATCAGCTGAATTTAACAGTCTTGCTTTCAAATCCATAAATCAGATCATCCCTAGAATCTCAGTTAGTCATGGTCTAAATCCCTGGATTTTGCAGTCTTCTAGAAGTGTATTTTGCACTAAGTTAAATTTCACTAGAAACACATGAGTATCATTCAAGAGGACTCTGATGTAATGTGCAGCACTACTACTGGCCAGAGCCCCTTCACTGAGAAAGTTGTCACAAAGTGAAACAGCAGAAACCCTGCTTGTGACTGCCACCAGTACCTGAAGCATTCCACTGGAGAAGTCCTGCTCTCCACCCTGAAGTTAAGTAGCACAACTCTCAGCAGGAGAGCTGCACTCCAGCAACCTGTCCAGCAAGTAAATCCAGCTTACACAGGAATCAATGCCTTTCCTCAAGAATGCAACCAGAGACAGCGACCATGAGCATCTTAAAACAAGAAAAAGCAAAGCATCCTGTTGCAGATAGGCCCACGTGCAGATGTGGTGAGGCAGCAGAGCAGCTGACTGTACTTTCACAGCACACTCAAGAACAGCAGAGCTGCTGCCAATGAACCAGGTCCCTGCTCTTAAGACAAGGTCTAATGCAGAACTCCTGTCTGCCTCATTTGTCACAGAATTACTTGCATGACTTTGCTGTCAGAACCTCCAGTCACTGACAGGGGCCTCTGTCTCCTCTGATATCAGTAGAGAGCAGGGGTTCAAATATATCCCTCTCCCAGCTGCACTGTTATCTGAAGCATTACTCTAGCTAGAAAAATGCTCTTTGAATTTCTTCTGCCAGTCATTTGTAGCAGTGTGAAAGGCTCATCAAGGCCTTCAAGCCATGAGCCTCAAAACCTCTCAGGATGAGAGGTAAAGAAAACTTATTTGGACTGTTCTTGAAAAGCATTCTTGGCGACAGTGGGATATGGAGTCAGCCTCTTAGCAGCAAGCCAGCACAGCATGGCATCAGTGAGGGCAGCCAAATGCCCTCGGCTTCTGATCTGCTGCTGCCAAACCCTGAAGAGACACACTTGCCCTTCTTCTCACAGTGGTGCCTTTCAGGACTATAAACTGTCCCTATGATACAAAAATCAAGTAAAGAGGTAATGTATCACAAAAGTCCTCATAATCCCTAAAATGCCCATAAAAACTCATTAGGGTCCAAAAGAGAGGTGACACTGTGCAATTTCCCAGCCTGCCTCGGGATTCTCTTTTTTCCCATTGCAGCAGATGAATCCTCAAAGTCTTCAGTCAAATTTCCTCTAAACTAAATTATATTGTAAAAGCAAATATTTTCACTAGAGTTTAAAAAATACGAGAAACTTTTCAGAACTGCAAATTTTTTAAAAAATCTTTCATCAAAGTGATTAGGAGTTGGTGATGCATGGGCTTGCTGAAATAGCACTCACTGGCAGATCTCCAGGTAACAGATTCATTTCATTATGTTCTGAACCATTACTGTCTCTCTACAGGTCCAAATCCTAAGGGTATCCATTTCAACACCACTGCATGAGAACACCTGATTTTCATAGTAAACATAACATCTAAACTTGATCCCACAGAAACAGAGATAGGGAAGCAGCTAAGACCTGCATTTTAACAATATGCCGCATTGTTGCCCCTTCTTCTAACAGCAAAACATTTTTAAGGAAGAGGAAAAATTCCTTGTTTGGCAGATTTTATATGGTATTATACATGGTGATAGCAGGATGAGCAGGTGACGTGGAGGACATAGTTTGGTCTGCAAAATTTCTTGTAATACAAAGCAACAAACAGTAAGATCACAAGCAAGTCTCAGAGTTTAGGACTTAGGTTCAAAGGAGAACAGCCAATGAGGAAAAAAAAAATTCTGGTTTAGAAAATTAGAAAAATCTTAACTCAAAAAAAGGTCAAATGTTCAACTTTAAACAGCTCTTTGCCAGATCGCTGATTAGAATAAAACTGGGTTTCACGTAAAACAAAGCTGAGGTGAGAGACCTGTGGAGAAGAGCCCAGAAGTCATGTAATGATCACAGTCTAAAATTGGGTTGGAGGACAGCACTTTGGATAAAACCTTCAGGGAAGTCATCAAAGGGTCTTGACAAGAAATTAACTAGTTGGTAGCTCTTGGTAGAGCACATGTCCTGGCATTCACTCACAGTTAATCTGCACTGCATGCAAATGACTCTACTAACTCACACAGCTCGGAGCTTTAACCAAGTCACTGCAGATCAACATGCAGACTTCTAACAACTACTTGGATTAAATGGGTTCCACTCAGCCACAGACCACCACCATGCCTGCCTTTCCTTCAACAGGGCCTGAAGAAAACTCCACTTGTACAATGTAATCTAATGCAGGATGTTTGCACACAAGATGCTATTGAAAACCTACTGCAGTTTGCAGATGCTTTACTCTTCCTGATAAATTTTTAGAAAGGAAGCTCCTTTGGAGCAAATGAGACTCTTCACATGAATAAGGACTATCAGGTCCTTATTCTGCACTCCAGAAGGCTGTAAGTACATAACACAAGTGATGTAATTCTCTGTGTAATGTCAATTTCCAATGTGACCACTAACACAAAATAATCTGGGTATACTGGACAGAGAAATCCAGACAAAGCCAAAGATGAACATCATTGCTGGAGCACTGAGGTAAAGTACCAAGGAGACAGCCACCCCTAAAATCCACATGAGCAGTTTTTGAGGGGATTGCCAGAGAGCTCTGAGTCAGCATTCCTCAGAGGGAAGGAACCATCATCCTGCTCTGTGACTTCACCAAGGAGACAATGCTATTTGGTCCACTGCTTTCAGATACTAGGAATAAAACACTAACTTCAATATTTGCTGAGAAAATGCTTGGAAACACTGAACTTCAAGGCATTCCCCTCTCAAGCAGGATCACAAATATTTAGTTTCTGAAAAATTACCATGGCATTTCTGCAAGCAGGAAATTAATGGAGAAAACATGCCTGAAGCACACTCATGCTGTGAAATTTAGCTTAGGACAGAGATCCATGGCAAAATCCAAAGAGTTCTCTGACTCCCTGCCCCTCTCTCTCAAGGACCCAGAGAAGTACCAAGCTATTTTCTAGACAATGACTAGGAGAGGGTGAAGAAGGGGAAAACTTGAAACATCTGACAGTCTCTGTCTTTACCAGCCAGGGCAAAGCTTTCCCTCAAGCAGTACAATGCTGGATCCAGAGGACCATGTGTCCAATCATTCCTAAGTACATGGGAACCTCAATCTTCCTGCAGAGCCTCACAGCTTCAGATGCTCCACACCAGCTATTAGGGTGCACACCTACAAACAGCCCAGCAGGGTCAAATGGCACAATTTTCCCTTCTCCTCCCAGCTGAACAGCATTTTCTGGGAACAAGGGAACAACACTGGGCAGGAAGAATGCCTGGCCTAATAACATGGTCAGAAGTGCAGCTCCCTGCACGAAGAGCCTGGGTGTCTGTATATACGTACTAAGTACTTCCTCCACTATACCACTAATCCGATTAACAGCTTTAGGCAACTCTGAAATGTTATCATTCAAGGGGTTCCATTCATAAAGGGTCTTAGGCTGTTTCTGTACAGAGGTTGCATTCTTCCCACTGGAAATAAAGCAGGGAGTAGGATTTTCTCCCAGGGAAGAATGGAGCCCAATCCCCCACCATGCTGAAGTAGGCCACCCTCTTAAAATTCACAAGAGTGTCAAACAAGCCTCACAAGAGAAAAATCAACGCTTCCTGCCCATGCAAAGAGCCTCTCACAGGGCAGGTGACCACAGAGATCCCTCTGTGTGTGCTCTGCAGAAAGCATCACAGTCACAGGGGCCGCCCATTTGTCAGCTGCACTCCCAGGGATACAAATGAAACCTGCTAGAGATGAGGACAAGAGAAAGTGAGTGAGGCGACATCTTCGTTCACCCAAGGCAAAGCACTGTGTGATGCATCAGTAAAATGTGCAAAGAAGAGACTGGTCCAAACACACCACAGGAGCCATGGCTGTAAGAGCTCTGTGCCAGCACTAAATGATACAGATGTGAGTTATAAAACCCAGTTCATTTTCCAGATGGCACAGGTCTGGCACCAGTGCCAAGTGAAAGAAATGTGCTAGACATGACAACTAAAAAAGTTACCAGAGAAAACTGATATATTCAAACATATCTAACTTTGCTTTCCCAGTAATGTCCTCATCTAACTTCAGGAATCAACAAAGGGATGTGAAAGAGATTAACGCTGCATGTCCCTCTTGGACCTAATTTTTTGATATATCTTCTGCTCATAATAACCTACCACCTAGCCAAAAGCATGATGGGCTAAGTGACATGGCAATGCAGGACAATGGCATTTCCAGGGAGCTACCCATAATCTGAAGAACTGGACAGCCCTTCTCTATCCAGAATTTCAGTTACATTGACAATTAAATATGCCTGTGTTGGATGTGTCACCTTTCACACTTGATCCCAATAGGAAGCTGCACCACTCATCCCCAGAACCAGACCTACATGGTACTTGATGCTCTGAAGCCAAAGCTAGGCAGTTACAAGGAAGGGGAACCAGACACCAGTGCTTTCAAATGATAGCTGAGCTGAGTTGCACAGGGGTCAGGTGAACATACAATTTCAGTGATTTTTGCCTCTACCCACCCTCTTACCCTACTTGCTAACCTAGAGGCAGAACCGCAAAGAAAATCGGAAATTTGTTCTGACCTTCTTTGTCTCCAGTCCCTCCAGACCCAGAGTCTGGTACCTCTCAGAGATCAGACTTTCAGCAATTTCTCTGTAGCAGCATAAAGTGAACTAGAGGGAAAAACACTGTGGGGAGCCCTCTGAATCAGCTGCAGTGTTTCAGAGACTGGAGTCCAGTCAGAGTCCTGAGTAAAGAAACACCTCTGGTCTGCCATGAGACCAAGCACACATTAGAGTTGCACAGGAGACAAACCGAGCAGACGCTTTACAAAAAATCAACACAATTGTTAACCTATTTTGATTAGAATATGACTTCTAGGGCAGTCTGGATGCATGACTGCAATGGGTTTTACTAGATAGCTGAAAAAATGTGTTATTCCATTAAGATCATACAGCAAAAGGAGCACTATAAGAGTCAGAACTTCTGACAAACTGAATGGTCCAACTTCAAACACATCTTCCAAATTAGCAAAAAGGTATTTCCTCATAGAAAGAGACCAGTGCTATAAATCTTAAAATACCCCTCAGACAAGATAGGATTTGGCTACATTGAATTGTGACTTGATTTTTATTTGACAAAGTTAGAGATGGATCCCACCCTCAGTGCCATAGCTAAGCTCTGCACACACCACCCTGGCTGTGGGAACAGCATCACAAGGGAAATGGAAGCCCTCCTTCCCTAAGGACAAAACCAGGTGAAAGAAGGCATCCCCACCCCAGGGCTGCCCTTACCTGAAGTGTGTCTTGCGTTGCCATCTGAGTGCTTTGTTAAGTCAACAGTTCTGTCTATTTGAAACAACTTCAGATCATCTTCATCTAAAGCGATATCTCCCCAAAAGGCAGCTGGAGAGAAACAAAGTGCAATTAGTTTAGTTTTTATTTTGGAAGGAAGGTACAGTTCCCAGCTGGCTTGTATCACACATAAAAGGCAATGACTTTGTGGACCAGAAACAGGTGAAAGATTGCTGCAGTTCTAAAAAAGTACCAGCAGTGGACATCAGTGGAGGCCAAGTGACAGCACTTACATTAAGTCCCACCAAAATCAGATGATTACCTGGGATGCCTTGTGCCATTCACTCACATAGGTGTGACTCCCAATGAGGAGGTGTTCACTCCTCATTAAAGCCTGCATGAGGCAACCACCAGCATTGTCCTGTTTGCTGTGAAGGAACTACATAAGTCACAGCTCAGATCCTTACTGAGAAGTTGCACTGCACCATCCCCAGGTGAACAATGTGTGCAAAACTGGAGAACAGCAGTGAAGCACTCGAGTCAGCAGCGTATATCTAAAAGCTACAGGCTTCAGGATCTCACACACCCAAACACACTGCACTGGTCCCAGTCCAACCTGAGAGCCAGTCTACCATTTCCACTTAGCTAGAGAAACACCAGTTATTTGTCCCCTCGTGGATTAGTTCCCTAGATTTAAGTTTCCAGAGTTTTCAATTTTGTAAAAATCTTTGCATTTCAGTCAGAAGGCAGCAAAATAAGGTAAACAAATGGATCACTTGACATTCACAGCTCAGAGAAACAGACTAGAAATCATTCGAGTGGAAAAAATCATACCCCTGGAGTATCCTGGCTGAGTTGATGCTGCACAGTACCAACAGGTACCATTTTGAGAGTTTGAACAAAGTAAACACAGGCAATAAGGCTGTTGATCAAGCCTAGCAGATCTTTCAGAGATAAACAGATTACAACCAGAGCTCTTAAAACTCATACAAGAAGCCTGTATAGGCTGATGGGAAATTAAAAAAACCAGAACAAACTAATTATTGATATAATTGAAGAGAGCTCAGTCAGACAGACAAGGAACAATACTAAGGCACTCTCTGCAACAATGACCAGATTTGATGAAACTTCTTTTTACTTCTCTATTTAAGTCAACATTACTTGAGGGGAAAAAACATCCCATTGCTACACTAGGAACATAACTGATCAAAGCATGTTAGGCCTGAGAAACCAATGTGCTTTACCAATCATCTCACTTTTACTGCCAAGACCAAATGGAACATGGACCTTTGCCTGAATATCAGAAAGTTGCAATCAGAACTGTGGCAACTGAATTAAGAAAGGTTAACTCAGAGTTTTCTCTGACACAACATGGTACTGGTTCTGATGCAGGACTTCATTCCACTATTCTGCATCTCAGCATCTCAGACAGCACAACAGTATTTGCCAATATCACTGGTCTGGAACGTGGGCATGGAATGAAATCTTTGCTTGCTACTGCCTGCTACAAGAAGCAGAGCCCTGGCATGAGCAGAGGGTGACTCTACTGCTTCTCCCTTTCCCTGAGACAAAGCTGTCTCCCCTGTTTACCTGGCTGTGGCAGCCTCAAGAGAGGCTGCTTCCAGCTTTTTGACTGGGTCTCCTTAAAATTGCTACCACAACCCAGGTCCAGAAGAGGACATAGCTAATGCAGACAAATCTATAACAGACTAGCATCATCAATAACTAGGGCAGACCCTCCATTTGCCACACAAACACAGAACTCAGGCTCTCCCCAGCTTCTAGGCAACCCAAGCCATCACCCAGAACAGAGAAAAACACAAAACACTGGCAGATCCCCCCCAGGTAACAAGTCTACCAGTACAGCCAAACATCCCAAGCTGATTGGGATGAAAGTGGTAGTGGAAGAAAGCAGCAACACAGGTTCCTGTAACTCCAATTTGAGGTGAAGACATTTTATCCATCCACAGAAATTACTTGCCCAGAGCAATGTGGCAGTCAAGAGGCAGAGATGTAAGTGGCATCCCATTGCCATCCCGCTACCTCCCTAGCCACACTTGGGAAGTCATTACTGTGCTGGCCACCTGCCACCAGCATTCCCTACCCTCTTGTCAAACCTACTGTCCCAACTCATTGCCACCACCCTGGGCTCTCAGCAGCTCTTTTCCTAGTACCACACAGTCTGTTTCTCAGGCTAAGGCGGCCCATGCCAAAACACAGCTTTCAGGGCAAGCCTGCAGCGTGGATTTACACCTACAGCATTGTTATGTTTTCCTTTCCAATGGAAGGCAGCAGTTTACTCCCAGTTCTAGCAAAGGGATCTCTTTCTGTTACAAAGCAATGCATCATCCTGAAAGATAGCCCACTACAAAAGCAGAATTTCCCCAGCATTTATTTCCAGCTCTCTGCAGTCCCAGTGTGCTCCAGGGGAACCATCATTTATCCCAGTCCCCAGCCAGCTGAACAATTTTCCTTGCTGGAAGTCCCAGCTGAGAATGCTACACTGCAACTTCTCCTGTGCCATCAAAGGCCCCTTCCCAAAGACATGCAAGCCTGAAAGCCTGCCTCCACCCAGAGGGAGCTGTCCCACAGGAAAGCCCAAGTACTTTATTTCAAAGGGTCACAAGTTCAGAGACTGCTGGCAAACGAAGCATCTGAAACCATCCCTTCTGGTTTCTTTTACCGAGTTCTCCATTTTAATTTAATGTGGGAGGATTTCCAATTAAAAAAAAAAAGAAACAAAACAAAAAATATAAATCTCCAAACAGCAGGCTAACAAGCTTGGAAACCAGAGTTTCTCTTGGCAGAGCTCTGCAGTGTACACCCAGGTGCAAACTCTTAACACACAGTGCAACAGCATGCCAGCTTTTCTTTGAGAAAATGCATTCATCGCTCTGGATAGTAAGAACAGAGCAGCTCTTATTGAGCTTGATGGAGCCAACATGAGAGACTTTGCTCCTCTACTGGACTGGTAACCTGCACCAACCACCTGAATGCTGAACCTCACCACCCCCAGCATATGCAACCAGAGAGCATTTCTTTCCTGGGCAAAGGGGAAGGATGACTGTGTTTAACAAACAAATTCAGCACCAAAATGAAAAAAGCAGCCTGGCAAGCTGTCTGCATTCTCAGCACATTTCTCCCACAGGAAAACAGTCCACATGCTGACATCTGAATTGTGTGCTGAGCACAGAGGTGCCATGACACCAGGAAAGTATGGCAGGTGGCACTGGGAAGGAGAACACTTCCTTCTGGGCGGAGGACAGGCTCAACAGTTTTTCCAGGTGCCTCCCCCATAGCCAGAGCCCAAAACCATCAATGTCTTCACAGTCCTCATTTTCCACAGTAACATTTTGGAGAGTCCCTAGCAATGTGACAGCACAAAGTGTCTTCTTTCTAAAAAGTTCACCACTCTTCCCTGAAAATCACCTCCAGCTTGCTTTTTCCCCCGCTGCCCTTCTCCTATTTCCCACTTGCATTTTCTCCTTTCCCTAGTTCTGAGTAGCACAATCTTATTTCAGGGGAGAAAAATAATTGTGCTGTCTCTCATGAGAATTCAATTCAGAAGTGTTCACAACAGTTTTAAAACTTTCATTTTCCATGAAAAGTGTGTTTCATCCATAATTTTTAATAATAAAAACCCAGTACTTTCTGGTTTTTTTCTCTCCTTCAAAGACACATAAGGAAAGGAATAAACCACCAAAAGAAGCTTATGGTATTCAGACAGAAAACCAAATAATATGGTTCCTAAAAATACATCTCAACTCAAAATGTACTGTTGCAATTTGTTCAAACCAGGCTTATCTACAACACTTCAAGACAAATTGCTGGGGATGGGTATCCTTCACCCTCACCACAGTTAGCCACAAGCTTCTACAAGAACATGAGCCACTTGAGCTGCCAGAAGAAAAATATAACTCCATACTTGAAAACATCACCCAGTGTCTGTGTTTGAACTGATCTTCAGCCACCAAGTTGGAGCAAACCTTTCATCCATTTGCCTGTCACAAACTCTTGCCAGGAAGCCCCTATTCCAGCATCAGTATAGGCCACAGGTTTATCCTGGTGGCAGGGATCAGCAAAGCAGTCCCCCTCTGCATACTATGGAGGAGCACTGCGATTTTCCCTTTAGCACTGTTCAGAACCAGCTGTGACAGAGACTGACAGAAAGAGAGACTTTGGAAACATGTATACCCTGCCTGCCAGGAAAGCACCCTCCATCCCACTCCACCTCAAATATAGACTCACCATCTGAAGCTTTTATTAAAAAATGGCAGGTTTTAAGTGCTGAATGGGATCTGAACTTAGATTGAAGACTATGTCTTCCAGTTTGAGCCAAAGGGGCCCAATTGCTATGGGGTCACACCAAGCTGTGTATGTCACTAGCTCAAGTATCTCCTCTGCATTTGCAGCTAACTGGCACAGCTCACACTGACAGATTTCCTTTCAGTCCTTCTAGCAGAGTTCTAACACAGTTTTGCTGCTCTTTTTGAGCAGGTGTCCCACAGGGCAATACAGGAATGGGCAGGTTAAACAAAGAGCAATGTGAACCCAAGCAGGTGCCTCAGATTTGTTTCATCAATGCTCACAACTCAAACTCAGTTTTCATGAGCATTCCCAGCCCCTGTGTGTAGATAATAGCAGGGCTCCCAAGCAGAGGTACCTTATGACTTGTGCCGGTGCAAAATACACAAGGAAGAAGTGCCTGCACAATTAACCTTGACATCTCCAGTTCTGTGTGCATCACAGGCAGGTGGTGACTGATCGAGCCTGCCTGGCACAGACTCAGCTGTGTCACCCGAGGGATGAGCCACACCCTCTGTCTGTGCCTCCCAGTGCAAAGGTAGGATGTGCTCTGAACCCTCCCATGAGATCAATTCCACCTGCATTTCTAAGGCACAATCTCTGTCCCCACCCACATCTCTGCTGTCCATCATGCACATTATGGGAAGGTCCTAGAGCACCAATTAGTTCCTTTTGTTCTAGAGCTTACTGTACATCCAACTAATAGAAGAGAAAACCTATGTCCCTCCCACCTGAGCCACAGGAGCACCTGGCAAAGGGTGCTGGGCATATGGGGACATGGTAACACATCCCACCTCCTGGCAAACAGCAATGGAACTCCTCAGGCACTGGCAAAAACATGCAAAGTTATTTTTGAGCATTTGCAGAATGCTTCCCAACCTGACAGGTCTGGGTGGTGGGAGATTTAATTTTCAGGGCTGGACACGCTCTCATTTGGGCTAACACTCTGCAGTCTAACAATAAGAAAATAAATCAACAGATCAAAGCACGTTCCTGGCACCTCCATATTTCTTTTCTCGCAGGAAGACAGGTCTGTTGCTGAACCTCCTGCTGGCACAGGAACCAGCAGAACAATATTCTGAAGTATGCTAAGATTTATACCTTAGAGAAGAAACTCACTACATTCCTCAGGGCAAAGTAACAGCTGTGTCAGAGGGAAAATCAAAGCCTCAAAAGGCAGAAACCAGTGAAAGAGGAGAGAGAAAAAATCCCAAACCAGCAATCTGGAAATAGGGCCAGATCATGAGCATCAAACACTCAAAACAAAGGAAGATGGGAAAGCTAGTTATCAAAAAACATTAATACTGCCATGTTCAGCCATTGTGTTTTCATCCAGATCAATTTGTTTCTCCTCAGTAAGAACGAGCAAAAGTCTCCCCACTGGCCAGCTTTGGGGATGAGCTGCCATGGAGGCTCTGGTGGTAACCAGCACCACCCAGCAAGGGTGCTTGAAGTCACAGCTGGTGTCTAGCCTCAGTGGGGCTTCCTGGCAATAGGGACTTGGTGATTCTCTCTTCACTGGGAAGTTCCCCTGTCCAGGGAGCACATTTTGTTTCAGAAATTGCTCTCAGTTTGTGTAGGAATGTCTATAAACATGCTCTACTCAACAAATATTTCACAAACATCAAAATCTCCTGGGAATCAGAGTCCAAATCCCTATTCAGATTTCTGCAGAAACCTAAACTGCCTAAGTTATCATGTGTAGTGCTCCCAAAGCATCCTCTCTTGGAAGTGATCTGCAGGAGACCCAATTAGGCCAGAAATCCTGATTCATATTCAGTGGATTTCCTATCCTGGAAGGTGACAATGCAGGACCAAAGAAATACTTTGGGCTTGAGTTTGTTCAAAACTGCAAACATACACGTGAGCCTACACAACGCCCAGCTTTGCTGTCCCTGCACTGAATACCATGTTATTTAACCAAGAACCAAGCAATAGAGCTTGCCAGAATCAGGTTAGGAGAAAGGCATTTTCATTTTAAAATTCACAGCTCTCCTGCCGCTGGTTACTTCCTCACTCAAGGTCTTCATCTTTTCCACTTCAGCATGGTAGCCACACCAATCCAGCAACCTATGAACCCGTTCCCTGTAAAACGAGCGGCGCGGGAGGGCGCGTGTGAGCAGCCAGAGCTGCAAAGCCATGCCAGGCCGCTGGAAATCGTGGCACGAGCAGCAAAGCAGCTCCCTCTACGGGCCCCGCCACGGCCACACACCGGCACCGTCCCGAGGGAGCGCGGCCCGGGAGGCCCAGCACCGCGGGCCCCTCACGGCCGCAGGAAGCTGCTCCCCTGTAACGGGGGCAAAACCCAACCGGCCTAACCCCTCATGCTTCCACGGGAAGTAGAGGAAGCTGTGGGAGCGTCCCAACAATCTGTTTTCTGCTCCAGGTGATGGTGCAAGTTCCATGGCAATGCTGGCACGAGACAGGAATCTGGCTGTGCGTCTCTGAATTTTTCTCCCTGAAAGCTGTACACAGTCTGCAGAGTGCCTCTTGGCCACATTTGTTGTGGGGGCAGGAAACAGACTTTAAGAAGAAGCTATCATGGACTCATGAACACACGCAGTTTGAGCTCTGCCCCTCAACACAGACAGACAAACATCCTCAAAGCCGCCCCAAAAGCAGGTACATTCACTTGGAGACCTCACTCCCTTTCAAGTGAAACCAAGCTCAGCCACTGACTTGGTTTTCCTGACCAGGCAAGTCTGGCCCCTTCCTGCTACCTGATGGACACAGGTATCCTTCCTGGATTCTGTCCATTCCACCACGGCCATGATTCTCCAAGAGCTTTTGTCATACCCTGCTCGAAGTTATTTTGGTTAAACGAAGGAAGCAGACAGAGACAAGAGACTCAAGAACCATCTGTCTCCACCCCCTGCCAAGGCCTGCACCCCACAGTGCATACAGAAATGGGACCCAGGAAACAAAACCACAACCAGATAAAAGGATTTTGTGGTCTGATCCTAAATGATAAGACCCATAAATAACCCAGTGGCACTATTTGACAGAAGAAGCCCTTTCTCCAGGTGCCTATGAAGTGACCCTTGTTAGCCCAACCTGCAAGGCAGCAATGCTGTCTTGGAAATCCAGCACTGCTTCAGCTGCCCTTTAAGAGTGGGAAATGGCAACGTTCTGGGTAATGAAATCCAAGAATGCTTTTGTCAATTAATTATGGAGAAAGCTGAACTACACAAGCCCCGTCTCACCCCCTTCATCATTTTTGCTGCTCAATATAACTTTAATTAATCTTTCCTTTGGCAATTTGAAGGAAGGGTGAGCACGCTGCAAACACCCACTGAGTATTAAATTGATTTTCTGTTTTATAGTCCTCTTTCCCTCCCTATTGGCCAAGCTGTGATTTGTGCCCCTTCCCTTGGAGGCATTTTTTCCATGCTAATATAATCCAAAGCCCCAAGCAACAATAGCATCCAGAAAAATAACACTTTGCACAGCCCATTGCTTCAGCACAGCCTCTGCCAGCACAGAGAAGATTCTCTCTTGCCCCCTTTTCCCCCACGCCACAAAAATTCAAAGCAACCACCTCTTTCCATATCATCTTCATTTTTGCCTAAAAAACTGACAATGATTTTGTCCTAAGTAACTAACACATCAAGTCCCTGTAGTCTCCTGCCTGCCATTTGTAGCAGTGCATCTCAATTACCAAAGCACTAATGGAAAGCCTATTCTGCTGGCAAACACAGCCTCCTAGCTGAGGTACCAGGCTGGTACTGCACGTATCTGGACCTAAAACCAGAAGGTAGGAAAAAAGCTCAGCTGAGGTCCCTAATAACTTGACCTTCTCTCAGGAAGAGACACCATCCCACCTCTGGCTTGTGGGGCTGAAAGCAGGATTTTTAGCAGCAAGCACACCTCAGTACAAGGCAAACCAAGTGCAGCCCAGCTGTGCAGCAATAGAACAAACTCTTTTCATGGGACCTTCTCCTTTGTCTTGTAGGGACCCCAACCCTGACTGTCACCAGTCAACCATTTAAGGATGAGAGCAGTTAGGGATCACCTTCTTACCCCAGCACACCTCAAGGATAGGCACGAAGACTGGCTGCCAGCAGTTTCTGTCTCAGGAATTCAGAATTCAGGCTCTTTTTCATCACTACTGGTGTTGGTACCATCAGTTTGGAGACCTTAACCTAAAATACTGCATTTCCCTTAGCAGCTGTCCCACAAGACTTTTGGAGCCTTGTGGCCACCAGTTCCAGTCTGCTGGGAGGAGACATCCAGGTCAGAACTTTTCCTCAGATAATTCCCATACCATGGGAGTTGCCCTGGATTTATTCTTCAAAGTTCAGGTGAGAAACATAAATTTTTATTCTGTCATCTCTAAGGTTAAGACCAAAACTCTTCTAATTTCATTTAGAATGGTTCAGTGGCTAAGCACTGTTCCCCCCCCACCCCAAGCACATTTCATTTCAAATTGCATCATTTGGGGAGGGATGTTTTTCCTTCAGGTGGCCAGACACACACAGGTGTCAAAACCTCACTGTTCTCACCCCAAACACTGCAACAGGGGAATGGGTGACCCCAAACAGGCAGAAAATTCCCTATCACCTGCTCACCCATGGAAGAAATTAGCTCATGGCAAAAATGAACAGAAGAGGAGCCATGAACTGAGCTGCATCCTCAAAGAGGAAGGTGGCAAAGTAGGCCTGATTGGAGCAAACTTTAAGGCAGGCTGACAGTTTAAAACCACATGGTCCTGGATGAAAGGAGGCAGTTCATGATAGATCACATCTATTCAAGGGCCAGACAAGGAAAGCAAACATAGGCTCATTTTATTCATTGTTCTTTATCCACCAACACCAGGAGAGGAGTGTTGCAGCACCGTTGGAAGAGAAAAAAGAAACGGACAGCAGGCAGGAAAGAAATGGGAGCTATTTATGGAGGATAGCTAATTTGAGCTGTTTACAGACTTTCCTTCTGAAAGCTCAGGGATGGGAGGGTGGGCAGGGAGGTGGTTTCAGCCATTAAAAATACAACGTGAGAATCCATTAATTTTCCATAGAAACAATGTCGTCACAGAAGCGAGACAAATCCGATCAGTCATGCAAATGTGCTGATGTTAAATTCTCAGGCCTGGATGGGGAATTTGGGTTGCCAAAAACACCACAATGAAGAGATCAGAATGAGATTAGAAGCCAGAGTGGCTGCAGCACCGACAGCATGGTGGGGGCATGGGATGTAACCAAAGGCACCCCAGATTACAGCGGAGTTCGTGCCTTAAGCCAGGCACAGGTGCCCCAGCAAAAAAGACAAGAAAAAGTCATCCATGCATGAGATCTCAGGAACCAGGCAAATGCCACATTCCTACTTTGCAAACCAGAAAGGACCACAACTCACTCCAGGGAATGAAGGTCTCAGCAACCCACAGGACTGGGACCCTCACAAGCTGCAAAGTCGCAGCATCAGCAAAAAGCAGGAGGTGATAGCAGAGGAAATGGGTGAGCACCACCCAGCAAAGCACTAGGCAATTCCAGTTTTGGAGAGAACTGTCCCAAGTAAACATCAGCACTGTCCCAGGCACATGCCGAGCTGTGATGAAGTCTTAAACATAGCATTTATATTGTATTAATAAGGGACAAAAAAAAAAAAATTTCCCCTCCAATAAAACAAACAAACAAAAAACCCCTAAACAAACAACTAAAGACAAAATGGGACCAGCAGACTATCTCCTTTCTTCACTCTTCTCTATAAAAATCAAACTTTCCAAACAATCCCTGGAAGGAGATACTACATGGGAAAAATTACAGTGGCACTCTCAGCAAGAGGAGTGGAAATCACTCACCCTGGCAGGGAACGCAGCCCTCCCTGGCTGTCCAGTCACCATCTAGTCACCATCCTGGACTGGCCTCACCACAAATATTTAGATGTTAAAAATAACCTTGCAAAATGAAGCGTTTCACCCCCTGTAATACACAAAACACTACTAGAGTAACACCTAGGACAAGGATGCTTCCCAGAGAGTCCCACCAGCGGCAAAAACAGTCCAAAGAATCACATGAATAAAAACAAACAAAAGGTCAAAACACATCACAAGAGGTTTTCCACCCAGGTTCATCCATCAGTCAAAGTATCAGTATTTGTCCTCATAAACAGCTGTTTGGTTCACCTGTTCATTTTGAAAATGAATTGATTTTACATTTGAAACTTTTGGTGCTTCAGCCATGGGAATCCCCTCCACACAAGGGCTGCTCATCAGGTGGCTGCTGGTGTCCACAAGCCTAGGAAAGGGCTCAGCCCACCAGTGTCTGAGAAGGGGCACTGACATTACACTGTGCACCTCAGGCAAACTCCCTGTACCACCAACTTCCCAGAAACAGACATTTACCAAGTAATTCACCTTGGTCACTGAAACCTGCCTCTAGTGTCCTGTGATTCAAAGACATAGCTCCCCCAGAAGGGGACAATCCTGCAGGAGACAGTGGTGTCCCAGATGGGTACTGTGCTGGTAGCTCAGCCCACAGCACGGGCTGCTGAAACTACTCTTGGTTCAGAGAGACACTTGGTTCTAGAACCCCTAAAATGCTATATGCCCCTCTGGTCGTTCCCTGTCTTTTTAGGCTTCTTGTAGGGGTTTAAAACAAAAAGGTGATTGCCTTATCATTTATACACAGCCTGTTCAAGTGCCTCTCTGGAACTGCACCTGTGGACACACAGCAGATGATGGAGCCAGCCTGCTCTGGCAGGCACTCTTCAGTCTGCTTTGCAATGGCAAGCACGACAAATCTGGCAGCAGCACACCTCTCTATAAATACTGCACTGTGCAGACATGCCTGTGCAGCACACAATCTGCTGCCCTCACAGGAGAGGTCTGCATCCTGCCGTGGCTTTCTTCAGATGGTTCTTTCTGATGTCCCAAAATGTTCATTGCCCCCTCCCCCTTTTCTGAGTATCCCTGCCATAAATGCTCTGTTCTTGTATTTCGGTGTTACTGTTCCACATCAGCTAAACTCAGTCACCCAAACATCTACAGCAACAATCACTGATTTCTCAGTGACTCCCACCTTGGTCCATCCCATCACAGTTGGCATGCATAAAATCAAAGTTCTCAATATTCGAGGGCATTTTTATTGTCACAGCCATGCCCACCACAGTGAGCATCTAGGACTGTGTAGCAACACAGTCCTCCCACTGCAGAGCTCCACACGGCTTCAGAGGCTGTTGTAGCTCCACTTACAGAAACATCAGTTTTGGGTGCAACTTCTCACCATACAAAACTGCTCTCAAGATTCACACCCAAAAGTCACAGCAGCCAGTTTTTTGTTTTCTTCAGCAAGATCTCATTACACTCTATTTACTAAGATTGCTCAGAAAGGTATAGAACTGTGCTCTGATCAGACCTTGGAGTTTTAAAGCAGGTTGTTGACAGACCAGCATACAAGTGAAAGATGCCAGCAAGGAAGTCATGCACCTTGTCTTCTTTTGACACCAGTGATCCTACTCCAGCTATGAGCAGCCACGCAAGCAGTGAAAGGTTAGGTGTCGTTACCTCCATTCACATTATTTATGCAGTAGGTACCCATAAGAAATTGGTCTTTATTGATACATTCTTTAACATGCTAGTTCTGTTTCACTTCAAGCACTTAACTACATCTGGGTGAGGACATGTTCTCACTTCCCAAGCAAGCCAGCTGCACCCTTCACTCGCTCAGACATCAACGATAAAAGCCTGCTCAAGAACATGCATCTGTTTCACGCATGGCTCATATGGCTAATTTAAACAGTTTCCATATGTTGCCAAAGAGCTGTGACCAAATGCCACTTGCAAATAAATGAGAAGATTGTCTGGCTTCCACAGAGAAAAGTTTCATCTTGGAGCAACAGCTCCTTTGTTCCCAGGTCTGCCAGGGCTTCCTCAGCCCCTTCCACAGTCAGATGTTGCTGACTGGTCCAAACACTGCCTCCTCCTGGGATCATGCCACTGCAGCAACACACTTTACAGATCAGGGTGGGTAGGCTTTGGAAAAGACCTGTGATGAACACCTCAACATGTGGAAATGATAGAATCATAGAAAGGTTTGGGTTGGAAAGAACCTGTAAAGGTCTAGTTCTAACCACCTGCAATGAACAGGGACACTCTGAACTAGATCTGGCTGTTCAGAGCCCCATCCAACCTGACTTGAGTGCTTTCAGGGATGAGGCAGCTGCCACCCCTCTGGACAATCTGTTCCAGTGTTACATTAACCTCTATCAGGGTATCCTGCTCCTTGCTCCAGAAAAAGTTACTTACTCATAGAACTTACTCATAGAACAGCCATGCTTTTTGCACAGTCCTTATCCAGACATTTTCACTGGGCACCAGGCTGTAACTGTTGGAATTGCCCAAAACATAAATGAAGCTCTGTGGCTGCATATAAGCTATAATTTCATGTTTCCACATGTTGCTGTGACACCAGAAGTCATTTCACTTCTAAAGTATGCACAGTGGCTTTCCTCTCTATTCCAACCTGCCAAGAGGTCACTTGCCATATGACAGCTAGACCACATCCAAACTGACAGTCTGTAGATGTGTAGATGGGAGGACTATCAGTAAGGCCTTCACCCAGGGTTACTGCTCTCTAAGAGGTAGATCCAGTCAGGGAAGCATATAATAAATATCTCTATTTGGAAATGGACAGGAAGCTAATAGAAGGATTTAAACATTCAAAGGAGAAAGGAAATGGATGCCACTATTTTCCTTGTCAACAATGGCACGCTGTACTTGCACCCCAGGGGAGGGCAGTGCAGAGCCTGTGCCTACTGGAACTGGCCTTGCACAGTAAAACCCACACTGCCTCTTCAGACAGAGATTGCTGGAGCAGGCACCAAACAGGTGCCTCAAAGAGCCATCCAAAAACACATTTCTCATCCTGTCCTGAAGAAGTGATTATTTTGTGGTTACAGAATCCAGGATAGAGCTGGATGTCCCAGACCTCCATCTCAGCGCTCTACTATTAGACAGACCATCCACTGCTGACCAGCACCAATGTGCTGGAGCTCCCCTCCCTTTCTTGAGGGTGGAGGATGTCCACTCCTTGCAACTTCACCAGGTGGAAAGGGCAGTTGGACCAAGTGGAACATGAGATCATCCAGCTTCACACTGCCTTGCACTGGGGGCTGTCTCCCACTGCTCAGGGTAAGGGGATCCACACTCACCAAAGCTATCCTACTCCTACATCTAGTGGCCACCTCGCAGCATCTCCTGCCTCTTTGTTGGAGGGAAGTTGTTGGGGACCACAGACACAGTTAATAGAAAATATCCCTCAAATTTGATATTGGGTGAAGCACATGAAAAATTACTCATGCAATTGATTCACATGGTTTCTGTCATTCAGAAATTCCTGCGCATAAAGGGGAGATCTGGGATTTGCACATAACCGACTCAGACAGCTGCAGATTTCCATAGGCACTAAATGTCTGCAGGCAGAAGCCACTCCTCATGTAATCCCATTAAACAGCTGGAATGAATGAAAATGCTGTGCAATTCAGCATACTAACAGCAGCCACCCCTGCTTCCTCCACCATTAGTGCAGGGTCCTCTCCAGTTCAGCCTCTTCCCATGGGTCCAAATTACAGGAGTTATTTCATGCCCTAAACTTTGCAGGAAGCCTGGAGCACATGTGAGCCTACAGTAATGGAAGACTGGTGTCAGAAATCGCTCAGAACACATCCAAGCTCCTCATCAGAGTCTTCTTTGCTTTTGGGGATATCACTGCAGAAAATACAAGTCTTCTCATGAACAGAAATCAGTACACTGGAGATTGGGAATAGAATTAGAATCAGCACACCACCATCTCCAAAGGCAAGAAGGTGGAACTCCTGCAAAATATAATTGCTTGTAGATTGCAGGTCCAGACCGGAACCAAAGGCTCTGCAATCAGAAGGATCTCGAGTGGAAGCTGTTTGCACTGTATCACACCACAGCAGATGTGAAGAGCCAGCATAGAAATACAATGTTCAGCAATTTGAAGGAGGCATCATTAATCCTTCACCTCCCAGAGAAGGCCAGAGCTGAGCTCTGCTCCCTCAGGCATCTAGCAGAAGATGATATTCAACAAGGCTTACGCTTCATGCATATGCAAATATCATCTACCTTTCACACTGCCTTTAACTGGTAACTCATCCTGAGTGCTTTCCAGTCATATTTGATTGTCAATACATGAAATCTCCTGCAACCTCATGGAAACTGTAGGGTCTCTCAGGGAAGGTTAACTACAGCCATGACTCTCCAGACAAGCAAGCAGGATGAGACAAGCACATGCACAACAGAAATACCATCAACTGTAGATGGTATGCAGCTTGCAGAATTGTTCATTTACTCTCCCAGAGGCAGCTGGGTTTATCTCTTTACATCCCATCTTCCTTTCCACTCACACTTGTTCCATGGACTTCCTTGTGCTACCACAAGCACTCAGAAGACTGGAAAGAAAAAAACCTTTTGGTTCTGACTAAAAACCAGATCAATCTCTCTTTGTGCTCAGTTCCTACGGCTCACTGATACTGGGAGAAGGAGGATGAGAGGGAAGACCATCTTCCTCAACAGCAGCCCAGCTTTAAATCAGAATAAAGTGGCCATGACTGCAGCATCAGGGGACATGGCTGGGCCAAATTGCCGTTGTTGGACCCTTAGGCAGTGGGTGAACTTCTGCCTCAGTATGCCCACCCCTCACTTTCCAGCTTTGTCCTGAATACAAAGCCTCAGCCAAAGATACTCATCCCAGGCCTTCACAAACATTCATAAGCTTACATTGTAAATATTCAGCTATATAAACATATAAATCATAAGTGTTTCTGCTGGCCACCCCCCTCTGAAACACCTCAGCTGCACTCTGTGCATTAGCCCAGTCTTTGTCAAAGCTCTGCTCCCCACTTTGTGACAGCAAGTACTTGGCACTTTTGCAAGTGATCCATATGCTCCTATGCCAAACATCCAGTAAAGCACAAGATCTTTTTTCATCCTTGCTCTGTGTGTACTGCCCTGACTCTGCAAGAGAAGAGAAAGGATGTCTGTCCAAATCAGTGCCCTCTGCTCCACCACTGGATCTATTCCTGAAGCAGTGCCATGCAATCACGATTGGCAACTATCACAACGTGTAAGCAGGGCAGGGCTGGAGGTATAACAGGAAACTTCAATTTTGACATTTCTCAGGTTTAATAAAATATCATTACAAGGACAAGTTATTCCCCTGACAAGCTGTTTGTGCCCTCTGGATAGCAAAGTCTTGTGTCAGGAGTGTGCCTGTCTTTGAAGTGGGAGGCTGCAGTTTGACAAAAGCAGGGAGCAAAGGCGAGAGGGACCAGAGCTGCTGTGAGGCAGTTGCCAGAATTTAGCAGTGCCAGTAAAGTCTCTGTGCTAGCCTTGCTCTGAGACAACAAAGCCCTTTTTTGGCTCAGGCTCTAAAAACACTTCCCAGCCACAGGCAGACTAGTAAGGGAAAATTCCAACCCAAAAACTAGCAAAGTAGAATCTAATTCCTGTCCCACAGCTTTAACCATGAGCATCAGCAGCAGGCAGGGTCACCAGCCCTGCTGGAAAAAAAAGGAAGGCACCAAAATAGAAAGTGGCTCATTTACTGCAGGACACTTATCCTGGGTTAGAAAGAAGAGGTGGTGCTCAGGTATTTGCTCCAGTGGCTGCTGGTTTTCAATCCCTCCTGCTCCTCCAGAAGATGCCATGGACAGGGGATTAGCTCAGCAGGAGAGCCTGAGGAAGCAGTAGCAAACCCCTTTCTCTGCCACCATAAGCACAAAGGGTGAGGACAGAGATTTGCCTCTGGCTCACCCTCTCAGAGCCAGCTCTGGATCAGTGGAAAGGAAAATGCAGGCACTTTCCAGAAGGGCTGCCCCCATCAAAAAACATTTCCATCTATTCAGCTATTCTAAAAACCTAGCAGCAGCAGATCTGCTCCCCCTTCTGTCAGTCATCCCTCTGCAGCCACATCAACATCCATCAAATGCCAGTGCTCCCTGCATGGCACACACCTTGCACAAGATTAAAAACCACCATAAAGCAGCACAGCCTAACATGGAGGTTTTCAAGCTGTGGTCTTCTTATTCCCCTCCAGATTTTGCACAGACCTGCAGTACTGTGGGGAGCAAACCTTCACACATCTAGGTGCAAGAGAGGATGGAGCTCCCTCACCACCAGACACTAAAGAGCTGAAAGCAGGCAAAATCCACTGGTGAGAAGGGGTCACCAGAGTCTAACAGTCTGAGAATGTTGAGAAAAGTAATATTCAAGGTAGTCAGAAAAGACAATTCAGTTTCCAACATACCGTATTCCTCAAACAAAGCAACTAACATGCTGGTTGGGCAGGATAAGCTGACAGTGTTCTTTAATATCACAACTGTCCCTGCTGCAGGACACGGCATAACTGTCACACAGGAACTGGGTGTCATTGGATGGGGAACCATTATTTCCACGGCGGGTGATGGCTTCACACACCTGGCTTTGTTTCCTTACTAGGTCTGAGTGCACAGAAAAGATTGCAAGTGTGGTACAATGGGAGAGAGAGCAAGGGAAAGGGGGAACACATCAGTGTACTTCTCTGGACTTGTTGCTAATACACCCTGTTACCCCCACACACCTGATGACAAAAATCTGTCATGACTCCTGTGGAAACTTCATCTGCTCCACTACTCCTACACAGAGGACAAGCAGCCATTGGGAAAGTTTGGGGCAGAAAACCCAAGGAACTACACCGATCTGAAACAATAAATAAACCACAAAATACTCCCCTGAAAAGGGAAACCAATGCACTACACTAAATGCACATGCTTCTGCCATCAGCAGGGAATACTGAGCATGAGCTACCCAAAGGACTTGCACTGCCACTTCATGCTTTCCAGGTGCCAACAGAACAAGGACAGGCTGTGAACTTCCACAAGCTAAGAGGTGTCCCTATCCATTGCTCTTTAAAACTGCTCTTCCTAGGTCACTCCTGGCTCCTAAGTAGAATCCCAATGCAGCTGAAAGCCAGTTATAAGCTTGTATGATGTGCTGCAGTGTGCTGCAGAGAGGCACCAAGCAGCTCCCACAAGGCATGGAGCACAGCTGCCTGCTACTACCCTCCATGTTTCCTCTCCTTCTCCACAGCCAGTGTGATCTTAAACTTCTTAAAGAAAGGAATTTTCCTTCAACAGTAAAGGATGAGCATTTTCTGCTGTTAAAAACAGCTGAGTTCCTCTGAATCTCCCCAAGTCAAGAGCCAACAGCTGGGAAGCTTTGGTGTAAAAGGAAACAAGAATGGAAACAGGTAGGCAACACTAGCTAAACCTCTGAAACACCAGATGCTCTGACTCCTTTACAGGTGAGTAAGGAAAGAGCACAGGGACACTGCAGTTAAGCTCTGGCACTCCTTATTCCAGCAGCCTATGGATGCCAAAAGTTTACAGAGGTTCAAAGAGAAAGCAGGTGGAACACAAAGCTATCCAACACCATTAAAGGCAATGAGCCATCCCTGGACAGGGGATTGTGGAGTCTGCAGCAGCCAGGGAGACTTTCTGGACATACCACTCTGTCTTACCCTGCTTTCCTACATCTCCTTTGGCATTTACTGCTGCCTCACTGAAACAGGTTACAGAGTTTGTTTTGTGGCAGATCAGTCATTCTTAAGTATTAACAGTACATTTCTAAGGGATCATTTTAGCTTTAGCAAAGCTCCAAATATAAAAGAACAGATTAATAAAGGCCTTGAGAAAGTATTTTCCAAGTGCTTATCCATGCCTTTTGGCTCCCAACTAACTTTAAAATTCTGGTCTGAATGGTCTTGGTGAAAAAGGATAATTTTAATAGTGTGTCTTTAAAAAAATGGCAGGATGTAATCATCTCTCTGGGATGATACTTCTCTTAGAGAGAAGTCACAGTAAAATATGCAGTATGTTGGACACTGAATGATGGGGCAAATTTTGTAAGCAGGAAAGAATACCATGGTCACCAGCTGGGAAACTACTGAAGATGCAGAGCCACAGACCAGTCTTCATGGCTGGAAAGCCCCAGTTCCCACCACTTACAGTTTTATGCTAGCCCAGCTCAGAGAGCACTAACAGGCTGAATAATTCCTGCTAGCCCCAGAGCACACAAATGGTTTCATGAGTGGAAAGGTGTTCGAGGCAAAGACCTTGCTTTGAGGGTCCAACTTTCAGGCAGCAAGAGAGAGAAAGGGAAAATGCAAGGCTGAAATCAGCTCAGACACATTCAGCTGTGCCCAAGCCTCCAACAGTGGGATTTATTCAGAGCTTAAAGCATTTCTCTGGGACTCTTTGTCAAAGGAGTGTAGGTACAAACAAACGGTAGCTGGGACAAAGGGAGGCAACACACATTTTATTAGTAAAAAGTTAATCGGCTTAAAGTGTGCAACTAAATAAGCAAAGCTTACATTAAAGTGACCCACCAATAAAAGATGCCATGGAAATAAAGTTATAGGAAATACAATATAGTCTCTATGTTCTTTTGTAATCCATCACGATAAATATTCATGATTCTGGGTTAATGGGGTATGCAGCTCTCAGCCACCACAATAGTTTTTTGTTTATTCTCAAGACCATGAACTTTGGAACCATGAACCTGAATTTCAGGACTCTGTATTCATGCATGTTAGCAAAATTCAGGGCAAGGCAGGGTGATGGAGACAAGGCCAGGACCTTGCCTTGCGACAACGTAACAGAGTTTGCCGCAGTTTTTGACAATGAGTAACAAGAGCCCCAGGATATCCAGAACTTCCTGTGCATCTGTCACCTTCCCTGCCAGCAAAAGGAAGAGAGAAGAGGCACAAGCTTGTCCCTCACTTCCAGTCCACGGCTCATTCCAGAGTCTCCCTGTTCAGAAGACAATGGCATCCTCAGACCAGCACTTGAGGAAGCAGAAGCTGCTGGCATCACACAGCAGCAGCAAGCAAGGTTCACTCCTCACACAGAGGAAGAAAGACCTGCACACCCCTGAACACAATCCCAACAACAGCCTTCTCAAAACCAAGGTTTCTTGCTGAGACTGCATGTATTTAGCATTGTAATATTTGGAATATTTTATTTTTGCAATACCTGCAATAGCACAGAGATGGCTCATTAGAGGGAGAAATACACAACTGTGCACAGGAGGAGGGGAACTGGCTGGGAAGCAAACACTTTGCCCATGCCCTGTGTGGAATTTTGCATGGAATGACACCCTTCTGAAACAGGGGACACCCCCAAGCCCTCCCGGTCAGATCCAAGGAGAAACCTCTTCCCTGCATACTTGCCATAACCAATCTCTGTAACAACAAGCCTCTGAGACAAGCCCAAACCTGCCAGCTCCTTCCATTCCACCTCAAAGCACCAGGATCCAGGCACTGCCATGACCCAGGAGGACACGAAGAGCAGGCACACGTGATGGTTTGAGGACTCCATTTCATGCATGCTTGCAAACCCCATGGCAAACGCGTCACACCTCTGCCAAGAGATGAGGGATTGTACAATGGGCAAAGAGAGAAAAAGATGCTCTTTTCAACCTCCAAACAAAAGAGGGCAGCCAGGAAGTTTTACTCCTCATGTCAACATCCTATTACCAACCTGCAGTTTGCCTTGACAACAAAGCTTTCCAAGAAAAGGCAGAGACGTGGGCACTTGAGCAGTGGCCTTAGGAGATCCCAGCTCTTTGCCCAGAAAACAGAAAAAAAAAAACCCAAACCAACATATCACATATCACCTTCCTACTGAAGCATGAAAAAAAGGAGAATATATGGCAAAAGAGGCCAATGAGGGGAAAAACAGAAATCAATAGGATCTAACAGAGCGTGACGGAAAATCACTTCCCTCATAAAAAGAGGTTACTTACCAGGTTAATGAATCTTTTCTGTTCTGTACTTAGACACCCAGGAAATGGAAGGGGTCACAGGAGCAGCGTGGGTGGGAATGAAATCCCTAGAACATGCTTTCAAGAACAATCAAAGGTTAGAGATTAAATCCAGACAGCAATCAGCTGCACAGCACATCAGCAGCTTGGTATAGGCACCAGCTGCAGCTCAGTGTCACTGAGCAAAACACTCTTCCACCATCAACAGCACAGCAAAAACCAAACTCCTCTTCCAGCCTGACAGGCCACCCCTGCCCCCTCAAAAGGTCAGCCCCAAGAGTCAGAGCATCTCTGCCTGCTTGGGTCAGCAGTACCAGCATGGTTAAAACAAAATGGTCTATGGGTCTCTGCTGTGAGTAACTGCAATAGAACCATGAAAAGCAGACTCCAGAAATCATACTGTGCAAATCACATAGACAGCTCTTGGTCCCGTGGCCAGAACTTCTCAAAACTCACTTTTATATGAAGTTCTGTTCCTTACCTTTGTTGGAAATGCACAGGAAAAAAAAACAAACAAAACAAACAAACAAACAAACCACAAAGAAGAATCCTGGGCACTGGCAGGGTACAAGATCTGGTGATAACAGAAGGTTGAATTAGACCTCTGGAATATCACACACATCTGAAGCCAGATGCATTCTGGAGCCCTACTGGCAGGCCCCACAAATAAAGCACAGAGCCTTGCTGCTTTATCACTCCCCTGCCCACATCTAGTTTGAGCTACTGACAACAAGTGACCCAAGAAATAGACCTACTTAGGTCCAAGGTACTCGGTGAGGGACATACAGGTGCAAGAGTTCCGTCTCTGTACAATGCCACTGAACTTGTAGGTCTCTATGCTGGGTTTCCCCACTGCCTGCAAGAATTATTTACCAATGGATGTTTCTCAGTTTGGGCTGTCGTACAGCTCAAACACCTCTGCCATGCAGCTGTACAAGCTGCTCCTGCAGCAGCTGCCTTGTTTACTACCCACTACCCAGTTTCTGCAAGAGAGACACGGATAATGCAGCCAGAAATCTCCTTTGTTACTCATATTAATACAGTCTCGGGTTAGATTTGTTGCACAGGATAGCTGTTCAAGTCAGAGTTCCCTGTCACATCATCTGCCTTCACGCCCAAGTAACCGCACCACAAGCTCCAGACCTAACACTGGCATCTCTGAGAGTTTGACTGCAAGTCTAGTGAGTTTAAGGATTTTTATATCAGAAGAATTTCAAAGCAAAACCAATGCCTTACTGAACCAATACCTTCATCACACACATCCTGCCAACACACAGCAGTGTGGACAACCCTTCACAGCAGATGTCTGTCCCTGGAGCTGGGACAAGCCCTTCTGTCAGGTACAGCCACTGTTAGTGGGAGAGGGGCACAGTTTGTAATTACAGCTGTCACTTTCAAAGTCTGCTCTTTGAAATTAACAGCCTCCAGCAGATCCCACCTGAAACTCGGCATGTGAAATGCCAAACAAACCAGCCAATTTTGCCAAAGTTCTGAGCAAAGGAAAGTGCTGCTGATTAGGTAATGCTGTTTGCAGCAATGCTAAGTTCAGTGTGAGACTGGCAACACCCACGGTGACATGAAAAGTGGAGAAAGGTAATTCTCAGCACCCAGTGCTGTATCAATCAGTCTCTTCCAATAAGGAGGCAGAGGGACCCAACTGTACTCGCAACAGCAACTCTCAGGAAGATAAAGCACTTAGCAGACTTAAATTTCCATCTTGTAACATTGTAGTAGGGTTTGCTGTGTGAATAGCATTGAGGTTTGTGGATGGAAAAATTAAACAGATGCTTTTTACTTGAGTGCTGACATTTACATGAACACAAAATGACTCGAGAGGACATGAATTTCCATTCAGGTCTAAAGTTGGGCTGATTCATGGACCAGCAGCAGCTGTGGGTCTCTGACTATTTGTACCACTCAAACCAGAGGCTTGAGAAACCAGGATTTAACAGTTGCTGAGATTTCCTGGGGGCTTCCTTCTCAACATGCAATTAGAGACTTCCCTCCACTGCAAGCTAGGCTGACACAAACTGGCCAAGAAGGGGCAATCAGTCATTGAGAGTTCTTTAATAAAGGGCTTCCTTGCACATTTTAGCAGTTTCTATTGAAAGGGAACCTTCCCATTCAGGAAGTGCTAGAATGGGAACATCAAAGTATGCTTGGAGATCAGCACTTCTGGAAGCTCAGCTGCAACAAAGGAGAAAAAAAAACCCAAAACCAAACAAACCCAGAAGTCCTAGTAGCTGAATCAAAACAACAGCCAGTTTCTGCTTAGTCATCTATCTCTTCTGAGTACTGAAATCACATTTCAGCACTAGTTGAAAGTGGTTTTGTTGCAGCTTAATACCTGCAATACTTGTGATCCAGGACAACAGAGTCATTCAGCATCAGAGGCTCCTCCTCTCTGCCAAGCCTGCCCATCTCCAAGTCAGCACACAGACTGCCTTGTCAGGTCAGTGTCCCCCCAGTCCCATCGTCACCCGCTCAGCACAGACAGCTCTGCACCCTGAGTCACAGAAGCCAGCCCCGCATTCCCCCTCTGCTCCTCGAAGGGAAGGGGAGCTGGGCAGAGCAGCCCATTTATGACAGCAAACAGCCTGCTGCACAGAGCTGGCTGGTCAAGGGCACAGCAGCAGGACTCACAGCAGGGCTGCCCTTGCGAGAGCAAGGACAGAAGAACCTACTGACCTTTGGGAGTTACTGCCAGGATGGGAGAGGGGGGTGGGGAGAAGCCTGGGGGAGAGGGCATTGCAGAACACCTGAGGCAGGAAGCAGAGAAGGATCTGAGCAATTCTCCAGGCAGGGTTTGGAGAAGGCTTCAGCAAAAGGGAGACGGGGGAACATCAGAAATGAATCTGTAGGAACCACAGAGGGAAGCAGGCAGAGAGCTTCTGGTCTCTGCAGCGAAGGCCGGGGAAAAAAGAAGGAAATTAAAGTGTCAGAGGAAGCAGGTTGGAATGTATCAGACACACAGCACTGCCAGTTCCCCAGGGACTAAGGTGTGAGCCTAAGCAGGTTGCAGTGAGTACCCACAGCCACACAGCTCTTCCCCAGACTGGGCTGGAGGCCACTGACCTGGGAGACACCCACAGGCACAGTTTTAGCAGCAAGAAAGAGGTGGGTTACCAGTAAATGCAGCAACTTCTTGTGTTAACCATTGGCAAGGCACACTACACAGGTTAGAGCAGGAAGAGAATAAAATCTCCAAGCACAACTGCAATGGTATAATGGAATTACACAAATGCAAAGTGCCTCCAACCAAAATGCTCAGCTTTGTGGACTTTTAAATCCTGGAAGACTTAAAGCACAGTTTCTAAATGCCTTTTTCTGGGACTCTGTGATTTACTAATCTTATGCCACAAAACAGCTGAAGAACAAGCAGCATTCCTTGATCCCACCTGTGCAGGCTACGGTTGAGGGCTGACACCTGTGAACTGCACCCAGACTAGGAAGCTTAGGAAGCTCAATAAAAGCTCTGCAGAGGTATCCATGACAACTGCAAGCACCTCTTCCCCACCCTACCAGGCTTTTTTAAGGGGGGGGGGGGGGGGGGGGGGGGGGAAGTCCTCTGTCCTAAATTTGCCCATCTTCTGTCCTGTCCATTACTAAATCCCAAAGTGTAGGTATAGAACACAGGGTTACATCTCCTACAGGCCAAGCAGATCCAACACACCCCAATAAGTGTCAAAGATCAGGCATGATTTAGTCAGATCCCAAGAAGACAGGTAAACACTGGAGGGACTTCAGACCCAGATCTCAAGTTGCAGTGATCATAAGGTTTTGCTCTCCGATTCCCCAGGCCATTGACTTCCCTACTGAGGAATCTCAGGTGCAATAAAAGCGTTGGTGGTTATTATTTCTTTAAGCCAGAGCCATTAGCTTGTGCTCAGCTAGTATTATAATCAAAGTCACCTTAAACCTTCCCTTTGAGGAGGAAACTTCTGCTGCAGCTCTGCCTCACTACAAAACACCTCCCCAGTGGCAAACAGCTGCATCACTGAAGAGTGACTCCAGTAGTTTTCACCCACCTGTTTTCCGTTCTGTAACTGCTGTCATCTCCCCAAAGCAGGTAAATTAAAGACTGAACAGTCTGGTCTCGTTCTTTCCCAGACCACCCAAAACGAGTCAATTTCCTCCTTGAGTATTTAACCCTTCCTGCAATGTACCAGGGAAAAAATGCAAAGGGAATGATTGCCAGTGAGAGCTCTCCTTCCTCTATAAAAGTTCCCATCAGCTCAGCACTGAAGATTGCACAGACTGGGTCATGTCCCAGACCCTTCTCTCAAAGCCCTCCTATAAGCACTGGTAGCAAAAGAGGAAATTTCCCTTTTCTGGAAGGCCATATACCTTCTAAAGTCAGGAGAGCAGGACTCGGCTCCCAGCACTGCCACCAGCACAGTGACTGCCCCTGGGGAAGCACATGGCTCCCACTCTCTTCTACAACTCAGACCCCACACCAGAGGACTGGTACCTCCACCACAGCTGCACTGCCGCTTTCCATACAAGCCCAGAGGCTTCAAAGCTGTACAGAAAACCTGTAAGATGGAAATGAGATTGCTCCACAGGATTCTGTGATTCCCAAGCAAAGGGCAGGGTGGCACACACTCTGCTAGCGCTCCCACCATTGCCAAACTAAACAGGGTCGCTTGCAAGATTGCAGGAAAGCTCTTGTCAAGAAGTGAGAGGGCTGGATCCCTAGCACAGCCTGCAAAGAGCTTTCTGGTTGCCCTGCTAACATGGTGGATCCATGCTTCCAACTGGGAAAACAGCATCTGCATCCCACTCAAAACCCAAGCAACATTCAAATGACCCAGGCTTTATTACAGATGCCGTCTCCCCTTTCTCATTTGATTACCCCCTCGAGGCTTTCAGTTCCTAAGAGCAAATTCCTAAGCTGCCCACAGAAATGTCTGCACCTGACTTCAGATGTTTGCACCAGAGCCCAAAATAAATGTGCAGTCTCTAGAACAAAAGGCACTGTGCCTTTATGGAGGAAGAGCTGTGAGGAACAGAACAACAATGAAGCAAAATTTACAGCTCTCAGGACAGCACTGGGTGTGAGAACTCTAAATACATGGGGCATTTACAAGTTAGTGGATCAAATCAGCAAGTGGAGCAGGAACAAGGATGCACTTGTCCTGTGATGGACAAGCAGCATCCACACTTGATGGAGCCTTGGCTTGCAGGAAAAAATGATCTATCATTGCCAAACTGCTTCTCTAATAACTTTTCAAGTGATAAAGAAACAGGAGATATGGAATTGCTGCTCGATTGATGCCCCTTCACACCTCTTGCCCCAGGTCTTCCCCTTTTGAGCTCATATCCTGAGAACTACAAAAAATCCATGGGAACTAATTCACTTTCTAGGTGCCATCTCCCTGCTGGAGCCCTGCTCTGTCTTGCAGCCTCCCCAGGCCAGGCTCTGCCTGCTCAGAGCACTGCAAGCCATAGCCCAGAGCAAAAGCCATGGAGAGATCAAAGTCTCATGGAAAGAAGCTGAGCTTGAATGCAAGGCTCATTTGTACCTACAGGCAACTCCTCCTTGGTCCAGCTCTCCTCAGCCACACAAACCCTCCTGAAGGACTCCTGAGACACACAGAGGCAGCAGAAGCACAAGTCCCCCTTTGGCCTGTGCCTCAGGAGCACACGGCTGGGCAGGCAGCTCTGCCAATCCCCTGCTGCAAACACCTGCACAGAGAAACACTGCCTTTGGCCTGGGAGTCCAGGCTTGGTCAGCCTGTAGTCAGGACATGTCACACCAGGATGAACTGCCCAGAGCAGAGAGAAACAGGACTCCAACACAGAAAACCCTCCCTGGAAAATGAGCTACTGCATGTCCAGCTCACAAAAGGCAGAAATACCACGTTAGGAGCTGAAGTACCCAGGAATCAAGATGGTGAAACAAAACTGCAGCTTTTTCTCCCCACCTGTAAAGTTGAAAAGAGCCTCATGGGAGGTTTGAGCTAGAAGAAAGGGATCATCAAGCCTGTACACATCGAGGGGACAAATTATTCAGTGCCCAGCTCTCCCTCCTATTTACACCCACCTCTCCTTGCTGACGTAAATTGGATGATATTATCCCCAGAGGTCACTTTGAACCTCAGAGATGCTGCTCTTCACCTCAAATTAAAGTTTGTACAAGCTTGCACCCAAATAACTACCACAACAAATTACAGGCTATTTAATTCCTTTGGTTCCAGTTTGTCTGAGGAGTCTCAGAAGGACATGCTTGTTTTGTTTAGAAGGCTAATCCACGGTTCCTCCTCCTGCCTGCCTGTCATACAGCCTCACCCAGACCTGCACACGGGCCTGGGTGTCCTTAACTGGATCCTTTGAGCAGCAGATCCATCCAAAGCACATGTGAGGCTTATGACATTGTCCCATCTATTACAGAGCAGTTCTGGGCAGGAACCTTTGTACTATTCCCTTTGAAAAGCTCCAGTGAGCTGCTACAGCGCTCAGCAAAATCCATCCCACAGAGCCAGCACTGCCACCTTCCCTGGCAACTCAACCTGACAGCGCAGGGAACTGCTGCCTCAGCTGCCCCTGCATCAGCCACTCAGCCAACTCCTCGTTTCTTTCTGCCTTACAAAAAGGCAGGAAAGCAGCCCCATTAGGAAAAGAAAATTCTGGATGGGTGGAGTTAAGAGCTTAAGCAGCAGCGGAGTTAGGGCCCATCATCTGAGCCCATGTGTTGCCACCAGCAGCTCAGCGGCTGCAGTGCTTTAGGAGGTTACTGCCCTGTGCTGTCCCTCCTGCCTTGCTGCAGGAGATTATTACATCCTCCACGAATGCAACAGAGAGCAGCATGTGCCAGGAGCATGTTTCCGCTCCCAGTCCAGCAGAACAACCATCGACAGCCTGCACTCAACCTCAGGGCATGAGCTGCAGGGGTGAGGAACTGCCAAGCTTTAAATCCAACCTGCCAGATTTAAATCCATAACAGCATCTGGGCCACAGCCATTAGCCCACAGGAAATTAGAAAAAAATAAAAGAAGATAATAAAAAGAAGTAAGTAAAGCTCTATAGTTCTAGAAGCTTTGGAAATCATGCAAGAGGAGCAGCAGCTTGTCTTCACCACAGGCTAAGAGCATGCACACAATCTGCTGCCACAGGACTCTGCACAGGAGCCTGTGCCTACAGCAGTGATGGAAGCATCACCACAAGTCTCAGAGTGCTCACAGTCTGTTTCCCCTTGCAAAACATACCAGACACCTGAACATTTCACAGCAGGTCTGCAGCCATTGCCCTCCCCAGTCATGCTCCTTGACAGATCCCGACACTGTCCCGCAAGTGGAGGAGCTCAGGCCCAGGGAAGTTAAGAAGACTTGTCACTGCTATCGTTCATCAGGAACAGAGTGAGACACTTCCCACACAGGCATTAACCACAGCCCAGACAGGCCCTCTTGGAGAGACAACTCTATTAACAGTGCCTTCTCCTTGTGTCTCTAATAGAAACAGATCACTTATTAATCTCAGCTCAGCTAACCCTTTGAGACGGTGTCTGCAGCAGAGAACACCTGCTAGCTCCACTAGGTGCCGATGGTCTAGGACAGGAACAGGAAGCAGGCTGTGAATGCAAGGCAGGGTCTAGCACAGATCCTTGTGGTACAAGCCTTGTTTGGTTTATCTTGGGGTTAACTTTAAAATTTGGAACCATCCAGCACACTGAGAGAGGTACACAGCATGTAAGGAGTGTCCTGTTCTCTAAGTGCTCTGCACTTTAGGTGGACACAGCCACATGAAGAGAAACTGGATCAGAGAGCCTGGAAATACAGCCAGCCAGGACACACTGAAGGAACCAGAGTCTCTTTCTTCTAGAGAACACAAGAGTGAAACTTGAGAAAGCCAGTAATAGTGCTCACCAGAGCAGGAGGCTGCAGCAAAGCAGAAGGCACTGTACTGCCCTGCACACATGCACACACTGGTGAGGAAGGCAAACTCACACTGCAGTACTGCAGCCTCAGGTCAGGAAGCCAGAGCAGGGCTGGGCTGGGCTGCCTGGCAGCCCCCACCACAGGCAGCTGTGTGCCAGCACCTCCAGAAACACCAGCCTGCTCCTGGCAGGAAAAGGAATCACCTGTGTGACCTCCACAGGCCTTGTTCACTTCTCCCTTTCTACTGGAAAGAAGACATTGGAAAAGCATAAAAGGCAAACACTGAGAAGTCAGAAAATAAAGATAATTTCTGTGATTGATCCTGTCTGAATTGAATTAACAGGAATAACCCACACAAAGTTTTTCTGTCCACCAGAAGAAGAGGTGCTGATGCAAATGAAGGGAGGCTGTCCTTGGCAGTCCAAGCTCTTTTCTGTGTGCATGCAGAAGTGAGAGGGAGAGAACTTGGGATATTAAGGGACTGCAGGAGGAAAAACTAAAAGGTCCTGCAATGAAAGCAGGCAAAGAGAAGACTGGGAAAATATTTTTTTCTCCTTTTCTGCCACAGGTTCCCTGTTAGATGTAGAGAAGTCAAATAAAGTAAATGTTCTCTGTGTGGTCCTTAAAGGAGGCATTCCTCATCCTCCATGTACTTGATCTGACATCAGCACCCAGCAGTCACAGGAGCAAGTGAGGCAGCAGAGATGATGGTGTAATTTTGAGGAGAAAGCAAGGATAATACATTTTCAGATGGGAAGGCTGAAGCACTGTACCTGTACCTCTCCAAGTCTAAACCATAGCTGTGTCACTAACAACTAGTTTCACCAGCAAGAAAGATCAATTCACTACCATTTAGAAGCAGACACAAATACAGTAAAACATATTTGGGCTGGATCCCATATTCATTACAAAGAATTAACCTCCACACACACCAAACTATATATCAAATGACAGATGACTTGCTGATCAAGGGAATGTTTTGTGCAAAAAATACTCTCTGGAGAGGACTGAGCTGAATTTTAGAAGGAAACCCACCACACTCTGCCTACATACAAAGCCAGCTAAACTTGCTGTACCAGGCAGAGAAGCTCTGGAAGACATTACATTGACAGAGCTCGTCTATGTGAGCAGATAGGGCTGCAAGTAGTGCAAAAGCAGGCAGGAGAGAGCTGATAACAGGAGAAGCTATCACCGAGGGACACTGAGTAACAGCCAGCAGCACATTCAGGGGGCAAAGCCCCGACTCAAGAGACCAAGAACACCGCCCACAAAGAAAACATCTTTCTTTTTTCAGCTCCTACAGTATAAAGAAAACAGGAGTTCACATAAAATTATCTGTAAATGTAACACAGCTAACAGGGTATCAGTTGCCAATTTGTCAGCAAAAAAGCAATTCACAAGACTCCAACATTCTCCAATAGCTAGAACCAAAACGAGTTACATTCACATCAAAAGTACCTCCTAGTTTTTCAAAGAGAAAATCTGGGTCCATATTCTCTTTAAATTAAGGCAATGCAACAACAGGGACGTCGGCACCTCTTTTAGAACTCAAACAGATAAAAAGGAACGAGCTCAGAACCGGCAGAGTGCAGTCTGACAAGGGAACGAACAACTCCAAGAAAAGGACGGAGGGAGCAGCTGGAGGCTTCCTGGGGAGGATGAGGCGCCGTGCACCCAGGAGCTGCGGAGTACCGGGCTGCCGGGCCGTGTGCGAGGCGGGTCGCGCCGGCTCCCCCGCGCCGGGCGCCCCGGGAGCCTCCCAAGCGCCGCCGCGCCGGGGCACGCACCGCAACTTCGGGCCGGACAGAGCTCGGAGCAAGTTCGAACAGCCGCCAAAAGGACGTGGAAATGCACAGAAAAAGCCAGAATGGTTGAGGGGGCGGGGGAAGAACCCCTAACCCCAAAATGCGAAGCACGGGCGGGCATTTCCCTGGCTTTGCAGAGGGGAATCTCGCGCGGGAGGGAGCGGCACAGGTGGGGGAGCGGGAGGCGATTTACAAAGAAAAAGCCCGGCACAGCCTCCCACCCGCGGCTGCAGCCCCCGAGCAACGCGGGCAGCGGGGCGCGGGCTGGAGGCAGCCAGAGCCCCCCGGCAGCGGCGGGCCGGGGCAGCGGGGCAGCTCGCCGGGCGCCCCGCGGCGTTTGGGCAGGCAGCGGATGCGGGGACGCTCCCGGCCGGCCAGGGGCTCCCGCCGCCGCCGCCAGGTGAGCCTGGGCACGGTTCGGCCGGGCGGACCCGGGCTACCGAGGAGCGCCTCGCAGGGACACCTGTCCGCCGCCGCCGCGCTTCCAAACTTCTCCCAGAGTTGCAGCCGGCCCGCTTCCCTACCGGCTTTGCAAGGGTCGCGGTACTCCATCAGCTCCTCCGCCGTCTCCGGTTCCCCCAGCGCTACGGAGGCTCCGGGCGCGCCCGTGCCCGCGGCAGGCAGCAGGAGCAGGGAGAGCAGCAGGCGGCGGAGCGGGGCGGCCCCGCGGCCCATGGCGGCGGCGCGGGCGGAGCGGGCGGCGCGGCTGCCCGGGGTGCGGGCACTGCGCGGCCACAGCGGCCCCGCGGCCGCGGGGGGCGCCGCCGCCGCCACTCACGGCTCCGCCGGCCAATCACGGCCGCGCCCGCGCCTCGGCCCCGCCCCGCCCCGCCCCGCCCCGCCCGGCCCGGGCGCAGCCGCTGCTCCCGCCGCGCTCGGGAGCGGGAGCCCGACGGCCACAGCGGCGCGCGTCAAACGCTGGAGTTATTGATACTGCCATTAGCCCCTCGTAGCGGTATTTAGTGTTATTTCCCCTCGGTCGGTATTTCACGGGCAGCCAAAGACAATCAGCCCGCCCGCCGCCGGGAGAATCAACGTTCACATCGCAGCCTTAAAACTCTCGTGTAAGTGGAGTTGTTAGACCGTGCATGGAGGACGGTGGGGGGAAAAAAATCACTCCAAACTAAAGAATGGGAGAAATTAAGAAAGATAGGACTAAACATCAAGATGTGCCTTTATGCCTCTCACCTGCTTTTCACAGCTGTTTTCAGAGGCAACTAAGCTGTTTTAATGGAAATGTGGGCTTTGGGATGATTCATATACACCAAAGGCTGGGAAATCAGGAAGATGGATCACGTGCAAGATGCTCAATTGCATCAAAATCAACACCTTGGTATCTGACCTGGTGGCTGTCTGAGCCTTGGACAGCTCTAACAGCAGAGCATGGGGTAACACACCGGAAAGCATCATACTTTTAGGGCTGCTGGTTTGTGATGGAGGTAGATCACACGGGCATGAGGACTCTGCTGTATGCATAGTGACAGGGAAGGGGCAGATGCCCAAAGCCCAACCATCTCACTGGATGCTGAATCATCTTACAAAAAATCTCACAAAGGCCAGCCTGGTGGTTCCATATGAATTCAACACTGCCTAGCACAGCCTCTGGTCTGACAAGATGCTGGGCTGAGGCTGGAGCAGTGTGTCCAGGTGGTGATCTGTGCTCGTGCTGCTCAGCAGACGCAGCATTAGGCAGAGAGGTACAGCTGCCATCCCGGTGAGCAGGGGAGAGCTGACAAAGCTACAAGCTCAGTGGGGTGTTTGTGGGGTGAACGTGTATGCACTGTCTCCTGGTGCCAGAACTGCTCCTTCAGCTGTGTACTTGCCAGCTCCCACAGCAGGATTGTCAAGCAGCATTTCCCAATACAGCACAGGCTCCAAACCTTCCCTTCACTCAGACAGATAATCATTTGCCATCCATAAATTTGTCCCTTCTCTTGCAGCCTAAGCAATGACTGATAACTCGGCACAAAAGGGCGCAACATGATTCAGGCATCTCCTCAGCAGCAACACAGCCTTCTGCAAACTGTTCCTGACTCTTGTCCTTGCCACTTGTTTAATATTTAAAATTGTCTTCAAACCTTCACGGAAGCCAAAAAGGCCTGCATCAAACTCTGACATGAAGACAATGGTGAACAGCTCAGCTAATCAAACATACTGGAGTTTCTTACAGCTGGTGTTCAATGAACCAAGGATGATCTAGGTTTCAGGCAAGCTTTCTAGCAGTGGAACAGGGAAGTTCTAGAGCAGATTGCCATCAAGAACCAGGGAATTTCCATCATTTTAGGTTTTTGAGGAGTGTAGACAAACAGCTATCAAGACTAAACTTAGTAAGGTAACTTTATCCATTTCCTGAGTTTTATACTGCACATTTACACATTATCTAATTTTACTTTTTCTGTATTAGGTTGCTGCTTTCTCTGATTTTGTCAGGTGGAAGAGCAGTCTAATGGTTGTTTTTAAAAGAAAAGCTGATCACCTCTCAGTGTTTCAGAACTCCAGGCTTTTATGGGATGAGCACTAGCTGCCCCTTTCTCTCTTCCCAAAGCCTGGCAATATAACTTTCTGAGGGTATGGGAAGCTGGAAAACAAAAGCTTGAATCTTTGTAAGGGTGGTCAACAGCTTCCCCGATCAGCATCATGGATCCTTGTTATGCCTGTGGAAAGCTGGGCTGTCACCACTAAGAACAGTCTTTTGGCCACATGGAAACCACTTGTTAACCTCTTCCAGCACGACAGTTTACACTGGGGAGCCCCTTCTGTACATTATAGATGTGGATGGATGGAGAAGAGGACATCCTACAGCTTTGAAGGAGGAAGAGAACAAATTAAAATATGGATCCTTAATTGTGCAATTAGGGTGAGTTTGTGAGGGAGTTCAGAGGAGTCTATCACTATTATCCACACACAAAAAATAATGCTGCCCTACTACAAGGAACTCTGGAAGTCTCTAACATGAGAACTGCTCAAAACTTCCAGAAATAGTTCTCAGTAACAATCATGGCACTTCGCAACTGGCAGCCAAAGCAGTGTACCCAGAGCAGTGACTGCTGCCAGGTCTTTAGGAGATCAGCTCATGTCATCTGGATTGGCAGGGCCACATCAGTGCAACTAAGGAGCACAGGAAAGGATCCTGTGAAAGGATCTTTTTCATCTGATCTGTTAAAAAATCAGTGAAGTCTCACAACAGCAGAGCAACTCATGACACCAATAGTTAATTATCTGGAAGGAAAACAATCCATATCCATTGCTGTCCAAGGCAGTCTTTTCCTTTGCAGAACTCTCTCCTGCCCAACACACACAGACAAAATCCACTGTCCTTTCAAGCCTCGCTGAGCAAGAATGCCCACAGCTCTTTCTGAATAGCATCCATGAGCAAAACTATGTGTGAGCTACTTAGTGCTAATGGAATATCCCTGCACACAGTATGTCCTGAGGCCAAAACACACACAAAGTTTGCTAGGTCTTCCACAAGACCTGCTTCTTTCCTCTTGCCAGCACTTGGGGTCCACCAATTCTTCTAACAAAGTGTCAGAGGCACCACTCCCTTGGAGCCTGTCACACTGCTGATTCCACAGCTGCTGCCAAGTCTACAAAAAAACAAACACACCGAGGTGTTTGCACCACCAATACAAGGGCAGATAGAGTCCTGGAGAGATGGAGCAGGACTCTGAACCCAGAGCATTCGCTTTCTTCTTCCCTCTGCATTTCTAGTGCCCCTCACTTCTCCTCAAACTTCTTTCATTGCTTCTTTTCATGGCAGGAAAGAACACCTGCTGCAGGTGTAGCCCAGCGAGCTGCACCCCTTCCTACAGGCACCATGGGGGCCTCTGCAGAACCATCACCCTGGTCCCTTTGCTTTACCCCTTCTAGCAGAGGCTCATTTACTCCCAGAACCATTACAGGCATCCTACCTGACAAAACCTCTTCACTTCCCCATCTCCCTTTTCCTCTGACCGTTTATATGGAGCAGTCTGTTGCTCTCACACTCCCTTATCACTCATAGAGTTGACCACTCTGAGCAGTCACAGACAAATCCAGGTGACAAAGTAAGTGTCAAGCCCTGCTCTCTCTTCCTTCCATCACCCATTTTAGTTTCTTGTGCAGTAGATCGGGGTGGGTATTTTTTTATCAAGTTTATTGTTTATGCAGGAAATACCTGCATAAGGTAAATTATTTGCTACCTAAAAGGAATCTTTCAAGATGCTGACACATACATGCTGAAATGTCCCAGGGGTTCTGAAATCCACTGTACAGAGATCACTGCAGTCACAGGCACATTCACCTGTGCATTAACAACTCAATGTATAATTAACAACAGCCTTGTCACAACAGGCAGTGACACTTAAGAGAAACTAGAAGTAAGCCATGGTTGGAAAATTCCTACACCAAAGTAGCAGCAGGAAGGATTTGAAGTCACCCCACATAAAAAAGCACCAAATGTTTTTCCCATCATTAATGCAATCCTCGAACTATGTGAGAAAAACCAAGATACTCATGGGGTGATTTTGAGTTGTATAGGGACAAGCTGTGGGAGGCAGGGAGAGAAATCTGTCTTATCTGGAAGCATGAATTTTGGCTTGACCACTGTCTCCAAAACTGAGGCATGTCAAACTGATGTTTCATTACTTCACTTAAAATCCATTTTCAGGGTTCACACGGGAGTCAGTTATGCTTGGAAAGCATTGAGCAAAGCTGGTGGTTTTGGTGATCTCTGCTGCAAGGTTAAAAAGAAGGGCATGGGAACATCTTTGGAAAAGCATCTGCTGTTAAAAATTTGAAGAGCTGAATTCATTGGTTTTTCCAAAGTACTTTTTGCCATAGGAAAAGTTTTTTTGTTTTTTTTTTTCTTCTTCTCTTTATGCAGAGTAATAAATCTGGGAAAGTATAAACATATCTCCAATCCTGTTACAAGATGAAGATGGGAAAGTTGCATCTCCCTGCTCACAGGCAGGTATCCTTTACAGAGGCTGGACCATATGCTACCTGAGTTAAGGCTGTTTGACAAGTAGGTAGAATTTAATGAATCTCAGAAAAGATGTTGTTCCATCAAAAATTGCCTTAGAGAATTTTCCCGGTTACAGCCTCTGCACAGGGTTTCTGTACAGAGAATAACTATAGTAACATCTTCATCCAAACCACAGGCAGAAAACATGCAGGTATTCATCCTCTTAGGTAAGCAACACCCTAAAATAGTTTCATCTTACAAGTCACTCTTTAGATCACTAAAACCAGGAACAGTGATATCCTTTTTCATTTTTTATTTTGCTATACACATAATTAAAAATTATAGTAATTTCAGCTTCAGAAAAAGGTGGTGTTTGATCACTTTCTAGTGGTGAGATAAACAGAAAAAAATCTTAACAAAAATAACCTTTTATCTTGCCTATTAAAATGACTCAAAATGATTCTGCAGAATCCAAATGCAGAACTTAACCTAATGGTATTTCTTCAACAGTTTATTATACAGGTCTCCAATTGTTGCAGGTAAATGGGTGCCTGACTCTCTGTCACATCTTTTTAAAGCAAACAGTAGGTAATGTTCGCTATTCACCTGCTAATGTCTGGTCAGGCACTAAGAAAATAAGGTGAATATTTCCACCCCATTCTTGTAGTTACTCCTAAGTAGCAGAGCAAGAGAAGCCTCACACTCAGTTAATTACATAACCCACTTTTCTCAGCCAATAAAGTGATAAGACAAATGATTCAGAATGAAAAAAACAGCATAAAATGAAATCTAAAGGAGAATTACATGTCTGGCAGCACAGAAAACCACTGTGCCTTGCTTAGTGCTCTAAATCTGAACTTCCTGATACAAACCTTTCAAAAATGAGAACGAGCAGCCACAAAAGCTTCCTTGAATTCAGCCTCATATGATGTTCTCAGCCCTGTTTAGAAGCTGCTAAGAAAAAAGTTACTACAGTTCTCAAAACATTTCAGAAACCAAATAAAAGCTTGTGACACACAGGGTTCAGAAAAAAAAATCACTGTGTGGTGTCTTAACTGCAGCACATTTTTCTAGGTTGGGCAGCTTGCTACACAGAACTGCTGGAGACTGGCCCTTCTCACCCAGATCCAGCATTTCCAGTTTATAGGACTTAGGTCTAAGCTTTGGTGGACTGGAATCCATCTAGGTAACCATTGCATCATATGGGTAAGCACACCTCACAGTATTAGGAGAACCCTAAAATAACAGTTCTGTAAAATTAGGTATTTTGTTAATCCTACATAAACTCCCAATCCTACAAATACATGCGTTTTCTGGAATGCTGCAGTCATCCAATGCCAGCTGAAGGATAAGCACAAGCTTGTGAAGGAATGTTTTGGAATGCTCCAAGCCCATGGTCCTGAAGGAGATCTATCTAGAACATAAGGAAAGTTCAAACGGGTTTGGTTTTCATAACAAAACAAGCCTCAGCACAGTAAGACCTCCAGAGCTATTTGACAAATCATTCTGTATTGTATTATTAAGAGCTGGTGAGAAAATCAATACATCAATAAGCCAAAAATGCTGGTCCCAGGCAATCACCCCCTTGTTCATGGCAGATGAGTCTTTGTTTTTTTGCAAAAGCCTTGCACTGTTGGCAAATACACTGATGAAAATAAAAATGCTGTAACTGGTACAGGGCTGGGGGCAATGACATTGTTAACAGTTTATCTGTTTCAAGGTCTGCCTTTCAAATAGGTTAGTCCACCAGATAAAAAAAGATTTTTTTTAACCTTTTCCAAAATGAATCCCTCCCCTTTAAAGTGATTCTCTCCAAGAACTACACAAAGCCTTCCAGATTCATGGGTCCTCCCATCATCTTTACAGTTTCCCTGCACAAGCCAAACTCCCAAAATTTGAAGAAAAATTTCAGAAGCACTGAATGAAAATACTGAAAGTAAGGACCTGAAAACGCACTCCTGGATAAAGGCACACTACTTGCAGAATGCACATGCAGATGTCTCCTCTCAAGTTTTGAGAATTTTCTCACTGATGCCATTTAGCTGAATGAAAATGTTCCCTTGATAGGCTTTGGAAAACAAATGGCACCAAAACTTTTTTTTTTTTTTTTAATGAGATATGATGCTCCTGAAGAATGCAACCCATAAACACACTGCCCCAACACTTTCAAATGCGGCTTTATTCCAACAGAAGTCCAACAACAGCAGGGGCTTTTGTGACTTCAGGGCTAACCCTGGTATGAGACGCTGACTTTCGATGGCAGCAGTGCTAACAGCTATTGCAGGGCTGCTCTGCCATAGTGCATTAACCTGGAAAAGACCCAAGGGATCCAAAACTGGAATTCTTTGTCCATCTACAGTTCCAACAGACTTGAAATGAACCATAAGCTGCAGAGTCAAGAATTCATTCAAGAAAACAGGAGCCCTAAACTCCAGCTCCAGCTATTCAGTTTACTTGTCCACCTGCAGAGGAGACTTGTCTTTTCCTGACAAGGAAAGACTTTTCCTGCTGACACTTTCCGGACACATTGCAGTGGAGAAATTCCTGAAGCACTCACAGTCACAGAATTTTGCTGTCTTCAGTGAAACTGTGTATATATATTTCCTTGGGCAAATTTGGCTGGGTACTGGTGATGTTGAAGTTAGAGCAAAATGTAACTTTCTCATTTGTGTTAGCTCTGCAGTAATGATAGTGATAAGAATGTGTTATCACTCCTACTGTTTTAGTACCAGTAGTATAAAAAGTGTTAGTGTTTTGGGTTTGTTTTTTAACCTGAAACTTAAAGAAATACATCCAGGACTATCCTACAAAAACCAATTTTGTGCGCTTTATACACTTTGGAATGTAATTTTGGAGAGGAATTAATAGACACTGTGGCTTCAAAACATTCAGACATCAAAAAGAGCATAATGTAATGATTATTTACAGTCTCCACTCCCTCCAATCCAGCATTCATGTATTTTCACATATGAATTACAAAAGGCACTTTCTATGTTGCACTCTGCCTCAACTGAAAATATTTACAATTGTATTTGCTTAACACATTTGGTCAAGACTGGCTATTGCTTATGCAACTATTTACCCAAATCCCTGGCCCCTGTATACCAAGAAGTGGGAAGAAAAGCACTGAGCAGCCAACTCAAGAGTTATCAAAAAGCCTGAATTCAAGAACCAGAAACTCTTAAGAAACAACCATGGTAAAAGGAGTATTGTCTGTAAGATCTTTATTTCTTCCATAAAAGAGGAAGGACTACATCATCTAAGCAGAGAGCTTCCAATTTCTATTAAGCAAGATGGTTCAAGATATACCCACATTTTTGGGGAGGAGGGCAAGGAGGGGGAAGGGGAGCAAACAGCCTTGCCCAAAACAGCAACCATAAAGACAAGCTGTTGAAAACTGGTCACATTTTGCACTCCTTCAGAAACCAAAAGGGAGAAAACAAAGCAAACTCCCAACTTACGTGCTAGGGTGGCTGTATAAAAATGTCAATTATTTAAACACAGTACTTCTCTGGAGGAACCTGCTTGCAGAAAAAAAAGCAATGCCTGTGCAGTAAGTATCTTTCCAATGTCACTTTAGAAGATATACAATCCTATCCGCATATGCAAAAGCCAATAATGTCAGAGGATAGAAAAAGCAAGTAGGCAACCCACCATCCTGTGGCATTAAAAAGTGATTAAATGAAATTATTCACAAACAGTTCAGTGAAGTTTCTGATAGACTAATCACATAGTGGGGCTCTAAACACAGAACCAGACCCATTATCGTAACATTCCCTTTAAAAAAACTTCTATCTTGGCAGAGTACTTAATGTATTTATTCAGTGGAGATTAATGGCTTCTCACTTCAGATTTAGAATGAAAAGAGGGCTTCCCACAGCTGTACGCACTAGCAAGTACTAGTACAAAATCCATTCTTTGCTTTAAGTCTCCATGTTTTGGAACAAAGATGAACTAACTGTTGACCCAGTTTAGAAGCTCATCTTAAAATTGGCCTGTACTTCAAAACAAACAAAAAATTATTCTGTTGTGCAGAGTGTTCACCTACAGGCACCAATGATTCACTTGAAGCAAAACGAATTATTTTCTGACAGACTGGTTAAAATTGGCCAGGGAAATCAGAGCTAAAAGCTCAAATACTTTTCAGAAGCCATATGCAGCAAGGATGCACTGCTTCCCACTATTACCTACCTGTACAGTTCACCCAAGATAAATACGCATGTTTCTCACTGTGGCTACTGCATTATCCACACTTTTTATATAGGAACAGTACAGTGCTAATCAATACAAATATTTGGCTCATTTTTTTAAATTCAGGAAGTTTCCTTTTACATGGCAGGTGCTCTATTTCAGACAGCCACACTGATGAAAACATTCCTACATGGCTGATGTCTTAAAAAAAAAACCCATGAAAAAATCAAGCCCGGTGGCTCTCAAATCTACCACAAACACATTCAGGATATTTCTAACTAAACACAGTCCATAATTAACAGTCATCTTAGAAAGACTTAACCTTTATTTGCCCATTTATTTCAGTCCACACTTACCCCCACTTTTCCCAGTACACTGGCTGGATCACAAAACACTTTGCCACAGCCAAGAAGAATCTTATTGGGTTGGTCATTCACTTTGGAGTTGTATTGTACAATACAGTTGTAAGCAAATTCTGAATTCAAAGCAGGGGGGTTGATAGATGAAAACCACACTAATATTGTATACAGAAACTGGTGCTCAGCAGTATTGCCTTTTCAAACATTCTCAATTGCAAACTCATCTATTTTCACAATCAAAACATTTTTGTCTGAAAAGTTTATTTTAGTTTTCTGAACACTCTAAAGCAACTGTGCTTTTGATGTTACAAAAGTGTTCAGATAGGATTAACGAAAATTAAAATGTTCTAAATTACAAATTTAATTCCTGTAAGAGCTTGAGAAATAGAACAGAAAAGCATGACATACACACATTGTGAAGAAACCCCAACTTTTCATGCAATGGCAGGCAAGATGTAAAAAGCCACCTGAATTCACACATTTTTACATCGAATCATCAGAAAAAGTACTCTGTAGTAAATCTGTACATCCAAATACATTTGGGATCTACACCTAAGTTACATTATTTAATGTTATATACACTTATTACCCCTTGTATGATGTCTAAAGGAAAATCTTCATTCAACCCAAACCCCAAAAAAATATGCAAGACTAACTTGGAAAAAAGGAGAATCACTTTAGACATTCAGTTAAAATGTTGGTTTTGTTTTAATCTAGACCTCAGAGTGTTTATTAAAAAACAAACAATCCTCTTCATTTAACATTTTGCTTTCTAACTGTACAGTAAATTGCATTGCAGAGAACACATCCCGTCTTCAGACTGTATTTTCTTTGGATGGATTTAAGATGTAGCTGGATATTACTTTAAAGATAAATAAAGGGAAGTTGGTCCAACTAGAGCAATAGCTGATATATTACATGCGTATGGGAATTTTATATATGTTTAAATTATTTTTTAAACAAATGAGTGTAGGGTAGTTGATATTGCAAATAAACCAAAAAGCACCTGGAGTTGAAAATACAAAACACACCTCCTATCCTGGCAATGGCAGTAAAAATCAGAAGAGTAATCTTTCTGGAACAGCATTTTTACATAATTTAGAAATGTTGAGTACCAGGAAGACTACTAATCAAGTAGTTTTAGCAGCCAAGTTTCCCTCTTTATATTGAATGGAACAAATGCTTTAAACAAACTGTTTGTCCTCTTCACTGAAGAGAGCTAGTCTATTCATCTTTAATGAGCTAGGTTTTTTGTTTTTTGATGTTGGTTTTTTTGGGGGGAAAGATTAGCCACATACTGTAGTAATGCCTACTGCATATAATCCAAGCATTTGCTGTGAACAGTTGGAGAAAGCAGTCAGTAAGAACCTAGGATCAATGAAATAGATGTTACTTTAAGCCATCCACAAAATGGAGACCCATATAGTGCCCAGTGTTAAAACCCAAATCTCTTCTTGCGCTTTTTGCTGTGCAAATTCATCCCCAGGAAAACAGGAGCTGATCCATAGTTCAATTTTCTTATTTCCTTAGTCAATTTTCACATTAGTGTAGATTTTACGAACAAAGGCACTTGTTCCCATGTAACCAATAGCTCCTGCAAAAGAAACCAAACACATTCAATATGTTAGAGAGCTGATCATCAGAACAAGCCAGCGGTATAAACCACACACACTTCAACAGAGAAAGTCATACAAAGCACATACTCTGCACACAAAAACTTCTCTACCTGCAATACTTGTTCTCAAACTCTAATTATCCATGTTCCCCTCGAAAGGCTGACAGGAACTTCCCCTGTCTAGCAATCTAAATCCATTAAGCCATCTTACCAAGAGGCCATGCTCACTTGGCCTTGATAAATATAGCAGCCTCCCTACTGCTGCCAATAACCAAGTCCATTTTTTCTGAGCAGAGGGTAAAAAACATACAATCACCCACTCTGCAGGGAAGGTGGATGGGAGGGCAGGTTTTTATTATAAGTTACATGCCTTCTGGATGAGTGTTTTATTGGCAGATGGCTTCTTCCCTCCCACAAAGCACAAATAATAATAGATCCCCATCCCAGGAGTCTTACACTCCAAGGAGGTCTGTAAAAAGACATTAACAAGTAGCAGTTAGTAGTTCAAGAAATTGCAACCTGTGGTTTTCAAATTAGTAAGAGTCATGAGCAAAGTATGCATTGTCACAGCGGTAATAAAAGAACAGGTCACTGAGTTTTTGATAGGGGCAACAGTTTATGCTAAACCCAAAATACAGCAGTATTAAGGACATTCAGAAAAATTAAAGAAATGCACTGGACTAAGGCCTCTTCTCAGAAAGAGATTCAGCAACCCTCCTGGTCAAACCCAGAACCTCAGGTTTGCCAGGCTCAGTAAATACTGTGGTCTTACAACATCAGCAGGGAATGTCTTCATCTTTTCCAAGCAAAATGCGAGTAAGTCAATTTGGCTAATCGTCATGTTTGAAGTGAAGTTGAAAATCAGGCAAGAATTAGAGACAACTGCTGTCTGACTGCCAACACAGTCATATTTTATGGAATGGATAGAGAAGTCAGGGTCTGTAAATCACTACAGAGGACTTCTAACATTAAATGCTTGGATGCTTGGTAAAGAACACTCTTAAGAGAAAAGACATTTTTCCTTCCTTGAAGAAATGAAGAAAAGCCCAGAACAAAGCATTGCAGTGAACTAGGATGCACCAGAACTGCAGAAGACATGTTAAATATAGAAGTCTAACCAATGCTAAAATTTTTAAGCCAAACTTTCCAGTAAAAATATAAAGTGGTTGTTTTGCCTTCACATATTAAGTCTGTACAGACCTGCAGCTGGCATTGCTGACTATGGAATTATTCAGATTCTGAAGAGTTCTTTAAATCCTGGAGACTGATGGGATAATTTATTAAGTCAGCCATGAAGTTGTCACAAAGTTTTGAGTTTCAGACCCTCAAAAGCCCAATATTTATATGCAATCAAGAAAGCTGCACAAGGCAAAAGTAACTAAATAATAATAAATAATTCCAATGTTTTTGGAGCAGTAAGGAGCTTGTGGATTCAGCTTCTGTACAGGACAGCATTCCAAGTTGTATAAATATCATGGCAACCATTCCACTGGCCAGCAAACAAGAGATTTGCATTACTAACTTGGGCAAAGTAGAGTTCCATTAAAACAATTACAGCACACACAACATCAGGTTGCTGCTGCAAGCAAGCTGAGGATGCAGCAGAAGGAAGGCGTGACTGTTCAAGGAGACACTAGGGCAGCGCTTGGACAGACCCAGCGCAGGCTGTGAAGAGGTGATGGGAGCTTGGAGTCATACAGAAGCACGTGCAGGTTTTTCTGCAGCTTGTCAAGAAATTAATCTTCTGTCTTATGAAGCAAATGAACAAAACAATGGCACTGGACTCCTGCTTTAAGACTCACCAAGCTTTTCCTGTTAAAGCAAACACTGCCAACAGATCCAATGTCATTTCCATTGCCAAACTGAGATACATTCCAGAATTTACTCTTTAAGAGTTCCCCTAGTGATGTGATGCCAGGTATCACAGAGATTTGAAAGAACAAAGCATTAACTGTGTTTCACTTGGGATCTAGAGAATGCACGAGGTAGAAGTGAGGGGGAGGAGTAGAGTAGCAGTCACATGAGACCACAAGCTCTCATCCCCACAAAAAAATCATAACCTATTCTGAATTAGAGAGGTGCCTTAGCCATGAAGGCCACTAATGGCCAATACCCAAGGCAGGGGTTAAGCCTCAAGGCTACTTCACAGGCATTGAATAAAACATGGGGCAGGGAGGCAGAAACCCTGAGCAATGAGGACTAAAGAACATCCTCCTGATTCATATGCAAGGCAGCTGGCTCATCTGAATGAAAAAAAAAAAAAAAACATAGTAAAGGAAAATATTTTATTTGTTTATTAAACACCTTACCAGATGATATTTATAACCTGGTTATGGCCTATTTAGGTTCAGCAGAAATAGAATCCAAGCGTATTTCAGCAGAACAATAAGCTTTTAAAAAAAGAGAAAAATCCAAAAACTGAGGAAGAACAACCACAAAGCAAAAAGAGATTAATTCCCATCTATTACTTCAAACCAATTACTACAGTTGTGACTTTGTAAGCACCAATTTTTTTTAAAAGCTCTTTAAGTATACTTAAATGCTGAAGTGTGGTATTGCAAGAGGTCTTTCTATGTTATGTAGCCTCTAAGCCTTCCACTAAGTTGGGAAATCAGTCTTAACCTTTTCTGCCACTAAGAGGGAAACATGAGGAGCTCAAAAGGTTTGGAAATTCTCACGGGCTCCCTACTGTCCAGTCCCAGCGCCGAGATGCTCTGCAGAGAGCAGCAAACTTTGTGGATCAAAGCACCCCACTACATGTGGGATTGAGTTCACTAGGCATTGTCAAGGGCATTAAACCCAGAGCTGGATGATCCATTCCTACAGAGAGTTTCCCTGTGGCTGCTTTGGGCCCTAACTAGTTCATCTCACATCCAACTGTGATACCCAACACGCCCACCCATGTGAGCCTACAAAGAACGGCTCCTCACACTTTTCACAGACCTACAGTCAGTAGCACACACACTGCACAATTCTCTAACACAAATGTTTTTGTTAGACCTCAATGGCTGCAAGTTCCCTACACAAATGCTTTTTGACAGGGGATTTTTTTTCCTCCACTCCACATGCTGAAAATGGCACTTCTCAGTAAAAAGGAATCTCACAGCTTCTCTTCCAACACATTTAAAAAGACAAAAAGAAATCTCAATAGAGCTGTGGAAATAAAAGTTCAGTGTGCTGAAGTATTTTCTGGTTTTGAAAAATTTGGATTTTATGCTAATATTCTATCAAATAGTGTCCTACCATGAGAAGAAACCATTTGACAATCTTCCTTTTTTGTGTTTTAAAACACATTTTAATTACAGAAACTGTTGGACAAGCTTGGCTTCTGCATCACAGACATTTTAATCAATACTGGCCTGAGCACTTTTGAAATAAAACATTAGAGCTGAAAAGTATAAGCCTATTAAAGAAAAAAAAATGGCTGCAAGACTACCAAAACAGCAGGGAAGTCTTGTAATGTGCCAAGAACCCGATGAAGCAAAATTACATTGTATGAGAGAAAAGGGGAACAGGTACTCAGCTGTTGAGTGATGAATTCCCTTCCCTTTTCATAAAGCATTGTGATATTACCCACTCTTTTGAGCTATAAAGAAATATATACTTTACAGAAGTAAGTTCCTGTAAGACATCTCGTGTGTCAAATGTAACTCTAAGAAATCTTCCCACTAGCTATAGGACTATTCATTCACTGCTAAGAAGTATTAAATTAAGATCACTCACCAAAAAAACATTATAGAAAAGTGCAAAAGAATCAAGAAGCACTTGCTGAAGGTCATAAAGGAAATGATAAAAATAAAGCTAACATGTGAACAAGTTTTTGGCTTTAACAGATGACCTCCCTGCCATAAACTATGTTTTTGTCTAAACACCTGTCAAAATACTATCTTAAAAAGCAATGAAATCCAGCTGCACACAGGAGCACCCTGCACTCTCCTCACCTGTGAATACTGCAATACTTATTCTCAATAATTATTGCAATAATTATTTCTCAAATGTTATCCTCAAGCTCTAAGTCCTCTGTGATGCTGACCCTCATATATACATGCCACAAGATACACATGCTCTTGTCATCACTATGGTGCTATCATTGATGTCTCAATGGGTGCACCTAGCTCCTTGTCTTGGGTGACAGTAAAAAATCCAAAGCAAAATGCTAGCATGGTCTCAACTTCATTTGGAATTTATTGTGCAGGATTTCTTGCCAAATAGTGAATCTTTTAAGCTTGCACAGAGGGTGAAATTCCCTGCACAGTATGTAAATTACCTTCCTATCAGAAGATACCATCCACAGGAATCTCCTATATAAGGTAGGAACCAAGTATAAGCAGAAAACTCTTCAGATTCTTCTCAAAGACTTTTTGAGCAGATCTTGCAGACATACACATTCCACCACCAAAACCACGAACTAAAGTCAGAAATATGACTCTGAAAAAATTTCTTAGAAAACCTTCAAAATATCTGGAACTTACCACACATTATTCCCAGAGCTGTGCTAAATACTGCCATATAACCAAAGTAAAATGATGTTTGAAACAAGCCATACATCCTGAAAAAGAAAGATAGAAATTGATGCTAGCATTTTCCCCTGTTTTTTGTATCAATAAAACTGATTTGGCAATACAGTAATCTGATACTCAAGCAAGAAAACTATCACTTACTTTGTCTTGAAAAAGTAGTAGTAAAAGGAGTACATGTAAACATAAATCGCAGTTGATGCCGCAGAAAGAAAGCTTGTCCATTGCCTAAAAGTGAACACACACGTCCATCATACAACTAGCCAAAAGGCTCCCCAAGAAGATGCACAATGCACTTGGAAAAGACCCATCTAGACCGAAGAACTACTGTTCTACAAAACTCTCCCAATGTGGTTAACTATGAAAACAGTGCAACACTTACCACCTGTAATCCTCTGCGTTTAGCAGGAAATACGTACAAACGATGGTCACACAAACTGTGACAATGCAGAGGATAACCAGAACCAGCATCATAAAGCCATAAACATAGTAGATCTTGTAAGCCCAAAATGAAGTAAAAATGAAATACCTGAAGAGAGTAAAGAAAATATGCAGATGATATCGTAATTTAACTTAAATTGTAATTTTTAATCAAACTGGGAAACAGCTAAGGTACTCACATTTCAATAAAAATTGATCCAAAAGGGAGGATTCCACCTAGGCAAACAATAACAGCTGGTTCCATGAACCTGAAAGATATTAGGATTGGTTTAGGGACAACTGAAAATTTTCATTTATAAACACATTAAGACCAGATTACTGATATGGGGCAGAAGAGTGTTTAAATAGCATGCTGACAAGAACATTTCTGTCTCATACCAGCAGATTAGAAAGATTCCCTCAAAAATGTCACAAGTATGGATAAAACAAGAAGTTACACTTGGGGAAAGCTGAAACAAAACATGAGGCTCGTGCCTATTACCTACAGGCATAAGGTTAGCCCTGTGATCAGCCTTAAGGCCACAAAAAGAATCTTTCTTGACAAAAAGGGCCTAAGCAATCAAGATCCATGACATCCACTAGCCCTGCACGAAGGCAGTGACAACACAGTGCTGTTGATGGCTACAGATACAGCAAAAAGCACAAGCAAAATTTCACAGGATAATGGTTACATAAATAAGATCTAGTGTTCATTTTTAATGCTATACTGAGTCATGAACATAACATTAAAAATGAATACCCAGCTACCTGTAGAAGACTCTGTCACTAAAAGGTGACCTCTCTGTAGCACTTGCAATGATGCTGAATCCAGCTAGTAACCAGTGACTTTATTTGCAGCTTCTTTTATTATTTATAGGGAGACTTGTCTAAGCTGATGCTGTGTGCTACTTCATCATAGTCAAGAGAAGTATTTTTAACTGTCATGCTGATCCAGAAAAATCCATCAGATTAGCAAGATACCGGTCACAATATAAATTAAATTCTAACATCTGAGCTGCACAACCTACCACTAACAAGAGACTCAGTGTGCTGCACTTCTTGGACATTACAGGCTTACATGTTTCAGTGCCCCTTTCACTTCGTCTGTTCCATTCCTCTGAACAGGGAAAGCAAGAAAAGTCTATTAAAAAAATCCTCAGAGGATATTTTAATTTCCGTAGCTTGCTGCTTTCACCTCAGAATTAAATTAATAGGAAAAAGTGATTGCATTCATAATTTTCCAAAAACCTAAGTATACTTTTTGAGACCAGGCACCACTTTGCATTCACGTCAAAAATTATAAAGCCTTCTTCACAGTTCAAACCATATACCTGTAATATTTTAGGCTCTGTGCCATCAACAAAAGTAAAGAATTGGGAACAGCATTGCAAGCTTCTCCCCACCATAACCCTGCAAATATGTCTCAGCTTGTGTTAGGAGATCATTAATCAGAACAGTTCTGCCTCCAAGGCACACTCAATCCTAAACCTGTAAGAGGCATTAACTGAAGTGGAGAGGTTTTAGTGTCAATATATCAATACAAGAACTGAGTTGGCACCACCCCCTTTACACAGGGACTAAAGAGCATTTCAGGCAAAATGTGAATCAGTGATCCAAGAGTGTAAAATCTGCTGCAACTATTAACCATGGTGTTTTAATTCAAAAGAAAAATCATATTAGGAAAATGCCAGTTGAGCGGTTCTTCTAGGCATAACTCAATTTAAATTAAAAGGAATTATTCCATTAAAGCTGAAGACCAGAAAAGCCATTTAAAACGAATTGAAGTGAATATTTCCAGTAACATTATGCTCGTTTTTACCATTTCTTCTCTGGTATAGGACGAGGCACTGCATTGACACGACATGGAAAATTAGGCTGTCCTGACAGATTTCGGCCAAGAATAGTTCCAACAAGGTTCAGTGGAAGGATGACAAAGAAACAAATACAGCACACTGCCACCTGCAAGCAAAAATTTAGAGTTGCAATTCAAAAAACAGGTCTAAGACAACAACAGAAGATAATCGACCAGTATTAGTCCTTAGTAGTTATTGCTGTAGAATCATACTCCTACTAATGAAGCATTAGTCACCATATATTTTATAAAACAGAAGCACTTGTTCCCTGAGAAACTTTCTAATAAACATTATTAAGTATATTTTCATCCATCAGTTGAGAGAACAGAACCATTACAGACTGCTTTACTGTTTCCACCTAATCATTATACTCAATATATTGCTCAAGAAATAAAATTAAATCTTCATGGTACTTCATAACAGAAAGTGTTGTCAGCATTTTTTACAGTTTTGTAGAGAGTGAAAGTGGGAATTTCTCTGGGAATAAATATCTAGCAGTTAGGTAGTTGCACACAAAATTACAACTGTTGGGTGCAGAATTTTTCATCAAATTAAAAAAATAAAAACCAAACAAAAAACCAAGCAAACCAACCAACCAGCCAACCCAATAACAATCACAAAACCATGTAAGAATGCTACCAATTTTGATGCAATTTTGGGTACAATGTTCTCCACTATGCACCAAACCAGGCAATTAAGAACATCAACTGACAAAGAAACCAGTGACCACTAGTACACAAAGATACATAATTTAGAAACACAACAAACTTACTTACATATAGAAATCAAGTTTATGCACAATACAGGAAAGGTCAAGCCAATGCTCCAGCTCCTTCCAGTGTAACAGCCTCTCTAAAAATCTACCATGAATCTTTTAATGCCACTAAACTTATGTAGGTCCATTTTTTCTATTCCTTAAAGGCAACATAATTTATCTCCCAAAACCAGGAAACTTTCAAGTGTGAAGGAAGACGTTCTGTACTTTTAACTCTTTAGCACAAAAAGAAATAATATTAGACAGTTTGGTAGCTTTTTGATATTGATAATTAAAGACAGAGCAGTTGCCCATAATGCAATCACCACAGTACTGAATACTGACCCCGTGACCTTTTCTATGCAAACATATGAAAATACTGCCTTTTAATGGCTTTGTTGCCTGAGGCTCTGTGCACACCCTGGTGCCTCCCGAGCAAAGGAGCTACATTTGCCTTCACTCCAGCAGAATGCAAAGTCCACGGCAGCAGATTAATGCAAAACAAGAGAGCACAACAGATCTAAGAGCACACATTGACTTGCTTAAGAAGCAGTTACTCTGAGGATAAATAAAAGCTGCTCATGTATGTTGTATCTAAGAAATCTACAGCAAGCAGCTGAACAGAAAGAATGACATTAGTTCAATACAAACTTAGCATTAGGTGAAACACACAAATTTAAGGCAGCATTTGACTAAAGTCAGTGTCAGAATGTTACTGGCTAGCTTAGGTCAGATGTGAAGGGAAAACATTGCCTGGGGTTGGATGGAGCAAGCCTTCATGCTTCACAGGAGGAGTACACCAAACTGGTGGGTCAACAAGCAGAAGCACTTTCCAGACTGCTCTGTATATCTTTGAGAAGAGGTTATTACAGAATTACTTAATGAGCCACTAAAATATGAAGTGTCACTGGTAAATAAGGAGACACTAAGTAGTATTTATACTTAAAGTATAATAGTAGTATAGTATAATAGTAGTAGTATAGTATAGTAGTATAGTATAATAGTAGTATAGTATACTTAAAGTATAATAGTAGTATTTATACTTAAAGTATAAATAATATAATAACAATAAAGCCGTTTTTACACAATTAATTTAGTATCTCCCATTTATCTTCTTCCATTACTCCAAAAACACAGGTAAGCAAGCATAATGTTTTAAGTAGGACACTGAGGTTGCCTAAGAATAAATTTCAGGAGAAGCATACAACTCACTCAATGGATACAAGTTCTGCCCTTGAAAACTGCTCAGTCTAAATGAAGGAACAGATGAGAATTTTCAGAGAAAAATGTCAAAAAGTATCAGAAACATCAAAGAACATCATCTTGACTGCTACATTTATTAAAATCCTCACCAAAACATCCCAGCTCGTTTGAGGTGCAGTGGGTAGAAGAAATTTTCAAGAATTTTGTTACCCAAAACAAATAGTGTGAGCTTTTGTACCAAGCCAGTACATTAAAAAATACTTCTTTAATTTTGACTGTTGCAATTTTGTTGTACAAAATATGTTATACACTAGCAGCCAATTTAGTTTGCAGGTTTTAGTTGCCATAGAAGATACTGTCAACCTCACCAAGCCTGCATTCCTTCTAACTCCTTTTTTCTTTTGTTTTGATGGGGAAAGAATATTCTACTGCCCTTGACTGAATGTGCAGAATTCAGTTTTCCATATTTGAAAGGAAACATTATGAAGAGGGATATAATTTATTTCCTAGTGCCACATGTTTCATATTTCCTGACAACTGTAGATTAAACTTCTTTCAAGGGTGATAATTAAAATTTTTATGAGCATATCTAATATTAAACAGCTACTGGCAGGCTATGGTGCCATGTCTGCTTAATGCACAGGGAAGAAAAGCAATAAAAATTAACTGTCAAAGCAGCAGCTTGATCTTCCCTGTCAGCTACCAAAATGCACTCTCAGTCATGAGACTCCCTCCCATACAGAGGTTACCAAATTTGTATAACACAACAGTTTTCTGCACATTGCCCAAACATAACAAGAAAAAGAACAGAACAGAAGGCTTCAACATAAAATCCTACTAGTTTTATTACAACTAAGTTGTTAATCTAGACTGTCGCTTTGGGTAATAAATGGAACTGTTAAAAATGGAGGCAGAAGAATTAAGAGATGTCTATTTTTAGCAAAATGAAGGTGTTTGACCAAGGGTTGCACAGTCACTTTCTGCTGAATGCATCTAACAGGATTTTCTCCCTGTTTTTAGCCAGGTTTATTTCTTTATCTGGCTCAAGGCATGAAAATGGTTGGCACTACCAGGTCCTCTTTTTTTTAGTGGCAGTCAATACTCATATCAACTCAAAGCTGTCAGGGAAACCTGCAGCATGGATTAAGCCATCTGTTGGAGGAAACACTTTTTTCTTTTCAAAACAAGGTAAAAAAGATGCAAACAATAGGGTCTCAATCCCAAGAGAAATACAGTGTCCTTAACCTTATTTAATTAAATCATTAAAAATGCACACTGGAAACCTTAGCCACAAAGGAATCTACTGTTCAAACAAAACAAAAATGATAAATCTTAAAACAGTAATAGAAGCTGCATAGATTTTACAGTCAGAATATTACATTAGTCATAGTAGCCTTAATGGAAATCTTTAAATTATGCATCACTCACAGAACAACGTAAGCAGTCACAACTTATAAAATGCCAGAATTAAAATGGTCCCTTCAAATTCAATCATGCTGTACTCTGTAGAAATTCTGCATTAGTCAGTATTTCTGCACAGAACTAGTACCATACTCTTCAAACATATTATGGAGAAGTCACTTCACATACCATTACTTAAAAGTCTTCTGAAATCTCCCATGCTCCAATTTTACACATCATTCACACACATACAAATACAAAGATGATTGTTAAATACACCAGAAAGACTGAAAAACATCAACAGAAAGTAAGTCGAGACGTATAACAAGTTCAAAACTCAATGTTCACCAGAAAGAGGACATAATAAACAAAATACACTAAAAAATCAAATTTGGACTCCAAAGGCATGAATAACTGAACAGTACCCATTGCATTCCTATAAAGGTGAAGGGATGAGTGAAAAAAGCAGATTGTGTATCTCCTTCATATGCTCCGGAAAGCTTCAATGCATCAAGTTTTAAACAGGTCTCATATTTGAATAACACCTGTCACATTCTTGATCTCATTCTGAAGGGAAGGACAGCTGAGAGCTACCCCACAGAAGAGATCAAGCCTTTGTTTATGCTCATGGCTTATTTCACTGCAGAAGGTTTGTCATTCCATAGGTAAAACAGCTTGCAAGTATCTAAAAAGGGCTAAGGGCAGAGTCCCAAGAGTGAAGACTGATTTCAGAAACAAGCTTTCCATTTTCCCAGGCCCTACCACATCTTCAAAGAGATCCCAGACACCAGGAATGAGTTATACAAGGTGAATAAAGTTTTGAAGTTCAAAACAGACTACAACAAGATGCATGAAGATCCTGAAGAGCCCAATCAATTTGAGGACTTCAAGACAAAGTGTAGAAAAACAGATACAAGGTAGGTGAAAGATACACTGAGTGTGAGTTTGGATGTCCTGGATTGGATTCTATCAGCTGCCCTTGCCTAAATTCCATAGGAAAATCCCTCTGGAGGGAAGAATTAAGTCACAGAGACTACTTAGATACTTCACTGAGAAGTGGAACTGGCAAAGTACGGGATGATATATTTAAGAATAGTCTCTTAGCAACCTTTTTGCTCAGGAACTTTTTTCAGTAACTCAGTTTCTTCTTTTTCTAGATTTATGGCAGTCAAGATGAAGGGGCAATACTTGCCAGCAATTTAAATCAAGGAGGATGGTTTCAAGACATGTCAGGTTAAAGGAAGTTATTTCTGTGTTCTAATACGTTTAGGTGGCAGAGGTTTTATTTCCCCAAGAAAGCAGCAATTTTGCATTAGGTAATTCTGGAAGCCTCTTTACATTGAAAACAGAGGTGGAAAGACACAAAGGCATCTCATCCATAAAGCCAGAGGGCTTCCTGGGGACTTCAACCTGAAGCATAACATGGTAATTGCAAACAATTTCCATTTCCTTCTACAAACCAGCTTGTTGATTTGAAGTCATTAGAGCGTTGCTCACGCTGATGAAGTTTCCGATTCATAACCTGCTTGCCTGCTAACTCCACTTAAGTTTTATTGCCACAGTCACAATGATTCAAAGGCTTTCATAAAACCTTGCAAACATTAAAATCACTGTGTATAGAGAGTCCTAACATCCTGGTGAATTGAACCCTGAAGATTTATATATCAGTTTGCTTTTCCATGCACGTGCCCGTGGTCTTAAAATACAAATCAGCTGAACAAATTCACAAGACAAACTTCAGCACACATGGAATAACCTTCCCTCAGCATTCCTGGCCTCCAAATGAGAATACAAGTGAGAAATGGGATACCATAACTGCTTGCTTAGCAGTAAAACAGTCTCTTTACACATATCAAAGATCAATGCTGTAAACTTTTATGACAGTATTGTATATGGCTGCTAGCATAGGAAAGAAAAAACAACACAATATTTCTTTGGGACACATTGATCAACTAACCCAAACACACTCAAAGCTAGAATTTTAATCTAATTTCTCAAAGAAAAAAACGAGAAAAAATAAGTGAAGAGTTTATAAACATGTTTAGCTTTATATTACATTTAGTGGTTTTATAAAAATGAATTCAGCTGGTAAAAAGCTGGTATTTAGGCATGCTTTGAAAACACTGTTAATGAAGAGGTGACTAGAACCAGCAACGTCACTTTAAGTGTCACTTTAAGCAGAGATAAGACTGGTTTTGGCACCCAGCAGCTGTTGCTATTGTGTTTAAAATTAATTATACTTGAAGCACCTTAAGCCTCCTCCCATGATAAATTTCTAATTAGCTAGCTCTAAACTATGATTCACAAATGTATTTCGATTTAAAAAATATCATTTTTCTGTGTGTACAGTGGAGTTTAAATTCTCCAATAAAACAACTCACCATGGTTGCAAAGGGTATAGCTCTTGAAGCATGGTAATAGATGGCAATGAAGTTGATGAAGAAGGCAGTTCCACACACCATTGCTGGAATAAGGAAGGCTCCAATGAACATCTGCTTTATCCATCGCCTTCCTGTAAGAAGGGACATTTCAATGGGACTGCTAAGATACAGCATATTTTTTTTATTTATTAGCAAGCACTCCAGAATTTCCATGTTTGACTACTTCTCCCAGAAAAAGGTGAAAGAAGTAAGTAACAACATACTACATCAATACAAGAGCTAAGAGCAAACTAAGTTTCATCTGACTCCGGTAACTCACAAGATGCAGCACATTAATCAATTTAGTGGGCCAGGTGAAAAGAAGAAAAGGGAAACAGCATGAGAACATTTCAGCTGAAGAACAGCACATGGTGACTAAGCTGGCCAAACAACCTGGGGTGTGAAACCTGAGGGTGCGTGTAGCTGCAGATGAGAAGAGACAGAGATAGTAGAGCTGGCCCTGTGCAGAACCTGCTCCCACTCTGAGAGCACAGGAGAGCTCAGCACTGCTGCCAGGAGAACTCAGCACTACAGCTGCTCCCAGCAGCACCTGCTCGGGGCTGGCTTGCTCTAAGCTGGACCAAGCCAACCCAGACACATGTTCAGGATGCACTAAGGAAATGGCTATCCCTGGTAAAAAGCAAAATGCCACAGCATTTAACATACAGGAAAACTGGACTCTTGACATTGTCAACAACAGAAAAGGTAGAAAGAAAGTGATTTCTAAACTCCAAGCATCAAGGGAACAGAACACCTGTTAGCAGTTATTACTAAGTTTAGAGCTCCCTGAGGAGATCAAAGAAATCCTTTTGGACAATACCTTAAAAATTTCCCCATCTGTATTCCCTGTACTTTCTATGCTCTTAAATACAGTCTACATTTATACACCATGATATTAATATGCAGTAAGTAAAAAATATTTTTAAAAGTGTATTTTTTCAAGACAAAAATACGTATTTCCACCATGTGCCCACATAATCAGCATTTCATGGTTTGATACATGTTTACCTGTAAAAAAAAGAGCTTATCTGGCCCAACCACAGAGCACAATACATTACAGCATAGCAACCCCTTTCTAAGTAGATCTGGTTTTGTACAAATTGCTAGGTTTATAAACAAGCCACATGAAAATAAACTTCTAACCTCCAAACTCAAAGTAGAGTTGAGATTAAACATTAACAGGTATATCATGCTAAAAAGATACAAATTTTCTTTTGTGAACTTACCAGAATTATTTTTTTAAGCACTCTAGAAGATAATAGATATTGATTATTCTTTTTTTCCTGCAGCATAGGGAATGGATGAAGCTAGTGCACTGCAAGAATCTAACTGGTCATAACTCAGAGGTATAGTGGAGAGCATTTGAAGACAGCCTGCTCAAATCTTCTGTCAATTTTATTTGGCTTCTGCTCTCTACTGCTGCTCATTTTGATTTGCTAAGTATAAAGCAGAGCACATACTGGAAAGTATATATAAAAGATGTTATAAACAGTTTTCCCCATCTGCAATTCATGGTCTAGTAAATAATCTATACTTGTCCTTTTTGTGTTAGTCTAACATAACCCCCCCTAGTATATAAAGAAGGGGACCATGTAGGAGTCATCTGGAGAAGATGACATGAGCTGGCTAACAACATGCTACACGAAAGGGAAAGGCTATTACACTCTGTGGATGTCATGAGCCAAAAATTATTTACAAGAGTATAACACGCAATTTGGAAGTCACAACTGTTAACAGTTCTTTAGCTCTTTTAAATTCACCTAAGACTTCAGTTACCTTTTTAGAAAGCATAGCCAGTACTGAGTAGATAATATGAAAGCTAAATATATTCAAAATATTTTCTGTTCATTAAAAATCTAACAGATTCCATCTAACTCCATGAGGACTCTTCTACATTGATGCAAATCAGAAAATAATAACTTCTCCATTTAACAATGCAATGAAAATGCTGAAACATGAAAACTCTTTACCTCCTTGTCTAGCATAAAGGCTTCCTCCAAAATATCCATTCACTGGTGATGTTGCAGCATAAACAAATATAGCTGTACTAAGCATTGATCCTCTCCTGCAAGAAGGGATGTTTTTGGTAAATGACACAAAAAACCAAACATGATTAGAGAAAAAAAAAAAAAAAAAAACAAACCCCTGTATTTTTAGCAGAAGCAGTTATTTAATATTTTTATGTAATACAAATATTTAGAAGTGCTTAAACTGTAAAATCTGCATAAGAATGAGAACTGTTTGTATACAAGGCATTGGCCAAGTCTAATTCAATGTGGGAAAGAGAGTTTTGACATACTACACTCTTTCCTAACATGCATTTATTTTAACTGGAGTACAGACTCTCACCTCTGATAAACATACTCTGGCATTTGGATGTGTGTACTTTGTGCATAAACAACTATTTACATGATATCCATTAAGTGTAAGATTCAACTGCAGATAAAATGTCAAAAGGCCAGTATTAACAAAAATATACTAAGATTGTGAATAATGTTCCTGCCATCCCCCAGAAATTAACTTTTAACATCGAAAGTGCTCATCTGGCAGAAAATTAGATTTAGAAACTATAAATACTATAATGAAGTCACAAATCAGCATTAAGTAGTGCAATCAGAAGAGCTTAGTAATTTTTAAATGTCACCCCATTAAATGTTGGACTACTAATTTTGGCATAATTTTTCTGAAATTTTACGAGCAAAGCTAATTATTTTAAATCAAAGAAGCCATTGCCAAATACATTTTAAAAGATCATATCTAAGAATAGAAAGATATGTTATTCATTAATAGAATTGTTTCTCCACATCCCTCTGCTATTCTTCAACAGCAAACAGCAGTAAGTTTTCAGCTGACTTACTGTACTTTCTTCAAATTAGTTGCTCTGAGAGATTCTAGTTACTGCCATTTTGGGTTTTGAGGAACCTTTCCTGGATGCCTGCTGTACTCAAAGAAGCACTCTTTAGCACTTAAGCTTCTATGACAGCATGAGCAAAGCAAATATACCTGCTGGTCATACACACTGAAGGACTGTTTTACCAATATTTCTTTTTAAAAAACTTCTGGTAACTTAAGACAATTTAGAAACACATGCAAAACCCCCAAGAGCAGGCACAGTCTGAAATGGCACTGCCACTGTGTAAATCCAGACTACCAGTAAAAACTCCAGACTAGGTGCTGTTTTCCTAAACATAAGAATTGTCTGCACCACATTTGGTCAAATGTTCCACTACACACCCAGAATTAAATTCACTTTAAAAGTGACAGAAAGGCCTACTGCAGTAAAAGACTAAGTGCACATATCTTTTCAAAAAATACTGTTTGCTACATTTTACAACTGACATGACTAACCTACAGGGCACGTACATTCTGAAATGGGTTAATTTTGTCCTCTGAAGGGCTGATATGATGCACAATTAAAAGTGTGTATGTATGCATGTCTATAAATATAACCATGAGACACAAGGAGGGGAATTACACCCCATGAAAAATGGAAATATGCCAAGATTCTGGCACTACAGAGCGGCTTTTTAAACACACCGGTAGAAGGTCACCGAACTGAAAAGCAGGAGTTCCCTCTAGCGGTACAATGGAAGTATTACAACTTGGTAAAATCAAATTACAGGCGATACAAATAAAAGTTTAGTCACTGCCTAAAACAAATCACTTGTAAAAAACCCAAAAAACCCAAACACAAGCCAAGAATTAATTCCCAAAACACAATCACTACAGAAGCAGATGAAGTCCACCCAGTAACCCAAAAATCTCAATCAAATTAAGAAGGAAGAAAACAGGTGAACTACAAGTAGTGTGTTCATTTTAAACTTGAGTATTATTTCTTTTTTTTTAATTGATTCTTTCCAGTCAGACCTATTTCTGGAGATTTTACACCAACACAGGCTGAGAACTATGTGTTCAAAAGACCTTAAAGATTTACATTTTCATTCCTAAGCAGAATTGTGGTAAGACTGACTTAATACTGACTTGGTCAGCAGAAAACAGAACTACTCACAACAGAGCACACTCTTATTTTAGTCTTCACAGGACATGGTGGGGAAATAGGGTCAGAAATAAACTAACATCTTGTTACTCCGGACGAAACCAGGAGTGAAATGTGTACCTCTGAATACATACAATTCCCATATTATCTACTAGTGATTCTGCAGAACAACAAACTAGTTTCAAAACAAGTAATTCAAAAAGCAAGCGCTAAAAGAGAAAATAAAAGGAGACCAACTAACATGATAACAGTAGGACAAAGTTTCATTACAAATTAAAAGAGCATTTCTTAATACTACATCTGATCTACAGATTATTACTAGAAACTCTCAAACACTTTTTTTCAGGCCAGTTAGAACAGTAATTTTTAAAATTATTTTGTTCACTTAAACATTTATATATGGAAGACATGGCACAATTATACTTACTCTGTGTATAAATCTTCTATCATTGCAACAATAATAACTATAAGAGACACAGCAAAAATTTGACAGCCAGAACCAATAAGCGATGAAAATATTAGAGGATGACTGGATGGTCTAAACACATCTCCATGGACCTGCTTCCACCCATACTCATCACCTAGATCTCTGTCCTGGGAACAACAACAACAAATTTTAAGTCTAGTCATGACAATTAAAGACAAACACACAAGCTACATAAAAACAGAAGGTCTGATTTAATAAAGCAACTTCAAGTGAAGTGTGTCTTCTCTTCTTTTGAATGCATCAAATCGAAAAGTTTACTTTTCAGATACATATGAAGACAACAACAAATTACCTGAAAGTATGACACAGTAAAATCTATCAGAATCCCTCCCTGTCCCTAAAGCCTCTGAGGTGCTTAGGAGTACATCAGGCTTCTACTACAAAGTCAGAATGGACCTAGTTAATCCTAAGGTTGGATATGAACATTAACACAGTGACTAGAGAGAGATTTTTGGGTCGCAACCTAGAAGCATGTTATAAAGAAAACCAGTAACACTTTCAAGACACACAAAAGGCATTTTCTGTCAAATTGAAGAAAGCCACTCAGAGCTGCTAACACAATGAATGTATGACAAGGAAACAATAAGCCTTAAAAAAAGAGTTTTTAAAGCATGGATGCAGGTCTTACCATATCATCCATTTCTTCCTCCTTGCTGTATCTTGCATAATCTTTTCGCAAAGTTCTCATTAATATCATAGACACCAGGCCAACCAGAAAGATCACCATCATAAAAGAATTGAAAATTGAAAACCAGTGAATCTACAAAATGAAAACACACCCATGAAATTTAGAACTGTAAATGTGTTTCAAATTGTTCCCATAAGGATAAATTGTTGCCTATAAGGACAGCTTGTCAGCATTAGCTAAGTAACAATAAACCATACTGTAAGTAACACTACATTTTCAGAGAGTGACACTAAAACTGGCCTGTGAAACACCACATATAAACCTTTTTATCAGCCAGCCTTGCTCAGGACCAAGTTATTACAACTTAGTTAAGCGGCAGCAAAGTTTGAACAACTGGCTGTGCATGCTCCCTCGGTAAGCAAAAGGCAACACGATGGACTCTGCCTTCCTAGAGAAGAGGTTCAAGATGAAAATGTGCAGCAGCATTATTTTTGCTCTCAAAAGCATGTACTTCTGGTTTTCACTGAGCTCCAAACAGAATGCAAAGTCTCTACTTTGAGAAAGTAGCAGAGCTCAGTACACTACCCTTAAGGAGATTACGACCACAGATTTAAACACAACTGATAGCGCCACAACTGATAACTGGTTTAGGCTAATGCTTTTTGCTCTGCATTTACTCCAGAAAGAAGTGTGCCTATGGCCAACTGCACTTATCCAGCTTGCACAGTTGCACAGTTGTGTCCCTGAGGATTCACTGCTTCTGGTCCCCTGAATGGATTTTCTTGAATTATACTGTATTTTCTGCAAGCTTGAAGCTTGCCTGCATATTTATTGAAGCACTCTAAAAAAACGGAGCCATCCTATTTTAGCAGCAACATTGCCACTAAAACAACAGTCAGACCTCCCTGTTTTACTGTCCCAGAACACCTGGAAAATCTGAAAATTCAAAGATGTAATCCAAAAATTGCATGACATCTAAACTAATGCAACCATTGTAAAGGGATGTATTGTAAGGCTGTCTTAGAAAAATACATACTCTGTGCTGAAAGAAAGATGGGTCAAGATACTTGTCAAATCGGTCTTCAAACTTCACATCTGATTTCTTCCATTTCACCTGAAGAGATAAATGTTTATATTTGAAAAGCTCCTTACAGTATTTTTAGCTATACTTACATGCAGAAACCCAGACTACATATTAAAAATCATCCACTTCAGATAGCTTCTTCAATATGAATGGGGTTTGGCAAAAAACAATGGAATGATGTTCTTAAAGACTGGCATCTACAGGTCAGGCATAGAATGAGTATCAGCCACCTCTCCTCATGGATCTAATCTTGTCCATGCTTATGTTTAAGAACAAGGAAGAATCAGTCTTGCACTACCTCAGTTCTCTCTGTCTCTGTGAGGTTAACCAAATATACAAATTTGTAGTTGTCAAATACAACAAACCTTTTCCATGATCACAGAATATATATAATGTATATATGCATATATATACACACACACATACACATAATTACTATGAATCTCGACACTTCAACTGCCAATAAATTACTCTGAAACCAACTGGAAAAGTATGTGATTATGGACAGGCTATCACACGGTAACAGCATATTACAGCTGTCAGTTCTCCAACAGCTGCAGAGAGGACTGCTTTTGATTTGAAATATGTAATTGCATTAATGAACTATATGGTGCCAATATGGTAGCACAAAGTATTTTTGTCAATTTTTACAAGACAGCACTTAAAAATTAAAATAAAAACAATTTTACAAACTAAATACAAGCCTACCTGAAAATCTTTTTCAAAAGCATGCCAAAATTATCAGGATTTTTAGTGATATTGAAACAAATACAGCCCCCTTGTACATACCTATTTTAAAATTCATGAGAAGGAACTACCCCTTCCAAAACCTGTTCTCTTATTGAGTATAGAAGAAAGCATATCCATGTAGATTGAACACCCCAATCACTCCCCACAGTCCTGAGACATGTTAAAAAACCCATGATGCCAGCACTACTCACTTTGAGGTTTGATATTAATGTTCCTCAATTCAAATTACAACTTTGTTCAAGATTACTAGGTTTCAAAATTGTTTCAAGCAGATACATTTCTCATTAGAGCACCTGCCACTATAAAGCACAGTTTAGAACAAAGCCACCAGTGACAATGTGTGAACTGAACACCACATACAGGGCAGCCCAGCAACTGTCCAGTGGTGCCAACACAATTTGATAGACAAGTCCTGAGCTTTGCCTGCTAAAAAGTCTTTTAAGGGAATAGCTTATGTTATTTTTATTACTGGCTGCTACTCAATGCTGTTCAACTTAAAATTTAGAGCAAATGGACTTCACAATGATGGTAGAATTTGAAATAGCAAATTCTGAAATTTCTACTATAAATTTTGCAGCAAAAATAGGGAAATTAGTGTAAATGTAATTCTAAAAAGCATCTACAAAATCCAGCTATCTGCATTTTAAACTATACAACTTATTCAGCACAAAAGAAATGGAATTGTGGCAAGAATATTCTCTGAAATAAAAGCCTATGCTGACATCCACTGCTAATGCATGGAAGAAAAGCAGGGCATTAAAAAATGGTTTCACTATACAAATGTGTTGAACATGACAAGTGAACCATCACTTGATTTAAGTAACATCAACTAAATAAAGAGTAAAACTGAAAAAATTAATTTATGTCAACCATCAAGCACTGTTTATTCATTACCTTTTATCACAGCAACTCAATATCATAGCAGAGAGCTTCAGAAAAAGAAACCTAAAACCTTATTAATCATGTTATATAAATAAGAAATTTCTACCGGAATTGCAAAACAAAGTAAATTTTGATATTAACTGCTTGCAAAGTACGAAGGGTTACAGTGGGTTCTTATCCTAGCTGAGAACCCAGTTCAAACCCATGATACAAACGTCAGAAGTCCAAACATGAAGACAATGTGTACCTACTCACAGGTCCTCTACACTTCTGCTCTCCATTCTTTCAGGGTATTTTCCTTTCCCACTAAAATACTTTTCTGCACATCACAGAAGGTCCAGTTTGTTTGGAGTACTTCAAAAATCACAATTTTACATTTGTTATTAACAAATCTATCAAGGTTTTTTATCAACCAAACAGAATAATTGAAGGAATGAAGATGCATCTTCCTCTAACACAGCCCAACATATAGTAGTATACAAGTACCTATTTTTCAGCTATTTCACCAAGTAGAATTTCTTATTACAGGTGCATCACCAAATTACTTACTGAATATGACATCTGGATTTTTGTGTTTGGTACCAATTTCACCTTTCCTTCACTGGTCAGATTGACGTCTACAATTCTATTTCCATTGAAACCAATTTCAAGTTTTTTGTAAGTCCAAAGGTAATAATCTTCTCCATTTTCATCTGCTTCTCCAACAATCCCTGCATAGAAAACAAGTGCAAGCATCTATTACAGGCATGCTTTTCAGATATTTTGCAATTACTTTTTAAAAACATGCATTACAAAGTTCTGCCAGCTAAAAAAGCAACATAAACAAAGAGGACACAGAAGACCATCCATATGCTCTTCTTTTCTCTAATATCTGGACTCCACTTTCAATCCACGGGTCTCTGAAAGAAGCATTTTGTAACAGCATTAAAAGAAAAAGCTTGCAGCTACAAACACTGCAGAAGACCCAATAACAGCGCCTCTATTTTTATTTGCAATTCTTACCAGATAAATAACTAGTTAAACAGAGATTCATTTTCCCTAACAGAACTTAGTCAAGACCTCTGTAATTTCCCATCCTCCATCTTTCTATTCACTCATTTTATTTCCTCGTAAGAATTTTACTTTTTCTCTGTAATCCTCATTAGTTTACTTCCCAACACATGCTTTTTGCTCTCGTTTGCACACAAGTTTCCAATGCTTGCCAAAAATGTGGTTTTATATTAGGAAGAAATTCTTTACTGAGAGAATGGTACAGGTTGCAGGTTGCCCAAGAGAAGTTGTGGCTGTACCATGATAAGCTTTACATTCTCTTCCAACTCAAACCATTTAAACTATTCTATAATTAAGTTCTTAATTTTCAGTAAGTTAGTGCAAAATGTCTCATCGACTACAGAAGAATTCCAGAGACTATGCTACACTGGGTGAAAACAGAAAAAGTTTAACAGTCAAAATGTTCCCAGGCTGTGTCACCTTTGATGTCAAGATCAAAGATCACATACAAAATGTACAAGATGGAAAGTCACAAAAAAACCAGCACTTAAGATACACAAGGCTGAGGGCAATGGGAGAACAAGTAGGTGAAGGATATGGAACAGGCTATCACAAAGCTCTAGATATATGAAGGGCCTCTGTGCATCATCTGTGTTTTTTAATTTTCTAGGTGGTATTTTTCTGTCAAGTTTTTTACTCATGCTCATATGTCACGATTGCCTTGTATATGCCATCTACACAACACATGTGCCAGTTTGTGCCTCCACCATATAGCCTGGCACCTGCCATGCCATCTGTTCCCATGGCAGTATCCAGAACCATGACAACATACACCTCTGAACTACTTAAAGGACATTCTGATCAATCACTCACTGAAGGAATGAACTAACACAGTGCTTCACATAGGGAATGTCCTGAAACAATCAAGCCTAGTCTCCCTCTCCACTGTAGGACAGCAATTCAGGAAAAAATATAAAATGGAGTAATTTTTTCTGAATGTACTTAGAAAGATCTTGTTGCCTTTTTCAGATTAGAAAATAGTGTAAACCTTCCAGGGCCCTTGAACAGCAGTTTGATGTCATTACCTTCAGTCATCAGCAGTTAAGAAAGGTTAATTTATGCCTAGTCTCTACTGAAAATAGAGTACTCCTTACAGGGCTTGAGGACTTCTAGGGCAAATTTTAAGAATTTGTGTTTGTGCATATGTCTGGTATCAGTAAGCCTTAGCAAGGTGGAAAATCATAAAGAACACAAAGGATGAACTTAACTAAAGTTTGCCAGGAGACAGGAGGAGTGCCATGAATGCATCTGGATGAGCCCAGGGAAGTGAATGGTCTGCTTTAAGAACAGAATTAAAGAGAAGTTGCCTACAATTCTCAGCAAACTTTAGCACCATCTGAATCTTTTTCTTTTACACTCTTCACAGAGAACTTTATTTTGGTAGCACTGAAAAAGGATTCCAGCCATCTACATTTAAGGAACAAAATTTTGCTTTAATTCAGCGACAAGATGTGAAGCAACAATGAAAAAACCCAGGATATTGAGTCATACAGTATATACAATACCTGCTGGCCAGTAAGGGTCTCAAGATAGCTAATCCAAATAAAGTGGATCAACATGACAGCCTTCACACAATGACAAAAAAAGTAATTCAGCACAAGCTATTTTTAATGCAAGCCGAGGGTAACCAGTTCTGGACACGATCCTCATGAAACCAAAAAAACCCTTCCCAGTATTCAGAGTATTTCAGAGATGCCATCATAACTACTTCTGTTCTTACACCCACGTATCTTAAATAGTCCTAACGGTTTCCTTTATTATAATTACTGAAATTTAGTACCTATTTAGAATTAGCTACAGCTGTGCAACAACTATCAACTATCAACTAACTACTTGCTTTCTTCAGTGTCTCTACCTGCCACGGCATTATATGGTACTAGACAAGTCTACACAACACAAAGGCACCAGCAAGCTGGCAGAGTAGCATGTGTACAGCATCATTCATGCCATATTCATAACAGAAATACTAAAATAAAATTAGCAGCAAGTCTCAGTGCTTTATGTTTTAAGCAGCACTCAGAGCCTGAAACGTTTCTGTTGCTGAACAGAGACCCAGGCAAACCAAAATTATTGCAGATAAGCTATATGCCCAGTTTGCAGATAAACTCTTCTGATTGGTTCAGGTGCATCCACTCCTTTCTCAGCCCCCCACCAAGAACTCATTTAATTTTTTTAATAACAGTCAGGCTAATATTGACCAATCTGCAGTCCTGCTATTTTCACCTAACCTGCAGGAGACACAGACCAAAACTGTCAGCACCACTTGCTTTCACACCTGATGTCAGATTATATCCTTATATAATAGTACCAGTACTTATGATCCTGCAGTCCCCATTATGTAGCACAGCTTGAGATCCTGCTTCCAAACTATCAAAAGCAGTTTCTTAATATCTTAGAAAGATGATACCTATATTCTACATGTTTTCTAGCTGACTTCTTGTGCTTAAAAAGCATACTACTGGGAAACATTAAAAACACTGGAATCACAGGAAACCAGATTTTTTAGCTGAGAGCATAAAATTTGTCATGTATAGAAGATTTAGTAGGTATGTTTGTTCTTTGGCATTTTAGGTGATAGAACATGACCAGAAAAATAAATCCTAAAAAAGAAAGCCTCCAAGACTTGTTAGCCACATAGGATTCCAAAGAAGTCAGCTTGGCATCCATCATCCCTGGGCAATTCAAAACCTACATACCTGCCACTAGTTGAGAAAAAGAATTCATTGGTCTTTTGCTGAAAGGCCAAAGCCATAAAAAATACCGTAGCAACAAGTGTCACTCATGCATGCTTTTAAAGAGCCTACCAGCAATTGCACAAGCAGTACAGTAAAGGTCACACAGAGTGATTCAGGTCTACTCCAAGCCTGGCTACAGAGCCATTACACACAATAAACAAATCAGCGGAAAAGAACAAAATCAATACTTAAGTACTTCTCTTCAGGCACTATAATGGTATCTCTTAAAAACAGACACATTAAAACAAAAAAACCCAGACCTTCCCGATTACCAGATAAATAATAAATAAATAAAGTGTTAATATTTCTGCCATGTTCATCAGACAGATATTTTCTAAAACCAGTTAAAATAAGAAAGAGCTAAAAAGCACCCTTTGTCAAAATGAATTAATGATGGATACCATTATTCATACCAGCTATCAATGAACTTTTCTTGCATGACTTGAACTGCATTTCTGTAGGTGCTGTGGGACTTGGTTTAGTTTGGGCAGGTTTACCTCTTTCACTGAACACAGGCAACAAAGACCTTATGGCTGTTTTTCATTTCCTTTCAGTTTATATCTACAACAGGGAGATTAGGCCTTGGAGAGTTTGGTTGATTGCTATCAGTGCATGGTGCAGTCTGCAGAGCACTCTTTACTAGGTATGTGATCACAGGTTATGAGGGAGCAACAAAACACAGAGACCTTAAGAGACAATGGCAATAAACATACACGCATTTTTATTCAAGACACAAGCACTTCTAAACCCAGATAAATAATACTCAGCAAGAGAAATTCTGAGAACTTAAAAGAATAAGTAAAATAAAACTCCATATAAACAAAGACAACAAAGCAACACTGTTAACAGCCACTAAATTACCACAAAATTAAACAAAACAGTTTTTGTATGAGTAATAAAGAAAGGTAGCAAAATAAGGTTTCAACTCTCAAATAAGCTTGTTATTCATGATCACAATAACATGGACCTTACAAGTAACCTACCCAATTACCACTTACTTGAACATTTGAACAAATTTAAACCTAAGAACTTACTGTTATTAAATCAGGGCTTCAGAAACAGAACAGCTTTTCACTGTTTTTGTATTTCACCAGTACAGCCATCCTACTGTTCTTTCAATGCAATAAGCCTTCAACTTATTTCACACAGAATTTATTATGTTGGAAAAGACCACTGAGATCACTGAGTCTAACCTATGACCCAACATCATCTTACCAACTAGACCATGGCACTGAGCAACACATCCAGTCCTTCCTTAGACACTTCCAGGGATGGTGACTCCATCACCTCCCCAGGCAGCCCATTCCAAAGTCTAATCACCCCTTCTGTGAAGAAATGCTTCCTAATGCTCAACCTAACCCTCCCTCCGATGGTACAGCTTAAGATTATGTCCTCTGTTACTTTACTTCATATTCTTGTGAATTTGACTTGCATGTAAGTTTCTTGTGAAATTCTTGTAACAAAGCTTAGTCATTAAATGACTCCATGAAACCCACCAGTACAGGACTTGAGTAGGTGCAATCCAGTCATCAATGCATAATATCACTCACCCCATATTGGCAAGTCATCAATATACATCTGGTACCAATAGTGATTTTTGATAGCATACACAAATGCATCTCTTCTTCCCTTGTCCAAGTCAACTTCACAGTAAGTGGTCTGCATCACATCATCTGCAAAAAATTAAAGAACAGTTGAAGATTTATTAATGAGCTGGCTCAAAGTGAAGGCAAATCAAGTGGAAGAATGGACAGAGCTGAAGTCTCCAAGCCCTCTTGGGTATCCTCAAGTAGATAAAAATAAAGGACATTTTAAAAGGAACCATTAAAGCAAATGCATGATTATATTCAGAAATCTACATTTCTGCATGCAGAGGCTTCCCACATACTGGACAAGGAAAGGTTTCACAGTATCCTTTTGCTGCTTCACCCACACTAAATTAAGGTACAAAAGCTGATGGCAGATTCACCTGAATAGAGAATTTAATCTCTTTAACTTTAACAAGAGGTATGAAATTATTAACAAATACATAAAACTGTTTACAACATTATCTCTGTTTTAGTATAATCAGCTTCACTTGACTAGCAATAATGTTTGTAAAAAAACCTAAAACTGTTTAAAGTTCTCAGCAGTTTTGAAGAAACCACCCTAAGGAAGAAACAAAGCAATCAAAGACAGAGAAAAAAAGGAGAGAAGACAAAAATAGGAATAATGAAAAGAACACACAAGAGGCTGCATTTGGAAATAAAATTAATCCACCTCTTTCACCCAGAAAGTTATTCTTACCCATCTACAATTCCTAAGTTATACTGTTAGCAGCCATTCTTTTACATCTCAGTTTCCTTCCCTAATGTCTCCTTCTCAAGTGAAGAAAGATGAAAGGCCTCATGTAATTTACAAGACTTCAGACAGCAATGGAGACAAGCTTCCTCACCTACATCTTAGTAATTGTATTCATGCTACAAATAGTGAAACGCAGTAAAAGTAAAGAATTCCATCTTCTCTTTTTGTCATCACTGGAATTGAGGACCCATTTTAGTAGACAAAATTAATTCCTGCCCTAAGTACAGCTCTAATTTGTATCAAAATTCAGCTTACTTTCTTCGATACGCTAACTACAATATAAAGCCTAAAAGGAAAATCAAATCACCTGCACAGAAAAAGTGCAGGCAAGCAGAATATTTCTAACACAAACAATAATTTCTCTGATAACAACAAAAGTCAAAATATGCCAAGTACATCTGGTCAACAAAACTTCTTTTCTGGAGTAAAAAAGAGAGTAACTAAACCATTCAAGCCAACAAATGTACCAAGAAGCCCTTCAGTGCCTGTACTGGTACATTTAAGAGAAGGAAGCCGTTAAAGTTGCCATCCCAGCTGAAACAAACATACATATTCAAGTTTGCACTTATGCCTCTACTGAGCTGGATCCTGTATTTTTGAGACTGTGTTTCCCCCCTACCTGCAAAATGCCTCTCCTTGGCACTTTTTCATTTTAATATATATTTTTAATTGTCTTGACATTAATTAAATGGGGGAAAAAAAGCTAACACACAAACCCCAGAATCATCATTTTCTCGATTTGTTGCTAAGTAGGGATTCTTTCCAAAATATTTGGCACTTCACTGTCATACTATGTTCCAAATAAAGGATAACACCTTTCTAATACTACATTTTTTGACTCAAAGGATTGTTGCACAATCAGATCAAATGAAAATAAGCCATGAATTAAAATGCAGCTGGAAGAGAAACTGATAGAGGCTGTTGAAAAAAAGCATTTCCCAGGGCTGAAGCATGAAGCCTGTTTTGAGAAGTATTATGGGGGCCAGGCTGGCTTTAGGTGACTCTCTGGTTCCCAGCAGTACCAGCACAGGTAGGTTAGACTGCAAGCTACCCTAAATTACTCCATAGCCTTTCAGACTGTGGAATTTGCCACTTGTTTGTTTGTTTTACCAACTGAAATGAGCTATTCCGCATATAATGCTTTCGGATATAAACAGTGAGGTTTGCTGCTATTAAAAAACAAAAAGACTTTTTAAAAATCATTTATCATCAAATATCATTTGAAGTGAAACGACTGCACTGACACAAGGCTGCAGATAGTAGTGTGCCACAAAAAAAACCTGCCTTCACTCATTTTTGCACATCTTATTCCCAGCATTCAGAATACCAGAAGACATCACAGAGACAGTATGATCACATCTGGATTAACCGTGTTACAAGTTGCTCCAGGGCACACACACAAAACCCCAGCGGACTCATGAGAAACAATCTCACTCAATTCTTGCAAAACACAAACATGACATTACATATGGAGTATGATGTCAGCCATAGTGCACAGCACAGTTTCCTCTCACCTCCCTGTAAAACAAGGGAAGAAAGACAAGTGCTCCTTTTTCCAGCCACTGACAGCTGAAGCTGTCTTTCAGTTACAGGACAGGATCAGGTAGTCAAGCTTAAATCCACTGTTAAATGATTAAACGAAAGAATCTTAGAACAGCATTTGGTGGCTGGGGAACCTGATGTCTATTTCATTAAAGCTTTACCAGATCTAAGGTTTTGCACATGTTAGAGAATTCTTATCAAAGTTATGGTTGGATGTGTATCCAAGAGTAGAGTGAAGTTAAAGGTAGGTTTTATGGCTCTGCATCAGGGATGTGAAAGAAGTAATATCTGCTATGCAATAAAGCTTCAGGAATGTCAGTAGCACATTTAGGAAAATTTTTTAAAGCATGACTCATTAGAAAAGCAAGTGTGCTTAGCCAGATTTCAAATTTACTATGAACAGTCAGATCAATGGGGTTTTATCCAAACATGTGAACCATATAAAACCTCATTATATCTAACAACACTAAATGTCATCCTTCTAGAGATGTTGCAGTAGAAGGTTTGGGTGAAGAACTTTCCATTAGAAATATGGTCATTTAGTAACATTTCTGAAGAAGTACAAAATGCAATTTTGTTAAATCATCCTTTTCCTCTTTAAATTCATTTTCTCTAATGGGACTGTATGGTGGTATCAAAAATAGATTTTCAAATTGAAGTTATTATGATACCAATAATATATATCAATACATTTAATAATTTACTAGGTCTCAGGTGTAACACAGGATGTCACTTAAACACTTGAGTAAAGAACTTGACACATTAATTAAAAAGCATTATTATCCTAGATTTAGCTTGACAAGATAATTAAGCCAACCGAAAACTCAGAAGTTATATTACAATATGAGTGCATGTTAATAATTCATTTCTTCCTTCACACAGGTGTTTATACAGATTTGAGACCTGTGATGTCAGAACAACATTGTTCATATTGTAACAAAAGGTAAATCCAACTATCTTGTATAATTGCATGTATCCTTTCATATGCCACAGTTAATACAACAAGAAACACTACTTCATGGAGGCTTGAACACTGTAGATTTGCCCCACCAGTCACCACCCATGTGAGTTCAAGTGGAAGAAACCTTCACTCTCAGAAGGGCACATTACTGCAGAACCATGATATTTTAATTCTAGTTCAAAAAATACAGGCAATGCCTACTGATTCAACTGCCAGTTTTACTTACACAGTTTAGGACTTCAGCCAGTAACAGCTGTAGCCTAAACAATTCTTTGAAGATGATGAACAACATGCAGCTTCACACTCACCTGCTACTGCTGCCCAAACAATGTTGAGAAGGGAATTATTTTTTTCTTGCAGAAGCTAATTTATTAGAACAATTCTATTTCCCTTTTACTAACTTTAGAGGATAAAAACCTAAAAGTATGAAGTTCAAATCTAATTTTGTAAACTCATACAATACTTTAAAGAGAAAGAAATGCCTGCAACTGTTAATCTTGTCTTAATGCCAAAGGCACACAAAGAAAAGCACAGATGCCTGTTAACTCAGAACTTAGATATGATCCACATATTCATGAAGAAAATCTGTGTGAGTTGATCACTTATTATCTTAATTATTTCAGCTGCAGATTTTAGATACTCAACACTCCTTCAAGCTGTATCTTTTACTTAAGAACACATGAATCTATTGGTACCAACCAAGCCTCTATCTGTTTACAAAAAGAAAAAGGAAAACAAAAACCAACCAAAAAACCAAACCACCACAAAAACACCAACACCCCTGTTTCAATTTAATTGCAGCAACTTCTGGAACACTGATGCAGAGTTGAAGCTGGTATCAATCACACTGAAAGGAAACTTATCCATTACAAAAATATTATTGCAATTTCACTGATACAATCAAGTTACAAGGGAAGGGAAAAAAAAGTGAACACCCCTTCTGCACAGAACAAGGTCTACCACTAAATATCACCAAAAAACTGAGCTACCATCCCATTTCAACAATCTAACTGAAAAGGAATTCTTTATAGAAATGCTAAACTTTAGGGACTGGTCTATGAAATTCAAATTTTACAATACATAAATTGGATTCAAATTGTACTGGGTTTATGACAACTTTTAAGCCTCTAAAAAAATGAATTTAAATATTGCAATCCTCTGCTCTATTTCTTTCTTTTTAAAACCTGTGTAGCAAGGGGATTTGAATTACACAAATTTTACATAATTTCATATTAAATACTAATTTAATACTAAATAATTACTATTACAACTAATATATACTTGTTACTTTGAAATGTGGAAAAAATTGTATTTTAATACTTTTAACAGCAGATTAATGATAGTAAAATAGAGTTGACTCCCATTCAGTTTCACTTCATGGACCACTGCTAGAAATACTAGAACAGCTCCTGATGCAGAAGCTGCTGGAAAACAGCTAACAGCAAAGAGACTATTGTCTCCATCTTTTAACCAGAGGACACAGACTGCAAGAGAAAAAACTAGAAGTGCACATATACAGCTTCACACATCATCTACACATACTCAGTAATCAACCAGCTAGCATGTACCATCTGCTTTATTGAAAACATCTGACCTGCAGCCACTTTTGTTGGGAGTTCAATTCACTGCAGGTTCAACAAGGATCATCAATCTACTTAACTCCAAGGTGTTAATAACAAGAATAAAATTTTTTAGAATTCTGTGCATTGGCTACACCATAGCAGTAAACATCAACTCACAAACCTTCTAGTCTTTTCAAACTGGTGCTGCACCTATAGAGTGCACTTGTCACAGGAATAAAAGAATCTCTTTCTAAAGTTGGGGTACTTAAGGGCAGTAAAAATTACACATCGAACTGGCTGTACAAACAAACATTTACCATATTCTGATAAAAGAAACTTCATTAATCTTCACCAATGCATTGAATTGCTGCCAGTTGCCTTCACTGTCCTTTCCATTTTGTGTTTCTGAGGACATTCTATGAGATTGGACAAGAAAACTATTTCTCCCACATTGAGTAAAATTTTCAGCACACTACAACTGTTACAAACCAGTAGTAGGACTGTTTCCCAGTGTTTGTACAGGTACTCTTTCTTTCTTAAAAGAAAATATTCAAACTCCTTAAGTGTGGCAATGCTATCCTCTATGCAAATTATAAAATTATGAAGAATTTAAGGTGTTAACAAACTTTGTAAAAATCTTTTATTCAACTTATCCTACTGCTAGCAAAAACATAATTAGCTCTTTTATTTTGCAGATGTCCAGTTTTGGATAAAACTTTAGCAGCTTACAGAAACTAAATCCCATCTGACTGTAAATGCTCAGACAAGAGATACTATGCTCAAGTTCTCCATCCAGTTAAGCAATAGTGATGAAATGCAGTGTTCTGGAAAAAAAGATACACAGAAAAAGAAATTTAATTAAATTAATAAATGTTAAAATTCAAGAGGCAAAAAGAATCTGTTACTATTTGAAGTTCTGCAACTACTGGCTACAGATATCTGAAAGGACACACAGAGAAATTATGCAATAAAAGATTCAGGCCTTCATACCAAAAAATATATTTGCAAAAGAAGTTAAATGTCTTCTCTGGAACAGTATGGCAAGATGGTGAGGACAGGGAACAACAGGAAGAAAAACCCCAAACCAGCTTCATCCTGCTCCAGCCTGACTGGCATAAGACGAGTTAGAGACAGCACTATAAAGGTACTTGTCAAAGTTATTTTAAACTAGACAGTAATCGAAGGATCCAATTATCAACTTTGTGTTAAGGTGGAACTTTGATATATTGAGCCCTTGCTACTCCTTTGCAATTGCAGTGAGTCTACAAGTATTCATCATCACAGGAAAAAAATTACATCTTCAGAATTGGTAATTCCAGAATATCAGTTCCAGTAAATTATCAAACATTCATATGCAGAAAACTCAGTTTTACTTTGTAAAATGATATCAGCTACTTCAGAAGCAATATCTGCTGCAAGGGCACATAGACAGAAACTTCACTGCAAACTCAAAAGCCAGTGGTAGTACCAATCAACCATACAAAATACACTCAGCTCCTAGCAGCAAGAAAATTTCATTAGCAGATCAAGTCTGAAGAGTTTGTTTATTTTTTAAAGTGACTAAATGCACTTTGAACCACTTACCTTTAAATTTGATGTCAAGCCCACTGAATTCCAACTCAACTCCTTGAAGTGCTTCCCCTAGGGTTTCGTGGTAATGGCCGATGCTTTTTTTTGATCCCACACAGAAGGGGAGAGAGAAGTACTTGTACGTTTCTTGGCGATTGTGGTAGGGTCCTACAGTATTCATCCATAGAACAACTTCCTCTTTATCTTGGTACTGAAAGACAAAGTTATTGAGTTAGATGAGAAGCCCAGCAGAATAAAAATGTTCAAGAAGCTCTTATTCATATTAACTAGCATGGTGGGATTGCTCAATCACAGGCAACAGCCACATTTAAAGACAGCTGAGCATTTTTGGTTTTGCATGACAGGGACTCTAAGATAAAATTTCAGTCTGCTCCCACAGGAAAAAAAAGCCAAGTTGATCATACAGTTTCTTATAGCCTATCAGTGAAGTATCAGATGAGGGGGATTTAAGAAAGATGTAGAAGATACAGCAAGCAGGAGTCTTGAAAATAAATAAGCTTTTACTAATTTTGTAAAAACACAGATCAGTTAAAAGCAAAACTCTGCTTATCTCAACTGAAATAAAGGAAACACCAAATTAATGTCTTGTTAAACAAGATCTTAGCAAAGTAGTCAGGCAATCTACCCATACTGTCAGATATTTTGTATTTTCCTAAAATGCAGCTCCCTTTCTTTTTAGAAAGGGTATAAACTGCATTCAAAATTCCCAGAAGAGCATAATGCCTCACAGGAAGCACTAAAATTAAACTGTTGCGTACCTACAGTAGCCAAGAGCCAAAGTCAGACAGAAGAACTGCATTTTGATGCATTTCCAACATTCCCACAGTGAAAAAACAGAACAGCAAGAAGTCTGGTGGCTGCCATGAAATTCTCTCTGGGAACATTCACTCTTCACTTTCCACAGCTACTGTCAGCCAGGAAAACACATCCCTTGTCTAGGAGCCAGTAATTTTTTTCAAGCTCTTATTACTTCTGAACAACAACAAAAAGTCCTTAGAAGTCATTAATCTATCAGTATTCAAATACTGGACAAATTCAGGAAAATTAAATGATCTGAAATAATAATTTGCCTTTTATCTGTATGCTTCTGGATGAGGTATCAGATTTGCTGATTACTACATAAAGTCTCTCAGGCAACACTACTTCACCTATAATTTCAATAGAATAAGAGGGACAGGGACAGCAAAAGAACTTCTAAGGCAGGAAAAAACCCTACTGATAATTATTTACACATAAAAGCAAATCACTATACAGGTCCTGAATTTTTTTAGGTACAGAAGTATGAAGTACTATTATAAGACCAAAACACAGACACAGAACACCTTGGAGAAGAAAAGAAAACAAAATATTAATTAGACGTAACTACTATGTAGTGCACAGCTGAAATACTGAATACAGTTCTGTATCTCCCTTTTTAACAAACCAACAAAGGTTCTTCAACTCTATTATATTCTGAACAACCACGGTCATACCAAGAGGTCAATGCAGAAATGAAATGAAAAAAAAAAATTCAGATTAAGTTTTTAAAAGTTAAACTTAAGGATTTAAACAAACATGCTTCGGAAAATAATTTAATCCCTTTAAACTAACACACCATCTCAATTAAAGGCTCATCTTTTTTGTTTACAAAGACGTACAAAGGTCATTCCAGCCTCTTATGTGAGTGATTTCCAACAAGAAACTTAAAATATCTTACTAATTTCATTCTGAGCTGCAGGAGAGACCAAACACTTATTGGTTTCACAAACCTGCCCCTTTGCAGAGCACACACTTCAGAGCATTTCTAACGGGTAAAGAATGTCAAAGAAGCATCAAATAAAAAGTAAACAACAGGAGAAAATAAGAGAAAGTAGACATTCCTCCTCTCCACCAACAACCAGAAAGGTTATACCAGTGCAGCACAGTTGTCCAAAGAAAGTTGGGAAAGATAACAGAAAAAGAAAGCAAAATCCCAGTTCAAATCCCCTCAGAGCAGAAGCAGACAGTGGAGTCTGCACTTTGAATCCGGCTCTAGCTCTTGCCAAGAGAGCACGGGACAAGATGGTCCATATCTCTTCCTAGCCTGTTATTTCTATCATGTCTTCTCTTTCTTCCTCTAACAGCTGCAGAACATATTTCCAGCCCCTTTTCAAAATGGTCTTTACTTGTCAAGAGCCCATTTTAGCACTATTTGTACCAAACAGCTTACATGTGAGCTGACCTATGTCTCCATTTAACCTTCAGGAATAGAATATGACAACATCCTTAGGTCTGTCAGCTCATCTTTGACTGCCTGAATAAAGAAAGCACTGACCACTGCCTTTCTCAGCTGTTCATATCTGACACGCTTCATACTGAGCTGGGACCTCCACATTTTTGGAACTCACGACAGACAAGGCAGAAACCAACAGATTTAGAACATAACATGCAAAATCTTGCTATGTTTTCTGATCTACCAATGTAACTAAATAGTAATTACAACACCTGCAATAACAAATCTGGTCTTTGCTTATCTCTTATCTGCATGGGGCTTAGTCCTTCTTCAGGGCCTACAAGTTTTTCCCACAATGACTCCAAGATGCCATCAACCTACTCTAGAGAGAAAAGGGGCTACATCAAACAGATGCAAAAAATTCAGTCTGCATTTATTACTTCCTCCTTTCTCACAACCACCCCAGAACAGCACGAGATAAATCTTTTCAAGATTGCTACATAAATAAACACAACACCTCAGCCAGCCCAGGCTACACTGCACTCACACAGTCCCTAGGCACAGCCATCTGCATCCATCAGGGGCTCCTGGTGACCTCCTCAAATTAAGAGCATTGTAGTAACCAAAACAACTTAAAACACCTTCAGCTTAAATTCGAGGGTGGTGCCTAGCAGAAACTGAAGGACATTTTCTTCTCTCTCCATTTGTTGGGTTTTGCTCACTGTCAATTATAAGGGTGAGCTTTCACATTTAAATATATTTCTCTGACATATCTTATCCTTCCACTCTTAGCCTAGTGGTAGGGTAACTTGGTGGCAAGAACACAGTGCTATTAAAGAGTTCAAGTGTGGTGGTTTGATGGTGGGCTTTCTGTCTGGTTTCTTTTCTGTTCTGCTTCATTAGGGCCTTCATAATATCAAAAAGTCCACAATAAATAAGAGTGCCAACACAAAGGAAAACTTATTTAGGCAAGACAAAGCACTAGAACATTTTGTAGGAGATTGTACTGTCACCTCTTCATGAGGGCTGCTAAGTTTTGAGAAGGCTTACATATAACACACCTTTCAGCAAAAAGGTCATGCTGTGAGAGAGAGAACATAAAGTAAGCCAAGATGAACATAGTAAATGACAAGGCAAAGAAGGTCAACAAATAAGATGCAATCTGTACTCTAGTGTATCTCAGCAAGCTCTTCTGGTTTTGGTTCATATGAAGGGATAATATACTGCACTAAGCTCAGAGATCCCAATTATATTCACAGACATTTAACAACTTGGTCACAGTGCCACAACTCACATAGTTCAGTACTTCCACATGTGAGAGAAGGCTACAAAACAAAATTTTATTTGTGTTTCACTTACTGTAATTTATGAAAAAAGTCTGTAAGCTTTGCATATTTTCCTGCACTATGCTTAATACCAGCTCAGTAATTTCTGTAGCTATATGGAATATATAATGACATATTTACAGATGCAGCCTGAAAAGTCTCAGCACCGACACCAGGTACCTACCATACAGGCGTTAAACTAAGAGAGACAAACCTTCAGAAACTTTTTTCTGTAATTGCCAGCCAGGTGGTGGAGAACCAAGCTGCATCTCAAACGCAACTACGTATCATCTACAACCCTCTTCACAGCTGAGGACATCTGTTCCAAAGCAGCACAATATGGTCACGCTGCCTGTTCAGAGCACTGGGCTGCAGGGATGTGCCTGTGCAAGCTAAAATCACATCCAGCCCATCTACAGTTCTTCCTTGTTGCCGGCATTGATGGGTCACTCTAGCTCCCTGCAGAACACTAAACTGGCAGGAAGCTTGTGTGGTCTGACACAGCCAGGAGTGCTTCTCTTCAATGTAATACAACTAGTGAAAAACTGGGGGTGTGCACCACTTTGAGGCTTAATATAAAGACAATTTCCATACATCTATACAGTTTAGAAACTGTTCAAGTATAGCAATACTGCCTTCAGTACACCACATGCATCTTTCTTTCCTGTTACCCAACAAGGCGCTCATGGTGTGGAAAGCAACTTTATGTTCTCTTTGCTCAACTGCACAAATCAGCATGCTAACCCTAAAAACAGACTATTTATTCTACAAAACAATTAAGGCCAGATTAAGTCAGTTACAAAAGGTTGCAGAAAAAGATACGAGACTGTTGCTGATATTCTTCTTTAAACCAGGAAAACATTTTGCAAAAAAATGATGGGAGACAAAAAGAGGATTACAAGTGCCTAACTTCATGTGATGACTCAGCAAAATAAATTCAAATCAAGACAGTTTCTTTCAGAAAATATGTGATTTTACTTCTTTCCTCGAACAGAAGTCTGGAATGATGTGTTCTACAATGCACATCTTTCAGGGGGAAAAAAGAACCAACACGATTTGTTACTGGCAAAGCAAAGATGTAGAAGCAAGACAAGAAATACAGGAGGCAGCAGGCAGGACTCACCTGGTAAGTAATATCCCAGGCTTGCAGTGCTCAGCATCTTACAGATACTCCATCTATCGAGCACTGTGATAATCCTCAATGTCTGCAGCTCACATCCACACCCTATTAAACTGTGCATTTCAGCCTCATGCTCGCCTTTGGGCAAAGTAGGCTATTTCCAGTAACACTTCTTTATTTCTCTCTGAATTTTAGGCCTCGCCAAGATGTGTCTAGAACTGTACCAGTGGCACAGGCTGAACTTCTGTACATGCAGTACTTTTACTGTTACACTTCCTAGATGCACGAGATTGCTCAGGCACACCACGTCCTGCTTCCGTAACATTTATTTCACCTCCTCAAAATGGAAACACAACTTCAAAGAGGAATGAGGCCGCTCATCTGCGCACAACTTACCATGCAAATAAGTATTTTACATGAACTGAAATGTTTTCCACAGTGCTTCTCTAACTGACAATTTTCAGATACTATACAAAGTTCCTAATTTTACATACTAATTTTAAATAAGCCTTACATGCTCAGGGTTTTAACGTATTTGATCAGGGTATAAGTCAAGCAAAAATGCTTTTCTCGATCATATTAAATCAGGAATTTTGCTATACAATATAGGCTGGGTTTTGTTTATTTTTCAATGTTTTTAACGTATTTCTATTCTTACAGAGCACAGACAATTAAACTGAAGCAACATTAAAATTAAAATGCTACCTACTCTCTAGACCATTCTCCTGCAACAAAAACCACAGGATATTTAAGAGTGTTTTATGGTTTGTCTATTACATCATCAATTCCAACAAGTCTAGCAACAGAAGATGTGAAAGCAAAGGCCAGGCAGGAGACCCCAGCCCTATTTCTGCAGGATCAGTATACATTGTGATAAGGCCACCAGCACCCCATCGATACTATCGCTTCCACAAATAAAAGGACAACTGTCAAAAAATGTTGCAATTGTTACAATACAGGCAATGAGCAAGTATATTACAGGCTCTGAAGCATGAAAACAAGTTAAAGAATCACCAGACAAGTTTTCAGTTAGTTCCTGATAAACTGTTCTGTCATGGTCTGAAGTTACGCTGCTGTACTGTCTTTAGACAATGGAGATTTTAAATACTGTGGCAAAAATTTCTCTTCACTTACTATTCATTTTAAATAACCATGTCTTTATCTAACATTTGTATTTACGCTATTCTTCCTCCAAAGAAAGGCAGATGTGATTTCTAAAGACTGATTCAAATTTAAGATAAAGGATATAAGCTGTTGATTCAATGACACTATGCATACCTAGTATCTCCAGAAACAACAGCACAGACCTAGAGCTTCATGCAGAGTCCTCTCACAATTACCTTTTACAGTATTTGCGTAGAAGTCCACAACCATAAAGTAAAGGACACGTGTTAATACATATTACAGCACACACTGCATACTACTCCATGTTATGGCAGCATTTAAAGCTTAAGGCAGCACTTCTGTACGTCCAACATGCTGAGCACTGACAACACCCTGTTCAGCTGTGTCAGGATGCACCAGCACACCTTCCCCCAGGAGCCGCACACCGAGGAAATGAAGGATAATTCCAACCAACAGGTCTCGAGTCTTAAAGTCAGTGAAAATTTAGTTTGAGATTACCAAATCCTAAATTTCCCTTCCACTTCTCCAAAAGTGAGCGGGGACTTCAAAATGTAGCAAAGCACTTCGATGATAAGAAAATTAATCTCCAGCTGCAACCATATTCAAAAGTGAAATTCATTAAAATGCAGTATTTAAGGAATATTTCCTTCAGGTTCTTTATCTTACCATCAGTACACTACTACAAAACCCTGGTCATGCTTCATTCAAGCTATTAATGCTTCCACTCCAATCCCTGACACAAGATAAAAATATCAAAATACCCAAGCAAGGAAACAGCCTTCCAAAAAAAGGTAACTGTCTTTCTACACCAACTATTCCTAACCTATCACATAACCTATCCAGTTAAAAAACTGGGCACTATGTGAACAAGAATACTAAACCAAAAAAGACTTATAATCCCTCAGAGTTAAATAGTTTAGATGAAAAAAATGACAGGCCTTCAAAAGGAATTTGTGATTTCCATGGGTAATTGTTTAGGTAATCATTCATAAGACCTAAAAACATCAGAAATCACTTTTGAAGGGAGAGTTCAAACCCAAATAAAGTCAGTGACAGCTTTATTTTTTTTTTCCTAGAAGATCATCAATATTAATTTAATAATGAATAATCCCTCGAGCCACCCAGCCCTTAAAATAAACATAGCGCTATGCTAAAAACCACCTCACCTCAGCAGAAGCCTCACTCTAAAGCACAGGTTCAGCAACAAAACTGGCACCTAAACTAATTCAAGGAATATCTATTTCTTGAAAGTACTGAATATTACATTAACTTTTCTGTCATTAACTGCAGCACCAATAAAACCCTTTCCCTTTCAAAAAATATACACAATCCTAATCAGTTTTAAAGTCCTCAAAAATAAATGGAATAAGGGTAATTTTCTACCCCTGATACAAAAGCTATCAATACTATTTATCTGTTTTATTAAGAACACTTTGTAAGCTTTACCACACCTCAGCTTGAGAAAACTATGTTAAGAAACTCAGCAAGTGTTTACCAGGCAGGCTGCTCGAGAGCAAAAAAAGTCCTGACAGTCAGACAGACCCAGCGTTTAATCACAGCCACGTTCTAATACACTCCACTGGCAGCAAACAGAGATGGTTTCTAGGAAAGTCTCGTTCCAAAATCACATCTCAGCTCATCACACAAACTTCCACTTTCTCCCACTGAAAGCCACGGGAAACAACACTCTGATGTAAAATCCGAAACTGACGAAGCACTAGTATTTTTTTCCTAGAGATTCTTTTCGGGTAATATTGCGAGCACTTGAGAAAAACTATTCTCACGCCAACGTGTGAGCTCTCCGATCAGCAGTATTATCTACACCCATTTTTCTTGCGGGTCCGTGGCAGTGCCCCCGTCCTGCTCTCCCTCCCCAGCCCATTCCCACGCTATCCCTGCCTCTTCCCGAGGGGAGCTGTCAGCCCCTGTCCCGCAGGGCTGTCAGAACCGCGCTTCGGCTCGGACTTGTGCTCTGAAGCAAGAGCAAACATCCTCCCGAGAGCAGGGCAGAGCAAACAGCGCTCTCCAAACAAAGCACGCGTACCTGCCGGGCCGTTTATCTGCTCCAGGAAAAGGTGGGACACCCCGCCCGGCCGCACAAGGATGTGCAAACCGGATCAGAGAACCCGGCGGCCCTGCCCCGAGCGCCCCGGCGTCCCCCTCACGCCGAACCGGATCGCCGGGGCCCGACTCCGGCCGGCGCGGCCGGAACAGCCCGAGCGGCTCGGCAGGCGCGGCGGGAGCCCCGCGGGGCGGCAGCCGCCCACTCCCCCCGAGGCCGCGGCCCGCGGCCCCCCGTCCCTCCCGCCCACCGAGGCACGGGGGCCCGGCCCGAGCGCCGCTCCCGGGGAAGCCGGGCGCCGCCTCACCGTGTGCTCGTGCTCGTCGGCGCGGGCGCGCAGCGGCAGGAGCGGCAGGAGCAGCAGGAGCAGCCCGGGCGCCGCCATCTCGGGCCTCGGCGTCCCCAGCAGGCCCCGCCGCGGCACCGGCCCGCGCCCGCCGCCGACGCCACTTCCGCCCCGCCCGCCACGTCACCCGCCCGCCCGCCGGAACCGCGGGGGCGCTACGGCAGCGCTACGGGAGCCCCGCGGGGCGGGCGGAGCCCGGAGGGAGCGCGGGCGGGCGCAGAGCGGCCGCGCCCCGCGGGCCCGGGACAGAGCGCGGCCAGGGGGAGCGCACGGGAGCGCCCTTCTTACGAGATGGAATTGCAATTGATATTGCGTTTTGATCGATAAAGCAATCGAAAGGTCTTTGGGAAGGGCGGGACGCCGGGCTGTGTACAAGTACCCGCTGGAGCACAGGCTTGGGGGCAGCAGCTGAGGGAGCTGCAGTCTTTGAGCCTGGAGAGCAGGAGGCGTAGGGGACACCCTTATCACTCTCCACGAGTGCCTGAAAGGAGGCTCGAGCGAGGCGGGGGTCCGTCTCTTCTCCCGGGAAGCCAGTGCCAGGACGAGGGGAAAGGGGCCCAAGCTTGGAGCATAGGCGCAATTCCTTCACGGAATGGCTGATCAAAGACTGGAAGGGGCTGCCGAGGGAGATGATGGAGGCAGCTGGCCCTGGGGGTGTTTAAGAAAAGACCGGACATGGGGAAGGTGATAGGGTGATGTTCCGGCCGAGGTTGGACTCGACGCTCTCAGGTCTTTTCCAAGCTCATCAGTGGAATACACAGGCCCATTCTCTACGCCCCTGGCACAAGCAGCAGCAGCGCACGGAGCCGCAGGGGCCCAGGGCAGGCGCTGAGGCAGCCCAGCCACTCCTGGACCTAGTTCAGGGTAAGGTTTCTGTCACTGCTGGCTAAGATGAATCCCACAAACCTGCCTCCAAACTTGGACCTACCTCAAACTACAAGTCCACAGTAAGAAAAACCAAACCAAGCAAAGCCCTCAATCCAAAAAGCTCATGGTATTGAACATTAATTTTAAAGTTGTCTGATGAATCAATTACAGTAAAAAATTTCAAAAATTATCTTATATATTCTTTTCAAAAAAAAAGGGGGGGGCTTTCTCAAATAAAGAGAGCCAACAAATAAGCAGACAGACAAATGACATGAGCAGAAGGCAGGAACCCTGTGCTGTTACATGTCATCCATGCTTTGTAGAAATGACGCAGAAAACAGATTTCCCTGTTACCATCATACCTATGTTAAAAGCTTTTCCTCTTGTGGTTTCACATATTGTCTACCTTCCCTGATCATATTTCACAAGGTCTATTTATCTGAAGCCTTTTCTACAGATGTAGGAGATAGTGCATGCACTGTTTCAATAGAAGCGAGGTCCCTATAGAGATACTTGCCAAAACCCATGCAAAAGCCATGCTTGTATTACACACACATACAGACTTAAAAAAAAAAAAAGAAAACCTAGACAGTTTTGATAACACCATATGCTTCTTTCTAGTCATTGCATCTCAGTCCAAAATAGAGTAGCTTACCCTTGGGAGACAGAGAGAGGAGGCTTCAGCATCTTCAGTTTATTCAGTACTTAAGTCTCTCAGTCAGCACCAGGGCCAACCAGAGCCATCTGCTGTAGCAGGGTTTGTAAGGCATGCTGTGCAAAGAACAAACACTTTCCCCAGGCCTGCCAGCTGGCACCTGAGTTTGGTGGATTGGTTGATGCCCCTACAATTGGCCAGGCCACTTAAGTTTTTACAAGCAATTTTATTATCTGTTCAGTCCTTGAACTCTTAATATTTATCAGAAACACTGTTCATATTTCCCTTTCCACTTTCCCTCCCAAGCATATTCTTAAGTAACCAGCAATCTGCATGCATGCTGTTTTCTTCTCTGGTCTCTTCTGATCTTCAGTTTCAGTGCATTTCTCATCCTGGGTCGAAGCAACACACACCACATGCTCACCAGCAAAACATACGGATACAGGGACTGCATACATTGAAATGTACCAGGCTGAAAGCAACTAGATGAATCCAGCCTATGTGGAACACACTTGGGTGGCTAAGCAGGTGCATTGCTGCTGGCCTGTAAGAGGCTTGAAAGACATGATTGCATCCAGTTGTTTACCTGCCTCCAACAGTAATGCCATTTTAGTGCTGTTCCTTTATTCCTTAATAGGGTGAGAGTCTTGCAGTGATTGTTGGTTACTGAGATCCCTCACTAATCCAGCAGCAGTGAGACAGGAATGCCTGAAACTACAGCTGCATCTAGAGTTTCCCTCCCTTAAGGAGTGCAGAAGGGCCTGAACAGAATACATTTATAGTATGGCTCAGTTCCCCTTTTCCCAGCTCACCTCTCCCAGAGCCCCACCAGCCCTTGGCTTTATGTGAGAGGTCAGATCAGAGTAGTGAAGTATCTAAGCTTCAAATGGGAGAGGGACTGAAAGCTACTTATGAGCTATTTTTCAGTAACTGAGATGTAACCATCTCTCCACAGCACAAGCAGTAAATATCCAGTTCACAGCCATGGTATTAGGATTCTGCAAAGTCAAATGCTCAGATAAATCCCTCCCATAGAGGACATTTGGCTTTAACATGGAGGGGATGCAGAACTAAAAATTAGCTTGGAAAGATGGATCCCTGGGCTGCTTCAGTCCAACAGTGTTGAAAGAAAATCTGCACGATACACATATAAGTTGCTCTTCCTTTCCTGCCTTATTACAGTTTTACCCACATCCTACAATTCTGCTGTATGTTGTACCTGGCAGATGTGAAAGCAGACAAATTTCTCTTCCCACATCACAGCTCCAAGGTCTGGGGCACAGCTGCAATCAGCACCAAGAAGATAGGGAATTTTTGAGCAAAACCAGGGAGCT